>NC_056667.1:20762500-21362500 GCF_018350195.1 Panthera tigris
TCCTGTGGGGTTGAGAAAAAAGGTGAGGATGCCTTTTTTACAGCCCTCATCTCCTTCCTAATGAGCCTGGATATCTTTTCCTCTTCTTCCCTATAGAAGTCATTCGTTTGTTCATTCACTGAACAAAGATTGGTCGTGAATGTAATGCCAGGGTGTATTGTTTAGAGGCATCCTAATCTGTGAAAAGCCAGACCAGGGGTTAATTACTCAAATAGGGAATCTTTGTTTTCCAAAGGGATTCATAGGAGTCTTTCTTTTCTTTCTTCCTTCCTTCCTTCCTTCCTTCCTTCCTTCCTTCCTTCCTTCCTTCCTTCTTCCTTCCTTCCTTCCTTTCTTCCTTTCTTCCCTTCTTCCTTCCCTTCCTTCCCTTCCCTCCCTTCCCTCCCTCCCCTCCCTCCCCTTCCTTTTCTTCCCTTCCTTCCCTTCCTCCCTTCCTCCCTTTCCTTCCTCCCTTTCCTTCCTCCCTCACTCTCTTCCTCCCTCAAATTGGTTTCCATATAACACCCAGTGCTCATCCCAACAGGTGCCCTCCTCAATGCCCATCACCCACTTTCCCCTCTCTCCCACCCCCCATCAACCCTAGGAGTGTTTCTTTTAATAACAGTCACCCTCTATGCATTTAAAATAAGATAAACAACACCTATTAGGGAAACTTCCTTTCCCACCACTATATTAAGACAAAGAGGTCTTGGAGTGGGTTTTTAGTAATAATAGTAAGTCTCCCTTCCTGTTTCCACACACTTAGCCTTCAGCAAGAAAGCTCCTGTTCATCCCAGGCAGTCCAGCCCAGTGGTCCCCTCTGTGCTCCAGGAACACTGTTTTGCACCCCTCCGTTGTGTTGTAGCCTGTCTGGCTTTTCATCTGTGACCTCCTTAAAGGCAGGACAGTATCTTGCTCTTTACTTCCATCCTTGATGTCCAGTAAATGAGGCATGAGTGAGTGACCAGCTGCAAGCACATCCCTTACTTGGTCTTAGCACTTTCTTTCTGCAGCAAATGAAGCTAGAAACTTTATAGGGCACAATAATGTGTGTGTATCCTGTGAAAAGGGGGCTGGTCTCCATGCCACCTCGACAGGGGGCTTCAAATCCTTCAGTAAAATTCTTGATTGTATACAGTTGTTCAGGTCAAAGGCCAGGTTAAGTCGGAAGCCCTGGGCCTAAATCCTAATTTCTGTTATTTGCTAATGAGCAGGCATTGGCAAGGTATGTGGTATGTGGCCGCTTCACATGTCTCACGTGTCATCATTTTATCACTGGCTTGGGGTTGATAATATCTGCTCTTTGGTTTCTCTCTTCAAAAGGACGGGGGCGCCTGGGTGGCGCAGTCGGTTAAGCGTCCGACTTCAGCCAGGTCACGATCTCGCGGTCCGTGAGTTCGAGTCCTGCGTCAGCCTCTGGGCTGATGGCTCGGAGCCTGGAGCCTGTTTCCGATTCTGTGTCTCCCTCTCTCTCTGCCCCTCCCCCGTTCATGCTCTGTCTCTCTCTGTCCCAAAAAAAAAAAAAAAAAAATTCAAAAGGACGTATGTGGGGGCACGTGAGTGGCTCAGTCGGTTAAGCGTCCGACTTTGACTCAGGTCATGATCACAGTTCGTGAGTTCAAGCCCCATGTCGGGCTCTGTGCTGACAGCTCAGAGCCTGGAGCCTGCTTTGGATTCTGTGTCTCCTTCTGTCTGCCCCTCGGCCACTTGCACTCTGTCTCTTGCATTGTCTCAAAAATAAACAAACATTTTAAAAAAAATAAAAAAAGAAAAAAAGGACGTATGTGGAATGGAAAAAAACTTGGGGAGGGTAGGTACAGTGCAGTGGTCCAGGGCCCAGGCCTATTTCTGGCTGCTTGAACACAAATCCTGGTCCCCCCACTCTCCAGCAGGGTGACTGGGCCAGGCAGCTCACTCATCGACGCCTGAGTATGTCTGTTAGATGTTGATTGTAGCAGTACCTGCCTCATAGAGTTGTGAGGATTTAACATGGTGCCAGCACTCAGTAAACACTCAGAATTGCTAGCTGTATTCTACTGTTTGAATATGAGTTGTTGTGGTTACTTTGTTTGCAGTGAGCCCTGTTCCCTTAATCCTCTCAGCAGAGTATCAAACTAATTACCCTCTGGTGTCTTCTGCAGAGGATGTGGATCCCTCAGTTGGTCGCTTCCGGAACATGGTGCAGACTGCAGTGGTCCCGGTCAAGGTAGGAAGCACATTGTAACACTGTTCGGAATGCCATACAGTCTGGTTTAAAAACCCACTCTTTTGGGGTGCCTGGTAGGCTCAGTCAGTCAGCATGCAACTCTTGATCTTGGGGTTGTAGGTTTGAGCCCCACGTTGGGTATAGAGATTACTTTAAAATCTTTAAAGAAAAAAATGAAAATAAAAAATAAAACCCCACTCTTTTATGTGTAGGTAAGTGTTAAATGTGTGCTTAATTAAAATTGTTTTTTAATGTTCATTCATGTATTTTGAGAGAGAGACTGTGCGTGTGTAAGCAGGGGAGGGGCAGAGGGAGGGGGGGAGAGAGAGAATCACAAGCAGTCTCCATGCTGTCAGCACAGAGACTGATGCGAGGCTCGATCCCACAATCATGAGATCATGACCTGAGCTGAAACCGAGAGCTGGACACTTAACGCACTGAGCCACTCAGGCGCCCTGTGTGTGCTTAATTTTAAAACACATTCTTTGTTCCTCTGTTTTTTCATGCTGTAGAAAGACTTTCACCCCACCTGAATCTAGGGGATCCTGGAGTGCCATAGAAAGGCTGCAGGCGACTGGCCAGCTGGATGCTGTGTATAAATTCTGATGTGATGGGAGCCTATAAGTTTACCTCCAGCAGGGTGCAGAGAGGCCCACTTTTCTTTAGCCTTGCCCTTCTGGCTTGAAGTCAGCTATTAGGGGAGGAGGAACATTGTCGCGTTTCTGCATGGCACCTCCAGCTTGGCCGTGCCTTTGTCTTGTGGTTGAGAATGGTGCAGATAGGAAAGCCAGCCCAGATCAGGATTAGGTTGAAAGATCAGGTATGTTGAAGAACCAAGAGGTGGAAGTTACAGAGATGTTCTAATTGCTCGACATGTGGAGGAACTACGTGGCAGCTGGGACTGTCCATAGGGGCAAGTGACCCCTTGAAATAGTGAGACCTGTCAACAGAGATATTCAAAAAGTGATTGGAAGATGCTGGTCACAGATGCTATAGAAAGTTTTATTTAAAAAACAAAACAAAAAATTAAACTTTAGATTGATAATATCTGTCAAATTTCTGGTTAGTCTTTTTTAATCCAAAAGGGTCAGAGGGTTGAGGGGGATCTTTCATGAGCATTCATAAGCCAGTGTGAAAAAGTACAAGATGACGTGTTTCTCTGTTGTCTCCATAGCATTCAGGTCACGTTTCTCCTTGAGCTCCTTCCTTCCTCCCTCCCTCCCTCCCTCCCTCCCTCCCTCCCTCCCTCCCTTCCTCCCTTCCTCCCTTCCTCCCTCCCTCCCTTCCTTCCTTCCTTCCTTCCTTCCTTCCTTCCTTCCTTCCTTACTTCCAAATGTTCTGTTGTCATTAAAGTATAAAACCAGCAAGAGGAGCCTGGCTGGTTCAGTCGGTAGAGCATGATCTCGGGGTTGTAAGTTCAAGCCCCTCGTTGGGTATAGAGATTACTTTAAAAAATAAAATATAAAACCAGATGTTTTTACTTCTTTGTCAATTTTATTATGGTATAATTTACATATGATAAAATACATTTAAGTGTACAGTTTGAGTTTTGACAAATGTATACACCTGGGTTACCACCACCATACTCCATGTATAGCTTTGTATCACCCCAGAAAGTTTACTTATGTACTCTTGCTGTCAGTTCCCCACCCCCCCGCCCCAGCCCCAGGCACCCAGTGAACTGCTTTCTGTCACCACAGATTTGTTCTGCTCTCAGATTAATGTTTAAAAGTCGTGTGGTCAACGTGAAGATACTAACTTTTTACTTAAATACTTGTATTACTTGTTATCACCACTGTTTCCTAAAAGGGCGTTTTTAAAATCAAAAAAGAGAGGGAGGGGTGTGACCTTATGACAAAGAGTAGTCACTTAAACTGGGTAAGTTTTACTTTATGAAAAGCTCACACGTCCTCATTTTTCCCAGTGCATTGTAGGATGGTGAACACTTTGTGTGGAGCAGTATTTGGGAACCATCAATGTTAGACAACCACTGTCAGGTGGTCTCTTCAAACCCTGAGATTTCAGGAGAGTGAAATAGGTTGTCTAGGAAACAAAACAAGCTACAGGGTTAGGGGCCTTCTTCAAGTTTTCTAGGGTTGGAATAGAAAAGGCTAACTGACACCCTCTCGTGTCTTACCTCTTGTCTCCTCTGTTTCTTGTGAACCACAGAAGAAGCGGGTGGAAGGCCCTGGCTCCCTGGGCCTGGAGGAATCAGGGAGCAGGCGCATGCAGAACTTTGCATTCAGTGGAGGACTCTACGGGGGCCTGCCCCCCACGCACAGTGAAGCCGGCTCTCAGCCACACGGCATCCATGGGACAGCACTCATCGGTGGCTTGCCCATGCCATACCCGAACCTCGCCCCTGACGTGGACTTGACTCCCGTCGTGCCGTCAGCAGTGAACATGAACCCTGCACCAAATCCTGCAGTCTATAACCCCGAAGCTGTCAATGAACCCAAGAAGAAGAAATATGCAAAAGAGGCTTGGCCGGGCAAGAAGCCTACACCTTCCTTACTGATTTGATATTTTTGGTCATGGAGAAGGGTGGGATTGGGTGGGAATTGGGTGGAAGGGTGACGGGGGAGCTAATGAACTAGGGAGAAAAACTTTCCATGTGTGCGGTCTCGTCTTTCAGAATGTCTCCTGGGGCCCTAACCATGTAATGTTAAAGCTGGGGTGGGGTTGGACTATCCCATAAAGACCTGTCTTCAGAACACTATGAGTGTAGAACAGTGTTTCATATTTCCCACTAGGTAGGCTGCCCTGGCCCTTTCCCAGGCCTCTTCCATCACCACCTTTTTCTTTTCTTCCTCGTTCTGGGGTCAGTTTGATTTAAAGTCATGTGTACCCTGGGGAGAGACTCCAGGCCCTCCGGTGGCATCTAGAGCTGTGCTGATGGCAGCAGCATCACCAGCCTGTGGGTCCAGCAGCCTGGTTTCTGTTTACTGTCCCTGCAAGTCCCAGGTAGCAAAGGGTTCGCCATGGATCCCAGGTCTATCAAAAGAGGGTTTAGAATTCTTCAGTTAAGCTAAGGTTTCAACTCAGAAATGTTTGCCTGGGTCACTGGTTTTGAGGTCCAATAGTTAGGCTTTTTTCTCTTTTGTCCTTTCTGTTGGAATGAGAACATTTTGATTTTCTTCATCTGTGACCAGTGCTGTAGATACAGGTGGGTAGTTTGAAACTTACGGTATTGTTTGAACTTCACTTGTTTCTCTTGTCACACCTGAGTACTCTACTTGCTGAAGTTTTTCGTTTGATTCCAGAGTACTGTCCTCTACTCTTTAAGGCATTGCTTTCCTATTCAAGTGTGTTATGAAGGCAATTTTTAAAGGATATGACCAGTTAGAGCAGCAATTCCAATTGAAAAAATTTTACTTTGCAAGTAACTGATGTCTCTAAGAGGACATTTTTAGGTGTTGGTTCAGAGGCTCTTCCCCCCCCCCCCACCCCCTTTACTGAGAGCTCTCATAACCCAGAGCTCCAGGACTCGGCCCAGTAACAAACACAGGAGACAAAGGTAGCAAACAGTGATATGAGCTTTGTACAGAGATTTGTACATTTGTGTAATAGGCCTTTTCACGCTTTATGTGTAGCTTTTTACCTGTAACCTTTATTACATTGTAAATTAAACGTAACTTTTGTCATTCGTGCAGTCTGTGATTCGGTCGCCATCACGGATTCCCGCTGCCATCAGGGAATGTTTTGTCGGAGGTGCAGGTAGGCTTGGGAGGCGATGCTCTGGCCCCGTTTTATTACCACAAATAAAGATGCCCCCTGCCGAATGTGGAAATTCTAATTAGAGATTCCAGTCCCCAGACTGACGCCTCACTGAGCAAAGTGGGTTAAGAGGTGCCTGCTGCCCTTCATCGGGAGGCAGAACCACAGAACTGACACCGGGAGGCTGGGCTTCGGGACACTGGTCCCCGGTGGGTGTTGCCAAAGCCTGGCCGTCCTCCTGCTCTCTGGTTATAGCTGCTCACGTCGGTGCCACAGCTCAGGAAGCTAAAGATGCATAGTTTTATAGGGGATTTCAGCCAGAGTTAGGATTGAACATACGTGTCTTGCATGCCAGGACCTCATACGCGGGGAGTGGCTTTGTGATGGAGATGTCAACTAGCTTCCAAATCCCTTGGGTTGAGAGGCTGGCCTTGGAGCAGGAGCAGCTTGCTGAAGAACAGGGATCCATAAAGTCACAGCTGGACAAAAAGTTGACCTCTTAGCTTCTTGTAAAAATGAGGGTCCTTATTTTAAAAGGACACCTTCCTCTTACTGTAGTGAAGGTGACTGTTAGTGCTGGTTAATAGTCCCTCACTGAACACCTGTCTACCCTGCCCACCATTACAGCAAGTTTTATTTACATAGCCCTAAGGAGAGGCCTGTTTTTATTTCCCATTTTACAGATGAGAAAACAGACAAAATCAGCTTCCCTGTGATCCCATTGCAGTGAAATCAGGATTGAAACTCTAGTCTGAATCCAGAGCCTGAGCCTTATACAGCCTCCAGGATGAGCTAAGCTGAAGCAGGTGCTTGGCCTATGGGGAGCACACCATTGTGCTCAGTGGGCTGTAGCTCTGTGGCTAGGTTTCGTTGAAGTTTAAGGTTTATTTTTTTACTTATTTTTGAGAGAGAGCAAGCAGGGGAGGGGCAGAGAGAGGGAGACAGAATCTCAAGCAGGCTCCGAGCAACCAGCACAGAGCCTGATGCGGGACTTGAACCCACAAACCATGAGATCATGACCTGAGCTGAAATCAAGAGGCAGAGTCTGCTCAACTGACTGAGCCACCCAGTCACTCCATGTTTAGACATTTAAAGAAGAAAAGTGTTCCAAACTGAACAACTTAGTGGAAGGTGTGTTAAAGGGCTTCGATCTAGTTTAGATGATAAAGTAAATCCTTCCTGATGAGAGGTTATACTATGTATTATTTGGTTTCAGAATTTGAGTTACAGAGTGAAACTTGCAGTGGGTCTCAAAGAAGGCCCGCAGAGAACATCCAAGCCTGCCAAGTAACATCTTTCCCTTCAAGGGCCCATTTGACTTCAGTGGAAGCAGGGCTGGCTTCGTTTGGTGGTTCCAGGACACAAGGAGGCTTTGTGTGGACACCTGGCTTACCTGGCACCATATTTCTGGTTTATTTCTGTCACGCTGTAGTGCCTCTCAGAGGTGAGCTCCGCAGGGAGCGGCCTCGCTGCTCACCCTTAACTTGGCTCGAGACACGACCACAGATGGATAAGCCCTTCCTGCTTACCACAAGGACCGGCAGATGGCTATTGCTCGAGTAAGTGTGACGCTGCTGTGGGACACAGCCTCTCCCCAGCCTGGGACACGGACCCACTCTGGAGGGGAAGCGACCACAGGTTTCCCCAGAGTCCTGTGCCCACTGATGGGCCATCTGCTTAAGAGGGAGGAGAAGACCTTTGTTCCCTCCCCAGGGGGGAGAGGCGGCAAATCCCATGGAGGACACCTGTGGACAGGAACTAGCCCATTCTCCGGGTGATCCCGGCTCAAGATCGGCTGTTTGGAGACAGCCTGCCTAAACTATGCCCATTATCTGCAAATCATAGAATTCTAGAGTCTGAAGCATTTATGAGATCCTGTCTGGATCCTTCATTTTGCTTGTGAGCAAACCATGGCTGTGGGGGACTCACTTCTTTCAACAGGGATGGAAATGTGTGACCTGGGCACGCCAAAATGTGCCACCTTGCCCGCAAGACGCCTGCCTGCTTTAGTGGAAGGATGGACAGGGTGAAGACAGCAGAGACAGGTGGGGTCAGGGAGCCCTCTAGGGAGATGACATTTGGGCAGAGCACTGAACAACAAGTGGGGAATTGCCACATGGAGGGGTGTAGATCAAGCCTCTCCAGGCAGAGGAAACCAGCAGGAGAGGCACGGAAAGACTGGAAGGATGGAAGGATGGAAGAACGTGGGGATGGTCGGTAGGGGGAGGAGGGAATCAGAAAGGCAGAGGCCAGATCCCACCCCGTAAGCTTTGCTGGGGAATTTGAAAGTTTCAAATTACTGGGGTCCACTGAAATTGTTTTTTTCTCTTTAAAAAAGAAAGAAAAGAGGGAAAGAAGGAAAGGCAGGCAAGTCAAGGCAAGAGAAGGAAGGGAGGGAAAGAAAGAAAAGAAGGAAGAAAAGAAGGGAGGGAGAGAGAGGAAAAGGGAAGGGAAGGGAAACAGGGCTCAGGGAGAAGGTCATGAAAAACCAGAGGGTCGACCTTTTATGTTTCCAAGTGGCGGCGGGAAGGGCACGCCAAGCAGGGGCAGCTGCAGGAGCAAAGGGGGTGGGTGAATGAAAGTCCCCCAGCGTATGATAGAGGGCGGGGGTGGGAAGGCTCTGAGTTTGGACGACCTCTGTCTCCGTGGAATAAAATCATCGCCTGTTCCTCTGGGGAAATTGGATTGGGAGGCAACCACCCCTGAACGCGGGCCCAGGTGCAGCTCTGGAGTCGGCCGGCAGGCGGGGCCCTGCTCCCATTCTTGAGCCACTGTGGTTGTCCTGTGACCTCCCAGGGCTGTGGGGCTGGGAGCTGAGGGGAAGAGGAAGGAAACCCATCTGGCTCATTGTCCTGCACCCTGCTGGCACTTTGTGCATGTTAGTCCCCTTAAATTTCCCAACATCCCTGAGAGGAGGTCGGTGGTGCCCCATTTCACAGCTGGGGGACCTCGAGGCTCAAGGAGAGTACACAGACCAAGGTCACATGGCTGGCAGGTGGTAGAGCAGGGATTCAAATCTGGGCCTGATGTTTTGGACTATGAACGGCAAAAGAAAGCCCCTGATTGCTGCCCTGCTTGTGCCTAGGGTCTGTGAGAGACTGGGGCTTGGTCCGTTTCTGATTTGTCTCCCTCTCGATTTCCTACCGTGGCTGGGGTGCAAGGGGGCAAGAGCACCTGGCCCCGGGGTCCCAAATAGACCAGGTTCGGCCATGCGCGCTGACAAAATCCAAAGGCAGAGAGAAGAGAGTGGCGGTGACACGAGAAAGGAATTTATTTCCGCGAGGCCAGCACTGGGAAGGCAGCGGACGAGTGTCCCAAGACTGTCTCCAAAGTGCTGAAGACACTTCCAGGTTCACATCAGGCAAATGAGGGGCAGAGATCTTGGGGGGGGGGGGGCGGGGAGGGCAGGTGAGCAGTCAAGCTCTGGTTGCTTGAGGCGGTAGTTTCTGTTCCCATCAGGGGATGCTTTGCCTGCCGGGCCTTTTGCCAGAGCTAAGAGGTAAGCTGGAAAGAACTTAATCACTTAGAAAGTTTGAGGTCAAGACAGAGATAGCTGAAGAGGACTTTCACTCCCCTGTCTCCATCCCCGGCGCCCTTTGCGGCCTGTGGTGGGCTATCTCCACACATAGGCCAGGGTGACCAAAGCACAGACCCTACTGTACCATCACCTGGGGACAAAGTTACTAACAAGAAGTGCAAGAAGCTCTCTGGAGAGAGCTGATGACCAGGTCTCCCAGCCTGCCTGCCTCGGCCGCCGCCCGTCATCGCCACAGCCTTCCTGCCGCCACCCAGGCACTGGAGCCTGTGTCCCCTTCCCGCAGTTCTGCCCTCCTACTGATGGCCAAGCCCACCCTCTCCCGGGACCATTCCCAGCAGCGTGAAAGGTCAGACCTCTCCAAACCCCACCTTGATTCCACTTCCCCACCAGCCACCTCAGCTTCCTCCTATTTCTCTGCCTCACTTTGCACCCCAGCCCCCGGAAAGAATGGTCTCATCTTGCTGTCTCAGGTTCCTCTCCACTACATACTCTTGCATCCACTCCAGTCAGGCTTTTGCCCCAATGCTCCATTAGAACCTCACCTGCTGGTGCCCTGGTTAGCCACGTTCCCTGCTCTGCTCAGAATGCTCCAGAGGCCCCTCATTTCCTCCAGAGTAAAGAGCCAGTCTTTAAAAAAATTTTTTGACACTTACTCATTTTTGAGAGACAGAGCACTAGTGGGAGAGGTGCAGAGAGAGAGGGAGACACAGAATCGGAAGCTCCAGGCCCCGAGCTGTCAGCACAGAGCCCGACGTGGGGCTCGAACTCACAAACCACAAGATCATGACCTGAAGTTGGATGCTTAACCGACTGAGCCACCCAGGCGCCCCAAGAGCCAGTCTTTGCCAGTCTGGCCCTGCTCTGCACCCCCTCCTATTACTTCTCTTCTTCCCACCTCTCTCCCCCTTGCTCACTCAGCTGGTCCCCCAACCCTGCCTGCGTGGCTAGGACTCTGCCCCAGATGTCGGCATGGCCCCCTCCCTCACTGCCTTCAAGTTGAGAAAGAGGAAAGCAGCCCCGGCCTCCAGCAGCCAGTCTAACACTCACAGCCGGGCATTGGTGTTCTCCTGTCGAACAGAAACCATTTCACAGGACGTCAACATCAGACAAGGCCACTCTGTGTCGGTGATGAACACAACAGGACCACTCTGTAATTGTGTCTGAACGCAGAACATGAACATTGTCCAAACCACAAATGGGACCAACCATCGCTGTTATGACTTGTGGCCCCGAAACGTACGTCCACCAGAAACCTCAGAATGTGACCTTATTTGGGAAAAGAGTCTTTGCAGATGATATAAAGAAGGTAAGGATCTTGAGATGAGTTCATCCTGGATTAGAATGGGCCCTACATCTAATGACGAATGTCCTTAGACAGTAAGGAGAAGACAGAGACAGGGGGAGGCATGTGAATGGAGGGAGAAATTGAAACGATGGGTCTACAAGCCAAGGACAGCCAGCAGCCCCCAGCAGCCAGGAGAGAGGCATGGAGCAGGTTCTCCCACAGACCCTCCAGAAGGAATCGATCCTGCGGACATCTTGATATCAACCTTCCTGCCTCCAGCCTACAGAGCCGTGAAAGAATACATCTGTGCCGCTATAAGCCACTAAGTCTGGTGATTTGTTGTGGCAAACCTAGGGAACAGACGCAATCCCCCACGCTGGCTAATATGAGAGACTGTTGCTTCTTACTAAAGACAGCCGTAGCCTTGGTCTGGTCTTCCCTCCTTGTAGATACAATTTATTAAGATCCCTAGTCATGGAACTGGCCTGGCTTCTGGAAAGCATCCAATCTAGGGTCAAGCCCTGCTTCCATCAGCCCTCCCAAACTCCCTAACCCGAACTTAAATCCTGCAAGTCCTTCCTAATACCCCCTCACTGAGTCACCCACAGTCCCTGTGGAGCGTGCCGTCCGTCACTACTGAGTCGTAAACCCAACTTGCTAACCGCCCTGTGTTCCTGGCAGTCTTTGGCTGGAAGACAAAGTCTTCACCCAAAGGCCACCATCTCCAGTGACAATTGCAGCCTGGCCACCTCTCTTTGTCCTGCCTTCTCCCCTCCCTCCATTTCCCTATGGCCTTCTCCACCTTCTCCCACACTAGGTCATTTACGTATTTTTCTCTGTACTGTTTGTGGTCTGTCTTCCCCACCCCCATCTGAACGTGAGCTCCACAAGGAGCAGGGAGTGTTTTCTGTTTTGTTTCCGGATGTGTCCCAAATGGCGAGAACCTAGCCCATTGTAGGCACTCAGTAAATATTTGTTGATTGAGCGCATCAGTGCTGGGACAGGAGCAAGCCCAGGTAACTCCTAACCAGTTTGGCATCAGGAAGGCTTCCCTGGAAGGGAAAGGATCAGGGCTGGGATCAGATGGGTATACAGAGTTGATCCAGGCATGAGACTGGGGAAAGTCTTTGGGGCATGTACAAAAAGGCTGGGGAAGCGAAGGGGTTAAGACTGGGGGAGAGGGGCGCCTGGGTGGCTCAGTCGGTTAAGCATCTGACTCTCGGTTTCAGGTCACGGTCTCGCCATTTTGTGGGTTCGAGCCCTGTGTCAGGCTCTGCGCTGGCAGTGTGGAGCCTGCTTGGGATTCTCTCTCTGTCTCTGTCTCTCTCTCTCTCTCTTTCTCTCTGCCCTTCCCCTATTTATGCTGTCTCTCTCTCAAAATAAATAAATAAACAAACAAATAAAATTAAAAATTTTAAAAAAGACTGGGAGAGAATAAGTGTTTCAAGGTAGCTGAAGAGGATGTTCTGGAAGAATAAATTAAGAAACGAGGCTGGACAGTTGTCAGGGGCCAGGACCTGAGGAGCCAGGACGTCAGGTGGTGGGCGGACAGTGCTGTGGAACAGGTGATGCTGGAGGTGGGAAGGCCAAGGGCAAGGCTGTCGGGGTGAGTGGCCTGGGTCAGTGGCTGCTGGAGAGAAGGGGCAGAGTCCAGGGACAAGGAAGAAAGCCCAAGGTGAATCCTGGGTCTCTGGTCTGGGCATTTGGGGGCATCAGAGGTGCCATTCACTGCAGAGGGGAACACAGGAGGAGTGGTTTACGGGGAAAGTGCTGAGTTCAAGGCACTGCATGCCATAGAACCTCAAGGGACGTGTCAAGGGCGCAGTTGTATGCACAACCTGGAGACACAGGCTTCGAAGATGGACACCGAAGCCTTGCAGAGAGGGGGATCCTGGAGACTTCTACCTGAGAAGCCATAATGGGAAGGGCTTCAGGGAAGAGGTGGGGGAGGCCCACTTCTCTCCACCCCCCTCCTCTCTCTCTGGGGCCTCTAGGGCTTGCCTTGGCCCCAGAGTCCCAGTGGCTGGAATCACTTACTGGGACAGAGGTCTCCTGTCTCTGCTAACAAATAATTCACTGCTCCAAGCTTCTTTTGAAAGCAGAAGGGGAGCCCCTACACTGCCCCAGCACAGACAGAAGCCATAAGACCCACTGCGGAACCAACACCCCCACCTGGAGGTGGAGAGGGTAGTCTGGCCCTGGGACTCAGGCCCCGTTATTCTGGAAAGCTCATTACTGGGGCTGAAGTGGGTGGTCACCAGACAAAGTCCAGGCACGATGCCACCATCAACTGTTCACAGGCAGCGGGGTTGGGGGTGAGCCTGGTACAGGCTGGCACACTCAGCCCCCGTCCCAATGGCCCCAGCCACCTGCCTCACAGACTTTGACCACAATCGAAGCGGCCCTGCCCAGATGGGAGGGGTGGGGTCCTAACCCGGAGCCCACGGGCTCCATCCCTCACTCTCCATTCTGCCTCCTAACTGCCCCTCCGCCCTGCCCGCCAGCCCAGGTGATGTTTCCCTCTCCTCTGAGCACACAGCAGCCTCCTAAGTGCCCCTCCCCCCGCTCCACGCCATCTTGGACACCTCCACCGGAACCTTGCTGTAGTGCAATTCAGTCCATCAGGGACTCATCTGCAAAACCTTTGGGTTAAAGGACAAACTCCTCCCTGGGGCCTCTCAGGGCCTGTTCCTACCAGAAACTTCTTCCAGTTCCTCAGAATGCATCCTCCCTGCCACCCTCCCCCCTCTGTCTCCCACTCTCCCTCAGCTCACCCCATCACTTCCTCTGGGCAGCCTTTCCTGGTCCCCAGGCTGCGGAAGCCTCCGCTTGAGTGACTCTCACCCACTGGGTTTTCCCCACCTGGGAGCCGGAGGGCAGAGACCGTGGGCTGTGGGCCACATTTACCGGTTTCCCAGCAAACCCACAGGCTGCCAGAAACAGGGACGGTGGCCTCAAGTTGAAATGCGTTATGGAGTTCTCTGCCCTCCCTCCCCTCCCTGGATCCTTGGCTCTTGCCCCACGGGGTGAGCAGATGTTGGTATCCTCCTTCCTAGCTAGAAGGAGCTGCCTGAGGCTGTGTCCTTTTGCCAGCATCCCCGCGGCCTCCCAGTGGTGCTGGGAGAAGTCACCAAACGGAGGTCACATTTCCACAACTCCCCTTTGGGGGAGGTAAGGGAACCTTTGGGGAGGTAAGGGAACAAGGAAGCAGGGCACCCGTTCCAGTGGGACTGCACGAGAGAGGCTGAAGAAGAGAACTTGCCCCAGGGCTCCCTGCTCTGAGTAGCACAGAGGGGTGGTTCGAACCTGGGACCCTGGTTCAATCTTCCTGACTGCAGGACTTTGGGCACACTGCTTCATCTTTCTAGGTGGCAGTTTTCCCATCTGTAAAATGGAAAGAGCGAGAAAACCCACACCCCAGGGTATTGCAAGCTCAACAAAACAATGCACAGAAAGCACTTGGCACAGTGCCTGCCCTTGGGGGAGCCAAGTTCCCCTTCCTGGGCCTTCCCATGGTCTCCATGTATATGCAAATTCAAGTTTGTGCATGGCCCTGGCTGGCTGGGGCAGACCCAGCAGAGGGGACAGAGGACAACAAGGCAGAGGGCCGCTCAAGGGCTGTGGGGCAGGGCCCTGGGACTGAAGAAGATGGAGAAATCCAAACGCGAGGGGGAGGGCTCTCGAAACTACTCCAGTCCCTCTTCATTGCAGCTGGAGAAACTGAGGCTGAGAGGAGGCAGCAGCTGTTGCTGTTGCCAGAGTATTCCTCAGAGTCAGGTTTGGTAGCACAGCTGAAAGCAAGCTTTGCACCTCTTTGGAAGCCAGGTCCGTGAACTTTCCTAAAAATCTCCTAGAATGTAGAACAGAAGGGCAGGAGATGAAGAACTGGTCCAGAAGATACAGCGTATATTTAAAGGAGCTCACAAAAGGAAGAAAAACAGAAAACAAACAAAGAGAAAGGCAAGGATGTTTCTAGAACTGAGGGGTGTGAGTTTCCATGTTAAAAAGAACCACAGGTCCCCCAAATAAATAATCCAGTGAAGAAATGGGCAAAAGAGGTGAATACACACTTTTCCAAAGAAGACATCCAGATGGCCAAGAGACACATGAAAAGATGCTCGACGTCGCTCATCATCAGGGAAATACAAATCAAAACAATGAGCTACCACCTCACACCGTCAGAGTGGATAAAATTAACAACTCAGGCAGCAACAGATGTTGGCGAAGATACAGAGAAGGAAGAACCCTTTTGCACTGCTGGTGGGAACGCCAACTGGTGCGACTACCTGGAAAACGGTATGGAGGTTCCTCAAAAAGTTAAAAACAGAACCACCCTGTGACCCAGCAACTGCACTACTAGGAATTTATCCAAGGGATACAGCAGCGCCGATTTGAAGGAGCACGTGCACCTCAATAGCCATAGTATGTAAAGAGCCCAAATGTCCATCAACTGATGAGTGGATAAAGATGTGGTGTATATATACAATGGAATATTTACTCGGCGATCAAAAAGAATGAAATCTTGTTATTTGCCGCGACGTGGATAGAACTAGAATGTATTATGCTAAGTGAAATAAGTCAAAGACAAATCATATGATTTCACTCATATGGGGAATTTAAGACGCAAAACAGATGAGCACAGGGGAAGGGAAGCAAAAATAAGATAAAAACAGAGAGAGAAACAAACCATGACAGACTCTTTTTAAAAAAAAAAAATGTTTATTTTTGAGAGAGAGAGAGAGAGAGAGTAGGGGAGGGGCAGAGAGAGAGGGAGACACAGAATCCAAAGCAGGCTCCAGGCTGAGCCGGCAGCACAGAGCCCTACTTGGGCCTCGAACCCATGAGCTGTGAGATCATGACCTGAGCCGGAAGTCTGACATTCAACCAACTAAGCCACCCAGGCACCCCCATAAGAGACTCTTTTTTTTTTTTTAACGTTTATTTATTTTTGAGACAGAGAGAGACACAGCATGAACAGGGGAGGGGCAGAGAGAGAGGGAGACACAGAATCGGAAGCAGGCTCCAGGCTCTGAGCCATCAGCCCAGAGCCCGACGCGGGGTTCGAACTCGCGGACCGCGAGATCGCGACCTGAGCCAAAGATCGCGACCTGAGCCAAAGTCGGACGCTCAACCATTCAACCGACTGAGCCACCCAGGCGCCCCACATAAGAGACTCTTAAATACAGAGAACAAACTGGCAGGAGTGTGAGGTGGGGGGATGGGGTAAATGGGCAATGGGCACTAAGGAGGGCACTCGTTGGGACGAGCACTGGGCATTAAACTTAAGTGATGAATCACTAAATTCTCTTCCTGAAATCATTATTACACTATGTGTTAACTACCTTGAATTCAAATTAAAAAAAAAAAATTACAGGGGCGCCTGGGTGGCTCAGTCGGTTGGGCGTCCGACTTCGGCTCAGGTCACGATCTCGCGGTCCGTGAGTTTGAGCCCCGCGTCGGGCTCTGGGCTGATGGCTCAGAGCCTGGAGCCTGCTTCCGAGTCTGTGTCTCCCCCTCTCTCTGCCCCTCCCCCGTTCAAGCTCTGTCTCTCTCTGTCTCAAAAATAAATAAATGTTAAAAAAAAAAATTACAAAAAGAAGAAGAAGAAGAAGAAGAAGAAGAACCATAGGTGGCCAGAAGCAAGGAGACCCACAGATGGCGAGCATGTGAAATGTCTGAGCATCAGGGACTGAGAGAAGGCTCCCAGCTGCACACACAAAGCGTCTGGAAGTAGAATGACTTTGGACCTGCCAACAGCAAACAGGGTACCACAAGAGCACGGAGCCATGCTTCCATATGTGCGGGGAACATTGCTTGCAACTGCACCACAACACCAGTCAGATCATTGTTCAAGAATGAACCATGAACACGGGTGCACAAACACCTATTTGAGTCCCTGCTTTCAATTCTTTCGGATACATACCTACAAGTGGGGTTGCGGGATCATACGGTAACTCTAGTTTTAATATTTTGAGAAAGAGGTGACTTTCCATTTAACCTCTGCTGAAAGGAGACGGCAGACTCAGCTGCTCTCCCCAAACCCGCAAGTTACGCAGAAGGTCTTGTGGGGTTTGGAAGGCGCAAAGCCTGACCCCTGCCCCCAGACTGAGCCCACTTCCTTCCCTCTGCTCGCCAGTCCCACAGGTGCTACAGTCCCTTCCCAGAGAGGACAGAAGCCTCTGACATACTGAGCAGGTGGTTTGCCTCCATCCGGTCCCAGTTAGGAAATACCGGGGCAAAAAGCTCTCTGGGCTCAAACCCACTTCCCCAGGGTAGCGGTCGATGGTTTCACTTTCTGGTCTGTTCCTTCCCCAGCTTTCCCCCAGCTTGGGACCTGGCCAGTTCCCAGGCCTGAGGAACTCCTGCCGGTGTTGCTCAGCTCCCTTCTCCTCTCCTCCCTTCCCCCTCTCCCTTCTAGCCTCTTCTTTACCTCCCCTCTCCTCTATTTTCTCTCCTCTCCCTTCCCCTCCTCTGTCGCCCCCTTCGTCCTCTCCTCTCCCTCCTCCTCCTTTTCTCTCCACCCCTCATCCCTCCCACCTTTCCCACCCCCTGCCCCTCCTTACCTTCCTTCCCACCCTGGAGGTTGTGAAACTTCCTTTGCCCCCTGCTTCATAAGGTCAAGAAGACAAGGCTTGAAGTGTACTTTTTCATCACACCTGAGTATGACTCAACCCTTCAAAGCTTCACAACCAGCCGCCGCTCTCCTCATTGAGGATATACGGATATCGAATATCTTTTTCCGGAAGTGACTCCCCCACCCTTGTGGAAATCTGCAAAAGGGGGGGCCTCCCCCCGAGGTGGGCCTCCACAGTGGTCTCAGGGAATCCTTGGCAGGGAGCTGTTCATATTATCCTTATAAACCAAGTTCTAGAAATTCTAGAAAACATGGGGCGCCTGGGTGGCTCAGTCGGTTTAGCATCTGACTCTTGGCTTCAGCTCAGGCGCTCTGTGCCGACAGTGCAGGATTCTCTCTCTCCCTCTCGCTCTCTCTCTCTCTCTGCCCCTCCCCAGCTCACTCTCCCTGTCTCTCAAAACAAATTAAAAAACTTAAACATTTTTTGTTTTAAATCTAGAAAACAGGGAAAAGACGACAGATTGCCCTTCAAGTCCCTGGGGTTCCCAGTGCCGTGAGCGGTTCTGGTTTTGTCTGTGAGTTTTGGGCTCTTGTCTCCGCTGAGCCACTGGAGCATGACCGCTTCGGAGCCTACGGGTGGCTGTGTATCTGTGCAGGTGGGTGCCCTTGACGCTTGGGGCTTGTGAGAGGGTCACCTCAGAGCAGCCATCGGGTCCATAGCACCAAATGCCTCCCGACTGCTGGCTTGTTTTCCACCAGCCCCCCTTGGCCAACGTGCAAGGCTGGTGGGCAGGAGGGGACAGCAGGATGTTGTAACAACCCCCGCCCGGTGCTGCGTTCCCCTCCTGCCCCTGTATAAGGCCGAGTGGTACCAAGTCCAAGGGCATCTGGTGCCAGCACGGCCGACAGGGCCCAGCCCCCCCACCCCCAGTCACCCTCAATTTCCCTGCTACGGTGACCACACTATCGTCACTATCTATGGCTATCAGATGCAGAAAACTGTGAGAGACTTGTGGCAGAAATGAGGAACTCCGGGTTCTGGGGGGTGGCAGGCCCCTCCTCAGGCCTCCTCCTCACGACTTCTCACCTCCCTTCCTCTCCCACCTCTCCCCACCACACTCCTGAGGAGTCAGAGACTGGGCTGGAGCTCCCAGGCTGGGAAAAAGTGCAAAGAGCTGGGGCCATGGCTCCCGCAGGCCTGGTTTCCAATTCTGGTTCCTCCGTTTGTATGTTGAGTGACAGCAAGAAGGACAGTTCCCCACTTAGACTCTCATTTACTTTGTGGCTCAGTTGGTTAATCACCCAACTTCGGCTCAGGTCATGATCTCACGCTTCATGGGTTTGCGCCCCCCATTGGGTCTGTGCTGACAGCTCAGAGCCTGGAGCCTGCTTTGGATCCTGTGTCTCCCTCTCTCTCTGCCCCTCCCCTGCTCACGCTCTGTCTCTCAAAAATAAATTAAAAAAAAAATTTTTTTTAATTAAAACAAAAAAAAGGAATCTCATTTTCCTAATCTGGAAAGCAGATTATCAAGAGAAGTAAATGAGATATGAGATCCCTGATAAATTTCAGGGGCACAGGAAGCCCTCGGGAAGCAATCATAGTAACAGATATTGAGCACTTGACATGTGCCATGTGCCCATCACACTATCATTTCCACCAACATCTTGCCCCTGCCAGTGCCTATGGTATAGAGGGGACCGAGGCTCAGAGAGGTTAAGGAATTAGCCCAAGGTCACACAGCCATGAAGAGGTGGAGCCAGGCTTTGAGCCCAGCTCTGTTTGCAAAGCCCATCTTTTCATTCTTCATCCTCTGATGCATTTCTAGGCCAAACTGGGCTGAGCAAAAATTCGTCAGAGACCTGCTTTGTCTGGTGAAATACACGGGGAAGAGATGAAAAACTGCCATTTTCTCTGGCCTGCAGCAGAAACCCAGCGGGAGGGGGTTAAAATCCCAGCTTTCCCCCAGGGTGCCTGGCTGGTTCAGTGGGAGAGCACACAACTCTTGATCTCAAGGTTGTGAGTCTGAGCCCCACGTTGGGTGTAGAGATTACTTCAATGAATCGATAAAAACTCAAAACAAAAAAAATCCTAACTTCCCCACTTTTTCGTTGCCTGATCTCAGGCAGTGCTTTTCTGAGCCTCAGTTTCCTGACCTGTGAAGTGGGAATGTTTGTCTTGCTTGCTTGTAGGGAGGATTAAGCGAGCCTATGTTTGCACTGAGCCTGCTCAGGGTGGGTGCCCACAGGATCACACCTGCCAGTGTTTCTGGAAACATAGACATGCCCCCTCTGTCCCATCTCCTCTGCTTAGCATACCCTCCCCCTGGGCCCATGACCCCTGGGCCCTTGCATACCTCTGTGTGCCACTCCTCTCAGCCCTTGCAAGGGTCCTTCTCCCTTTTCTTATTGGGTCCATTGGAGGCTCAGCAACCTTTCAACATGACTGAAACCCACCCTCAGAAGCTGTAAACACAAGCATACCATTCGACTCAGAAATTCCACTTCAGGGATTCTATCTCAAGGAGACATTTTCCACCCATTCATTCAGTGAGTCATTAGCCATAGTGATTTATTGAGCACCTACTGTTTGCCAGGCCCTGTGATAGGCTGGGGTTACAATGGGGAGCAAAGTCGACTGGTACTCCAACCTCTGACCACTAGAAGTCAACTGTCTTTCTTTAAAAAAAAAAAACAAAAAACAAGTTCTAGATTTAAAAAGAAATTTTATTTAAAGTGGGTTCCACACCCAATGTGGGGCTCGAACTCATGACCCCAAGATTAAGAGTCACATGCTTTACCAATTGAACCAGGCGGGTGCTCCAAGAAGCCAACTGTCTAATTGCTGAGGAGACCTTAAACAATTACACAGATAAATATATAATGAAAATTGTAATGGCAAGGCAGTGTTTCAACACGTTGGTTGCCGTAGGCTTTTGCCCCCTAATTTGGTAAGTCCACTTCTGCGCCCAGGAAACTGGAAAAAGACAAAGGCAAAGTGAAAGGGGGGATTTTAAAAGTTTCTGTGGAGCAGTATCCCTCAGGAGCTTCCCCTTGAAGGTCACGGCTGGACCTGACTTCAGCCGGTCATGGGATGGGCAGCAGTTTCTGGGCAGCAGTGTCTGGAAACGTTTATGCAAAGAAAGAAAAAGACAAACAGAAATAATAGACAACCCAGTGGCGAGGAGTCCCCTGTGACCAGATCGCGGGTTCTAAACGCCCTTCTCCAATAAAAGGAACCCTTTCAGGAAAAGCGAACATGGCTGCCTGCAGGGCTGAGGCAGAAAAAAGATGAGATGGGCCTCCAGGCATTTTGCAGCACCAGGCAGTGAGAAGTGCTCAGAAAGCGGGAACAAGGGACGGCCAGAGGGACCCAGGAGCCATCCCGATGGCACTCCCAAAGCAGGAATAATTTGGGCAACAAAATAATGTAGATTAGATTAGAAGTCAAAGTATAAATATCCATGGGTCCATACTGACATACATAATTGAATAATTAATTAATTGGGGTGAAGGGACATATCGTTCTGACAGAGGAATCCCAAGTCATTTATTTGGATGTTCCTTGCTCTGGGAGGCGGGGCTTCGCTTCCCCTGAGGGTCGCTGCGCTTGGCTGAGCGACATGTTTCCAAAGAACAGAGTATGGAGAGGGGAAAATAGCAACTTTATAGTGGAGAAACCTGGAAACACCGCCTTCACTAAGCCATTGAGGTTAACATCACAGTGAAAAGTCCTGTGTGCTTGTCATGTGTCCGCACCCCCCAGAGGCTGTGATAAGAAGAGTTTTTCACCTTGGTAGTATCCTCCCCACAAACCCATAACCCCAGTCTAGTCATGAGGAAAACATCAGGGAAAAAAAACAAACAACCAAAAAACTGAGGGACAGGGGCGCCTGGGTGGCTCAGTCGGTTAAGCGTCGACTTCGGCTCAGGTCACGATCTCGCGGTCCGTGAGTTCGAGCCCCGCGTCGGGCTCGGTGCCGACGGCTCAGAGCCTGGAGCCTGTTTCCGATTCTGTGTCTCCCTCTCGCTGACCCTCCCCTGTTCATGCTCTGTCTCTCTCTGTCTCGAAAATAAATAAACGTTAAAAAAAAAAAAAAAAAAACAACTGAGGGACATTCGACAAAATACTCCACCAGTTCTCCTCAAGACTGACAAGGTTACAAGAACAACAAGGAAAGGTTGAGAAAGCGTCACAGACAGGATGCGATTCTGGAACAGAAAGAAGACATTGGAGAAAAGGCAGATAAAATCCAAACACAGCCTACGATTTTGTTAACATTAGTGTGGCAATGGTGGTTTCTTAGTTTTGACAGATGCACCTTGGTAATGTGAAGTGGTAACATTAGGGGAATTTAAAACTGGCTGAGGGATATATGGGAAATCTATTTTTTTTTTCCACTTTAGTGTAAATTACAAAGATTTTTTTAAAAACCTGCACACAAACAATAGAGTAGAAACACAGCAAAGGGTTAATAGCAAGTATATTTGGATAGTGGGAAAGAATAATTAGGGTTTATTCCTTGTATGCTATTTGTTTGTTTTGGAAGTCTTATTTATTTAAGTGATCCCACACCCTACATGGGGCTCCAGCTCACCACCCAGAGACCAAGAGTCACAAGCTCCTCCCACTGAGCCAGCCAAACGCCCCTACACCTTTTATTGTAAACTGTTATTATTTCTTTTTTCTTTCTCTTTCTCTTTTTCTTTTAATTTTTTAAATTTTATTTGTTTTTGAGAGAGAGAGAGCGAGCAGGGGAGGGGCAGAGAGAGAGAGAGAGACACTGAATCCGAAGCAGGCCCTGGGCTCTGAGCTGTCAGCACAGACTGAGCCCCCAGAGGGAGGCCCCAATTTCCCTCTTTTTAAAATTTATTTATTTATATTTGAGACAGGGCGAAAGCGAGTGGGGGAGGGGCAGAGAGAGAGAGAGAGAGAGAGAAGGAGAAAGAGAGAATCCCAAGCAGGCTCTGTGCTCTCAGCCTAGAGCCGGTTGCCTGGGGAACTCACAAAGTGAATTCATGACCTAAGCTGAAATCAAGAGTCACATGCTTAACTCACTGAACCACCCAGGCGCCCCATAAACTTTTATTATTTCTTATTAGAAGTCTGCTATTTTATAGCAACAAAAAGTGAAATAAAGTCTAGTTTGCTCTCCAGTTTCAGCACACACACACACACACACACGAAGTATTTTGCGCGGTATCTAAATGATCTCATTTAACCTGTACCACCAGCTAAGAAAAGATTCTTTCCTCTATTTTACAGATGAGGAAACTGAAACTCAGAAGTCGGTGATTCGCTTAAAGTTATATATACCAAGCAAGTGGGCTCTCTCCTAAGCAGATTTCTCTCTAGCCCAAGGAAGAATTTTTTTTTTTTAACATTTATTTATCTTTGAGAGACAGAGACAGAGTGCAAGTCGGGGAGGGGCAGAAAGAGAGGGAGACACAGAATCCGAAGTAGGCTGCAGGCTCTGATGCGGGGCTCGAACCCATGAACCGTGAGATCATGACCTGAGCTGACGTCAGACGCTCAACCAATTGAGCCACCCAGGCGCCCCTCAAGGAAGAATTTTTAACTGTAATGTTAGGGGGGGTATGAGTGCCTTGGAAAGGTGGTGAG
Organism: Panthera tigris; assembly: GCF_018350195.1. Taxonomy (NCBI): domain Eukaryota; kingdom Metazoa; phylum Chordata; class Mammalia; order Carnivora; family Felidae; genus Panthera; species Panthera tigris. Next base: position 20,785,420 of record NC_056667.1, read on the forward strand.
TTCCCCACCAGTGAAGGGACGCCGTGAGTGTCCCCAACAGGAGTCCAGGGAAACTGACACTGTATCTTTCTCCTTAGACCCAAAGGGCAGGGCTGCGCCTCTCCTGAGAAACCCAGAACTGGGGCGCCTGGGTGGCTCAGTCGGTTAAGCAACTGACTGGCTCCGGTCATGATCTCAGGGTTCGTGAGTTCAAGCCCCACATCAGTCTCTGTACTGCCAGCTCGGAGCCTGGAGCCTGCTTCAGATGCTATGTCTCCTTCTCTCTGCCCCTCCTCCACTTGTGCTCTCTTTCTCTCTCAAAAATAAATAAAATGTAAGAAAAATTAAAAAAAAAAAAAAAAAAGAAACCCAGAACTGCAGCAGGCTGGCCACATTTCCTCCTTCTAACTGGGAGGGCGGCGCGTTTAGGTGGGGGCGGGGGCGTCGGGGGCTTCTCCATCTTCCCCCCTCCCCCCTCCACCGTGGGATACATCACAGACAACGGGGCGGGGGGATGGGGAAGCGGGGCGTGGGAACCAGCTGTCCTTTAGTCGGAGCCTCCAGGTGTCAGGCCTGATTTGCACTTTCGACGTCGCGCCCCCAGTGTGAGACGCAGGAACGCAGGCCACGGCAGGGGTGAGGAAGCCGAGGCCCGCGGAGGGCTCCGGCCGGGTCCCCACGCCCCGCGGCCGAGCGGCTCCGCCCACAGGGGCCAGGCAGGGCTGCAGGGCCGAGCGGCGGCCACTCAGGAGGCGTCCAGCGAGCCGCGAGGACCATGGAGCAGGTGTCCCTGCAGGACTTCGTTTGCGCCCTGGACCCCGCCTCCCTCCCGCGTGTGCTGCGAGTCTGCTCGGGGGTCTACTTCCAGGGTGAGTGAGGGGCCGGCACCCCTCCGGCCCCCGCCCCCGCCGCTGCCCGGCTCTCGCTGGGTGTGGGGCAGGGGCGCCGCCCCGGGCGGCAGAAACCCGGGAAACCCAGCCACGCTGCCACTGCCCAAGTCCAAGTGTACCCAACCTCTCCGGGCCTCGGTTTTTGCTTTCGTGGAACGGGGGGGCGCTGACTGCCCCGCAGGGTGATGAGAAGTCACCGGCCTTACACACTCGGGTGGGTGGAACCGAGCCAGGCGGGGGGGGGGGGGGGGGGGGTGGAACCGCGGTGCGCACCGGCGGAGGTCTGGCGGTGGGGAAGCCGAAATTCAGGGCTCGAACCGGGTCAGGCCTCCCGCGCACCCTCCCACTCCTCGCCCTTGACGCCCGTCTACGCGCCTCCGTTCGGTCCCTTCAGCCCACCTTGGCCCTCGGCTTTGCAGCCTGATCTGATCAGCAATTCAGTTCTCGGCTTGAATGGCTGCTCCCCCCCCCCCCCCACCGGCAGCCTCCCCCGCTCTCTGCTCCTCGCGAAACTTGCACACGTGCCCACCTGGTTCCCAGGGATGGGTGCACCGCGGGGGCTCAGTCACTAGTGACAGCCGAAGGAGCGAGAGGGGCGGGGTTGACTGGCGGCGGAGGGGAGAGGCAGCTGCTCCGAGGTGGTGGGGGGAGTCGCGGGCAGAGTGGGGGCAGCGGAGGTGCAGGGAGAGGGAACTTGGCGACTGGTTGGGGGGGGGTCCTTCCTTAGAAAGCAAACTAGTGCAAGGGTGCCTGGCCACATCTGTTCCCTCTTTCTGGTCCCCTGCGCGGCACAGCAGCTCCCGGTGAAGTGTTCCGAGGCCACCCCGGGGGAGGGCAGCATCCGCCGCCACACCCTGGTCCCCTTGGGAATCTGGCAGATGCGGGTTCGGACGCCGACTGGCCTCCTCTGGGGGCTCCCTGCCGGCGCCTCCGGCTGTTTGCGCTCCTCCCGATGTCCCCTGACCACGGCGTGTCGCAAAGCCTGTTTCCTCATCCTGCCCGACCCGGGGCGCGGGAAGTGGCGGAAGTCCGGGTGACAGAAGAACCAGGGAGGAGGCCAGGTGGCGGGAGAAAAAAAAAAAAAAAGCTGTTTTTTAATGTTTATTTATTTTTGAGAGACAGAGCGTGAGTGGGGGTGGGGGGACAGAGAGAGAGGGAGACATAGAATCCAAAGCAGGCTCCAGGCTCCTAGCTGTCAGCACAGAGCCCTACAGGGGCGGAAGAACTCACAGACAGGGAGATCATGACTTGAGCCAAAGTCGGCCGCTCAACCAACGGAGCCACCCAGGTGCCCAGGAAGGGCAGGGAGGGGGGTCGGGGGGAGAAGCAGGGCTCATCTGAAGTGCGGCTTGTGTTTTCACTGAGGCGGGATTCAAAGTCACCAATGGTGAGATCGTGACCTGAGCCAAAGTCAGATGCTTAACCTACTGAGCCACCCAGACACCCGTAAGCTTTTTTTAAAATGTTTATTTATTTGAGAGAGTTGGGGGTGGGGGGCGCAGAGGATTCCAAGCAGGTTGCACACTGACAGCAGAGAGTCTGATGCGGGGCTTGAACTCATGGGCCGTGAGATCATGACCTAAGTTGAAAGGGGCCGCTTAACCACTGAGCCGCCTAGGCACCCCTCTCCTGTGCTTCCTTTAAAAACAACTCATCTGAAGAAGAAAGCACCAGCGTGGCTGTTAGCCGGGTGTGTGTGTGACCTCCAGGCAGTCACTGAACTTCTGGGGTCTGACTTCGTAGCTGTACCGTAGGGATTAGGACTTCCTGCGTTAGTTCCTTGCTCAAGACTTCAACACGTGCTTAGAGGCTGGGCCTGTGCCGGCTGCAGCGACCCTGAGATGGATCAGTCCTGCCTTGCCTGTGAGCTCAGTTTAGGAGGCATGGGGAGGTGGAGAAGGCCAGAGAAGAGTGCCGCGGAGGGGTGCATCCAGCACTAAAAGAAGGCAAAGGTAGGGTTCGTGCTGCCTGAGTACCGCCGAAGCAGGGGCCCTTCGATAGGGAAAGACAGGGAAGGCCGCCCCGGGCAGCTGGAACATGTACAGACCTGTGGCAGAGCCGAGCCTGTTGGAGAACAGGGCACAACCCACCCAGCACTTGGCCCTTACTGCACCGGGACACTGAGTCAGTTTCTCCACAGGCTCCATCTACGAGATCTCTGGGAATGAGTGCTGCCTCTCCACAGGGGACCTGATCAAGGTCACCCAGGTTTGCCTCCAGAGGGTGGTCTGCGAGAACCCAGGAACCGGCCAGACCATTGAAATCGCCCCCACCTTCCGCGGTAAGGCAGCTCTCCGCCACCCCCCTCCCACCCCCAGGGCACTGGCCCCTCCGGGCACACCCGTGGGCTCACCGACCCCAGCTTGCACTCCTGCCTCTCTAGTTTGGCACATGTGCTCCCACATCCTCCACTACCCTGCCCCGAGGCCTGGGATGTCCTCCAGGTGGTCCCACAATGCCCTTAGCCCGGCGTGGCTGCATCCTCTCCACACCCATCTCTCTGATCACATCTGCCTCTCGGCTGGGACTTTCTTTGTTCCAGGTCTTTGTCCATGTGCTTGTCCCTGTGTTGGCTCATTCACTCACCAGACATTTACTGACACTTGTGTGCCACGCCCTATGCTAGGGGCTGGGGCGTGGGGCTCTGGATGGACCGAGTGTAGCCTTCTGCAGCCTGGAGCTTCCAGGATGGCAGTGAGAGGAGGGGAACAGTAGAAGCAGACACCAGTTCACAGAGGGCTCCTGGCAGAAGTAGCCCGCCTCAGGGGTCTGTGCAGGCTTCCTGGAGGAGGTGGCTCCCGAGTTGGAGGAAGGATCCCCAGAGGGAGTAACTATAGGGAGTAGCAAGTGTGTATCTGGTTACTACGTAGCCTGGTTGCTGCAGGAGGCGTGTGGCACAGTGGACCACGGCCGGACCGGATGCTGAAACTAACAGTTTGGATGGGAATCCCATCTCTGCTGGCAAATAGCTGTGGTCTTGGCCAGTTCTTGGGACCTCTCTGTGCCTCAGCTTACTCCTCTCTAACAGGGTAATCAGACTTGACGTGAGGATTCAGAGTTGCCATGCAGGAAGTACTCAGCACAGGGCGTGGCCCAGAGCTGTACCTTAACACATATTACTATATATGTATGTGTGTATATATATTTTCCTAAACCATGAGAGTGAAATACAGACATGATAACCCTTTACATCTAAATATTACTGGGTGGGAGAGAGGGGAAAGTGGATGATGGGCATGGAGGAGGGCGCCTGTTGGGATGAGCACTGGGTGTTGTATGGAAATCAATTTGACAATAAATTTCATATTAAAAAAATAAAAAAAATATATTACTCCTAATATTTACTAATATTACTCCTAAGTACGAGGACATTTGTTCACAAAGCTATAGTTCAATGATCAAATTCAATAAATTTAATATTGATAGAATACTACTGTCTAACCTACTCTATTCAAATTTCACCAAAAGCCCCTAATGTCCTTTATAGTGTTTCCCCTTGATCCAGAAGCCAAACACAGATCACATACTGATTTATTTAAAAAAATTTTTTTTAAGTGTTTATTTTTGAGAGAGAGAAAGAGACACAGAGTGTGAGCAGGGGAGGGGCAGAGAGAGAGGGAGACACAGAATCGGAAGCAGGCTCCAGGCTCTGAGCGGTCAGCACAGAGCCCGACACAGGGCTCGAACTCATGAGCTGTGAGCTGAAGTCGGACGCTTAATAGACTGAGCCACCCAGGAGTCCCACATACTGATTTCTTAATCTCCTTCAGGCTGGAACAATTTTTCTTCTCTTCTTCTTCTTCTTCTTCTTCTTCTTTTTGAATATTTATTTTTGAGAGTGCGAGAGTGAGTGAGCAGGGGAGGGGCAAAGAGAGAGAGGGGGACTGAGGTTCCGAAACAGGCTCTGTGCTGACAGCAGACAGCCTGATGCAGGGCTTGAACTCACGAACTGGAGATCGTGGCCTGAACCAAAGTCAGACACAACCGACTGGGCCACCCAGGTGCCCTCAGGCTGGAACAATTCTTCAGCGTCTATCTCGACATCAACAGTTTTGAAGAGTCTGGATCAGTACCTATGCAGAATGTCCTGCAGTCCGGGTTTGTGTGATGTTGCACTGATTCAATTTGTGTTGGGTGTTTTAGGCAGGAAAACTCTGGAGATGATGTTATGTCTGGATGTGGGGTGTTTTAGGCCGGTCCGGTGGCAGGAGAGTGGATGGGGTCCGGGGAAGGAGTAGATGGGGAAGGACAGTCGGGTCACTAGAATTGGCAGACAAGATGTGAGGTGAAGAAGGGTGGTCAGAGGTCGTTTGGCCAGTAGCTCCTGGGTTTCTACTTTGGGAGAGAGGGACAGTGTCACTGCTGCAGCATGGGGTGACAGGTGGTGGACGTAGGGGACTGGAGCAGTGGTCAGGAATATGGAAGCAAAGTTGGCAAAGTTAGAGGCAGGTACGATTCAGGAGGTGGACAATTGTGGCTGTTGTCCTTGTCTTTTGAGAAACACATTCCTGTTCTGTCTCTGGTGCCAATCCCTCCGAGTTCTTGCCTGTCTGTGTAAGAAGGAACTGTCCCCATCTCTACCCTTCACTGTCCCTTCATACATGGCCAGTTGCTGCCTCTTGTCCCTCGCCCTGCAGCCTGGATGTCCAGATGCTTGGTGCTTGCGTTCAGGGGACTCTGACTGGGTTCTCTGGGGAAGACCGGGGCCTGGTGTGTGTGGCCCTGCGCCCATCAAAGGCCTGTCCCACCTTGACACCCTCTGCTGTGCCCCACAGGCCACTTCAGCCCCCTCACCGGCCCCCAGAGCTACGGAACCCTGAACGAGCTGCTGTCTGCTGCAACCCAGCACTCCAAGAAGCTGCCCATTTGCTTCATGTCGACCCACAGAATCACCACAGAGGCCAGGGTGGTGCCTGAGGACCAGCCCCTCCTGCTTGAGGCTGTGGAAATACACCACGGGGCCAACTACGCCCGCTGTGTGCTAGACACTGAAGCCCAGCAGTTCGTTCTGCACCTGCCCCTGTCCCAGAAGGGGCCCTTCTGGGAATGGGAGCCCGGTGCCCCTCGGCCCCTGCTCCAGGCTCTGCAGGACTCAGCCCTGAAGGACCTCCTCTTCACCTGCCCCACCCTCCCCTGGCACTCCCTGATCCTGAGGCCCCAGTATGAGGTCCAAGCCATCATGCACAGTGAGTTGCCCGGGCAGCTGGCGGGGAGGCCTGGTGGGGCGAGAGACGGGGCCCTGGGAAGCTGCTGAGATGGGACGTGCCCCACCTCCCTGATCCCTGTGGTTGGCTAGGGATTTCCCCAGGTGGCTTGCCCAGAACATACAATATAAAAGAATGAAGATTCCCCAACAGTGGGAAGTTAGGTGTAAAAGGAGACAGGAAGATGAAGGAAATTAAGAGTGAGGTCCCACTCTTCTTACTTTTATAAAATTCAGCAAAAGTTGGACTGTGAGCTTGCCAGCAACTAGGACAAAGCAACAGTGTTACAGAGTGAAACCTGGACCATTTGTTCAGGAGACGCAGATTTTCCCGCCACTGGGGAGAATAGGATTGTTCCTGAAGGCCCTTCTGTCCGGGAGATAAGGGCACTGGGTGAATCCCCAGCTGTTTCATAGGCTATTTTGCAGGACAGGCTGGAGGCAGGTGCAGCGCGGGGCTGGTGAAGCAGAGGCAGAACCTGGCCAGGTCTGCCAGAGCGGAGGCCGAGCTGGAGCAGAGGGGGAAGGGGTGCCCTGGGGCCTCTTCCCTGGAGGACAGAGTCTGAGGTTACCTAGGGAGCAGTTGGTCAGGGTTGCTGGTGCACTACAGAGCCAAGTGGGGATTCTTTATTTTGATTTTTAAAAAATCTTTGAAAACTACTTTATTAGGGGAGAATGTACAACATACATATACGAGGAGGGGGTAATGTAACACACCTCCTTGACCCCATCACCTGACGTCACAACTATCAACTTATGACCCATTTCTCCCATTTCATCTCTCTCCACCACACACCTGATTATTTCAAAACAAACCCCATGAATTCTATTTCTTTTTTTTTATATCTTAATTTTTTTTTCATGTTTATTTACTTATTTTGCGAGAGAGAGAGAGAGAGAGACAGAGCACAAGCAGGGAAGGGACAGAGAATCCTTAGTAGGCTCTGCGTGTTGTCAGCGCAAAGCCAACATGGGGCTTGATCTCACGACCCTGGAAATCATGACCTGAGCCGCTTAACCAACTGAGCTACCCAGGCGCCCCTCCTGTCATTTTTTTTATAAATACTCCAGTGTGTCTCTTTTATTTTTTTATTTTTATATATTTTTATGTTTTTTTATTTTATTAAAAAATTTTTTTTATTGTTTTTATTTATTTTTGAGACAGAGAGAGACAGAGCATGAGCAGGGGAGAGGCAGAGAAAGAGAGGGAGACACAGAATCTGAAGCAGGCTCCAGGCTCCGAGCTGTCAGCACAGAGCCTGATGCGGGGCTTGAACTCATGGAGTGCGAGACCATGACCTGAGCCGAAGTCAGACGCCCAACCGACTGAGCCACCCAGGCGCCCCTTAAGTTTATTTTTTTGAGAGAGAGAGAGAGAGAGAGAGCATGAGTGGTGGAGGGGCACAGAGAGGGAGACAGAACCTGAAGCAGGCTCCAGGCTCTGAGCTGTCAGCACAGAGCCCGAGGTGGGGCTCAACTCACGGACCCGACCGCGAGATCATGACCAGAGCCGAAGTCGGACGCTCAACCGACTGAGCCACCCAGGCACCCCCCGTGTGTCTCTTTTAAAAATAATTTTTTTAAACAAATAATACCATCATCACACTAAAAAAGTTCACAGTAACTCCTAATACCACTACTTGGTGTTTGAATTTCCTCTACTGTCTCATATATGTATATATATATTTTTACAATTTCTTCACAACGGGATCCGGAGAAGATTCCCAACCTTGCTGTTGATTGTTAGCTCTTTTAAATCTCTATTAATCTATAGGGTCACCTTTCTTATTTTTCTTATAATTTATCTGTTGACAGGAGTAAGCCCTTTGTCCTGTAGCGTCGCTCACATTTTAGATTTTGTTGCCAGGATCCTCGTGATGGTGCCAGGATGCTTCTCTGTCTCCTGTATTTCCTGTCGTGTTGAGCCCTTGGCCGCCCCCAGGTTCGATGGCCTGCCGGGAGGCCTCATGGCACTTGACATATAGTTGTACTCGCAGCCATGATCTACTATAATGAAAGGACACAGAGTCCTGTCCCGATGGAGTCACACAGGACACGCTGAATCCCTTCAGCACTGAATTGTGACGACACATGTACGGCACTGTCTACCAGGGAAGGTCATCAGACTCGAGGCCCGAGGTTTTTATCGGGGGCTGGTCACATAGGTACCCCCTGCTCAGCGCGTACCAAAATTCTAGACTTCCAGATAGAAAACAGATGCTCAGCATAACAGGTTGTACAGTCTGAGGACAGGAAACCACCCTCACCAGTTAGAGGATGGTGCGAACACTTGCTAAATAAACCATGTTCCCAGATGCCAGCCAACGACCAACCTTGCAGGCAGGCTTTTCTAGGGATAGAAGCCTCAGGCCAGCTGTTGGCTCTTTTCTGCACAGCTGTAAACAGGCACTTAGAGGCTTGACCAGACACAAGAGGCAGGTTCTCATTGCTGTGGGGCAAGGAGTCCCCACCTGGCTCTGTGTCACCAACCAAAGTTGCACCACCGACCTTGCCGTGTGGTGTAGGTCAAATACAACAGAGGGGCCAGCATTTGTGATGTGAGTGGCTGCCGCCGATGCCTGCCTAGGTCCATGACTTCCTGAGGAACTGCAATACTGATCTTAATCCTTCATCTATTAGGAAACTGCTAGAAAGAGCTCCCACCCAACTCTTCAGTTAGTTTGTGCAATAGAGGCATTGTGTTTATGTACGTCGAGGTCCCAGGGCACCATTCTACCTCTGCCCTGGCCCACCTGGCCACGTTCTGCCTGTTTCACCAGCCCTGCTCTCCACGCCGCCTCCAGCCTGCCTGGAGAACAACCTAAGAAATGGCCTATACTTTGTTTACTAGTTTGTAAAATGAGCTGGCTCCCTAGCATTCTTCAAGGATGATTATTCAGGTGTTTTGTTTTGTTTTTAAGTCATCATTATGAACTCATGGATGAAAATGTTCAGGGTTCCAACCCCTTGGAATTATTCACGGATGCTCACATTATCTCGGCTTTGGCCCGCGAGAGCCTTTGTAGTTTGGCTCCTGGATCCTTTTTTTTTTTTTAATTTTTTTTTCAACGTTTTTTATTTATTTTTGGGACAGAGAGAGACAGAGCATGAACAGGGGAGGGGCAGAGAGAGAGGGAGACACAGAATCGGAAACAGGCTCCAGGCTCCGAGCCATCAGCCCAGAGCCTGACGCAGGGCTCGAACTCACGGACCGCGAGATCGTGACCTGGCTGAAGTCGGACGCTTAACCGACTGCGCCACCCAGGCGCCCTCCTGGATCCTTTTGACACACACCTGCATCGTCTCAAATTGGTTTTTCTTGCTTCCTCGTATAAGATGCTCCGGACTCTTGCACATTTCCTCTCCAGGAAGTTCTCCCTTTCCCAGGGAGCCCTGGAATATTGTGGGAAATGACAGTAAATTAGCTCGACTGGCACAGAGCAAAAAAACTCCCGACACCGTGACCTGAGGCAAGTCACCGCCTAAGCTTCAGTGTCACCGTCTGGAAGACGAGAATATTCCCTCCTCCGTCTTCCGCGCGGTGCGGCTCAGACACAGGGGATGAGCCAGTTTCCCGACTCTTAGAGGGCACCCCTTGAGTTTATAAACCTGGTGCTAATCAATGCCCAGGGAGTAAACAAGTTGCCAAGGTCGTTAACTGGCATTTAAACTTTAAAAAATGCAATTAAAATTTAAAAAGTGGCTGAACTCATTGGATATTCGATGCTACTGATGAATTATCAAGTAATTATCATCTAGATGTGGTAGTGGCATGGTGGTTTTTAGCTTCACCTCTTCTTTTGGAGATACACACTGAAAGGTCATAGATGGCACGATGCGATTATTCTGATTCAAAATAATCTAGCGGAGGGGAATAGATAGGGTGTGAATGAAAGAAGATGGGCTGTGAATTAAATATTGATGCCGGGCGATGGGGGGTTCACTATGCTATTCTACTTTTACAAATGTGTAAAAATTTCTATGATAGCTTTTGAAAAGAGATTGAAAGAAAAGAGTGAGCAAGGAGTCGAATACCACGGGGAAATGCTGGCAGAAAAGAACAGGAAAGAGGTCAGCCAGCCCAGACATTTTGCTGGGGGTGGAGGGGCACCACTGGGCTGGTGTGTGAAGCACCCCTGAGCTGAAATTGCCCTTTCCACAGTGCGCAGAACCATTGTCAAGATCCCCTCCACCCTGGAGGTCGACGTGGAAGACGTCACGGCCTCCTCTCAACACATCCACTTCATCCAACCGCTGCTGCTGAGTGAGGCCCTGGCCCGGGGGGGGCCCTTCCCTCTGACGACAGAGATCCTGGAAGTTCCAGAGGGGCCCCCTATCTTCCTCAGCCCGTGGGTAGCGTCCCTACAGAAAGGCCAGAGGCTCTGCATCCATGGCCTGGCCTCACCGCCCTGGCGGGTCCTGGTCTCGACTAAGGGCCGGAAGGCGCCCAGACACTTCATGGTCTCTGGGGCTTACCAGGGCAAGCTGCGGCGGCGGCCAAGAGAGTTCTCCACGGCCTATGACCTCCTGGGCGCTCTCCGGCCAGGCCAGCCGCTCCGGGTAGTGGCCACAAAGGACTACGAGGGCGATGGGGTAGAGAGCCCTGGGTTCACTTCCCTGGCTGTGGGTGACAGGCTGGAGGTGTTGAGGTGTGGCCAGGCCCACGGCGCTGAAGGCAGAGACATAGATGTCTTGGTGTGTCAACGGCTGAGCGACCAGGCTGGAGAGGAGGAGGAAGACTATGAACAGATAGATGAAGACCAGATTCTGCTGCCCCTCTACTGCTCCAGTAGCTTCGTGGAGGAGATGAATGATGGCCGGCGCTACAGCCTGGAAGATCTGACTACCCAGTTTTCACTGCCCTGTGAAGTCAAGGTGGTAGTCAAGGACAGCAGCCACCCTGCTGACCCTCTGCCCTCCTTCCCGGGCCTGCGGCTGGAGGAGAAAATCACGGAACCCTTCTTGGTGGTCAGCCTTGACTCCAACCCTGCGATGTGCTTTGAGATCCCTCCCCGGTGGCTGGACCTGACTGTTGTGGAGGCTAAGGGCCGGCCGGGCCGGCCAGCCAGGCCTCTTCCTATAGCCACAGTGCAGGAGCTGGCAGATGCCTTCTACTACAGCCTTCGGAGGTTACCAGCCTTCGAGAGCCAACTCCCACCACCAAGACCCCCCAAAAGTGAGGGCCTCCGCGGGCAGAAGAAACAAACCAGCAAGGGAAAAGGCAGCCAGGTACCAATATGCCAATATACCAAGGAGGGGGGCACCTGTCGGGATCATTGCAGGTCTTGCCATGTTTGTCCAGCATCACGTTTCTTTCAACTGTACAGAACTTGCAGTTTATATATACGCTTACACGTTTTGTGGCTATTATTCGATCCTGACAATCCGATGCTGGTGGGATTATCCGTATTCGGCAGGTTAAGAAATTGAGGACTCAGAGACCCCGAGACTTGCCCAAAGTCCCAGTTAAAAAGGGGGAGGCCTAAACTGGAGCAGGAGCGTCCTGCCCCCAGGTTCACTGCGCTTCCCCTGCCGTCCCCTGTTCAGGCGTCGTCATCCACCACCTAAGCGGCATCAGCAACCTTTCCCATCCCTCCCCACAGCTGTCAGAATGGCCCCCCACGCCCTTCCCCGGTCACCGACGGGCCTCTGCCCCCTCTCTTCTGAAACCTTCAGTGGTTCCCTATTTCCAGAGGGTAATGCCAACCCCTTAACGTGGCATCCACGGTCCTTTATAAGCTGATTTCAACCTCACCTTCCCAGGTCCATCTTCTACCACCTTCTCCGGTCCACGCTCAGGCACAAATTCCTGAGGCTTCTTCAGTAGGCCAGGATTCCTTCCTCAGCACTTTACTATTCCAGTCCTTTGGCTGGGAAATGTCCTTCCTCCTTTCAGTGGGCAAGGCTCAGCTCAGACTTCCTCTGGCAGTGACAGCCTTCCCTCTTCTGTATTCGTACTGCGGGCTGTACACAGCGTGGGTGGGCGGGACCACACCTAGTTTCCACTTGGTTGGGAGAGGTCTGTGAGGGCTGGGACCTCACCCTCCGCCAGGCAGGCAGGCACTGCCAGTAAGTGTCGAACTGATCCAAACGGAATCACAACAATGGGGAAGAACCAGGCACGGAAGCAGAAAGACCAAGTTTACGGCTCCGTTTACTCACTCTGTGGCTTGCACTCCTTCTCTGAGTATCCATTTTCTCACCAGGGAACCTGAGATACTATCACTCACAATGCTGGCTTCACAGCGGCTACCTGCCGGGTGTCTACTCGGTGGCAGACGCCATATTGCGCGTGACCCCAAATAGCTCTCATGACATCCCTCTGAGATGGGCACTGACCCCTCTTTCTACAGTTGAGAAGACGAGAGAGAGAGAGAGGTAAAGTAGTTGACCTGAGATCACAACCTAGCAAATGGCAGGATGGGGTTTGACACTGGGTCTGGCCACCCAGCCCGAGCACCTAACTACGGTGCTGTGCTGATAACAGATGATCTATATCAAAAGCACTTTATAGAGTGTAATAAGGTTACTGTCTTGGGACCTGGGGAGACTCCTATTTCGTACCGTGAGGGTAAGTGGTGGAGTAGCAGAGGAAGTTAGAAAGATGAATTCTGAGCAGTTTCGGCCCCACAAGAGGCTTGCATCTGTAGGGGAGGGAGGAGGGCGGTGGTTTTCTGATGGAACAAAGAATGGGCTGGGGCGTCTGAAACACAGGCCTTGCTGACAGCGCTGGAAACCCCGCAGTACAAAGAACTGAAACCTCAGTCCCAGCCTTCGCCCCTGTTGGAAGCGACTTTGGGCCCGGTCCCTGCTCCCTGCCTTTGATCCTGCAACTTTTCTTTTCTGAGCATCAGTATACCCCACTGCTAATGAGGGGCCCTATACTGTTTGCTCGCCAAAGCACAGTGTGGTGGGAGGAGCGCCAGCTTTAGAAGCCACGGACATGGTTCTGGGTCCGAACCTTGGCTCAGCTTGCGATCCTGAGGTCTGACATGGTACACTCTCCCTGAGCCTGTTTCCCTCATGTGTTCATGGGGAATTCAAACAGCTATTCAGAGGGTCACCTGAGGATAAATGAGCAGGTATGCATATGGCATAAGGTAGGAGTCCCACAGAAGCCCTCTTCTGGGACCGCTCTCAGCTCTGGCACCTGTCCTGAGATTTTGTGCTTGTCCCCCCTCCACCCCCCACCCTTCAGCAGCAGATGTGAATCCTCTCTGTGGAGACACTCAGCGCACCCTATCTCTAGCCCCCAGCCCTTCATCTCTCATCCTGGCCTGTCTCCTCCGCCTAAGAACAGTTCAGATATGCTAGCAGCAAAGACGCTTGGGGTCCCGAGAAGCCCTACCCTGAAAAGGAAGTCGAAGGGAGCAGAGGAAGTGACATTTGAAGGGAATTACATGTCATGGACCCTGCTGACTTCTGCTTTTTCTCCCACTTAGTCTTCTCAAGTCTTAGAACTGCAGCAATGCCCCCTGCTCCTCAAACCCAGGATGAAGACACGGCCACAGAGTGCCAAGAACAGCTCAGATACATACAGCAAGGTTTCTGCCCACAAGAAGGGCCTCAGGGCCACTAAGTCCAACACGAAGGCTCCAGGTGAGTCCCTGCCAGCTCCTGCTCAGCCGTGTCCTTGCTTCTCCCCTCCCTACTCTGCTCCTCTGCTGCTGCTCTCACCTCTGCTGGTGTTGGCCTTCCCTGCGCATGAGCAGGCCTTTCCGCAGTCCCAGCCGGACAGACAGGCTTCTAAGGGGTGGGCTGAGGCTGGGGGTGGGGTGGGGTGTCTCTACTGTCCCCCTCTCAGGGGCTCAAGTCCTGGCAAGGAAAATGAGTTCATCCTCAAACATACTACCCTCCCCAAGGCATGCAGGGGGAGTATTTACACAGTATTCAGAAAGAATAAATTGTAGTTCCTGGTCTAGCAAGGACCTCAGAGCATCCACACCAACTCCTTCCCTGTCCGGTGCCCTAAAAAGGGGAAGGAACCCGCTTAAGGCCAAAGATCGTCACTGACTTGAACTCTTCTGCAGATGATGACGAACATGATTATGAAGAAGTACTTGGACAATTCCAGAATACCCTGTAGATGCCGGAGGAGCCCTGCTTCTTAACTGCTGCTTCTCAGGGAGTCTGAGCTACCAGCCAACCATTACAAGACCGTGGACAGGATCTCACTGAAATCAGACTACGGACGGCAAAGGACTCTGGGGGCCTGATCTGTAAAGGGATGGACATTGTACCAGCTTCCCTCCAGTTCTAGCTAGGCTCCTGGCACCTTGCACTCCCTCAGCCTCAGAGTTTTGGTACCCAGAGGAGCCAACTGGGTTCTACTCAATCCTGAGTCCCCAGCACCAGTGGTCTCACTGGTTGGTGCAGAAAGTAATCAGAGAACACTGGGCGGCGGTGGCACAGTGTTTCCTGCCTCTTGGTAAAGGGGACTCAATCCTGACCACACCGCACCAAGAGCCTTTTGTTATGTTTGCCACCCCCTCGTTGTTGGCCCACTCTTTCTCCTCTTCCCCCACCCAATTCTAATCCCCCGAGAGACCAGGACCCTCTCATCTCTGCAGTACACAGCACATGAGAGCTGCAGGTGACTATCCAAGATTTTTTCACTCGAAAACCATTGAATAAAGATGACATCTGGGCTTCTGGAAAAATGGTTAACAGGTATCATTTAGTTAAGTCGTGTGCCAGACCCTTTATAAACATGATCTAAATCCTTAACTCTCTAAGATAGACACCGGCCCGATTTTAAAGATCAGAATACAAGTTTGAGTGGTCAGGTGCTTTAGGAAGCAGACTAGTCATGAGCTGAGTTAGGACCCCAGCTCACCACCTATCAGCCGTGACTATGAGCAAGTTATTTTAACCTCCCTAAGCTTCAGTTTCCTCATATGTAAAATGAAACTAATAGTTTTCTACCTCACAAAATTGTTTTTTTTAAATTTTTTTTTTAACGTTTATTTATTTTTGAGACAGAGAGGGAGGGAGCACGAACAGGGGAGGGTCAGAGAAACAGGGAGACACAGAATCTGAAACAGGCTCCAGGCTCTGAGCTGTCAGCACAGAGCCTGACGTGGGGCTCGAACTCACGGACCGCGAGATCATGACCTGAGCCGAAGTCGGACGCTTAACCGACTGAGCCACCCAGGCGCCCCAATTGTTTTAAGGATTAAATGAAGTAATCTTGGTAAAGTTTTTTGTTTTTTTTTTTTTTTTAAAGTTTTTATTTATTTTGAGAGAGAGAATCCCAAGCAGGCTCTGTGCTCATAGCACAGAGCCTGATGCAGGGCTTGAACCCATGAACCGTGAGATAATGACCTCGGCCAAAATCAAGAGTTGGTTGCTTAACTGACTGAGCAAGCTGGGTGCCCCTTGGTAAAGTATTTAGTGCAGTGCCTGGGACATAATAAATACTCAGTAAGAATGTTAATTATCCTTATTGTTGACCCAGATCACATAACTGTACCTGTCTCTAAAACCTATGTTCTTTTTTTAAATGTTTATTTTGAGAGAGAGAGAGAGAGAGAGAGAGAGAGAGAGGGAGAGAGAGAGAGTATGCATGAGCAGAAGAGGGACAGAGAGAATCCAAGCAGGCTCCATGCTGTCAGTACAGAGCCTGATGCAGGGCTCAAATTCACAAACCATGAGATCATGACCTGAGCCAAAACCAAGAGTCAGATGATTAACCAACTGAGCCATCCAGGCGCCCCTCTAAAACCTATGTTCTTTCCCTATTCCCACTGTCCCCTAATCACAGAATTCATCTCAATGTTTGAAATATACTAAGCTCTTAGACTCTGGAGACAACGTGTACTGATCGGTTGGAGAGCCTCACCATCCAGTGTAACAGAGATAAGGGAACAAATACAAACCCGGCTCTATGCAGAGACCAACTCAGCTTCCAAGGTCAGTCTAGGCCTGTTCCGTGAGTTAAGACCACAGACCTCACTTCTGGAAGTGGTGGGGCTTTGGTTTCCTAGACTGATGCAGTCACAGAACTAAGCACCACGGACAGCAGGAGACAGGACACAGATAAAAAGGTGACCTGAGTCTCCAGCTGAGATGTGAGCTCCAGGAGTGTCAATATGCAGCCTGGATTCTAGGTACTGCACTTGAGTGTGTCCCTCCTGTGTCTGCTAACACTCCTTTGGGCTGTCCGGACCCACTGCACTTCCTATGGAAGCCTCTTGGCAGCTACCAAGCAGCTAATACAGGCTGGTGGGCCAGTTCCCATGCCTTCCTGCAGAGACCATCTAAACTACACGCAACCCTGAGGAAGAGTGTGCTCTGGGACAAACAATAAGCCAGAACGTAAGAAAAAAAGTTCCTTCTTGGCTCAGAACCCTTAGGACCAAGCCCACATGCAAAATTCACTTCCGTCTGCATTTAATTGTGGCACCAAATTGAGCAAGATCACAAAAGGGGGACAGAGAAGAGGGCTACCCGTTCCTACATAATGGGATTTCTGAGTGGCCAAACACTGCAATGAGGAGAAAGAAAGCAAATTCACAGCTAGGAAAGATGAGGTTAAAAGGAAACCATGTCTGGGGTGCCTGGGTGGCTCAGTCCGTGAAGCGTCCGACTCTTGAGAGCAGCTCAGGTCGTGATCTCGAGGTTGTGAGATCGAGCCCCGCATTGGGCTGTGCTGACAGCGCAGAAACTCCTTAGGATCTCTCTCTCCCTCACCCTCTGCTCCTCCCCTGTGCTCTCTCTCAAAATATAGACAGATCTGCGGATAATGTACTGGTTGACTGACTTACGCACGAATATAGCTCCCTAGATAGGAACCGTTCGGCAGGTACAGAAACAACCACCAGACTGTTGTTCACTTTTAGAAACTGGAGGGTGGGGCCTTTCCCGCACTGCTGCTAGTAGGTTTCACTCAGAAACACAGTTAAAGCGGTTACAGAATTTTTATTTGCATGTTATACCTCATTAACTTACCTCAGAATTAATTCTTTTATTCAAGACATAGCTTACATTCTGGAGTTGTCAAAAACATCTTTGAGCTAGTGTTCCCTCCCACAAGAAGTGGAACTGATTAAGCTGGCCAAAAAATAGCTGTCGGCCTTCAGACAGTCTCCTCTTGGGGCCAAATGGCCGACGCTCAACTCAGCTACACGACCACATAGTGCCAGAGTCAAGATTCAGAATGGCAATGCTCGATGCTTTACAAACATCATCTTGCTCGAGTTTCACAACAGACCTATAGGAACTGACGCTGTTCTCTTCTCATGAATAAATGGGAGGCCCTCAGAACTGATGTGGCCGGCCCAAGAACCTAACCAGAAGTGGAAAAGCCAGGATTTCAAACCCACAGCAAGCCTATGCTACGTGCCTCGGATAATCAAGTAGTAATTACACCAGCTTAGGAAGAAGAATAACATTTTCACGAATTCTGCAATAGAACTATTTTATTAGACATATGGGGGCACTTATTTTGTATGAAATCGAAGTAACATCTCTTGCTCTCTCCTGCCCTCATGAGGCCACCACTCTAGAACGTAACAACACACTTTCGGCAGCAGCCATGACAAGGTGAAGGAGAGTGCAATTCTGAAAAATAACACCCTATAACCAAAGGGGGGGAACAAAAGCAGAGATTCGGGGGTTTCTTGGCTCGCTCCCCACTGAAGGCCCTGGGTCCTGCTCATCTTCTTTCAACAGGAAGCATGTTAGGAGTGGAAACTCCCGGGTATAGCTTGAGTAATGCTGCCCAGCTCTCTTGGTAGCATCTCTCTTCCACTTCCATTTGTGCTGATGTTGTAAGCGGCTTGTTTGTAACTTCTTTAAGAAAGTCCACCCAGGTTTACATTCTGTCAGTTGCCCAAAATGGAGCTTCAAAAAACAAAAACAAACAAACAAAAAAGAAGAGCAGTAACTTTCAAAATGAGACCCTTTCTAGATGAAAGCTACTCCCTAGAAGTCAATTGGCCAAACATGCACAGCTGGAGACAACAGATCATGAAAACAGGTCCAGCTGGAAAATACCTCGGGTACTCAATTAGATCCAGTTACTCTGCATCTGTGGATTTAAAATGATCGTCGTCCACAGTGGAATAGATGTGTCCCTCGTTGCTAAGAAAATCTACAGCTTGCCTAGGAAGAAACAAAGAAAGAAAAAAAAAAGCCTCATTTTAAACTGATGCAGAAGACAGGAAACTGCCTTTTGGATATGGCCAAACATAGATTTTACTCACTTCCCATTTTTTATCTTAGCTAAGAATTCATAGCCACTTTGTTCACAGGGCTCTTAGAAGGAGAAATACCAGTAAAACTGCAAAACTGAGATAATGCATGGAGACAATGGCTATCAGGGGTGCCTTGGACTCCTCTCCCGAACTGTGTAAACACAAGAAACGAGGGCCTAACTCAAATGCCAGTGTAAGCAAACGAAGAATCTAAAAACACAGTCCAGCTTGCACACAGAATCTCCTAGCATAAACAGCTACTTTTAAAAGTTCCTCCTCCCTACCCACCCATCAACCCTCCTGCTCCCCTCTGGGAAGTAAAGTTGCAGGGCATAAAGGAAAGACCTTTCCGGAAATGACAGGACACCCTTCAAGGCCCTCTGGATCAGTGCCAGTAACATATGTAATAACAGTAATAATTTGTAGAGCAATTACCACATGACAGTGATTCTGTACCTCATCAACACTGTAACTCTGAGATAAGAATTAAGATCTTCATTTTGTTTAAAACAGGAAATGAGATTAGACCCGAGCCTTTTCATTCTGTGTAAGCCTAGAGTATCAACTGATTTACAGTAACAAGTGACTATCACAAGCACCAAAATACTGTTGGTTGGATTCGTTCACCAGAATCAGGAAGCTGCTTGTCTACCACGGAATCAGAGAAAGGATGTTGGAAGGACCGTCTACAGTTTCAGGGTCAGACAGCCAAGCCCACATCTCCACAGTGGAACAGTAACACCAATGGGACTGTCATTATCTGAGGACCAGGAGCTAAGGATCTCACTCCTCCAGACTGAATTCCACAAGACGTCAAATTTATCTGGTCAATTTTTGTCCAAAATTACAACCACCACACGTAATGGGATTCATTATTTGTTAAATGAACAAGTGAATGAATGACGTGACGGGTAGCATCATTTTTGTAAGTCCTTTTTCTTTCTTTCTTTCTGTGACTGGACAACTTCCCTTCTGTCAGTTAAGATTGCAGCTGACAGTTTTGTTTTGTTTTTTTAAACTTACTTCTCCATTACCAGAAAACTCTAGTGAGGTCAAATGGGTACAATTCTGGAGCCCCAGCTGATGGAAACCAAATACTCACTTTATTGAGGCTACAGACATGTGCTGGAGCTGGTTCTTGAGATCCTGAAAGTTTAATCCTTCTGGTCTTGGACAAGCCTTAATCAAATTCAGCACCTGAAGAGTCAAATGAGAAAGATTTTAGCAACTACTCTGAATCCACTCCCTTATGTAAACCTGAGTCCCTTTAAAAAAAAATTTTTTTTTTAACATTTATTTATTTTTGAGACAGGGAGAGACCGAGCATGAATGGGGGAGGGTCAGACAGAGAGAGGGAGACCCAGAATCTGAAACAGGCTCCAGGCTCTGAGCCATCAGCCCAGAGCCCGATGCGGGGCTCGAACTCACGGACCGCGAGATCGTGACCTGAGCCGAAGTCGGCCGCTTAACCGACTGAGCCACCCAGGCACCCCTACCTGAGTCCCTTTATAACAAAGTAATGAGTCAGGTACTTAGAAAGCCTTAGAATCATTAAGGAAGTAACAAACTTAGGACTCTCTGTGTCTTGAATTTTTGGAGCCACTCAGTGTTTACCTGGTTTTGGGCCACAGTGAGGCCATTTGCTGGTATGGTGCTATTCCCACCAAAGTTCCCTGCTTCACCCATTCCTGGATTGCTGATAGTTGCTCTCCCTGCTAAGGGCTGAATTAAGAAAGTTCACAACGTTAGAACACTTACCAATTTAAAAAACAGTCCTTGTTATTGTAAATAGCTTATTAATAAGCGGCTCACAAAAGAGAATTTAAGTAGTTTTCCCAGTAACAACTGCTTACATTGGAAGGGATAGCTGTCATCATGAACGAGTATTTCAAAGGAAGGTAAAGTGACCCTCTGAAGCACATAATATCGGAGAGAAGGGTACCTCCTGGCTCATTCTTGTTTTTGTGATGCTGAGGGGAACCAAAGGAAAACTAGCACCGAGAAGAAAATTACCCGGAGATCTGCTACAATGGTATCTTTCCTTGGTGCTTAATCATTTAAACATGAATGCATGTATTCATTCACTCATTTATTTACTTATTTTGGGGTATTCTTATCTTGCTCTTGACTTTATTATTATTAAAGAAGTTTTATTATTGAAGTACAGTTAACATACAATGTTATATTAGCTTCAGGTGCACAACACAGTGATTTGACAATTTTTTACATTACGCGACGCTCACCATGATAAATGTAGTCACCACCTGTCCCTGCACAATGTTATTACAATATTATTCACTATATTCCCTATGCTATGCCTTTCCTCTCCGTAACTTACTTACTTTATAACTGGAAGTTTGTATCTCTTACTTCCCTTCACCCATTTCACCCTCTCCCCACAGTCCCACTCAAGCATCTGTGGTCACGTAGGCATGAAGCATGACAAGGAGAGAAAAAAAGTGCCCAGCACTCTTTTCTTTTTTTTTTAGCACCAAATTTTTAAAAATAACGGGCTATAATCACTGTTTCCATTTCCCTTCTTAGTCACTCCCCAGCCCACCACTATTTGGAATCTCACTAAATAGAACTCGGGGGCGCCTGGGTGGCTCGGTCCAACTCCTGGATTTGGCTCAGGTCATGATCTCATGGTTCGTGAGATCGAGCCTTGCGTTGGGCTCTGCACCGACAGCATAGTAACTGCTTGGGATTCTCTCTCTCTGTTCCCCCATCCCAACTCTCTCTCAAAATAAATAAACTTAAGAAGCACACAAAAACCCAAAAAACTTTAAATACACCTCTCACACTGTTCTCACCAAAATCAGCAATAACTTTTCAAGCAACCTACCCGACAGTCTCTTTCAGCCCTCCACACATGTGACTTCTCACAGAAAGACATACCGATCACACTCTTGAAATGTACCCCTCCCTAGACTTCTTGATGGCATATTCTTCTGGTTCCCTACTTACTCAAACTATACCTTCTCAGTATCTCTTACCAGTTTTCTCTCTACCCATCTCCCAAAAGGCTGATCGATCCCCCAGGATTCTATCCCAGACCTCCTTCTAGGCCACAATTCCTTGTTCCCAGCCACTGACTGGACTTACGTCCACCTAGCTCTCTCACATACGCTTCAAAGTAAAATTACATCCTTCCCCAAACCTGCTTGCCCTGCTCTATTCCAAACCCAATGTGAGAGTAAACCCAAATGCAATCCTGCAGACTTCAACTGTCCATTCACTCACCTCCCACAACCTGTCACCATAGCCTATCACACAATCTTCGGTGGTGCTCGAGCCCATTCTCCTCACCCTGGCTTCCTGGCGGCATTTTGGCCGCTAAGTCTGGCCTACTCCAGTCAGTCCTTCTCTTTGCTACCACGTTAACAGCTTCTAATCGTGTCCCTCCTCTGACAGAAAGCTTTCAGGTGGCTCCCCCTGCCTGTGGAAATAATATAAACCTAGACATTTAAGACGTACCACTAGATGTCAAAATCTTTATTTTACTCTTGGCCATTTCTTTTCAATACACTTCACTCCCCAGCTGCACCTGGACTTCTTGCCAGCTACAAACATGCCTCTGACCTGAACATGCTGTTCCCTGTCTGGAATGCCCCTCCCTCATCTGCCTAGTAAACGCTGACTTCTCATCCTTCGAGGCCAACCTAACTGCCACTGCCTTTGCAGAGCCTTCTGACACGCCCCAGGCCAGGTTAGCCATGTTCTTTTCTTGGCTCTTACATGTTTGGCCCATTCCCTTTCGCAACAGCCATCATGCTGTTCTCCTGTCACTTTCCTCCACTAACCCCTTCATCTTCACACAGTGCCTGGTGCAGTACGTGCCCAGTCGATGTTTAACCTACTGAACTGAATAAATAAGCAAGATAGAAGATCAAATATGGTAAGTGCCCATTACAGGTGTAAGAGCACTGTGGAAATTCATCAGGAGAAATCCCATCCAGTCAGGAGATTCCATCATTTAATAAACATTCATTAAACGCCTATTGCTTTGAGGTAATAAACAAAAATCGATCACGATCCCTTGTTTTCAAGTTAGATGCCTTCACACTGCCTGCTGTGAAACAGAAGCTTCACACGTTAACGATCCAAGAATACTGAACTGAATACGATTTCTCACCCAGATACTCTGCTTGAAAGGGTTTCATGTCCTCCTTCAGGTAGCCCCACCTCCTGTACCTGGGACTTGGTTTAGGCATCACCTGCTCCAAGGGGGTCTTTCTTTTTGTAAGTAGGCTTCATGCCCAGCGCTGAGCCCAACCAGGGGCTTGAACTCACAACCCCGAGATCAAGATCTCAGCTGAAATCAAGAGTAGGACGCTTAACTGACTGAGTCACCCGGGTGCCCCTCCAAGGGGTCTTTCTTGATGTCCAGATCAGGACAGGAAACCCTTCTCCGTGGTTTCACAGCACCCTGTGCTCGCCACTTACACTGCTCTCACAGCTTAAAGTGATCTGAATCTCCAATGCTCAGACACCAAGTCTTTGAGGGAGAGAGGGGGGGTTTATTTACTCAATACAATTGTCTACACCCCCAGTTTCTACTCCCTAACCACCCACCCTCAACTTAAAATCATTTTTATGATATATTTGATACATACATATATGTCATTAAATACGGTAATATAAGAGACACCCCTTACCTTTTTAAAAAACTTTATTTATGTTTAAGTAACCTCTATACCCAATGTGGGACATGAACTCATGATCCCAAGATCAAGAGTTGCATGCTCTTCCAAATGAGCCAGCCAGGTGCCCCAACATCCTAAACTTTCCATACACAATTCTGTTCTTTTTAACCTACTTCCCCCATCTTCTACCACCAAAGCCTCCCTTTTGGAGATCCATGCTTTTAATTTTTTTAAACCTATTTTTTTTTTTTTTTTTTTAGTTTTATAATTCTTTTCAATGTTCATTGATTTTTGAGAGAGAGAGAGAAAGAGACAAAGCATGAGCAGGAGAGGGGCAGAGAGAGAGGGAGACACAGAATCCAAAGCAGGCTCCAGGCTCTGAGCTGTCAGCACAGAGCCCAAGGCGGTGCTTGAACCCACAACTGCAAGATCATGACCTGAGCCAAAGTTGGATGCCCAACTGACTGAGCCACCCAGGCATCTCCCCCGCTTTTTTTTTTTTAACTTTTTATAATTGTTTTTTAAGTTTACTTTTTAAGGGAAAGAGAGAGAGAGAGTGTGTGTGTGTGTGTGTGTGAGTGGGACAGGGGCAGACAGAGAAGAGGAGGGACAAAGGATCTGAAGCAGGCTCTGGCTGACAGCAGAGAGCCTAATGTGGGGCTTGAACTCACAAACTGTGAGATCATGACCGGAACCTAAGGCAGACACTTAATTAGCCGCGTCACCCAGGCGCCCCAAAGATCCATGTTTCTAAATCGAACAGGAGACCTCTCCCATCACCTTCCTTGACTTCAAGGCAGCATTCTACAGTTGACTGCCACCCCCTCCTTCCTAAAAATACTCTTTTCAGAATCTTCTACAGAATCACATTCCCTGGTTTCCTCTTGCCCAATTTGCAACTTCTTTGACTTCCACTGGCTCCTCTTCTCCAAATTGCTAAAGATTAGTGTGTCCCAGAGTTCAGGTCTCTGACCTCTGAACTCCCCAGTTACCTTATCTAATCCAAGGCTTTAAATATCACCTACACGACGACTCCCAAAGTTCTACCTCCAGCCCTGACCTCTCCCCCTTGGATCCCAGTTCTACATATTCAACCATCCATTCTGTTCTCCACTTGGATATTGCACGAGCACCTCATATTTGGGAAGTCCAAACAGAAGTCTGGATTTTACCCCCAGATTTGCTAGCTTCACCTGGTTGCTCATGCCCCAAACCCAGAAGTCATTTTTGAACTCACCCTCTTTTTTTTCTTTTTTAATTTTTTTTTTTTTAATGTTTATTTATTTTTGAGACAGAGAGAGACAGAGCAGGAACGGGGGAGGGGCAGAGAGAGAGGGAGACACAGAATCGGAAGCAGGCTCCGGGCTCCGAGCCATCAGCCCAGAGCCCGACGCGGGGCTCGAACTCACGGAGCGCGAGATCGTGACCTGAGCTGAAGTCGGACGCTCAACCGACTGAGCCACCCAGGCGCCCCAAACTCACCCTCTTTATATCATGTCCCCACCAAGAAGTCCTGTCAGCTCCACCTCCAAAATCCGTCAGAATCCAACTACTCCTTACCCCAGCTGCTGCTACCATTCCCAAATCAATTCTGTTGCCATTCTTAGAGCCCCATAATCTGTACTCCGTACAAGAGCCCAGCCCAAATGAATTTTTTAAAAGACAAATCAGACCACATCACTCCCCAGATGAAACCTTCTAAGGGCCTAGAGTAATGACTGGCACATACCAGGCTCAATAAATATTTCTCCAAGAAATGAATGAATGAACGAATGAATACATTTATCTCTGTATCCCCAGTGCTTACCAAACTGTTTGGCATAGAATAGGATGCAATAACATCCTTAGTGGCTGAAGAGTTTTCTAGTCTCTCCTACTGCGACCAATCCCCCACCTTGGCACCAGAATCACCTAAGGATATTCTTCTTTTTCTTTTTTTGCTAACTTTATTTTTAAGTTTATTTATTTATTTATTTGGGGGGTGGGGAGAATGAATGAGCAGAGGAGGGGCAGAGAGAGAGGGAGAGAGAAGAGAATCCCAAGCAGGCTCCGCACCATCAGCGCAGAGCCTGACGCGGGGCTTGAACTCACGAACCATGAGATCGTGACCTGAGCTGAAACCAAGGATCAGACACTTAACTGACTGAGCCACCCAGGTTCCCTGCTATATTTTTTTAATTTGAGAGAGAAAGACAGCATGAGCGGGAGAGAGAGGCAGAAGGAGGGAGAGAGGGAGAGAGAGAGAGAATCTCAAGCAGGCTCCATGCACAGCATAGAGCCTGACGTGGGGCTCAATCCCACGACCCCTGGCTCATGACCTGAGCCGAAATCTAGAGTTGAACACTCAACTGACCAAGCCACCCAGGCACCCCTTTTGCTAATGTTTTTTAAAACAAGCTCCACACCTAACATGAGGCGTAAACTCACAACCCCGAGATTAAGACTCACATGCTCTACCAACTGAACCAGCCAGGCACCCCTAGATAATCTAAGGACATTCTAATACAAGAATCAATAAACCTTTTGTGGGGTCCTAGATGGACTAGCCAAATGGAATTCACACAGCAGAAAATAATGTTGAGAAATTTCAATATTCAGCAAGAAAAATGACTTCAGGGGCAAAATAATGGTCCATAATTTTTCTTATTTAGCCAACAGGTTCGAAAAATAGCAGTAAAATACCTCCTAGTGGGGGTTTTTCTATGAATATAATCCTAGAGCCAAGTGCTCAGCCTGTAATTATACGTCTACACTTGAAGGTTGTCTTGGGCCTCAGCCTTCCAAGTCGGTGGGGTCAGAGGAACTTGTAATTCTGAGAAACACGAGTGCTTCCTCTGGAATAAAATAACATGGCAAAGCTCACAAAGAAAACGTTCTGAGGACGGAGTGAGGCCTTTCTTCTGGCCCAACCTTCAAAATGTCAAGAAAATCAAAGCTGTAGCACAGAGCGGTCTATGTTCTTCCAGAAAAGAGGGAAAATTCTGAGAGTAAAGTTGCTCACCTGGCTGTTAGCTTTGCTCAGGATCATGTGTGCGTTGACTACTTCCAGAATATGTGTGGTGAATTCATTCATGTCCTCCAGAGGCATGATCTTAAAGGCTACCAGGCTTTTTTTGTTCTTTTGAAATAAAGAGAAAAAGGTAAATAAAGCACGAGCACATTCAAATCAACTTAAGGTTAAAACACCGTGGCACTTTTCCTGGTTATATTTTGCCAAAATGGAGAAAATGTATTATATACTTCAAATTTTTAACTTAAGGTTAATCCAAATGAAGTTATTAATGGGAGAAAAAACCGAAGCTAGAGCTCAGAGTTGTTCAATGACTTGCGCGAGCTTATACAACCAAGCAGAGTATAGTCTGACTGCGAATCCTGTGTCCTCCTTTTACCCCTAGCGGATGCCACAGATGGCAATTATAGGCAGGGATCCTATTCTTTCCCTACCATTCTGTTAGTTTTATATTAAGGTCAAAACCCGTTATTTCTTTGAAGAGAATAATGAAAAAATTTCAATCTAACACCCATTTAATATAAAGGCTTGGTTCAATCTTAAGTATCCTAAACTCAGGCATGAATCCAGAAACTGCTTCATGCAAACATATTTCAACTATGATTTTTTTCTGACTTTACCTGAAAAGATCTCAGATGGCCAGCCACTTTTACATACGTTTCTGGAGGAACCACTGTGTTTTCACTGCTGGCATCCTAAAAGATAAAATACGTATCACACTAAGGTTTTAGAGATGTTGGTGAAACTCTGAAACTGCTAAATTATAAGGGTGCCTGGGTGGCTCAGTCGGTTAAGCGTCCGACTTGGGCTCAGGTCATGATCTCACGGTTTGTGAGTTCGAGCCCCGCGTCAGGTTCTGTGCTGACAGCTCAGTCTGGAGCCTGCTTCAGATTCTGTGTCTCCTTTTCTCTCTGCCTCTTCCCTGCTCATGCTCTGTCCCTCTCTCTTGCTCTCAAAAATAAATAAACAAAAAAAAAAAAAAAAAAGAAAGAAAAGAAAAACTGCTAGGGGCCCCTGGGTGGCTCAGTCGGTTGAGTGTCCAACTTCAGTTCAGGTCATGATCTTACAGTTCGTGGGCCTTGCACTGGGCTCCATGCTGACAGTGTGGAGCCTGCTTGGGATTCTCTCTCTCTTCCTCACTCCTGCACTCTCTCTCTCAAAATAAATAAATTAAAAATATACATATATTAAAAAAAAAAAGACAATATGCACTCGTGTTCAAATGGTCTTGGGCATACAACTTTCTGGTGGATACACTTATCAGCATAGCAACTCTACTTTTAGGATTTTAAGGAAATAATTAAGAACATGCATTTAGATTTAGCTTTAAATGCAGCTCTTTACCTTGACGTTTTGAGTTCAAGCCTCATGTTGGGTGTAGAGATTACTTAAAACTTAAAGCTTTAAGAATATTCATATGGCATAGTTTAGAATACTAAAAAATTGAAAACAACCTAAATACCCAACAGTCATGCATTTATACAATGGGATACTTCACACCATTGCAAGTGATAATGTAGAACTTAAAGTCAGACATTTAACCGACTCAGCCACCTAAGCAACCCCCCTTTCTTTTATTTTTTTGAGAGAGTGCAAGTGGGGGAGGCATAGAGAGTACGAGCGAGAATCTCAAGCAGGCTCTGTGCTGTTAGCACAGAGCCTGATGTGGGGCTCAAACTCATGAAACTGTGGGATCGTGACCTGAACCGAATAACCACAAGTCAGACACTTATCTGACTGAGCCATCTACGCACCACCCCCCCCGGCCCCCACACCTTTTTTTAGAGAGTGAGAGGGAGAGAGAAAGCACGAGCATATGAGTGGGGAAGAGGGACGGAGGGAGAAAGAGAATCTCAAGTAGGCTCCATGCTCAGCGTGGAGCCTGACACAACCGTGACATCGTGACCTGAGCCGAAATCAAGAGTCAGATGCTTCACCAACTGAGCCCCCACGACATCCCTAATCTTTCATTATTAGAAACAATGCTATGATCAAGATTCTTACAGCTGAATCTTGGCACACATCTTTAATTACTTCCTTAACGTAAACCTCTAGCAGTGGAGTGCCAGGTCAACATTTTTATGATGGGTGATTTTGACCACCGGCTGATTGCTGAGGTAGGTTATACTCATCTGTACTCAAACCATCAAGGTAGGATGGTTATCTGCTTCCCTGGAGAAATAATGACAAATCATTCAACGAACGTTCTAAGTGCTAAGTGCCAGAGGCACTGTGTTAGCTACTACTCTTACCAGAAGCGGACATTCTTTTTTTTTCTATGCTAATTTAATAAGTTAAAAACGGTACCTTAATGTTTATTAAACCTGCTTGTTACCACATTGCAAATTATGTTTCATCTTTTATGGATTATCTCTGCATCTTCTTTGCCCATTTTTCTAAGATGCAGTGGCTTTTTTTTGCTTTGTAATAGCTTTTATTAATTGAAAAATTTTAATATTTGTAATGTGTCACAAAAAACCTTCCCATTGATTTAAACAATATTTACTGAGGGCCCACCATGTAACTAGCACTGTTCTAGGTGAGGGGGATACAATGGTGACCAAGACAAAAATCCCTGTCCTAGAAACAGGAACCCTCTTGCACTGTTGGTGGGAATGCAAATTGGTGCAGCCGCTCTGGAAAACAGTGTGGAGGCTCCTCAAAAAATTAAAAATAGACCTACCCTATGACCCAGCAGTAGCACTGCTAGGAATTTACCAAAGGGATACAGGAGTACTGATGCATAGGGGCACTTGTACCCCAATGTTTATAGCAGCACTCTCAACAATAGCCAAATTATGGAAAGAGCCTAAATGTCCACCAACTGATGAATGGATAAAGAAATTGTGGTTTACATACACAATGGAATACTACGCGGCAATGAGAAAGAATGAAATATGGCCCTTTGTAGCAACGTGGATGGAACTGGAGAGTGTGATGCTAAGTGAAATAAGCCATACAGAGAAAGACAGATACCATATGGTTTCACTCTTATGTGGATCCTGAGAAACTTAACAGAAACCCATGGGGGAGGGGAAGGGAAAAAAAAGAAAAAGAAAAGAGGTTAGAGTGGGAGAGAGCCAAAGCATAAGAGACTCTTAAAAACTGAGAACAAACTGAGGGTTGATGGGGGGTGGGAGGGAGGGGAGGGTGGGGGATGGGTATTGAGGAGGGCACCTTTTGGGATGAGCACTGGGTGTTGTATAGAAATCAATTTGACAATAAACTTCATATATTGAAAAAAATAAAAAATAAAAAATAAAAGAAATCCCTGTCCTAAAAAACAAAAGAACAATAACAACAACAAAACCCCGTTTGCACGGAGTTTACATTCTAGCGCCTCCTGTCACTTGCCTTATAACTTTGCTCGTAAGGATAGTGACGCTGAGAACATTTGAAACTTCCGTGAAACCAAATGTATTAACCTTTCGTTGCAGGGCCTCTGCCTTTGATATCTTGCTTGTAAATTATTCTTACAGGAAGAAATTACAAAGTGAGACAAAAGTTCAACCTCTCCAAAGCCCCAAAGTAACCCCACCCTGAAACAGCCGCTTACGTCTGTGTCAACCCACTGGCGAACATCCATGGGTGCAGCTGTCATGTCATCTACTTTGTAAACAATGTTGGTTGGAGCCTTCTCTGCATGTCTGATGATACCCACAATAGTGACCTAGATCAGAAGGGAAAAAAAGTTGGCTTTTCCTGGAAACTAAAACAACATTTATGTGTTTTTAAAGAAAGTTTATTTCATTCTTCATATGAGTAAGGGAATCTGCAACAAATTACTTTACTTACCTGTGAAATCTCAACCTTCCCAATTCTGAACACTTCATCGACCAGGGTGGCAGAAAGCAGCTGAGATATGGTACAGGGTACAATGTGCTGGGCTCGGGCTCTCTGAAAAGGAAAAGTATGCATAAATTCAATTAAGGAATTCGTAATTACCACTCGTTAACATCTTTTAGGTGCCAAGCACTTTACACAATCCTAACACTGACTCTTCAGGATGAATCTCACTGGGGCGCCTGGGTGGCTCAGTCGGTTGAGTGTCCGACTTCGGCTCAGGTCACGATCTCAAGGTTTGAGTTTGAGCCCTGTGTCAGGCTCTGTGCTGACAGCTTCAGATTCTGTATCTCTCCCTCTCTCTGCCCCTCCTGTGCTCATGCTGTCTCTCAATAATAAATAAATGTTTTAAAAAAAATTAAAAAAAAAAAAAAAAAGAATGAATCTCATTACCCCTGCTTCGCAGAGATGGAAACCAAGGTTATATAGCTAACAAATGCCATACTTGAGAATCCAAACCAGGCTTGTTTGACTCCAAAGCTCCCGGTCAATTGAGAAGTTTGTGGGACACGAGGGATTCACCAAAATGACCAGGCCAGAATGGGGACAACATAAGGAAGGATGACCCGCTTCCAGAACAAAACTTTAACTCCAATTTTAGAACGAAGGCAAGCTGGAGCCGGCTGTTCAGGTCACCAATGACATGAGATGGTATTTGGAAAGGGTTTGAGAAATGGCCAGAGGAGACAGAACTTTGGAGTTGCTCGAAGTGTTGTGATAAAATATAAGAAAACGTTAGAGGTACAGCTTCCTTAAGAACAGATGTTCTGACAATCAGATGGAAGTCTTGGGGGAAACGGGATAAGGGTTTGGCCACACTGGGCCAGTGTGGGCCTTTTCTTAAAGGGAAAGGACACGGTGCGGGGGGAAGACTGTCTAGTGAGGACACCGAAACCCCATCTAAAAGCGGCCTACCGACAATGTAAACTCTTCTTGTCACCTACCACTGGCCAGGGCTTGTCTCATGGCACGAAGATGAGAAAAATGGGATAGGATTTGCTCACAACACATTCCTACCTAATGGAGGCAGAGGCGTAAATAATAGACCTGGTCTGGGTATACTCTTGAATGAGATGCCCTACGTGGGATCCCAGAAAAACATACTGGCACTTTCGAGAGGTAGCATTTGGGCTCCACCTTGAAGTGTGAAAACTTCGACAGTGAAAAAACAGCGAGCAAGGGATGGGCATGACTGATTAAGGGTAAACAGGCACTCTCGCAAACTCACAGAGGGAATAAGTACACGGAAGAAAATGCACGACGGATTAGAGATTACGATTCTTCCTGTCAGACACCAACAACCCAACAGCTGTTCTACATGGAAGACAGAACGGAACAGACTCTCGGCATTCATGGATTTAGAAGGTGCAGCTTTGTCCTGAAGGTCCATATGATACCAGCAGAGTATTTCCTTCTGCCGAAGCATAATTTTGAACGGGGAGCCTTGCCAGGATGGTAAAAAGTAAGCCCCGCTAACTACCAGCACACGTCACAGAAAGTGGCAGTTAAGCTTGAGGGTTAAGATTATGGCTCTATCAGGAGCAGTGTGCTCTTGGTCATGTTTTTCAACTCATTTGTATCTTAGTTTTCTTATCTGTAAAACTAGGAATGATAAAAATTCCGAAAATTAAGTATATGGTGAAATACGTAGAATAATACCTGGCACGTTGTAAGCACTCAAAAAATGTTAGCAATTATTACTTTAAAAAATTTTTCTTAAAAAAAAAAAAAAAATTTTTTTTCTTATGTTTATTTATTTTTGAGACAGGGCGTGAGTGGGGGAGGGGCAGAGAGCGAGGGAGACACAGGATCCAAAGCAGGCTCCAGGCTCTGAGGTGTCAGCACAGAGCCCAACACAGGGCTCGAACTCGCGAACCGTGATGAGATCATGCCCCGAGCCCGAAGTCAGACATTTAACCGACTGAGCCACCCAGGCGCGCCCCCCCTGCTCCCCCGCCAAAAATGTTAGCAATTATTATGTCAGCTACTGCTCCTGTTTATATGTGCAACAGCTTTTAATAGGGATGTGAAGGAATCAGTAGTGATGCTTTTCAACTTTATTTTATGGTACTTTATAGGCAAGATTACATGTGATATTAGTATTTATAGATTTAAAATTTGCTGAGGTCCCATGTTTTAGTTCTCACTACTCTATACTGTTTCCATCTATCACAGGTGAGATTTTCATTGTATTTTTAGTTCATAAGAAAACTATGAACCACTATTTAGCAGGAACAAGAACATGGGCTTTGGTGCCACAGTTCTATAGACCTGCATTCAATCCCAGCTTCATAGCCCTGGACATGCCACCACCTCTTCCGTAAAATAGGGAGATCTACCTTTCAAATTGTAAACAAAACATAATGTATATAAAAATGCTAATGTTTATCTCTCCATGAAGTGTGTACTCAATAAATAAATACTATTCCAATAATGATTGAGGCGTTAGCAATACCTTCAAGTTCATCTCAAATCACAGGTATTTCTTGTTTTTTAACAAGCACATATTATGTGCCAGGAATTGGTTACAAGGAGTTCCTGGTTTGTTCCAAAGAGGCTCACAGAGCATGTGAATGTATATTTATTTGAAAATAGAATTATTTTCTCGTTGACTACAAACTATAGGTTACTCTGGACAGTGCTGTATGAAACTACCATCTTTAGGGGAAAAAATGATCAGTATTGAAAATTTCATATGATTCAATAAAATATAACAGGTTTACAGGAGACAGGAAACATTTTGGATGAGGTGATTATCTAATTTACTGTTGAAAAAGCACTAGGTTGAAAAACAGCGAGATCTGGGTTTGTGAGTCTTCAGTTTATAACCAGTATCACT
This sequence comes from Panthera tigris, assembly GCF_018350195.1. Classification (NCBI taxonomy): domain Eukaryota; kingdom Metazoa; phylum Chordata; class Mammalia; order Carnivora; family Felidae; genus Panthera; species Panthera tigris. Next base: position 20,818,027 of record NC_056667.1, read on the forward strand.
CTCCAAAAAGCTGTCTTAATACACGGCCCAAGCAAGGGATCCTGAGATAAAAATTCTATCAACTGAAATGAAGAAAATAGTTATGCTCAGAAAAGATAAAAACTAATGCTCTATCTTTTGTTTTCTTCTTCACAACCTCAAGGAAGACAAAGCGCACCGGAGTCCCCTGTGGTCTTGGCTGGGAAAAAGAAAACTACAATACAGAGAAGCTGCTTACCAGATTTTGGATTCGCTCAGCATCACGTGTGCACTGTCTAGAGTTCCATTTACTTACTAGCTATATAAGCTTAGGCAGTCCCTTAATCTCCCAGAGCCTCTGTTGTACAATGGAGTAAACAATAAATACGTTATGGGATTATATGAAATAATCTGTACAAAAAATATAATGCAGTGTCAAATGTATGGTAATTACCGACGAATTCTTTCCCACCGACACACCCCTGAATTAATAGTTTAGGTGAAAGCTTATCAACCCATACAAAAAACAGAGAACTTCCTAATATTGAACCTGAACACCACATGTGAACGACAGCTAAAGAGTAGCCACATCAAGCTTGTGTTTAAAGGATGAAATCGGGGCGCCTGGATGGCGCAGTCGGTTAAGCGTCCGACTTCAGCCAGGTCACGATCTCGCGGTCCGTGAGTTCGAGCCCCGCATCAGGCTCTGGGCTGATGGCTCGGAGCCTGGAGCCTGTTTCCGATTCTGTGTCTCCCTCTCTCTCTGCCCCTCCCCCGTTCATGCTCTGTCTCTCTCTGTCCCAAAAATAAATAAAAAACGTTGAAGAAAAAAAAAAAAAAAAAAAAAAAAGGATGAAATCAACGGTGGTTGTTAAAGGCAAACTCATTCCTGCAAGAGTGAATAACAAGCTTTTTACGCATAGCTTTCCTATACATCACATTACCTCACCTATCAATTCTCAGAACCACCCTGTGATATAAGTCGTGCTAGTACCATTTATCAGATGAGAAAAACCAAGGGCCACAAGGTTCAAGTTGCTGCACTAAAGTCACCGCCAGTTAAAAGCCGATGCTTGACGCTATGTATTTGGGCTCCATCACTCATGTCTTTTTCAATAAAAATATCTGGGATGACTTATTAAAAGGGACTATAAGGCAGGCACTTATATATACCACAATATTAAGTCTCACAACAACTTTGTAAGGCATGTATTATTACAATATTACATGTATTATTACAACATGTAAGGCATGTACGATTAATCCCATTTAGCAGTAATCCCATTTGATTCCTGAGGTTAAGAAATTTGTCCAATGAGACCATCAGTGTCAGAGCAACAGAACACAGATCCACCTGACTTCCAACACCATGCCCTTTCCACCGCTTTTTATCACCTCATTACATTTAATTAAAAAAAATTTTTTTTTAAATACACGAAGAAGGCAAAATAGGCTAATACCAGTTCAGTTTGTCCACAAAACTGATTCCTTAGTAAACTTCAAAATAAAGCCAAAAAAACAGTGGAAGTGAAAGTGGGAGAAATTTTTTTTTTGAAACTTACAGCACTCAACTGTAAGATTCCATACGACAATAGTTGGTAATTATCCAATCAGTTCATGTTTAACACCTTTCGCCGCAGACATTTTCTCTCAGGGATGAGTTAGGAGCTTCAGGCCAGAATAAAATAAAACGAAATGCTCTTTCAACCTACTGATTTCTTTTCAGCCTGGGAAGGTGTCGGGAATCCGAAGCCCCCCGGGGACTGTGTGTAGCCGCCGCCGACTCCGCCAAAGGAAGTGCCATAGCTTTCAGATCCGCCTGGTTTTAAACAACAGTATTAATGCCTGTGCTGCTTCCCAAGCCTCTGAAGAGCCCACCGGGCCCCTCAGACTTCACCCCACGGCCAACCACTCCCAGCGTCGCCCTAATCTTCCCCACCACTAGCCCCGGGCCCTCGCCCCTTGCCCACCCCGTCCCTCCCAGCCACTCCCCCCGCCACACGTCTGTCCGACCCCCCGCCCTCTTGCTAAATCCTCCTTGCGACGCTCAGCCTTACCAAACCACATCTTGGTCACGATCCCCTCAGGAGAGAGGCCCAGAAGACTTCAGTCTGGTGGGTTGGCCGGGATCCTCAGAACCCCCTTTCGCCCGCAGTGCTACAGCTACTTCCCGCGGGTGCCACAAACTCCTTCCCGCGAAGGACGGAGCCAATCAGCGTCCAGAACGCTTCGTGCTTCAGCCAATCAATGCTCACGAACTCTACACTTTTTCCTGTCTTCCCAGGCCCTGCTTAAGAAAACGCGCCCTGCGCTGCCACGGGGGGCCCCGAAGGCTCTGCGGCCATTTTTACTAAGGGCAAAACACGCTGCGCAACCGGAAGCAAGGAGCAGAGAGAGGCTGATGGGCGGTGTCTCAAGAAAACAACCAAGCAAAATGATAATCCCGTAGCTCCAGCCGTATAATCCCACCTCCGCCAGATGGGCGACACTTTACATCACTTCCTTTGTTAGGTCCTCCTGTTCCCGCCAACCTCTCACCAATCAGACGTCGCCGTAATCTACATCGTTACAGCAGAATTCGGGCCTCGGCGACTCCGCCTCGCCATCGTGCGGCGCTTGCGCACCGGGGGACCTCGCCTTACGAGCTTCACAGCCCCTCGTGGGGTTGCCAGTTCCTTTCCTCAAAAAAGCCGAGTTCTTTCCTCGTATCCGCGTTCCCTCGTCCTGATTCTTCCCAGCGAGGCTATAAGGCACTTACACTCTCATCCCCAAAATATGTGAGGATGGCATCCTGCTCCTGCCCCGCCATCCACCCCAGGGTAATACGCCTCTGCATCCCCGATTACTTAACCACTTCTTCATATAGCATTGTTCTGTCCGTCCTGTAGGGAGGGGAACGCGTCTGTCAGTTCCTTCCTCTAAATATCACTAGGTTGGCACACCTCGCTTATGTGATAGGAAGTATTTAATGTTGCGTCTTGTGTTCCAAGGTCTGTGCTGGCCCCAGGGTTTCAATAGTAAGATAGACATGGTATCTGGGTTCCTGGGCCATTTTTTTTTTCTGAAACTTCAGACACTGCCTTAAATATTTTACATTCACTAACTCAACCCTGTGAGGTAGGTGAGTACCGTTTACTGTCCCGATTTTACAAAGGGGGCAGCTGAGGCAAAGAAAGGCTAAGTTGTGGAAGTCGGCATTCAAGCCCAGGAAGTCTGATTGCACCAGCCAGTGTAGTCACTATACCTTCTTGTACATCTTAGAACTGGAGCACAAACTCGAGTTGACAACTGGGGTCAGGCAGCAAAACTGTAGATGTAGTGGGTTAGATAATAGAGGGAAACTTTTTACTTTTTTCTCCGCAGTGAGAAAAACAACCATGCAAACATAATGGTAAACAGCAACCAACCCAATGAATATGGGCCTAGTGTTGCCATCTATGTGCTTCTTTAGCAGATGCCAGAAATTTTGATTTTTGTGTAAAAAATTTCTGAATTTTAAGTGTTTTTAAGTAAATTAAAAACTCTTAAAAATACCATGTAGGCCAAAGAAAAGGTATCTGTGGGTCAGACATTGCCCGTCTCCCACCTCTTACCTATGTAAATTCTGTAAGCCTCCGGGGGCCCCTGGGTGGTTCAGGCAGTTAAGCCTCTGACCTGCTCAGGTCATGATCTCACAGTTTGTGGGTTTGAGCCCTGCACCGGCTTTGTGCTGACAGCTTGGAGCCTGGATCCTGCTTTGGATTCTGTGTCTCCCTCACTCTCTGCCCCTCCTGCACTCGCTCTCTCTCTCAACAATAAATAAACACTAAAAAAAAAAAAAAAATTTAAATTCTGTAAGCCTCCAAATCAACACCGAGGAATAAACAAGATACAGCCAAGGACAAAAACTTGAGGCATACCATGAGGACATTGTTATATTAAGCCCAAGGTGATTGAAATTTACATACTCTGGCAAATAAGAGTATATTTGATATATAGGATAACATGTTTGGAATTAAGAGTATTCTGGGAAATTTTAAGATGTGGGTTCACTTGAGGTAATTGTCCTCATGTGGGTTCTACTAGTTATAAATTCAGCCGAGAAGATCATACATTTAAAAATAAATGAAATGAAAGTGTCTTAATTAAAATACTGCACAAGGCAAAACATCAAAATAAGATTTTCTTCACACCTTTTCAAGAGCTTGACGACCTAATGAATTGAGCAGAGGGCTCAGTTCTCAATCAGCACTAAAATAATTCTGTGACTTATGTGTGTGTGTTTGTGTGCATGTTCGTGATTTCATCTCTCAAGGTTTGCTCTTGTCAAGTTGAAGTCTTCCTTTTCCCTCTCCAGGTATGGTAGTTCCTCAAAAAATGAAAAGTAAAATTACCATATGATCCAGCAGTTCTATTTCCGGGTATATACCCCAGAAATTGTAAGAGACCCCCAAAGAACCAAAAGAGACTCAGATACTTGTACACCCACATTCATAGTAGCATATTTCACGGCAACCCAAGTATCCACTGACAGATGAATGGAAAACGAAATGTGGTATGGGCATACAATCGAATATTTTTCATCCTTAAAAAGGAAGGAAATTCTGACACATGCTAAAATACCAGGGAACATAGTGCGAATGCCACTGAACTGTACATTTTAAATGGTTAGGGGTGCCTGGATGGCTCAGTGGGTTAAACCTCAGATCATGATCTCATGGCTCTTTATTCAAGCCCCACATTGGGCTCTGCACTGACAGCTCAGAGCCTGGAGCCTGCATCAGATTCTGTGTCCCTCTCTCGCTGCCCTCTCTCTCTCTTCCTCTCTCTCTGTCTTCCTCTCTCTCTCTCTCTGCAAAATAAATAAACATTACCCCCCCAAAATTTTTTAATGGTTAAAATGGGGCACGTGGATGGCTCCGTTGGTTAAGCATCCGACTTTGGCTCAGGTCATGATCTCGCAGTTCACGAGTTCGAGCTCCACATTGGGCTCTGTGCTGACAGCTGGGAGCCTGGAGCCTGCTTCAGATTCTGGGTCTCCCTCTCTCTCTGCCCCTCCCCTGCTCACATCTGTCTCTCTCTCTCTCTCAAAAATTAAAATAATACAAACATTTAATAAGTAAAATGGTTAAACTGATGAATATTATTTTATGTATATTTGACCACAGTTAAAAAAAAAGCCATTTCAACTTCTCATGTCATTTTGCCTCTACTTTATAAATGCACATATTTTAATCAGAACTGTCCCCACATTGATGAATTTTCATTAGACTTAATTTCCTGCTCAATTTTCTCTACAGTGAGATTTACTCATTTCTAATTTTTTCCATTTTTAATTTTACTAAAATAATTTTTATGTGAATCAGTTCTTTCCCGGACAAATTTTATACTGAGTGCTTAATTCATCATTCAAGTTTGATCCAAACCAAATTTTACTAATTTTTCACATCTGCCACTGTAGTTTTATGGGTGCTTATTATTTCTATCAAGTACAATTTGATTCAGGGGACTTTTTGAAGTTGTCAATGTTATAGACAACATGTGATTCTCCAACTTTTACTGGCTAACAACTTTCAGTTTTATATTGTACTGATTCTTTCTACCAGTAATAATAGATATGAATTGGATAATACTGATAGAATTCTTTTTTTCATGAGATTTTATTTTTTTAAGTTTTTTTTCCTGTTTTTTTTTTTTTTTTAATTTGTTTTGAATAGAGAGAGAGACAGAGTGTGAGCAGGGGAGGAGCAGAGAGATGGAAACACAGAATCTGAAGCAGGCTCCAGGCTCTGAGCTGTCAGCACAGAGCCTGACGCGGGGCTCGAACTCGTGAACGGCGAGATCATGACCTGAGCCAAAGTCAGGACGCTTAACCGACTGAGCCACCCAGGTGCCCCTATGAGATTTTATTCTTAAGTAATCTCTACACCCAATGTGGGGCTCAAACCCACAACCCTGAGATCAAGATTCATATGGTCTACCGACTGAGCCAGCCAGGCGCTCCCTACAGAATTATCTCAATACCAGAGAGGCTTTTTATATGTGGCAGAACCCCCACAACTATTTAATGCTCACTCTATTCAAGTCTTACAGCTAATAAAACTTGAAATCACTCTTTTGAGTATTTAAACATTGTTGACCAACTTAAGTAAATATCTTTAGATTTTTAAACTGCAATTAAAGTTTTGGTATGGCTCTTTCTTAAAAGTACTTCAAATATCTTAGGGAACAGACAAAACACACAAAAATGATGTTTTCTTTTTGTTGTGTCTAAGACTTTTTAAGTCATGCCTTCTATATAGGTTTTAGGTTTTTGCAACCTGCTGTCTTCCCTCAAACGATAGGCTTTCAGTCTCACATGGGCCGCATTACATAACTCGTCCGTTTGTTAACACCGATGGGCACTTTTGCATTTTTGGAAATTCATGTATTCCTATTAAGACGTTATTTTGTTATGTTCATAGGGCCACCTGAAGGCTTCATTTCCTAGAAGAGGGATTGAATCTGTCGAGTTAGCAGGACTCGAGGCTGATTGGTTCTTGGAGTACCCTGTTGTCCTCACCAATTTCGTCTTTGTGTGTGACCAACCCAGCCCAACCACCTGTGTTCCGCCCACAGTTCCCTTTGTCTAGAACTCTTTGAGTCCTTCCTTTTTTTTTTTTTTTTTTTTTTTTAATTTTTTAAAATGTTTATTTATTTTTGGGAGAGAGAGAGAGAAGCAGAGAATGAACAGGGGAGGGGTGGAGAGAGAGGGAGACACAGAATCTGAAGCAGGCTCCAGGCTCTGAGCTGTCAGCACAGAGCCCGGCCCAAGGCTTGAAGCCACAAACTCTGGGATCATGACCTGAGCTGAAGTCAGCCGCTTAACCGACAGAGCCACCCAAGCACCCTGGAACTCTTGACTTCTCACAGATCTGTGAGTGTTATGCCCAGAATTCGTGATCCCCAAATACCGCCAGGGAGCCGAGTCCGATGTAAAAGCAAAAGAGCCTTTATTCGAGCTAGCTCGAGCTCAATCCCCTACCTGCACCGACGCAGCGGTGAGATACCAGGGAGAGAGAGCGAGTTGCAAAAGGACAAAGGTTTTATTGGGGCCTAGGGGCAGTTGGTGAGGTAATGGCTATGGCCTCAGCCGATTGGCTGGGGAAGGGTCCTGGGGAAGAGTCCGAGTCCTGTTAGGCAGGTGGGGGGGGAGGTTACTCAAGGGGAGGAGGTGTGGTCAAGGTGAAGGACACAGAACAAGATGGAGTCGGCCAGCGTAGGCCCGCCCTTTCAGTGAGTTGCTTTACTTATCCTGGTGGGAACAGTGAATATGTATACTTTATAAACAGACATCTCATTAATAAAAGAAGCAACTAAGTAAACTTTTTTTTTTTAATGTTTATTTATTTTTGAGACAGAGAGAGACAGAGCATGAACGAGGGAGGGTCAGAGAGAGAGGGAGACACAGAATCTGAAGCAGGCTCCAGGCTCTGAGCTATCAGCACAGAGCCCGACGCGGGGCTCGAACTCACGGACTGTGAGATCATGACCTGAGCCGAAATCGGTCGCTTAACCGACTGAGCCACCCAGGCACCCCAATCTTTTTAAGATTAAAAAGTTATGGGACCTGGCTGGCTTAGTTGGTAGAGCATGTGACTCTTGATCTCGGGGTTGTGAGTTCAAGTTCCACGTTGGACATAGAGCTTCCTTGAAAAAGAAAAAAAAAAAAAGTTAAACATATCGTATGACAGTCACCATTCTTACGCGTTTCAACCAGTTTTTGTGTCCTTTTTCTATTTGGAACTTTCCTATTTCGGTTGTCATCATGAACTCATGGCCTTTCACAGATTCAACTTTTCCAATAACTTTGACAGCAACAATAATAAAATAACCATCAGGTTGATATAGATGCCACAGTGGTCATGTCGTGGCCCGTGAGAGGTTGGTTCCTTTGTCCTATCAGTGCCGCTAATGTTATTTACAGCCTGCTGGCTTTCTGGCAACAGGAGGATGTTCCAGTTTTCTCTTTCCCCAAGCCATGGACTCATTGCCCCTCCTCTGGAGGAGAACAGCACACATGAGCCTTCTGAGAGTTGTCTCTGGGCAGGGGGCTGCTGCCCTTGGAGCCCTCTTAGTAATCAGCAATGACAATAGTTATTAGTAATTGGCACTGACAATAATTATTTTTTAAGGTGAGGAGTTTGCATTTATTTTTCCAATTTAAGGTAGTGTGCTACTGTACCTCACATTTGTAACACTGGCAGATAAGTTGTGGATAGTTTTGTTGTTGTTTTTTTTTAAATCTTGGAGCAAGGGGCCCTTGGTTGGCAAAGACATAGAATCTGGCTGTGCCTCTGGGTCAAAAGCACAGGATCAAAAGGTCCTGCTTTATTCACTTAATCTTCACGACAACCAAACGAGGTAAGCACTCTTAGCACCCCCACTTTACAGATGAAGAAACTGAGCTTCCCAACCTTTTCCAATCCCCACTTTACAGAATTCCCAGCCTTTTCCATATCGTAGACGCGTGTACAAAATAACATACGCTGGACTAAACACACGAGGTTGGCAGGGGCCCAGGTATAGGGTGACCACTCATCCCAGTTTGCCCAGGACTTTCCCAGTTTTGCAACTGAAAGTACCTGGTCCTGGGAACGCCTCCAGTCCCCGTCAGACCAAGATGGCTAATCCACCTTGCAGAGGTGTCCGGCCAGGGGTCCCTAGCTGCCCCATGCCCAGCCTGCCTGGCTGACCTACGGATGAATAACATCGCCTTGCTCCTGTGACCTTTTAATGGTACACCGGCGTGCCTGACCGTTGTGGGTGAGACTGAGCAATCGGCCTGAGGTCACACAGCTGGTAAAGAGAAGAGCCAGCGTCGAACCTAGCGCTCTGTGCTCCTGACTCTCTTAACCACGATGCTCGGTCCCTCCGTGTCTCCTTTACGCCCATCCCCTCAGCCTCGTCAGCATGGTTTCATCCTCAGACACTCAGCCCTTGGATGCTGTTGTCTTATCAAACCAACACAAGTAAAAGGGGCTTTTCTCAAAACTGTGTGCAACTTTGAAGAGTGCCTCCAGAAGAGGAAGTGTGCCCAAGAGGACAGATGGTAAGAGGGGGACCTCCAAAGGGGTGACAGTGCTCAATCCGGACGTCATGCTAAGAACCCAACTACTCCCCCCGAAGCCGCTGAAGGTTTTGGAGCGGAGGAGTTACATGATGACTTCCGGGTTGTGAGATGATCTCCCTGGCAGAGTGAGGGAGCAAGGACAGGCCAGGGAAGGCCCAAGACTACAGGCGGGGTGATCTGTTAGGAAGCTGGGGGAAAAAAAACAAGGTAGCAATGCTGTGGGCCTGCCCCAGGCCAGAGGGAGTGAGAGAGGCAGTGATAAAGCAAAAGCCACAGGAAAGGAAAGAATTTAAGAGGTCTGCAACTTATTTTTTTTTTTCTTGTGGAAGTAATCATATATTCTTTTTTTAAAATTTATTTATTGTTGGGGCACCTGGGTGGCTCAGTCGGTTAAGCGTCCGACTTCAGCTCAGGTCATGATCTCACAGTCTGTGAGTTCGAGCCCCGCGTCCGGCTCTGTGCTGACAGCTCAGGGCCTGGAGCCTGCTTCGGATTCTGTGTCTCCCTCTCTCTCTCTGCCCCTCCCCTGCTCATGCTCTGTCTCTCTCTGTCTCAAAAATAAATTAAAAAATTTAAAAAAATGTATTTATTGTTTAATTTACATCAAGAGGTCTGCAACTTATTAATGTGTTCTTCATTCAGTCTTAATTTCTCCATCATCCACCTATTCACCAAATACTTATTTAGTGCCTGTGAAGGGCCAAGAGCTATGCTAACCCTGAATGGAGTCTAGTTGTGAATCTGGGTAACAAGGAGAAACAGATCAGGAATTCAAGAACAGAAGCAAGCCTCTTCAGTGAAGATTTGGCCATGCTGAGTTTGTTAAGTATGGCCAGCTTCAGAATTTCTCTCTGGGATCTTTTTTTCCCCTGAATGTTTATTTATTTATTTTGAGAGAGAGAGAGAGAGAGAGAGAGAGAGAGAGAGAGAGAGAGTATGTTCAAGCAGTGGAGGGGCAGAGAGAGAGAGAGAGAGAATCCCAAGCAGCTTCCTTGCTGTCAGCACGGAACCTGACACAGGGCTCGATCCCACGAACCATGAGATCATGACCTGAGCTGAAATCTAGAGTCGGATGCTTAACCAACGGAGCCACCCAGGTGCCCCTCTCTCTGGGATCTTTAAGAATCAACCATCACAAAAAGCCCAGCTTAGAACAGACCCAAATTATAAAGTATGCTTTGAGGCATGCCACGTTTTGTTATTAGATGCTCATTCTTTTCAGCCAGTCACTGCTGCTGCAAAGGGAAAATTCACAAGGAATTCTTCTACGATCCTTTCACGTACCTGCTCCAAAACCTTCTGTGATTGCCCGTGACCTGTAGGAAAAAGCTTGAGGTCTTTCGGATGGCATCCAAACTGGGCACCATCAGAGTTATAATTTGACATTAATCTATATGAATTTTACTAAAGCCTATTTCAGTAAACTGTAAACTATTTTTGTCCATCATTATATCACCAGCATCTGGCACACAGAGGGTATTTAATGAATACATGTTAAATACAAGAGTAAATGAAGGAATACACGAGAGCAATGTATGTTTGCTCTAGAAAAACTGGACTAGATGTCAACATTCATGGATTCTATCATGGCCTCATTCTTGACCTTCCTGGGCTCTGTGGACTTGAACCCCAAGACAACCATAGATCCAGCCTGGCTTCCCAGAGGCTCTGAGGCCCGGACAAAGGTCAGTAGTCACCTGAGGGCTGCCTCCACACCCCGAGGGCTCTGCTACCAGGGTTTTTTTGTTTGTTTGTTTTTGTTTTTTAAGTTTATTTATTTATTTTTGAGAGAGAGACAGAGAGAGTGAGCAGGGGAGGGGCAGAGAGAGGAAGAGAAAGAATCCCAAGCAGGTGTCACAGTGCCAGAGTGGAGAACGATGTTGGGGCTCAATCTCTCTACCTGCTTCTGTTTGGTAATTTCCATAATAAAAGAAGATATGAGCCCCATCACCTCCGTTTCCTCAAGGGTTTGATTCCTCCTCTGGGTTTGTCAAGCCACCTAACGGGCTAAACTGCATCTCGGGGCACCTGGGTGGCTCAGTCGGTTAAGCGTCCGACTTCGGCTCAGGTCACGATCTCACCGTCTGTGAGTTCGAGCCCCACGTCGGGCTCTGGGCTGACCGCTCGGAGCCTGGAGCCTGCTTCGGATCCTGTGTCTCCCTCTCTCTCTGCCCCTCCCTTGCTCACACTCTTGTGTGTGCCTGTCTCTCTCAAAATGAAACATTAAAAAAATATTTTTAATAAATAAATAAACTGCAGTCCACTGGTTTCCCTCTCCCTGTTGAAGGCAGGGGCTGTCCTGGGTCCCTTCTGTCTCCTGGGGACATGGGTTCCTGGAATAAATGAACGGATGACTCAGTCTGGGTTCTCTTGTGCTAGGGCATCTGGAGCTCCAGCTAGCAGTCAATTCCTTTGATGGCAAAGGCCAGCTGTTTCATCCAGCTTTGTTTGTTCTGCTCAGGGTGGGGCAACGTAAAACCTCTGAAAGTAGGTGATATTTGCTGCTCAGTGACTGGTGCCGAGTGAGTTTCCCGGAGAATCCATTTACTGGCTGGACTGACAGGCAGGACAGGTGTGGCTTTCTACCCCTCAGAGTTCAAAGGCCTGGCTGGTGCATCTTCCTGGGCAAGCCCTGCTCACGCCCTTCGAGGCAAAGGCAGAAAAGCCAGAGGAGGCAGTGCCTTGGATGACTAGGCACACAGGGAAACAGGACGGGAACTTCTGCTCAGGCCCACGGCCAACAACATCTAGTTAAGAAGCCTGCAGTTTCAGTCACAGATTCGGGGGAGTCCTGTGGCTCCCGTGAAGTGAGCCCTAAAGACGAGGCGAGTCCCAAAGATGAGGCTGTTCAAGCTGCTGATTTTCTTGGCCCACTGGGGAGTCACCAGGGCTGAACCAGGTAGGTGCTACAAATGCCTTTGATGCCTTTGTTCTGTACTATGAACTCGATCCTGGCTGCTGGGGACTGCTCACAGAAAGCTGAAAATGTTGCTAAAAATAGCAAGGCAGGAAGCTAGGGCAGGGAGGCCTGGGAGAGAGTCAGTGGGGGTGGGAAGGGGCTGCTCTTTGGGCCTGAAGATTTGAAGTGGAGGCCAGGGCTGGCCAGGGGAGGGACACTGGCTTCACTAAGAGATGTGGGCACATAAGAGCCAGCCATCTGGTAGAGGCAGAAGGTGGCGGGCAGATTCATGAATTCATTCGGCAAACGTTGGTTAAGGGCCTTTTGCATATCATGCACTATTCTAGGAACCAGGAATGGGACAGCAAGGAAAAGGAACAAAGCCGAGCCCTAGTGAAGCAGCCCTTCACCTGGGGAGAAACAGACCGAAAGACACATGAACAAGTAAATGCATGGTCTTCTAGGAGACAATAAGTGTTATGCCGAATAATAAAGCAGAATAAAGGGGTGGGAGTGGGGGATGGGGGTACTTACGAGTGGCCAGGAGGTGACATTTGGGTAGAGACCTGAAGCAGTGAGGGAGAGAGCCATATGGACATCCAGGAGAACATTCCGGTAAGGGAGCTCACAAAGCACACAGGCCCTGAGCCTGATGCTCAGGTGATGCATATGAGGACGAGCATGGGGCCAGAGTGGCTGGGGCAAAGTAGGCAAGGTGAGTGGGAGAGATGAAGTTGGGGGCATGATGGGGGGAGGGAGGGCGCTGGGGGCTGGCGTCAGCTCACTTATAAGCATGTAGACAATGTAAGGACTCAGGGTAGAATGGGACATCATTAGAGGGTTTGGGGAGAGCTGTGGGGTGACCTGACTTGTGTAGGTTTAAAAGAAAATTTTTTAATGTTTATTTTTGAGACAGAGAGAGACAGAGCATGAGCGGGGGAGGGGCAGAGAGAGAGGGAGACACAGAATCCGAAGCAGGCTCCAGGCTCTGAGCTGTCAGCACAGAGCCTGACATGGGGCTCGAACCCATGAACCATGAGATCATGAGCTGAGCTGAAGTCGGATGCTCAACCGACTGAGCCACCCAGGTGTCCCTGTCTTGTGTAAGTTTAAAAGGCTCCCTGGGGATGTGAGGGCGATCTGGCTGCGACATCTGTCACCCCATTGATCGCCAGGGTTGATTCGGCTGATCTGGCTGGCTAGGCGGGTGTCCCCTTCCTCCCTCACCGCTCCATGTGCGTCCCTCCCGAAGCTGCGCACTCGGTCGAAGAGGACGACCTTCCCCGATAGAGGAGGACCGTTCTTCGGTCAAGGGTATACGAGTAGCTGCGCTCCCCTGCTAGAACCTCCAAACAAGCTCTCAAGGTCCATTTGTAGGAGAACGTAGGGTAGTCAAGCTTCCAAGACTCCAGACACATCCAAATGAGGCGCTGCACGTGGCAGTCTGCCTTTCTTAAAAAAAAAAAAAAAAAAAAAAAAAAAAAAAGTAAAAGGCTCCCTGGGCTGCATGTTGAGAGGAGACAGCAGTGGGGTAAAGGCAGGGTCTCAGTGTGCCTGAGACTTGCCTAGTTTTAGCACCGGAAGTTCAGTGACCTGGACGCTCCCTCAGTCCTGGGCTCCCTGGTAAAAGAGAAGCAGCCAAAACCATGGGGGGCTGTTGCCATCGTCCCGTGAGGGGAGGTGGAGGCTCCCCGGGGCGGTAGGAGCAGGGGTGGTTGGAGACGGTGTGATTCTGGACAAAACTTGCTGGCAGATGGTGGGGGTGACTCCAAGATTTTTGTCTCAGCAGCTGTGAGGACCGAGTTGTCATTGGCTGAGGTGCGGCAGGAGGGGGTGGCAGGTTGATTAGGGATGTGTCCAGTTGGGGATGCCCGTTAAGGATTTCCATGCGGTGGAATTTTCCTTAGGATCCTAGATTGCCCTTTCCGGGAGTCCTTGGATGGGACCTTAGAGGTGACCCTCCACCCTTTCTGTAGCTGCAGAAACTGAGGCTGAAAGGGGTCGGGGCTCTGCTGGTGGCTTGCTCGGTGGAGCTCAGTTCTCCCAGGCTGGAGCTGCTAGGTGCTCCCCTGGTCAGTGCATGTCCCCAGACACTACCCAGGAGCAGCTGGGAGCCCTGGCAAAGCACCCTGCTGGTGCGGCCGCATCCCAGAGGCCAGCGAGGAGGAGCCCGGGGCCTGGGGCCGGAGACCAGAGCAAAAGGCCTGAGAGGGACTTGGCTCTAAAAGCTCTGACCTCAAGGAGGAAGTGTCGCTGGGATGAGCGCTGACAGCGTGTCATTCCCTGTGAGGGCAACGTGTCCAGGAGACGCTGAGTGGCAGTCCTCCTTCGACCCTGCTGGGGGACTCCGGGCCCTGCCAGTCTGACTGGAGGGCGGGAATGGTTGCAAGGATCTCTCACTCTCGCTCTTTCACTTTTCTTTTCTTTTCTTTTCGAAAGTGTTTTAATGTTTATTTTTGAGAGAGAGAGGGAGAGGGAGAGAGAGAGAGAATGAATGGGGGAGCGGCTGAGAGAGAAGGAGACACAGAACTGGAAGCAGGCTCCAGGCTCTGAGCTGTCAGCACAGAGCCCAACACCGGGCTCGAACCCATGAATGGTGAGATCATGACCTGAGCTGAAGTCAGACGCTCAACCACCCCCGACTGAACCACCCAGGCGCCCCTCTTTCACTTTTAAATATGCTTTCTTGGAAATCTAAATGCCAGTGGGCACCCCACAGCCCAGAGTCCTAGTGGCTAAAATGGATCTCCCCGCCCCACAAAGGCACTAAGATGTTCATTGCAGCGTTGTTTATGGTAATGAAAAATGCTGACAGCAGTAATGGAATAGCTGAAGAGATTGTGGAAAAAAACACCCGGTGGAAAATTTTTAGGGCGTCACAGCAAAACTGAGAACAATAGGGATATTTATCAAGTACTTGTATGCCAGGCACTGCTGAAATTTTTACAGAATACCCTCACAACAGCCTTGTCAGGTAGGGATTATCAAAGTCACGGAGCCTCAGAGAAGTTAAATGACCAACCCAAGGTTACACATGTAGTAAATGTCCGAGTTGGGACATGAACCCAAGCAGTACAACGTCACTCTGTTTATAAAATAATGCTATGTCAAAACAAAGAGACACTAAAGCAAAGAGACAAGAAGAGCTAACGTTTATTTTCTGAGACTTAGGAGGGGCCAGGCTGATGCTAGTGGCTTATCAGCTGTCCTTTCAAAACCCACTTGAAAAATGAGAGAAGAAAAACCTCGTTTGGTTTTTATAGACCCTATAAAGCAGGTACTATTACCATTGTACCCATTTCGCGGATGAGGAAAATGAGACTCAGAGGAGGCTCAACACTTGCCCAAGGTCCCACAGCTAGGAAGTGGCAAGGACCAAGTCCGTACGTACTCAGCTGCCTTACACAGTATGCCTTTGGAAGGGTCCTCTTGGGATGGTGGGTTTTATAGGTACAATTTTTTTCTCTTTTCTCCAAACTTTCTGGAATGTATACATCTATACTTTAAAAACAAAGTTACATTTTATTTTTTAAGCGTATTTATTTTGAGAGACAGAGACAGCACAAATGGGGGAGGGGCAGAGAGGGGGGCGGACAGAGAATCCCAAGCAGACTCCACACTGCCAGAGCGGGGCCGGAAGTGGGTCTTGAACCCACGAAACCTTGAGATCATGACGTGAGCTGATACAAAGAGTCAGACGCTTAAGTGACTGAGCCACCCAGGTGCCCCCAAAATGAAATTTTAAAAGAATTCCACAGTACTGCTAGGTTTTTTCAGAGTCCAAATCTTCCCTCAAGTGCAGGAGAACTTTGAGACACCCAATCGGAGAGCAATCGTACCTGCTCTGTCTTGAAATGTGGGGTTCCTGCTTGCACCTTCCTTAGCGAAGAGCTTGGGTGGGGTGCCTGCTCCCTGGCTCTGTCTCCTCCCATGTAGCCCCCGTGCAGCACGGCCTTGTCTTTCAGCTTCATTTTTTAAAAAATAAATGGTAGAGACACACTCTTTTACTTTTATTTTAGAGAGTTGAGAGAGTGCATGAGCGGGGGAGAGGGGCAGAGGGAGAGAGAGGGAGAGAATCCTAAACAGGTTCCATGCTCAGCACAGAGCCCCATGCGGGGTTGATCCCATGACCCCGGGATCATGACCTGAGCTGAAATCAAGAGTCGGATGCTCAACCCACTGAGCCACCCAGGCGCCCCTATCCTTCAGTTTCTAATTGCAGAGAAACAGTCTCTTTCAGTGTGGGTTAGCATGGTAGGAAAACATTTCCCTCAAGAGTAAGCCTACGGGGCTGTCATGAAGAGAGAGCAATTTATGTACTTAACACAAGGGGTCCTAAATGTTGGATTTAACAAGGGAACCCTCTGTGTTTTGGAGGGCCTCGGTTTCCAGAGGAGGAATTATAATGGAAATGTTTGGGGTCGATGCTTAGGGTCAAAAACAAAGGACTAAAATAGAGACCACGATCATCTTGTGGTGTGGGTTATACACAATAATAATAGCATTGGAACTGGCAGGGCCTTCGGATAACCTTTGTGCAATAGTCTCATCTTATGTTTGAGGAAACAGAGGTTCCAGAAGAGAAGAAAAACTGAGGCCTGAGGGGCACAGTGGCCCAGGGAATGAGCACAGGCTGGCTTGTCCACCACATGGCCGGGTGCCATCCAAGCATCAAGAGTTGGATGCTTAACCGCCTGAGACACCCAGGCGCCCCTCCATGACGTTTTAATTAGAGCTTAAATTCCTCACAGTCTGTGGCTAATTCCATAGAAGCCTGTGGTTTCCACCCTTTTGTGGGCAACATACATGTTTTATAAAAGCCATCTGCTGGAGGCTCCGAGTCAACATTGTGCCTCAGCTTTGGAGTCAGAGAGGGCTGGGTTTGAGCCTCAGTTTCCTCATCTGTGAAACGGGCATAAGAATCCCACCTCACAGAATGGCGGCAAGGATGAAGTGAGATGAGCATGTAAAGGGCACCTGGCTAACATTCTTTGAGTCTCACGAGTCCCATCATCTTCCTCGCAGCCTTGCTCACTGATTGAACATCTATTCGGGCATCTTCCACATCCCAGGCACTGCTCGAGGTGCTGAGGACACAGAGATGAACAAGACAGGCTGCATCTCTCACGGAACTGACAGAGTAGACAGGGAAGGTGGATGATACACAAGTCGATAAGCTCATTTCATTATGTGAGAGTGTTCTGAAGAAAATAAAACTGAGGGAGGCGATAACTAGTGACCAGACGGGTGGTGGGGGATGGAACTTGAGAAAAGGTAGTCAAGGAAGGCTTCTTTGAGGTGGTGACCTTTGGGCTGAGGCCTGAATGAGGAGGACGAAGCAGCCATGCGAGCAATGACCTGGGGAAGACTGGGGAAGGCCACAGAGAAGCCAGAAAGAGGCCCTACGAGGCGAAAGAGTGGGGTGAGTTCTTTTGTGTGAGGTCTGTGTGATTTACTTCCACAGTGAAGACACCAGAGCCCAAGGAGGTGGAGCCCCCTGCTCTCTACGCCATTCCTTCCACTATCCTGGCCTCTCCTGGAGTCAGGCCTCCGGGGCACGTGCATGTACACACACACACACACACACACACACACACACACACACCACGAGGAATGCCAGGGAGGCTGGAAGGAGTTTCAGTTCTACACTCTGACTAGACCAGAGCTCATGGGAAGGGAGCTTGTGGGAAGAGAGAAACCAACAGCTGACCCGTGAGCCTGTCAGCAGACTGGAGTTTCTGAAGTGAAGCAACTTTCACTGAGTTCTTTGAGGCATGACATCAAAAGGGCAGATCTGCTCCCTGTTGATGGTTAGCGGAAAAGAGCCGGCTTGAGGCAGGGGAATGGTCTCTGCATGGTCTTGGGCGGGGCGGGGCGGGGGGAGGGGTGGTGGGGCGGGGGGGATCACGCTCCAGAGAGAAGGGCAAAGGGCCTCTCACTGCATCCGACCCGGTCAGCTCCGTCTCCGGCTTAGAAGCGGATGTGACCCCCCTTTCAGTCTCTGTGCAGGGGCTCAGGAAAGCCTACCAAACTCTGCCCATTTACTAGTTGAAACGGGGCAGTTTCTTTCCTCTGGCTTGGGATTTTGTCTCTGTAGGAGTAATTTCACATGCAGTCATGGCCTGTGTAACAAGTTTAAATTGCCCCCATTAGAAACAAAGACTCTCAGTTTGGGTAAAGAATGAACATGCAGGCATAGACTGCAAAAGTCTACAAAAAGACATATCTAAAATAAAAAGGCATCGGTTTTACCCTGTTAGCAATCACATCTTCCTGGGAGAGAATCAAGAGACGCAGGACCTCCACCATTTACCGTGTGATCTCAGGCAGGTTGACCTCTGAGCCTTAGTTTCCTTATCTGCAAAATGGGGGTGGTGATCAATATAGGTGACCCTTGAACACAAGTGCGAACTGTAGGTCCACTTACATACAGATTTTTTTATACAGTATTTCCTCTTCCTTATGATTTTCTTAATAACACTTTTTCTCTAGCTTACTTTATTGTACCAATACAGGATATCATATATATATATATATATATATATATAACATACAAAATAAGTGTTTATAAACTGTTTATGTTATCAGTAAGGCTTCTGGTCAACAGTAGGCTATTAGTAGTTAAGTTTTGAGGGAGTCATAGCTATGCACAGATTTGTGACTGAGGGAGGGTCGGTGCCCCTAACCTGCACTGTCCAAGGGTCAACTGTACCTGCAGGGCTCTGGTGACTATGTAATGACCTTGGGAGGGATCAAGATTTAATCAGTCATTTGCACCTTAGTATAAGTAAGCTTCTGATCCTTTCCTGGGACCAGGTTTAGATAAGGAGAGGTGAGAAGTCATAGAGAGAGAGGATCAGGAGCTGGACTCGACCTTCGGACCTCTCCTAGAGCCACACTGAATGCCCTGTGGCTTGGGTGGTGCCCCAGCCATCCAACCATGAAAGCTGCAGAAGCTGGGACTCCCAGGCTGACCCAATTTCCTGGGCTGGGGGCAGGGCCGGGGAGGGGGTGGGGGGTGGGTACGACTATTGGCATTAAGTGACACAGGAAATGGAGGAGGAAGCGACAGCAATGGTGGAGGGTGAGGAAATTCCAGGCTTTAGGGCAGAGGCCAAACCTGTTCCATAAGCCTCCTCCAAACTACTTACCCATTGTGCTGTGCTGGGTACAGATGTCAAATCTGCCCCTTGTAGCTCGTTTTCTTTGTTGGGACTCCTTTCTCTCGATCGCACTGAGAGGCTTTTTTTTTTTTTTTTTTTTTTTGTGAGGTTTTATTTTTAAGGAATCTGTGTACCCAACACGGGACTCATTTACAACCCCAAGATCAAGAGTATCTCTACCGCCTGAGCCAGCCAGGCTCCCCTCACACCAAGAGGTTTTCTGGCATCTCAGCCGCCCTTAGTTGGCTGAGACCAGGTTTCAGTTGACCACTTCAGGGCCACTCCCAGCTGCATCCAGAGCCACTAAGTACACACACCAGAAACTCGGCCCAATCTGAAGGAACATTCCTTCTTTTCTCGCCCAGCACTGCTGAGCTGCATCTCCACACATGTCCCCCAGGCTTTCGCTAATTAGCAAGATCTTACAAGGCAATTGGTGTGTAGACTTTCTCCCAGCTCAGATTTTCGTCTGTATTTCTCTGGAGCATGAGAAGATCTGCCTCTGGTTCTGGGCTCAGAAAGGTGAAGCAACTCACCCAAGGTCACACAGCTTTTATGTGGCTCCAGAGCCTGAGTGCTTATCCATGACACTCCCCAAAGTTTGCTCTTTTTTTTTTTTTTAATTTTTTTTTTTTAACGTTTATTTATTTTTGAGACAGAGAGAGACAGAGCATGAATGGGGGAGGGTCAGAGAGAGGGAGACACAGAATCTGAAACAGGCTCCAGGCTCTGAGCGGTCAGCACAGAGCCCGACGCGGGGCTCGAACTCATGGACCGTGAGATCATGACCTGAGCCGAAGTCGGACACTTAACCGACTGAGCCACCCAGGCGCCCCTCTTTTTTTTTTTTTTTTATATATTTTTATTTTTGAAGGAGAGAGAGAGAGAGACAGAGCATGAGTGGGGGAGGGGCAGAGAGAGAGGGAGACACAGGATCCAAAGCAGGCTCCAAGGCTCTGAGCAGGCAGCACAGAGCCCGATGCGAGGCTCGAACTCACAAACCGCGAGATCATGACCAGAGCTGACGCTGGACGCTCAACCGACTGAGCCACCCAGGTGCCCCTACCCAAACTTTGCTTTAAAACAAGCACTCTGCTTAGAACTAACTCCCAAAGGATTCTTTGAGGGTCATGAAGCCCAATCCTTCACGCTGCTGCTGGGTCCCCTGAGGTGGGGAGATGGGGAAGGTCAAAGGTCACAGGGCAGGGACAGAGCCAATCTTTTTCTCTCCTACTCTCAGTGCCTCCCTGGGCAAAGTCAGACCTGTGGCTCTTTTTCTCTGAAAGCTGGCTTCAGAGGAAACTTCATTTCACATTTACAGCTTGCTCTCTCCCAGCCCAGGGTACCCCTGGGCGTCTTCGCCATCCAGGCTCAGGGAGGGACCAGCATTGAAGAGGGTCTCCTTTCCTCTGCAGGGAAGTTCTGGCACATCTCGGACCTGCACCTTGACCCTGACTACAAGGTATCTGAAGACCCCCTCCAGGTGTGCCCATCAGCTGGCTCCCAGCCGGTGCCCAATGCAGGCCCCTGGGGTGACTACCTCTGCGACTCTCCCTGGGTCCTCATCAACTCCTCCATCTATGCCATGAAGGAGATCGAGCCCAAGCCAGACTTCATCCTCTGGACCGGGTGAGAGCAGTCACAAGAGCTAGGCTAGCCTTCACCTGCCAGCCTGGCACCCTCCCCACACTATCTCCATTTGTCCTCTCACCAGCCCTGATTCAGAGTCTATGAACCTAAAGCTCAAAGTTATGCAACTTGCTCAAAGGACTGTTGGCCTGGCTGATCCCAAAATTTGTGCCCTTGACTCTGTGTCTCCCAGACTTAGCAGAACGCAGAACGCAGCTCACTCTGAGGCTGGGGACAGTCATGGCCCATCTGGGTATGTGGACAGCTATTGGATTTTTTTTTTTTTTAATTTTTTATTTGAGAGAGAGGGAGAGAGAGAGAGAATCCCTGTACTCATGTGAGTGGGGGAGAGGCACAGACAAGGAGAGAGAGAGAGAATCCCAAGCAGGCTCCAACACTCCATGCAGAGTGCTGGGGCTTGATCCCACAACTCTGGGATCATGACCTGAGCCAATATCAAGAGTTGGATGTTCAACGGACTGAGCCACCCAGGCGCCCCAAGAATTCCTGGATTTTAAGTCAGGTGGACAGACACTGGGGCCACTCCCACTGGTGTTTAGGGACTCCAAGCCCTAGAGATCCAAATGCAGGGAGGGAAGAAGGTAGAGGTGAGGAGGAAGCAAAAGGCAAGCTGAGGACAAAGCACAAGGTAACACCCCAGAACCCTATCCCTGCCCCCAGGTGGGATATGTGTGACATTCTCAGGCTCCTGGCTGTCCAAGAATGAAGGAAAGGGAAAGGAAAAAACAAGTGGTTAATTGATAGAGATCACAGTCATGCAGGACATGGGTCTCCATCAGTTTGCAACTGTTTTAATGATTTATTTTGTTTTTTTATTTTTTAAAAAATCTTTAATGTTTACTTTTGAGAGAGACAGAGAGAGACAGAGTGCGAGCAGGGGAGGGGCAGAGAGAGAGAGGGAGACACAGAATCCGAAGCAGGCTCCGAGCTCCAAGCTGTCGGCACAGAGCCCGATGCGGGGCTCAAACTCACAAACCGTGAGACTGTGATCTGAGCCGAAGTCGGATACTTAACCGACTGAGTCAGCCAGGAGCCCCTGGCTTTATGTTTTGTAAGAAAAAAAGCAATCTTATCAATAATCAGACCCCACTTCCCCCCAGAAACCTAGAACTCAATTTCCTGGAGCCCTGACATCACCCTCTCTTCCATAGGATAGAAAATCTTATACAACCAGTCGCTCCTCACAACCCCAGTGCAGCTGTTTTTGCCCACAGGTCCTGTCCCTGTACCCTAATAAAACCACCCTTTTTGCACCGAAGATGTCTCAAGAATTCTTTCTTGGCCATGGGCTCCGAACCCTGCTCCTTCCAGCCACATCAGAGAGCCTGAGAGTGGTCTGGCATCGGGACCAAGTGTCCTGGCCGCCCTGGCCCTGGAGGGTTCTCACTGGTCAGACTGTTCCGCCCGAAGATAGCGCGTGGGGTGATTTCTGCTCAGCCAGACTCCATTTCTGCTTCTTATCCAAGGACGCTGCTGCGAGTCCTCCAACTTCCCTTAGCACTGGCGGTCCTTGTCACTCGAGGTCCACCCTTCACTCACCGGCTCCTTTCTCCCTCCCTTGGTAGGTCAGCCTGACTTGTGTTCAGCCCCCGGGGTAGACACTTGGGGAGCTGAGATGATAAGACCTGGACTGGCCTTCAAGGAGCTCACGGTCTTGGGGCGATGCAGACAAGCCCACTGAACCACCGTATCCCAGCAAGGAGAGAGAGTCACTGGGGGATGCGGGAGCTTCGCAGGGCACCTGATTCCATGTGGCAGGATCGGGGAGGACTTCTCACAGGAAGTGGTATCCGGGGAGCTGGTGAAGAAGGCCGGCAGGAGCTCTGACCTCTTGCTCCCTCTTTCAGCCTCAATGGACACTTCTACAGGGCAGGATCAAACCCATGATGCCCTCACCTGTCCTTCAGTGTGGCATGGGAGTGACCAGGAATGACCCTCAGATGGACCCTGTGGTTGGTGGTGGTGGTGGGGGGGTGGTGGTTGTGTTCAGCCGGGGGGCTGAACACAAGTCAGGCTGACCTACCAAGGGAGGGAGAAAGGAGCCGGTGAGCGAAGGGTGGACCTCGAGTGACAAGGACCGCCAGTGCTAAGGGAAGTTGGAGGACTCGCAGCAGCGTCCTTGGATAAGAAGCAGAAATGGAGTCTGGCTGAGCAGAAATCACCCCACGCGCTATCTTCGGGCGGAACAGTCTGACCAGTGAGAACCCTCCAGGGCCAGGGCGGCCAGGACGCTTGGTCCCAATGCCAAAGCTAGACACTTAAGAAATGTGACAGGGTCGTGGCGTCTGGGTGGCTCAGTCGGTTAAGCGTCCAACTCTTCGTGTCGGCTCAGGTGGTGATCTTGCGGTCGTGAGATCAAGCCCCATGTCAGGCTCCACACTGAGCATGGAGCCTACTTGGGATTCTCTCTCTCCCTTTCTCTCTGCCCCTCCCCTGCTTGCACACTCTCTCTCAACATAAATAAATAAATAAACTTAAAAAACAGCAACAAACAAGAAATGTGGCAGCGTCTCAGGGCAGTCCTGGGCAGCTCAGGAATCAGTCTAAGAAGAGAGTGAGCTTTAAGCCATGACCTTGAACTCTTGCTCCCAAGAGGCATCTGGCTCCGGGAGCCTCTGCTCTGAATTCTCTGAAGAGGAGCTGTGGGAGGGACGTGCAACATTCTGAAAGACGTGAGCCCTCTGGGAAAGGTGACTACTTTGGGAAATTCTGACCCTTTAACAGAAACAGGATGTTTCCGGGAAACCTCTGGGACCTTTTATAATTCAATTTCTAAAAAGTTTGACTTCCCTGGGCAAGTTGCCATCCCTTAGGGGTAATCTGTAGAAACTGGAAGTGTTTTCTTTCTTTCTTTTTTTTTTTTTTTAAATGTTTATTTAGTTTCGTTTTCTTTTTAATTGTTTTTTTAATGTTTATTTATTTTTGAGAGAGAGAGACAGAGCGTGAGTGGGGAAGTAGCAGAGAGGGAGACACAGAATCCAAAGCAGGCTCCAGGCTCTGAGCGGTCAGCAGAGATCCCGATGCGGGGCTCGAACCCAGGAACCGTGAGATCATGACCCGAGCCGAAGTCGAACGCTCAACCGACTGAGCCACCCAGGTGCCCCTGTTTATTTAGTTTTGAGAGGGAGAAAGGCAGAACATGAGTGGAGGAGGGGCAGAGAGAGAAGGAGACGCAGAAATCCGAAGCAGGCTTCAGGCTCTGAGCTGCCAGCACAGAGCCCTACTCCGGGCTCGAACCCCTGAGCCGTGAGATCATGACCTGAGCCGGAAGTCGGACGCTTAACGGCCTGAGCCCCCCAGGCGCCCCAAGAAACTGCAAGTGTTTTCTAAAAGAAAGAATTAGATCCTCCAAACTAGGGACAAATAAAAAACGAACTTTGTTCTGATGACTCTGGACCCCTGGCCTGTCCCTGGGGAAGACAGGGCCGAGAGGTTCCTCTTGCAGCCCTGAGGAGGGTGTCAGGAATGCAGCAGGGTGTGATGAGTGTAAGCGTGGACCCTGCAGCCAGTCTGACTAAACTCAGACCCTGGCTCCACCACTTTCTCGCTCTATACACTTGGGCAGGATTCTCCACCTCTCTGTGCCTTGATTCTTTATCTGTCGAACAGGACTAACAACAGAACTCACATTGTAGGATCATCGATGGGAAGCCCACGGGGATGTGGGTGTCACACACAGAAAGCCCCTGGCACAGAGTAAGCCACGGTGAGCTGTTAGCAACGGTAGCAGTACTATTAATTAAGCTACTTAACTTCTCCGGGGATGGGGGGCAGTGGGGAGGGGGCAGAGGGCACCTGGGCAGCGGCTGCCTCACCCTGTCAGGTCCAGCAGGGTCCTCAGGCTTTAGATTGTGGGGGCTCCGACCCATCCCCTAACCTGCCTTTCCCCATTCTCCTCCCTGCTCCCTGGCCTTGCTGTGTATTTCTAACTTGGATCCAGGAATTTAGGTCAGCCGAAAGAGGGACAGAACGGTCCTGGGGCAGGTCCTGGATCTGCCGTAGAGTAGATTTGAACTCTAAACTCTGAAGCCAGCTCCAAACTCCTGAGAACCCTTTAGGGAACAGAGCAGGACTCAGAGATGACTTTGCCACCCCGAGCTTCCTGGGGGCCTGCAAGATGGGACTGGAACTCTCAAGCTTCCCTCTTTAAATAATAATTACAACGGAGCAGCTACTAGTCTACATTTTATTTTGTATTTATTATTATTTTTTTTTTTTAAGAGAAAGGAAAATAAGGGCGCCTGGGTGGCTCAGTAGGTTGAGTGTCCGACTCTTTGATTTCAGCTCAGGTCATGATTCCAGGGTCGTGGGACAGAGCCCTGTGTTGGGCTCTGCACTGAGCATGGAACCTGCTTGGGATTCTCATTCTCTCTCTCTCTGTCTGTTCCTTCCTTGCTTATGCATGCACGCACATTCTCTCTCTCTCTAAAAATAAATAAGCCTAAAAAAAAAAAACCCCAAGAAGCAGAAATTTAAAAAAAAAGAAGATAAAGGAAAAGACTTTCCAAGTTAGGAGAGCTGCCCAGGAAATATGCCCTTTATAAGGTAGAAAGTGGTCCCACCAGTCTACAACATTATATATATATATATACACAGACACACACACACACACACACACACACACATATACACACACACACACACACACACACATAATTTTTCCCCCTTTAATAAAGTCTCATGAAAATCTAGGAGTAGGTACCATTATCTTCCCTATTTTACAGACGACATAATGGAGGCTCAGAGAGGTTAAGCAACCAGCCCAGGGACCCACAGCAGGTCAACGGCAGAGCCCAGGTTTGAGCTCTGTCTTGCGTGACCCCCAGCTCCAGCCTGGCCCTTCCCTCTCAGGGGGTGCCTGAGGGCCAGTTCCACAGCCTCTTTTCTCATGGCTGGGCTGTCCCTTCCTTTTCTCATGCCCCTTCCTGAGCTGCCCACACCAAACCGGCTCGATGGTGTTTTCCAGTGACGACACACCTCATGTGCCCAATGAGAGGCTGGGAGAGGCAGCCGTGCTGGCGATTGTGGACCGCCTGACCAGGCTCATCAGAGAGGTCTTTCCAGGTAAGACTCTGTCATTGGTTCCCCTGAAGCAGTTCCTGAAACCCCAGGCAGTGTCCGGCACGGTGGGAGAGCAACAGCAGCAAGATGTGGAGGAGGGACCTTCAACCACCGGCAGCACTGGCTGCTGGCCAAGTCCCCGGCGGGGCACTTCACGGCGATTGATTGTTTCTTCCCTTCCAACAACGCTGCAAAGAATGTGAGACATCACTGGCCCGTGTTTACACGCAGCATCCCGTTAACAGAAATGCCTGACATTTCGCTGCCTTCTGGCCTTGCCTGTTTAACGCAGACTCACGGCCCCTTCTCAGGGCATCTACGGTTACATACGGGCACGGTTCCCAGGAAGCCTCACGGGGACTCGCAGAGAGCCCTATGTCCTGCGGTGGCCCCAGGGCTGCCATCCACTGCCCTGAAACCATCCTGGCTACAGGGGCCTCCGGGAGATGCTGGGCTCCAGCTAAGGTGCTGTCCTTGCGCTTCTGGGGCTTTCAGAGCCTAGGAGGGTGGGCAGAGCTGTGAGTGATGATGGCAGCAGTCCCATGGAACATGACAAGGAGAATGGGATCCGCATCCCTCACCTAATGGACCCTGAAAATGTTTTTAAGCAGCCTGTGCCGAACACGAGGTCCTGGGGGCTGAATCGGGCTCTCGGGCTGCCAGCTGGGGACCCGTGAGAGCAGCCCACTAGCCCCCCACTCCCTTCCTCCGGGTTCTGGTACAGCTGCATCCTCTAAAGGCCTTAGTCATGGGTCCCCAGGACCCAGATATGGGCTAATGATGATACAAATAAATACGGCGGCAGCAGTGACTACACGGATCTATGCATCGAGTGCTCTGTGTCAGGCACTGTTCGAAGAACATTATATGCTTTAGCTCCTCGCGATAATCCTGGAGGGACGTGCTATTACTGTTTCAACTCTCCCGGTGAGAAATGTGAGCCTCCGAGTCAAGCAAACTGGTCAAGGTCACGTGGCAAGGGTGAGGACACAAATCCAGCTCTGAGCGCCACTCTTATCCACCACTGCCCCTGCCACTCCAGGAGGGGCCCTGTGCTGCCGTCACCACCCCACATCTGTCCTCCAGGCAACCTTTCTGCCACCTTCTTCCCCCGACGGGCATCATTTTATGCAGCATGGTCTAGTTGTCTGGACGCATAGATGAGGAACCTATGGCTCAGAGCCAGTCAGTTCCCAGGGAGGGACTCAAACTCATCCAACTCTGAGCACGCTTTCCTTGGCTCCCCATACACTTCGGGAATAAAAGCGGAACGATGGCTGAGCAAATGCTTTGTAAGTACGAGTTAACACACAAACATAAGGTAGAAGACCCTCTAGCTTATGACACACTTGCACAGTTACTGAATTTCCTAATATTCCAGACGCTATCAACTGTGAGTCGCCTCATATTTTATGTATTGCCAAGGACAAAAACGCTGTTAATTCAAGTACGACAGTGCTTCCTCATGGCCTCAGTAAGTTACACTCCGCCTGTAGAGATGTTAAAATAGAACATACTAGAAGAGTTCAAATCAAATGGATCCCGAGACCCCTGGGATCGGGACCTGAGTCAAAATCAAGAGTCAGATGCTTAACCGACTGAGCCACCCAGGCGCCCCGAGGCATTATCTGAGAATTACAGCAACACAGGTCAAGCAAGCCCTCTCCGTTTTATTGATAAATAAAGCCGGAGCACTGAGAAGTCAAGCAAATTGCTGCAGGGGAGGAAGGGACCGCAACTCCGGATTTCGGATCCACATCGTGTGTCATGCGTTCTTCCGGCCACGTGCCACCTGTGTTCCCATCAGAGTCACTGTGAACCCCGGCCCCTCTCCTCCAGCATGGCTGAGTGGTGAATGCAGGTGTGCTGGGCAAACAGATCTCAGTCTCGATTCAGTCTCTGCCAGTTCCCACTGGGCAATGCCCTGGAGACTCAGTTTCCTCTCTGTGCAAAACGAGGAGAAGAACGGTACCTGCCCAGAAGGTTGTTGTCAGGATTAAGTAATCCACTCACTCATTTAGTGAGTCAACAAATATTTATTGAGCATCTTATTCTTACTGTGAGTGAGATACCATTCTAGGGGGGAGGGAACTTGGCCAGGTTGTGCCCTCATGGAGCTTGTGCTTGTCAGAAGCTTCTAACCGTGCCTGGCACAAAGAAGCAGCGAAGGAAGGAGAGAGAGTTCCTCCCTTCTCATCTGTTCTTAGAATTCCAGGGATGTGTGGGGTTTGGGGCATTTTTTTAAGCGGCTTCTTTTTCTTTTTCTTCTTCTTTTCTGAGAGAGCGCGAGAGAGTGTGCATGAGGGAGGGGCAGAGAGAGAGAGAGGGAAAAAGAGAGAAACTTAAGCAGGCTCCGTGCCCAGTGCAGGGCCCGACCTGGGGCTTGATCTCATGACTGTGAGACCATGATCTGAAGCCTAAACCAAGAGTCGGATGCTCGGCTGGTGGCATTTGTGTTAAAGAGGCGAGGGTTTTCCAGGCGGGTACGGTGAGGGCTTCTGCCTTTGCAAACAATTCTTGATGGGAATTTGACAACCTCCTCCTTCAGCAGAGGTTTTAGCACTTTCAGATCTTGTAGGCTCTACAGCGCAAAAAGTCTCTGTGAAAATATCTCCCCAAGTGGGAACTGGAGGCTCCATCCTCCCTCATTGGTTCAAGGTCAGTCCCTGGGGAACGCCAGGCTAAGGGCAAAACCCTGCCCTGAGCTCAGAGGGGTTTTTATTTATTGTCAAACTTTTTTTTTGTAATGTTTATTTATTCTAGAGAGAGAGAGAGAGAGACAGAGACAGAGCATGAGTGAGAGAGGGGCACAGAATCTGAAGCAGGCTCCAGGCTCCGAGCTGGGGCTCAAACTCAACAGCCGTGAGATCATGACCTGAGCTGAAGACACTTAACCGACTGAGCCACCCAGGTGCCCCGTGTTTATTGTGAAACTTTTATTGAGAAACTACTACTTGCCAGACACAGAAGTAAAATAAAAGCAAGAATGAGGCTACTTCTGGGGAGGAAATGAGTCTGATGGGCTCCCTCCCCACAGGAGTCATTCACAAGCCACTTCCTTTCGTTTCCTTTCCTTCCTTTCCTTCCACCCCCACCCTGTTGTAGGCTTCTATCGCAAGTGGCTCTTCCCTTTTTTGTGACACCCTCACACCTCTAATTACTCAATACCTGTCAACCCCACTGCACTGCAAGGCCCCTGGGACGGGGACTGGGTGCCTGGTTCCCAGATCTACATGAGGTGCTCGATAAACACCCGTTGACTCACGAATGACTGAAACTCCTAAGGCTCCCCGAGTGAACCAAACCCTTTTCCTAAAAGTCAGTGGACCTGGAATCGACAAGAACAAGGGAGCACTAAATTGCCAAGGGGCTGATAATGGATGTGAAGATTATTTAGATCTTCTAGCCTTCTTCTTCTCATCCTCTGATGCTTCCGACCAGGGAACTTTATGCTGGGAATGGGGTTCGGAACTGGGATCAGAGAACTCACGGCTCTTCCTTCCCAGGTCTGAGCCACGTTCAGCCAGATTCCACTGAATGTGGTTTTCTGCTTATCTCTGTATTTTCCTCATTTGTGCTACGGCGTTTCTCCATTAGCGCGGTCGGCTCCTAGCGGACTGAAAATGACTAACTCCACCAAGCGCTTTCACATAAATATGTTTATATTTCTCTTTTTTCCTGCCCAGGTACTAAAGTCTACGCTGCTTTGGGGAATCATGACTTTCACCCCAAGAACCAGCTCCCAGCAGGGGGCAACAGCATCTATGATCAGGTAGCAGAACTGTGGAGGCCCTGGCTCAGTAACGAATCCATCGCTCTCTTCAAAGAAGGTACTAGCACCATCTGCAGCCATAAGCACTTACTTGTACGCCAAGGTCTGATTGAATTTTGTCTTCAACACGACCCCGTGAAACAGGTACTGACTTTATCCCCATTTTACGGATAAGGAGCCAGAGGCGTGAAGATGTCGACTCACTTGGCCAAGATCAGCCAGCTTAGGGATGGCCGACTCCAGTGCCCATACTCTCCACCCCACAGCGCTAGTGAGGATCATAAATGAATGTTTATTGAGCATATACTGTGTGCCAGGCACTTACTCTCAGCACATTCCGAGACTCCTCACAAAAACCCTAGGAAGGGGCAGTGACCTCCGGTTGAGGCCGGGTTTCCCACCCTTGGCACTGTTCACACCTCGGGCCGGATAATTCACCGTGGGGGCCGTCCTGTGTGTCGTAGGGCACATAGCAGCATCCAAGCCCCCTAACCACCGGATACCAGTAACACCCTCCACTGTGATAACCAAACATGTCTCCAGCCCCTGCCAAATGGTTCCTGGGGGACAAAATCAGTGGCTGAGAGCCACCGATCCGGAGACACAGCCAGCACAAGGTGACCCTGGCTTACTCTCTTCCCTGTCCTCAGTTCCAAATGGTGAAAACCCAACCAGAAGCCCGCGGGTTTAGTCCACAGAGATCAGCTTCTGGGACAGAGTGTTGAGTGAATGGGGTTGACAGCGGATCTGGAGGGACAAATGCTTCTTGCTGTTATGCACATTAGAGACAGGAGGAAACCGAAGCACGGAGAGGTGAAGTAAACACTTTCTCACGCTGCACAGCTACTAACTGCTAGAGCCAGGACTTGAACCTAGGCTGGCTGCCTCCAGAGCCTCTGATTTTACTCACCGTGCCCCTCCTATGGGAAAGATGGGAAGGGAGGACGCAAGGGCAGGAGAAGCTGGGCATGGAGTGGAGGGCACAGAGGTCCCTTCAGATCCTCTCTGGCTGTGACATCTTAGGTGCCTTCTATGCCGAGAAGCTGCCTGGACTGAGTGGGGCTGGGCGTGTCGTCGTCCTCAACACCAACCTGTACTACGGCAACAATGAGCAAACAGCGGGCATGGCCGACCCCGCTCGGCAGTTCCAGTGGTTGGAAGACGTGCTGACCAATGCATCCCGAGCTAAGGAAATGGTAACGGCTCCTGCCTCCACCTCCCACCTCTCTGGGGTCACTTCCTGAAGGAGTCTCCTGCCTCCACACAAACTCACCCAACCACTCAAGATGCCCCCATCACAGAGGGGTCCTTCATCAGCCTGGTACCAGGAGGCGGCTTTTTCCATCCACACAACAGCCTGTGAAAAAGAGTAAGAGTATTCTAGGAGCCACCCGGGTGGCTCGGTTGGTTAGCGTCTGACTTTTGTTTTTTTCGTGTTTGTTTATTTTTGAGAGAGAGGGAGAAAAAGACAGAGCATGGGCAGGGGAGGGGCAGAGAGAGAGGGAGACACAGAATCTGAAGCAGGCTCCAGGCTCTGAGCTGTCAGCACGGAGCCCGACGTGGGGCTGGAACCCACGGACTGTGAGATCATGACCTGAGCAGAAGTTGGACACTCAACCGACTGAGTCACCCAGGCGCCCCAAGCGTCTGACTCTTGATTTTGGCTCAGGTTATGACCTCATGATTTGTGGGATCGAGCCCGTCATCGGGCTCCGCGCTGACAGGGTACAGCCTGCTTGGGATTCTCTCTACTTCTCGCTCTGCCCCTCCCTGGCTTACACTCTGTCTGTCTCTCTCTCTCAAAATACATAAATAGAAAAATAGAAAAGCGTACTCCATGTGGCAGGCTTAGCACAGGCAAAGGCACACAGTGGAAAACACCAGGTGAAATCTTTGCTGGCTACCCAGAGTACCGGAATCTGCTTTGCAAGGGGTACCTTTGATCCTGTCTGCTTGCCTTTTGGGAGGCGGGTGGGCAGGCGTGAGGGGTCGGGGAGGGCATCCTTGAGCCCCTCCTGGGTACCCCTTCTGTGCAGGTGTACATTATTGGCCACGTGCCCCCAGGGTTCTTTGAGAAGACTCGGAACAAAGCTTGGTTCTGGGAGGGCTTCAATGAGGAGTACTTGAAGGTGGTCCGGAAGCACCATCATGTCATCGCGGGGCAGTTCTTCGGTCACCACCACACTGACAGCTTCCGGATGTTTTATGATGATACAGGTACTCGGCGAGGAGGGCAACTGCCAGCCCAGCCCCCTCCTCCTCTTGCCAGCCTCTCTCAGTCCCACTGTCTCTCTCCTGAAAGGTGCCCCCATCAGCGTCATGTTCCTTACACCGGGGGTCACCCCATGGAAAACCACCTTACCTGGAGTGGTCAACGGGGCCAACAATCCAGGCATCCGGGTATTTGAGTATGACCGAGCCACACTGAGCCTGCAGGTCAGGAGCCCTGCCTGGGTCTGTTGGGGCCAGAGGAGGAGGGTGGGGAGGGACCTGAATGTATCACTGCCTTGCCTAAGTCCTTCCAGGGAATCCACCTTCTTCTAGAGCTCAGGTTCAGAATCCCTGAGCCACCTCCAAATCCTGCAACCAAATCAGGTCAGTTTTTTGTCCCCAAATCTCCCTTCACCCTAGATCACATTCTCCAACTTGGCCTCCCTGCCTTTAGCCCTGCCCTGCTATAGCTCGTCTGCAGAAGGAACTAATTTTTTTTTAAGTCCTTCTTGTCTCTCTCCTGCTCAAAAACCTTCAATGGCTCCCCAGTGCCCTTAAGATAATAAGCTGGATCTCCCTGGCTTGGTATTCAAGGCTTCCGACAGTCGTGACCTCATGCCCATTGCCCACCTCATGCCTATGCCAACTAGGTCCCAGCCAAAGCAGGCCCCTAACTCATTAAGCAACCCTCATCTCCTGGGATGTGCTTGCGATTGTTGAAACAGCAAAGAAATATTATTCCTTTATTTATTCAACAAAATATACCAAGCATCTACCGTGTTCCCTGGTTCCCAGGCCCTGAGTTCAGGAGGCACATAAGTGAACAATAATAAAGTCACCACTCTCCTGGAGCTGACGTTCTTACAGGAGACACACAATAAATAAATCAGGGAAGTTAAGTGAGGCATGGAGAGAAGCGCTAAGGAGAAAACAGAGTGAGGAGGCCAGTGTGCCAGCGGTAGGGTATGTATGTATGCTGTGAGATGGGTGAGGCAGGGAAGTGTCACTGATAGGGTGACATTTGAATTCTGAGTAAATTGAGGGAGGGAACCACGTGAGCATGGTGGGGGGGGGGAGGCGAGGAAAGAGCAAGTTCAGAGGCCCTGGGGTGGGAGTGTGCTCGGTGTGTTAGGGAAGAGCAAGGAGGTCTGTGGCTGCAGAGGAAGGCACAAAGGGAGAGTGGGAAGAATGAGGTCAGATCATGTCAGCCATGAGTGGGACTCTCGAGGTGAAGGGTTTGGAGCAGAAGAACTAAATATTCTGACTTGTAATTTTACAAAACCGCCAAGTCTGCTATTCAGAGAACAGGCTTAAAGGGCAAGCAAGGGCAGAAATGGCGGTGGGAGGGGGGATCAGTTAGGAGGTGACAACAATAATCACTGAGAGGTGACGGTGCCTCGGGCCAGGGTGTGGCAGTGGGGCGGTGAGATGCCCCAGATCCTGGATGTATGCCGAAGGCAGAGAAGACAGGATTTGCCGGTGGACTGGATAACAGTGTGAGAGACAGGAGTCCCGGCTCTGGCCTCAGTCCCCGGAAGGGTGAAGCTGTCCTTCACTGAAATGGGATCACTGCAGGAGGAACAGGTTTCAGAGGGAAGATCAGAAGTCTGGTTGGGGACCTGTTAACTTTGGGAGGTCTAGATGCTATCCAGGCAAAAGTGCCCAGGGAAGAGGCAGCAGGGTATTCAAGGAGCAGGCCCAGGAAGAAGTGGATATAGAGATTTAATCTGGTTGTTGAGAGAGGACATTTATAGCCAGGGGCTGGATGAGATAACGTAGGTCCTTGATTCCAGAGCAAATGTGTATGGAAAAGAGGTCTGAGGGCTCTTTTTTTTTTTTTTTTTTTTTTTTGAGGACTTTCAAGAGTATGGCCTGTTGTCCACATGGGCACTCAAGAGGGCCTTAGCAGAGGAATCACAGCCTGGTTCTTTGTCCCCCCTGCCCCCAACATACTCTACATCCTTCTCAGGGAGGGAGTCAGAGAGGCCTGGGTTTTCCACCACTCATGAAATTTTTTTTACCTCTTTGGCCTCCGTTTATGGGAGTAACAGTACCTCACAGGGTTTCGAGAGGACCAAACGAAATAACGTAATGTGCCCAGGGGGAAGTTACCATCTATTCATAGCAGCTCCTCTTACCCCACTTCTAGTGACTTGAGGCAGGCCCACAAATTTAAGTGGAAAGCATTGGACAGATAAACGTTTCCAGATTCTAGTTCTGAAGATGCACTGGAGACCTAGGGGTCTTGAGTGTATCCCAAGCCCTCGGCAGCCACAATCCCATAACCTCGTTCAGCCAGGCACCCCATCCTACTTTTTAAAGTTGCTTTTTATCCCTTAATTCTATAAACATTTCCTGTGTATCTGGGACAGAAAACGCGTAGGCCGCAGGGTTAACCACCTGGATTCCAAACCTGCCACTGCTACTAAATACCGGTAGGACCCTGCCCAAATTAATTAAACTCTTTAGGACTCAGTTTCCTCATTTGTGAAATCGGGTATTAAGTGCAGGTGCCTCGTCAGCAACAGCAGTCATGGTTACAAAGAGTCTGGGGGCAAATGCAAGGTGCAGGATTGGGGGGGGGGAAGCCGACGGCTGCTCATGGCCTACCCTCCTCCCTCCCTCCACCAGGACATGGTGACCTACTTCGTGAACCTGAGCCAGGCGAACGAAAAGGGGATCCCGCTCTGGGAGCTTGAGTACCGGTTGACGGAGGCCTACGGGGTGCCCGACGCAGGCTCCCGCTCCATGCACGCGGCGCTGGGCCGCATCGCCAGCGACCCCGGCACGTTGCAGCGCTACTACGTTTACAACTCGGTCAGCTACGACATGGAGGCCTGCGACCCGGCCTGCAGCGCCGAGCACGTGTGCGCGATGCGCGAGGTGGCCTTCGACGCTTACGCCGCCTGCCTGCGCGCCCCCGGCGCCGCGCCCGCGCCCCGGCTCGCGCTCCTGCTCGCGGCGCTGCTGGGCCTGCGCGCGC
This sequence comes from Panthera tigris, assembly GCF_018350195.1. Taxonomy (NCBI): domain Eukaryota; kingdom Metazoa; phylum Chordata; class Mammalia; order Carnivora; family Felidae; genus Panthera; species Panthera tigris. The sequence goes on from NC_056667.1 coordinate 20,852,815, forward strand.
TGCTAGCGCCGTGACCTCGGGCGCCCGGCCGCCTGGCTCGCCCGTCCCCGGGGAGCACGCGGCCACACCTGCCCGGCGTCGGCAGAGTGAACTGGGATGGGGCAGCCGGATTGGGCAATGAACCTCCAAAGACTCCCGCGCAACCAGCCCCGCCCCCCTCCCGGACATTTTTCATCCAAAAAAACAATGCTCATCGAGCATCTTATTCTGTGCGTTTCTCTTAATATGTAAATAAGGTTTAATACAACTCCCTTGCACAGTTACCGAACGTCCTCCCCCCGCCCCTTGTATTTGGATAATCAGAGCAAAACGAGCCTCCTGGAAGCCGAGTCTTGACCCCGTGCCCTCGTTCTCTCCCGCGCTCGTCCGCAGTCGAGGCCTCCTCAGTTCGCGAAGTCCCGCAATCGGGGATGAGAACAGGCCTTTTTGTTTTGCAACTATGCGGAAGTGAGGGATCCCAGTTGTTGCTCGGGCGCTACTCTCCCGGCCATTTTTGTCATCTCGGGCCTCCTTTCGCCTCAACTGCAAAACGAGGCAATTAGAAGTTTGCTGAGCTAAGTAAGGGCAGTGTGCCTGGCCCGGTCCTAGCGGACCTCGGGGCCCGGCGGGGCTGGGTGCGGGTACCCCTACGCCGGTTGCGGGAACGCAGCCGCGGACGTCCGTCTGGGGCGCAGACGGAAACAGGTGGGGTCGGCGGACGCCCCAGCCGCGGGGTCCCGGGGGCTTGCTCCTCCCCGGACAGGGCGGGACGGGGAAGTCCCGCCCAGAAGGCCCGGGCCCTGGGCGGCCCCCGGAGCTGCGCCCGCCTCCTTCCTGCCGCGGCGACCCCGGGCTCAGAGGGCGGGTCTGAGCCCAGAGGGGGAGAGGCTGGCGGGTCATGCCCTGGTTGCCCCGCGCCGCGCTCCTTTGGGACCTGGTCCTGGGCTTTTTGGGCACCGCCGCCTTCCTGGTCGACCTGGGCGCCGACCTCTGGGCCGCCGGCCAGTATGTGCTCAGCGGCCGCTACCTGTGGGCCGCGCTGGTGCTGGCGCTGCTGGGCCTCGCGTCTGTGGCGCTGCAGCTCTTCAGCTGGGTCTGGTTGCGCGCCGACCCCGTCGGCTTGCACGCGTCCCAGCCCCCAGGCCGCTGCCTGGCACTGCTGCATCTCTTGCAGCTGGGCTACCTGTACAGGTGAGCGCCCCGCCCTCGGGGGGAGGGAAGAGGAACGGAGCCCAGCGGCACCTGCAGCTGGGCTAGTGGCACAGGGGAGAGCACGGACACCGGGAGGGGCTGGGAAGGAGAGGATGGGGACCCGGGGGGGGGGGGAAGCCAAGCCCTCGTGGGCACCTCTGCCTACGGGTGAGCTCCCCGCCCCTAAAGAAAGAGAACACCCGCTGACAGCCGTCAGGGGAAGAAACTGAAGCCCAGAGAAGAAAAGGAGGCACACGATTTGGAGCCTGACTTCTCTGGGATCCAGTCCTAGCTAATTTACCATCTGTGGCCTCATTCCTGCCGTTCTCTGAGCCTCGGTTTCCTCCTGTGTTAAAAGGCGGCAGTAATCGAGAGACATCTCTGGCAGGGGCGGGGGCGGGGGCGGGGGGGCTATTGTGAGGAGCGAAGGCAAGAGTGGGAACGTGACTAGCATGGTGCCGGGGTCTTGGCAGAATCTAGGGTAATGGCAGACCCAGGTGTTCCTTTTGGCTGTGGGTGGGGCCTTGGGCGAGTCACTTGAGCCCTCTGGGTCCCAGTTTACTCTTTGTTCCAGTGGGGATGGTTATAGTGCCTGCCTCAGTTTGGGAGGGATTAAACGAACTAAGACCTGTAAGTTGCTTTGATGCAGAGTAAGCATTCGACAAATGTCAGCCAGCTTGATTACTTGGGTCCCTGGGGAGCTTCGGCAGCCGGGACCTCCCAGAGCAGAGCCCTTCTCTCAGCCCTTCTTTCCCACTTTTGTTCTCCCTGCCCCACCCCCTCACCCCCAGCGCCAGCAAGAGGGCAGAGATGGGGTCTGACTCATCCATGCCCCTTGAGCCAGCCAGGGCCGGGCACCGGCTGGGGCCCAGCAAATCTGTGTGGATTGTACTCCTTTTCAGCACTGGCAGGGCCCCCTCGAGATGAGGAAACCGAAACCAAGGGATCAGAGCCGTGTGATGAAGTCAGGACGTGATGTGATCTGGGTAGGGATGGGGTGGCTGGAGGCGGGATCTGCTCTCGAATCCATTTCACAGATGCTCTCCACATCTTGCTTTGACAAAGCTGCGTTGAGTCTCCAGGGGTGGACAAGAGGAGCTTGGAATCTTGGAGTTTTGCCTGAGGGACTGCACAGGCATCAGTTACATGCCAGCCGGGCATGAAGGGGTGCAGCTACCCCGTCCCAGTGGGCCTCAATGAGCCCTGAATCCATAACTGTATCATGTGTCTTCCCTTCTGTTTCTGCTGAGCACGAGGCAGACGGACTATACTGAACTTTGGTTTTGAAAATGGGGTCTCTACCTGTCTGTGGCTAGACTGAGGCGGGGGCCTTGGGGACCAGAGGCAGAGGCTCCTGCTGAGGGAGAGCCCCAACCTGGGCCTGCCCCCCTGCTCCCTTAGTGTATTGTCAAGTCTGTCCAGGGAAAGTGACAGTAAATGTCTGATGAATGAATTCACAGTGAGTGAATGGGCTCACCTCCCAGTGGGCAACCGAGATCAGTTCTGGGTGGGGGAGATCTCGGGGCACCTTCCACTACCTCCCTCATGCCAATGGGTCACCCATGCCTCTCTCTCCAGCCTCTGGGCTCGCTTTTAACTCTGCCTTGGACTCCATGCCCATCACTCTGGGCAGTCCTCTTAAATGGATCTGTGCTTCCATTCTAACCCCTCCATCCCTCCCACATCTCCACAGCCAGGGTGATCTTTCCATAGCACAGTCTGACCTATCTTGCCCGGGCTCAGAAGCTCTCAGTGGCTCCCCCTTCCCCACAGGATCCTAAGAAATTCTTATGCTTGCTAACATTTGAGAACTATCACCTGAGGCAATTTCATAGTATGCCTTTGAAATTCAGACGGCTTTGGGTTCAAATCCTGTTTCCACCATTTATTAGCGCTTTGGTCCTGTTTCCCTATCTGTCAAATGGGGATGTTGTAAGGAGTACATGGGACAAGGTTTGTGATGACCTTGGGACGTGCAGGCCAGCTGGAGCGGCGGTAGTTGTATTGATCCCCACTTTACGATGGGAAACAAGTTCAGTGAGGTTAAGTCACTGGCGCCCAAGGCCCCACGGCATGTAAGTGACAGACTAGGATCGGAGCCCGTCCGCATCTACCCAGCGGGGGAGGGAAGGTGGAACATCACAGGACACTAACCTGGCCCCTTGGGGCATCCGTATGTGCTGCCTAGGTGCGTGCAGGGGCTGCAGCAGGGGCTGCTGGTGTGGCAGCAGGAGGCGCCCTCTGACTTTGACCTGGCTTATGCCGACTTCCTGACTCTGGACATCAGCATGCTGCGGCTCTTTGAGACCTTCTTGGAGACGACTCCACAGCTCACGCTGGTGCTGGCCATTGTGTTGCAGAGCGGCGGGGCCGAGTCCTACCAGTGTGAGTGATGGGGCCAGTGGCCAGCCCCCCTTTTCATGGCTTGGGAAAGCTTCCGACAAATGTCAGGAGTGTTTTCACTCTTTTATAAAAGCTGCTTAGAAAACAGGAGAATACCCTTTAGCCCGGCAGGTCTGCGTTCGACCCTTTAGCCTTCTGAGTCAGGTTGAATGACAGTAACAGCGGCCATGACGATCGAGGGCCAGCTATCAGCCGGGCCCCCGTGTGAAGTGCTGTATTGTCGGCATTACTCCCACGCACAGCAGCCCTACAGGTTGTGCTACGTTTCTCTCCATTTTACATGAGAGGGAAGAGGTGCAGAAAGGTGAAGCAATCTGCCCGGGGCACATAGCATCCACTGGGCACGTATTTTTGTCCGTTTGAGGGATGTGGGTGTCTAGGATCAGGGCTACATGGAGCCAGTCTACACTGTATGTGCATGGGAGGCAGGGAGTGAGGGAAGAGACAGCTTTTCCTAACTTTATTTAGTGAACATTTATTTAGCTGCTGTTATGTGCCAGGTACTGGGCTCCAGGGGTCCCAGCGGAGCAGAATGTTTCGTCCCCTCAAGGAGCTCGGAGACAAGGAGATTGATAATTACCGTGTGCTAAGACTCCAGACGGAAGTGGCTGAGATGTTACAGGTCACCTGCAGAGCGGGGTGGGGTGGAGTGGGGTCCGGATAAGTGTCCTCAGGGGCCATTCAGGCTGGAACTCACAGGGCACGTGCCTCCTGGTCTACCTAACATTGTGGGCCAAGCTTGTCCAGGTCAGAGAATGCGGTGTGCTGGGCAAACTGGAAGGATATCAGCCAGGTAGTTAGGAAGGGACATGGGCCACAGATCTGCTTCCAGGGTGGGGGTGGGCTTCCTAGTCCATAACAGGTTCCCAGTAAACACCTGTTGACTGACCACCGTGGGAAAGGGCAGGGGAGGAAGCATTCTAGAGACAGTCCAGCGCTGCTTCTGTCCCTCCCTGGAGGTCCAGCGCTTCTAGTCCAGGGTGGGCGACCAGGAGGTGGGATAGAATCTCCACCGTAACCTTGGAGTGTCGAGAAATCAAGCAAGACGAAGGCCCAGCCTGAGCTGAGACATCCTATCTGTGTGGCAGAGACATCCCTCCTGGCCCGGAGTGCGGCTTCACCCAGGAAACCCTGGGATTTCCTGCTTCCATTTCTGAGACCACAGAAGGGGAACTGGGATTGCTGATTTTCAGTCCCAAGAAAGCCTTGGGCTCTTCCGGGAAAGGAAGGGGTTACAGGGCCCCAGAAGATGCTCAGGGTGTGGCCAGGGCCCGGGGTCCCGGATGCTGGGTGACAGGGTGCAGATGAGGGTTAAGTCACACCCCCTTCATCCGTGAAGAATATCACCATGGTAGCACCTGAAAAGTAAAGCTTTGTGGTGCAGGGCAGACTCCATATTTGAACCCCAGCTCGGTGTTTGGTTGCCTGAACGGATGTTTTCCAGGTGTAGTTTCCCTTCAGCTATCAGGGGCTGCCACACCCACCTCTGGGGGGCTGTGACCTCTAGGGAGCGCCAGGCAGGCTGCCCACAGGGCTCACCTGTTTCCACTTGCTCTCTGTAGGGGTCGGCATCTGCACATCCTTCGTGGGTATCTCGTGGGCTCTGCTTGACTACCACCGGGCCTTGCGCACCTGCCTCCCCTCCAAGCCGCCCCTGGGGCCGGGCTCCTCTGTGGTCTACTTCCTGTGGAACCTGCTGCTGCTGTGGCCCCGAGTCTTCGTCGTGGCCCTCTTCTCAGCTCTCTTCCCCCACTATGTGGCCCTGCACTTCTTGGGCCTGTGGCTGGTGCTGCTCTTCTGGGTCTGGCTTCAGGGCACGGACTTCATGCCAGATTCCTGCTCCGAGTGGCTGTACCGGGCAACCGTGGCCACCATTCTTTATTTCTCCTGGTTCAACGTGGCCGAGGGCCGTACCCGAGGCCGCGCCGCCATCCACCTGGTGTTCCTCCTGAGTGACAGTGTTCTCATGGCGGTCACCTGGCTGACTCACATCGCCTGGCTGCCCAGTGGGATCCCACTGCAGACGTTGCTGCCTGTGGGCGGCGTCTGCGTCCTCCTGGGCCTGGCTCTGCGGCTTGTCTACTACCGCTGGCTGCACCCTAGCTGCCGCTGGGAGCCTGACCGCGTGGATGGGACCCGAGGCCTCGGCTCCCTCGAGTGGCGTCAGCTGCCTCAGAACAGGCGCATGGCCCAGTTGGCTCAGAACTTTTTCCCCAGGGTTAGGGATGAGGCTGCTTGGCCACAGAAGGGAGAGGTGAACGGGGTCCTTTGAGGCAGGGTCAGACCCAGCAGGGGACAGAACAGATGGCATCAGTTGGTGGAACCGATTCACTCTTGATTCACTCAAGAAGCACTTAATGCCTGATGTGCCGGGCACTGGAGACCAGAGCTGAATAAGGCAGAGGCCTGATTTCAAGGACGAGAACGAGATGAGAAAGGCCGGGCCCTGGAGGCTCAAGGGCCCTAGTTATGTACAAGGCACTTTGGGAGGAAAGAAGAGACCCCCCCCCCCCCTTCCCCTGCCAACCAGTATAGCTGGTGCCCCAAAGGTCCTAGTGCTGGCATTTTCACCTCCCTGGCCGCCTCTAAAATTGGTAGAGGTGCTGTCCTACCCCTTGGTTTTCCTTTCCTGGGCTAGAAGGTCCAGGACCTGCAGGATGTGTTCTCCAGAATTCTTCCTCCCTGCCCCACCCGTCATCCAGTTCATTCAACAAATGTTTACTGGGAGCAATTTCTGTGCCGGGAACATTCTATCCTTGGGACCTGAGCAGGATCAGCTGCCGCCCGAGCTTCATCTCTTACCCTCTCCAGCTACTCCTGAGTAGGCTCTCACGGTGGAAGCCGGGGATGTCCAACTAGTAGCCCCTGTCAACCTCCCCAAGGCCTCTGTGCGGCTGGCCCAGACTCTGGTCCTGCTCTCTAGGGGCCACCTTTCAACCAAGTGCTTCTGAATCTGTGGTCTGGGCCATGGCTCAGCCCAGAGTGTTTCTTATACTTTAGGCAGTACGCTTTCTACCTCAGAGTTGATGTGGAGAGGAAGAGGTGTGTGCGCATATGTGTCTCTGCAAGTGGACACGTGTGTGTTGTTTTTGTTCAGTATTATTAACAGTATTATTACAGTATTATTAAAACCTCATGGAACCCTCCAACCTGGTCGTGTCACTGAACTAAATCTAGAGTTCAAAGCCACCTGGAAAGAAGGGCCAGGGACATGAAGTTCACCCCTTAAAATCGATAAAGGTCCTGGGACCAGAGGAGACAGCTGGCACAGGCTGGACTTCTCAAGCTTGTTTTCCAAGTTTCGGAGATGGTAAGCCACTGCGGGTGGATGGTCGCCAGGTGGGCTCCAGAACCCAGATCTGGAGCGACGCTAATGTGTGCTGTTAACCTGCTGTGCTGCTAGGCTGGCAGGAGTAGCCACAAACGCCTTTAGTATCAGGAAGTGAGTACCAGAGCCTGGGTGAAGAAAGGTCTTTTTGCTGGGGGCTCAGGGAGGTCAGTAAAGAGGCAGCTTAGGGGATGTGGGTGGTCAGTGATGCCAGGGAAGTGCAACTTTAGTTGCTCTGGAAGGTTTGGGGTTTGGGGAAACAAGGAGAAGGAAAAGGGCACTGGAGAGAAGAAAAGGTGCAGTCATCCTCTTGAGGGGACCCAGGATCGTCTCAGTTCTATTATTCATTTTCGTGCAGACACAATAAACAGGATAAATAAAACCGTATGAGAGAGTGTAAGAGGAGGAAAGGGCACAGGGAGAGGTGAATGCATGCTGTGGGTGGGAGTTAGAATTTTATATAATGGCCAGGGGATGCGTCCCTGAGAAATGGATTCAGCCCTGAAGGAGATGAGGGTCAGAACCACACAGGTGCACCGTATCCCAGAGACCAAATCAGCAGCGACTGGTGGGGGAGGCTTGTGCGGCTACACTGGCCTAGAGCCAAGGATGCCGGAGAGAATGGTTGGGGCGGAGGGAGGGCGCGGGGAGGCCCTGCTTCCTGACATACACAGAAAGGTAAGGCTGAAAGGATCTCTAGGATCAATCCGCCCAGCGATTCCCAGATTTGAATTTCACGGGTCCGTAAAATGGCCGACATGGCTACCAACTTAATTTTAACAGAAGGCAGTAAAAACTACCAACCAATATTTTCGTCTCAGGATAGGATATTAACAGCCTCAGAAAAATGACCATTCTTTTGACTACATTTAAATACACAGAAACACATCCATAAGTAAAATCATTGTGATTTTTTTCAACTCACTGGGAATATCAAGGGTTGAGACCGCAGTGGGTGGGCTTAACGCCCAAACTAGTCTCCGACATTTCCTAATGGTTTCACTAACACAAATATTGTATTTACTTTTCCATGCTTCTTCCTGTCATACATGGAGATTGGGTTCAGGGGAGAGGCCATATATACTCAAAGAGAAGACAGTGTTTTAGGCAATTCCCCACTTTCCCCTGAGAAAAATCCAAAAAGTGTGTTTTTACCATTTTGGCTAAATCTATAATCACTGAATGAAATTATCAAATGATGGTAATATGTAATTAAATTGAAACAACATAGTGTACTACCTAAAACCTGTGGAACGAAGCAGTCATTTCTTCATTTGTATATAGTTTACAGTTTTTTGTTTTTTTTTTTAACATTTATTTATTTTTGAGACAGAGAGAGAGCATGAACAGGGGAGGGTCAGAGGAAGAGGGAGACATAGAATCTGAAACAGGCTCCAGGCTCTGAGCGGTCAGCACAGAGCCCGATGCGGGGCTCGAACCCACAGACCGCGAGATCATGACCTGAGCTGAAGTCGGACGCTTAACCGACTGAGCCACCCAGGCGCCCCTATAGTTTACAGTTTTAAAAAGATGACAGTGACATTATTTACAATTAGAAATTTCAAGATTCCTATTACGATTTTTTTTTTTTTTTTGGTAGAGACAGAGAGCCCATGTGAGGGGCAGAGAGAGAGAATCCCAAGTAGGCTCCACACCCAATGCAGAGCTCAACTCGGGGCCTGATCTCATGACTGTGAGATCATGACCTAAGCTGAAATCCAGTTGGACGCTTAACCGACTGAGCCACCCAGGGCCCCAAGGCAATGCCCTTTTCTAAGGGGGAATTGATGTGGGAAAATACATCTTACAGTCTGACATGTGTGGTACTTGGAAGCTACACCCAAATTCTGGCCTCCTTCACTGGAATAAAAGGCAAATAGATTCTCAACTGTTTTCCAAACCAGTGAGGGACAGTCAGACTCGAATCTGAAGAAATGAAATGAGAAAAAATTGTTGATGTGACATGAAATCAGGCCAAATCAAGCAAGGTTTGGTACCAGTTTGTCAGTTTTATTGCTTTTGCATTTTCAGCTCATCACAGCAAGGTATTGATTTCTCTTTAAGTTTTAGCACATTTGACAGCAAATGAAAGCTCTGATCATTCCAGTACTAAACTTTAAAAAGCAATAGATTTTAGAAACAATTAAGAAATAAACTTTCCATTGCAAGTTATTTTAAAATATTTGTTATTTCCCCCATGTACATTTATTTATACCAAAAATTTTTTTGTTTTTTTGCTTTTTTTTTTTTACTTTTTTGATGAAATTAATGACTGAATTATTGAAAGGGTGCCATCATTCTAATGAGCTCTTCAGATTTTCTTCTAATGAAGCCCTATTTAGAGCCTACTTTGCTGGGCAACTGGGCTGATCCTACTCAGAAAAGACACAGGAGCAAACTGTATAGAAAATAAAAACTTTATTCTTTCAAGTTTATAAGATAGTTCCCATTACATATAACATTATGGTCAAGGACTCTACACAGCCACGAATGCCCGCAGTCACATAAATATATCCAATCCACTCAATGCCTTCTCCTGCTAAATGAGGCATCAGAAGTCCAGAGGGTCATGTTTTGAATAGAAGTTATCCTTAATGAGATGGCTCCTGTCAGTGCATCAGGAACTAGCCAAGGAGCCTTGCTTGTTGGAGCTGACTCAGAGAGGAAGGGACAGAGGGCCTGCTAATCAGGGATGGGACAGAACTAGATTTTCCCTCATAGTTTAAGATATTTTAGAATCCCAGAATTCAGATTTGGCTTCTTCGTAAGTGCGAACATCTGGAGAGTTCCAACTTTTGGATGAAAACGGAAACCAATTTAGTGGTAAGAAGTAGAAGCCTCCTCAAGAAGGCCCCTAACTGCCCCCCTTCTACAGGAGTTAGGAGAGGAAGACCCAAACTCACCACCGTTGGCTTAGACCAGGAAGGGGAAGAATGCGGCTCTGCCTCTATACTCCTCTCCCCCATGGTTCAGTGGCACTGACACCCATTCAAAGCAGTGAACATCTTGGTGCTCCACATGCTGCAGCTAGAGTTTGCCAATCAGGTTCTACCTGGAGCTTTAAAGGTGAGTTTGTGTAAACTGCGAACAAGCTGTGGCACAAGTCTCCTGGGACACTAGCTTTGCCCCCCACCCCCAACTTGCAGAAGACAGGAACACCCCAAACCAAATAAAAGCCCAAATAGGCATCTAAATCTGGAACAGGCATCTATTCTCCTGGACACCAGCAGCCGCCCCAGGGGCATTGGGACAGAGTGATGCTAAGGCACAGTCAGTTTTACATTCGAAAGTCAAGCCACCTCTTAAACCCAGGACACATCTGACAACTTCAAATCCCGTACTAGAGACAGTCCTCACCGTGAAATGTGCAGACCCATCTTATAGAACCCACAGTGCCCAGCTGGGGGACAGACTCATCACGTGGCTAATTTCCTGGGGACACTTTCACATAAAGAGGCTTCCCTCTTGAAGAAATGACCCACTGTATCCTTTGGCCCTCAGCTTCCAAGAGCTCTTGGTGCTACCCACTTACTTTCTTTTCCAGATCTTTGTGCTGGGGAGGAAGAAAACACAGGGTAAAAGAAGAACACTGCATTCTCTGGACAACTCACTTTGGCAAAGAGGAATCAGGGAGCTCCCACCTTCTGTCTGCCTTATAAGGAGGGCAGCAATAACCAGAAAAATGCAGAGGTTGTTCTGCTCAATAGAGCTTCCTCACCTCTTTTAGCCAATTTCAAGTTCCTTTTGCAAAGACTGAAGCTGGGCAGTCACGGCGGGGAGGAGGAAATGCCATTGAAAGAGGGGTCCAAGTCATATTACAGGGATAAAGAGCTTCTCCCAAAGGGCAGGGAGAGGGAAGTGTTTGCGTGTGGACCTATGTGCATGATGGGGGTACCCACATCCACAGCCTCACGAGCCTGAAGTATAGTGCCAACCAGATGGCCTATGTCCAGTGCAAGAAACCAACAGTTATACTGCCAGTATGGGGAGAGCTTGGGCCCTGGAAGAAAGACCCATCATGGAGATTTCTAGGATCAATTATCAAGCAAGGCAGAGCAGCATCTGGACAGCTATGCTGAACATAGACCATGGAAAGTTGGCCTCAGAGTACATGCCCCGTCTCTTCCCCCACCTGCCAATGGAGACAAGGCCAAAGAGGCAGCTGAGTCATGAGCACTGACTTCAACTCCTCCCCCAAAACTGTTCCCCTAAAATTGTGAGTAATGAAGCACTTTCTCAATCAGTTCTGAAGGAATGTGTATATCAGCCTTTCTCTGCTGCTATTTGGGTGGCCTGGCATTGGAAGGAGTCTGGCCTCTTTATGCTGCAACATCTCTGGAAATGGATATGCAGTATCTTGGAGGGCAGGCAATTATAGCTGGGGTTGGTCAAGGGATGCCTCCTACTGAGGACCCAGACTGCATACCTGAGGTGCTTAGATGATTACCTCTCTCCATGCAGCCTGGGAGAGGCTGAACTTCCTCAGCTCTAGGGAGTTGATCATGCCTGAGCAGATGCCCTGGTTGGTCTTGGAGGGATGAAGCATCCACAAACACAGCTGGGCTGTAAGGCTGGGATTAGTTGCCCGGCACCCACTGATCTTCCCAGAGGTCAGGGTGAGAGATGTTCCTCCATTTGGCCCAGGAGTAAATGTTCAGGCATAGAATAGGGTTCCAGCACCCTCATTTAAATCAGGAAAGTCTTTCTGGCCTTCTGGTTTCCCATTTTATAATGGGATTTGAGAAGCAGGCAGAGATCTGGGTAAATATATGCCCAGAATACCTTTCTTGGCTTAAGGGCTTCAAAGGAAGTCAAATGTAGTTAGGAGTCTATTCTTAGACTTGATTTAACTTCTTGGGTCCAAAGCCGAAGGATTGGCCAGAGCTGCATGGAGGTGGATGTGAGGTACAGAAGGCAGGAAAGGGGCAAGAATCTAGTACTGATGACTAAGAAGGAAGAGAAGGCTGCAGGGGTGAGCATCTGTTGGGGAAGGGTGCTTCTCTGCAGGAGGAAAAGATGGAATCTTCTTGTTTCAAGAGCCAAAGCAGCAGAAATTCATACGAAGCCTTAGTCCTTTTCCTCCAGTTTGGAGGTAAGCCCACTGGGACACAGCCTTTGGATAGAGGCAAGCTGAAGGCTTAGAATTTACTGTCTTAAGAGGGGGAACTTCTAGGGTTGTGCCATTTGGTTAAAGGGGGACAGGGACTGGAAAAGCGACTAAGGCTTCTAGGATGGGAAACACCAAAGTCTAAAGTTAATCAGTGTCCAGTGCCCCACAGTTCAGCAAACTAGGAGATGGAAGAACAGGAAGGAAACCACCCTAGAGAGCAGACCACTGGAGCAGCTAAAGAGGTGCTACTGTCACAGAGAGGTATTTTAGATATTTCAATCGCTATTTTCCAAGGAAACTTTACACACCCCTTTCTTGCTAGAAAAAGAAAGGAGGGAAAACCTGCTTCAGAGACCAGACCCTTAACTATAAAAATAACGTGTACATTCCCTGGGAATATGTTCTACAGCTAAGGAGATTACAAAGACTGCAAGAGATGGTATCACAAAAGTCTGCCAAATTTATCCTGTTAACTGCAAGTTCAGAGCAGTTCTCAAACCGGTCATGAACTAAGAGTGCAACTCTGCCCCAAGAATTTCCTTTTCTTTTCTTCATTTTTTGAAACAAAATAAAACAAAACAAAAACCAGAAGAATTAAAAGCACTGTAGCTGCGGTGAGTCTATTGTTCTCTCAATCCAACTGTCTCCTGCCTCTACACGAGGATGAACACGGGGCTGCAGCTCGCTCTTAGCAAAAATAAGCTTCATCCCTTGCAGCTGTTGGTTCTGACTGTGTTCTCACCAGTGTTCCGTGGAGAAAGAGAGAGAGACACGCACACACAGAGACAGAGACAGAGACAGAGACAGAGACAGAGACAGAGACAGAGAGAGTTCCCAGACAGTTTCAGTCTCCAGCTCCCTTCAGGAGTGAAAAGGAGCTCATGGGGAAGGGTCTTCATTCCAGTTCTTAGAGAAAATCAAGCTCCAAAGCCTGGTGGAGGGACACTAGGTCTCCATGGTTTGTGATTCTCCAGAAAGGCATGTTGTGCTGGAAGAGAGGGGACAGTTGATAGGTGATTAACCCAACTTCTTTTGGGAGCTCATATTTATCCATATACCCATTCCTCTCACCAAGATACTTGGTACTCCTCTCTACTTCTGCCCACCTTCTAGGGCTATTATAAGGATCAAGTGAGTCCTATGCGTAAGGACTTTGTACACTACAGGACACTTTACAAAAGTGAGAGATTTTTTATTAGGTCTTTAGTGGTAACTGTGCATTTATGATATATGCTCATTCTAGCTACTACATAGGGTCTTTAGGATCAAATAAAATGACCCACATAAGAAATCAGTATTAATATTACATTGCTTTTTTATAGATGGTTAGTAAGTTTCAGAGCTACAAAGCCCCTATCTTGTTTACAACTAAGATGCAGAATACATACATCTGAGAAATAATAATCCCATTTACTATGTTGTCAGAATCCTGTGCAGAATACTGTGTGTTCTGGAAGCCACTTAAAAAAAATTATTCAGCAAAACTAAAAGGCAACCAACAAAATGGGAGAAGATATTTGCAAACGACATATCAGATAAAGGGTTACTATCAAAATCTATAAAGAACTTATCAAAGTCAACACCCAAAAAACAAATAATCCAGAAGAAGAAATGGGCAAAAGACATGAATAGACACTTCTCCAAAGACATCCAGATAGCCAACCGACACATGAAAAAATGCTCAACATCACTCATCATGAGGGAAATACAAATCAAAACCACAGTGAGATACCACCTCAAAACAGTCAGAATGGCTAACATGAACAGTTCAGGCAACAAGAGATGTTTGCAAGGATGTGGAGAAAGAGTATCTCTTTTGCACTACTGGTGGGAATGCAAACTGGTGCAGACACTCTGAAAAACAGTATGGAGGTTCCTCAAAAAACTAAAAATAGAACTACCCTACAACCCAGCAATTGCACTACTAGGTATTTATCCAAGGGATACGGGTGTGCTGTTTCAAAGGGGCACATGCACCCCCATGTTTATAGCAGCACTATCAACAATAGCCAAAGTATGGAGAGAGCCCAAATGTCCATCGATGGATGAATGGATAAAGAAGATGTGTGTGTGTGTGTGTGTGTGTGTGTGTGTGTGTGTGTGTGTATATATATACACACACATATGTATATATATATATATATATATATATATACACACACACACACATATGTATATATATACACACACACACACACACACACACACACACAATGGAGTATTACTCAGCAATCAAAACTAGAGAAGACAAATATATGACTTCACTCATGTAAGGACTTTAAGATACAAAACAGATGAACATAAGGGAAGGGAAGCAAAAATAATATAAAAACAGGGAGGGGGACAAAACAAGACACTCCTAAACATGGAGAACAAACAGAGGGTTACTGGAGGGGTTGTGGGAGGGGGGAGGGGCTAAATGGGTAAGGGGCATTAAGGAACCTACTCCTGAAATCACTGTTGCCCTATATGCTAACTAACTTGGATACAAATTAAAAAAAAAAAAAAAAACTAAAAAAAATTTTTTTTTCCTGGAAGCCACATTTTAAAGAAGGGATCTGAAAAATCCAAGTGTTGGAAACCATGTTCTATGAAGCTGAAGGGGATTAGCTCTACTGACTGTTTTGCTCAAATTGGTGGCAAATTACCTGGAACACTTAAGTCCTACAACAGTTATTCTGGCATGCAGCTCAGGGTTTTTTTGAGCATGCTGCTCACATATAATATTTAAAGGGCTTTTAATATGCAGAAGAGGAAACAGACGTGTTATGCTGTGTTCAGGACTAGGACCAGGATGTGAAAGTTACAGACATGAGTTTTAGTTCTGTGGAAGGAGGAACATCCTAACAGCTTGGGTGGCCCCATGGTAGAACAGGACACCTAGGAAGCGGACTCCCAATTCTTGGGTTTATTCAAGCAAGAGTCAGAATGTCTTCTGTCAAAGTGGCTGCAGAAAACGTCCCTCACAGGGTAGAGGTTGAACTGGATGGAACTCTAAAGGCATTTTCCAGTGGGTATATCAATAATAGATGATTTTTTTTTTTTTTTTAAAGAAGCCAGTTGGACATCACTTTGGCTTCTGCAGTTAATATTCTTTTTTGTTTTAATTGTTTACTTATTTATTTTTAAGTTCATTCATTTATTTTGAGACAGACAGAGAGCGCGCTTGCAGGGGAGGGGTAGAGAGAATCCCAAGCAGGCTCTGCACTGTCAGCGCAGAGCCTGACATGGGGCTCAAACTCACAAACTGTGAGAACATAACCTGAGCAGAAATCAAGAGTCAGGCGCTTAACCAACTGAGCCACCCAGGTGCCCCTCAATGGTAGATGATTACAGGCATCAGCTTAGAGGCACCAACTCTGCTAACGACTGAAGTTGTTCTTTATCTCCCTCACTCCCTTCTTCAAACCAAGAAGCACTGATGCCTCCATCTACTAGTTTCTAGTGTCTTTTCCAGAGGGCAACAAGTACTTTAGAATCAAAGCCTCAGAGATAACACATGAGAAAAAAAGAAAAAGAAAAAGAAAGAAATGCTACATAAAATGGTAAATGAAAACATTATGAGGTAATCATGCCACCAGATTACCAATCACACAGTTTATTAATAGTGGAAGTTTTTACATTAACTGGGTGAAGAAATCAGGACAGCTGGTCCTAGTTGGCAACCTACCACCTCCAAGTCTAAGAAACAGAGTTGCTGGAAAGAAACTAGGGTAGAGGAAAAGAACTTCTGCAGATCCATTTAATAAATGCAGAGGAGGATAAGTAAACTGTCCAAAGTCACACAGCTAAATAAACAGATGAGATCTGAATCAATCTACTGTTCGATTACAGAGCCAAGACTCTTTCATCTACTGTTTCCTGTATTA
Organism: Panthera tigris; assembly: GCF_018350195.1. Lineage (NCBI taxonomy): Eukaryota > Metazoa > Chordata > Mammalia > Carnivora > Felidae > Panthera > Panthera tigris. The sequence goes on from NC_056667.1 coordinate 20,868,695, forward strand.
AGATGAGGTGACCTGGAGTTGGGACCTGCATAGTGAGGAGGTTAATGTCAGAAGAATCCTTCCTGGGCTTGGAAGCAGAAAGGATTTTATCTAAATTTCTACTTGATTGTACTGGCTTTTTGAAGATCTAAAGCCTGGAAAAGTCAGAGTGATTTGCTTTTTTTTTTTTTTTTTTTTTTTGAGAGAGAGAGAGAGTGCAAGCATGAGTGGGAGGGAGGGGCAGAGGGAGAGGGGGAGAGAGAAAGAGAATCCCTCTGAGAGGGGCTCAATCCCACGACCCTGGGATTGTGACCTGAGCCAAAATCAAGAGTCAGATGCTCAGCTGACTGAGCCACCCAGGCGCCCCTTTTTGTAGTGAAGTTTCATAGTCTTGGGAAGGCGCTGCCCTCTAAGATGAAGATGGAAGATGGGGGTCCCTACAGCAGGGCTCAAAGATTTTAAAATTTGAGTGGCAAACAGAAGGGGGATAAGAAGGATCTAACAACTTATAGGGAAAGCTCTATTTGGGGAAACAAACGAACCTCTTTGAAGAAAAACGGGAGAGAAAGAGAAGGGAAAACACTAAAGACACAGCAGATTGCTAAGATTTCTGACTTTTACCATCTTTCTAATTGCTTCATGCATTCCCACACGCACTGTTCTCTTTACCTGTTTGGCTGCAATTTCTTCGTCTCGCCCATCTCCAATCACTACATACGTGACTTTCTTTCCAAACCTAGACACGATTCTCTCGAAGCAGCTCTCCTTACCTGATGAGAAAAAGAAATTTCCCATTAGGACATTCTCCCTACCTTTTTTCAACACCAAAGAGAAGGGCTGCTGCTGGTTCACCTGCCTATGCTTGGACAGAACAAGCAGCAGCCCATGTGGGTAGTTTGGTGGGGAGTAAGTGTGACAGCCAGAGATCCAGCAGGCCCGCTACCCAAAGAATGGGAAATTGGGCTATTTAGACAACAATGAAGACATCAGGCTTTCTAGGCATTGTGCTTTCTAGGTTCTTATTTTAATCTTCATATTTAGGGTAAAGCCCCTAAGATCTTAGTGTGGGGAATTTTTATAAATGGGAAGCAAAGGAGCCTAAAAAGTGTGACAGCTGGGATACCACTTCTCTTCTCCCTATCTCCTGTACTTTATAGCTTACAAAGCAGCTTTCAAGGGTACTCCTTTAATGAATTCTCAAAATAATCCAGTGAGATAACTACCATTTCATATTTACAGGTGAAAATGAGACTGAAAAGATTAGAAACTTGTTCTAGATCACAAACAAGCTAGTAGCTACACTTTGGACTCCTGGTTCCAAGTCTAGGTTCTGGCTATTATGCCATGATGAAAGGATGATTTTGGAGGGAAACTGTTTTAGTATAGGAAAAAAAAAAAAAAAAAAAAAAGTGGAAGCATAAGGTCCTGATTTGTTTGTAACAAGAAATGGGCTAACGGCCATTTTCCTCCCATTCTTCATTTTCCAGAAACAGTCCTAGGCATGGGTCTTATGTCTTTTAGTGGGGTAGAGCCCCAGAGTGCCAATGAATATGGCAGTAAATCTGTCACATCCAGAATATCCTATTATATGCTGTAACTGTAAGCAACTGAGATAGTGTATCTCTGAAATTGACCTTGGGAAAGGGTGATTTAAATCCATGCAGACAGTTGAAAAACACTGGCAATGTATCAAAATTCAAATCCCATGTGAAACACACCAGAAAGATGCACAGATGATACTGGTGTAGGAAAGATACTTTAGTTGCATAAGTAAACCAAAAGGCAATTATCTCCCTTGCTCTTTTCACCATCTTAGACTTTATTTCCCTGTTTCTGTTAGGCAAAGTCCTAACTCTGCTTTCTTCTTCATCCTGCTCCATTAACCGCATCCTTTCTTCTTACCAGACCAGAGACTTAGCACCAAGGTTCCTGAGTGAGGAAGAAAAAAGTGCCTCTTCCTCAAGGCACTTGACTGCCATCTGCTGGAAAATTGTTGCAATAAGTATATAAATACATGAACTGGAGAAGACTAGATTGTAATTGACAAGAAAACCTATACACCTTTACTCAGAAGTCCTGCTTGGCACATCTAAGCAACTGCAAGTCTTTGAAATCTCTAGCCCAACTGGCACCTCAAACCAGGTGAACTAGTCACCTGGACCAAACACTAGTCCACTTTGGGCTTCAGTCTCCCACTTGTGATAAAAAGCTTGGCTCAGGTGCCCTCAGGTCCCTTTCAGTGCTAACACTCTGCAATAGCATTGTGATGTGGACATTCGAATCAGGCAATTCAATGTTTGCAGAGTAAATGCATATTAATCTCATAAATTATTCAGTAGATGACTATAATCCATGTTTTGGGCCCCGATTCAAATATTAAATATTTCCACTAATAATAAATTTTTATTATGTTCAAAGAGCTGTCTTAATTCCATTCCAAATATTACATCCTTATGACCTAAGCCAACCACTGCCAGACCCAGTCTACTTTATGATCTGTCTATAGAAAAAAACCTTAAATCAGACTTTAGACTTTTTTCCCAAGACCCAACAAAGGAAATGTCTCCTATTTAGAGGACAAGGACACAAGAGATGTTTTCATTGTTCTGGCATGTAATGATCAAGGATGAAATACATTTAGGAATGTCTCCTCTAAAAGGATTAAGAGATGGAGAGAGTTATTAACAGCTCAAAGTGAAGAAGTAGCTACATGAAAAAATGACTCCCAATACCGTTGGTAAATATACCTCCTCCATTTTACTCTCTCAAAAAAATTCTGGAGATGAGCTTTCCATTCAGGAGGGTATGGGCAATGGCCACTCAGCTTACCAAAAGTCAAACAACTGCAAGACTTTAAACAAGCCTTTGGAGAATATTAGGTTTCTGGGCTTCCCCTATCAAAAACACTCATGACATTTTCAGAGATGATTTTGAGAAGTCTTGTTAATGTCCAAGATAACAGAGTGGCAATTAACAGAACCAAAGCTCTGAAATCATTTCAGAGGAAGGAAACAAATATTTCGTCTCCTTGCTCCCCATTTCACAGTTCTGTCAAGGAAAGCCTTAAGCCTCTCACTGTGGTTACCAAGGCACCAGGTACCCCTATAGCTTCGTAAATCAGCTCTGGGTGAAATGAGATTGAGAAAAATTACCAAATAAGCACATGTACTGTCAAAGGGAATACAATCATTCCCACTCAGTGGGTGTCAGGACTCAGTATAAAAAGCACTGCAGAAGATCTACCTTTCAAGTATGAAAGGCTTTAGCGAGTGCTCTGGGTTCTTATGAAATGCACAGTGAAACAGTGGCAGCAAGAGCGAAATACGAAGGGGGGCTGGATTTCCCCTAATCTACTGTAAACGAAATCAACATACACACTCAAAAAAGAATAAAATAAATTCCTGTATACCTTCCACCAACCCACTTTTGCCAAATCTTAAACACTTTATCTTTGCTTTAGATAAAAAAATAAGAATAATGAGATACTAGATTTTTTTTTTGAAGTTTCCTGTGTATCCCCCCCTGATGACCCTTCCTTTCTGCATATGTATCCATTAACAATGTATGGCATATGGCTGTGAACATTTTTGACCTCTAGATAAACGATACATGCTGTACTTACCTATCTGCAATGTGTTTTTTGTGTTGAACATTGTTTTTCATATTAATCCTTGCAGATGTATGTAGGTTAGTTCATTCGCTTTTAACTGCCATATAGCATTCCATTGTTTGGATATATCTATTTATCCATTTTCTTTTCATGGACAGGTTCACAGATAGGCTGTCTCTAATTAGTTTCTATTATGAACAATGTGGCATCAAAAAAAACCCATTCTCACACATGTCTCCTTGTGGATGTGGGAATTACTTAAGGGCAGGGGTTGGCAAACTACCTGTATAGAGTCAGGTAGTAAATAGTTCAGGCTTTGCAGGTCATATGATCTCTGTTGCAACAACTGAATTCTGCTACTGTAGAGTGAAAGCAGCTATTGAAATGATCCGACATTGCTATGTTTCAATACAACTTTATAGAAACAGGCATTGGGCAGAATCTGGCACATGAGTTAGAGTCTGCAGACCCCTGTACTAAAGTGTATCTATCTAAAAGTGGAGTTGCTTAGGGGTGCGTGGGTGGCTCAGTCGGTTAAGCGTCTCAGGTCACGATCTCATGATAACTTCGGCTCAAGTCATGATCTCACGGTTTGTGAGTTTAGGCCTCACGTTGGGCTCTGTGCTGACAGTTCAGAGCCTGGAACCTGCTTCAGATTCTGTGTCTCCTTCTCTCTCTGCCCCTTCCCCACTCATGCTCTCTCTCAAAAAATACATAAATGTTAAAAAAAATTTATAAAAGTGGAGTTGCTTGATCACAGGGTTATGCACATCTCCAACTTTACAAGACATTGACAAACTGTTCTCCAAGAAGGGCTATATCCATTTTCAATCCCACAGATCGAGTGTTTCCATTTTCTTGACAAAATTGGGCACTGTTAGACTAAGTCTCTATCAATCTGATGAACAGGAAATGTATCAGATTTTAATTTGCATTTCTTTAATCTGAATATCCTTAATTGGTGAGGTTAAGGAACTCTTCATATGCTTACTGGCAACCTGATTTTCCTTTTCTGCAAACTGGATGTTCCAAGGTTTCTGTCCACTTTTCTAGTATGTTGTTTGTTGCTTAATGATTTATAGTTCTTTATAGATTTTGTATACCAATTAACAAGTAAAAGGGTTGCAAATATCTTTTCCCAGTCTGGTTTGTTTTGTCACTTTATACTATCTTTCACTGGATATAAAATTAAAAGCTTCATCTAATCAAAACAATAATTTTTTTGTTTTTTAGAACTATTTTTGGGGTCTATTTTTTTTTTAAGTTTATTTATTTTGAAAGAGAGAGAAAGAGAGAGAGACAGCGAGCAGGGGAGGGGCAGAGAGAGAGAATCCCAAGCAGGCTTGGCACCATCAGCATGGAGCCCTATGTGGGGCTTGAACTCACTAACTGTGAGATCATCACTGAGCTGAAACCAAGAGTCAGTGCTCAAGCCATGGAGCCACCCAGGCACCCCTAATTTTGGGGTCTTTTAAATGAGATCCTTTTCTACTCTTCTGTATTTTCTTCTAAAAGTTAAACTTCTGCTTACCATGTTTTTTTTTTTTTTTAATCCATTTGGGATTTATTTTTTCAAATAGCATAAAGAAGGAATATAATTCTGCTTTTCTCTTCATATGGATAGATAACGCAATTAGCACCAGCAAGTGAAGATAAGTTCCATGAGTACAGAGGATTTTGTAACTGTTGTATTCCTAGCACCTTGGCAATACCTGACACACAGGAGGCATCGCTATTGTCCTTCCTCATGTGTGAATCATTTCCACCTGCATATCAACTTGGTAGAATTTCTCTTATGTTCGAAAATCTTCTTGAACCCATATACTTCTCCAATTACTGCCTCATTTCTTTGTTATTCTTTACAATTGATCTAAAGTGTTGTCATATGGTTGACTTCTCCAGCTCTTCCCATTCTCTCTTAAGTCCATTCCAATTAGGATTTCACCCCCATCATTTTGCTCAAACTGCACGTCAAGATTATTAATGACCTCCTCCATGTAGCTAAAAGCAACCTTATTTGATCCATCAGGAACATCTGACTGGAGCCTGGAACCTGCTTTGGATTCTGTGTTTCCCTCTCTCTCTCTCTGCTCCTCCCCCACGCGTGCTCTCGCTCTCTCTCTCACTCAAAAATAAAAAAAATAGGGGCGCCTGGGTGGCTCAGTCAGTTAAGCGTCTGACTTCGGCTCAGGTCATGATCTGATGGTTCATGGGTTCGAGCCCTGCATTGGGCTGTGTGCTGATAGCTCGGAGCCTGGAGCCTGCTTCTGATTCTGTGTTTCCCTCTCTCTCTGTCCCTCCCCCGCTCATACTCTGTCTCTCTCTCTCAAAAATAAATAAAACATTAAAAAAAATTAAAAAAAAATTAAAAATTAAAAAAAAGAAACATGACTTTCTTTTCCTGATTGTCAGCCATAGTACTTATGACCATATGACATATGTAGGTTACTTACTAACTTATTTACTGACCGACCATTTCTTCCCACTAGGGGCAAGGATTTTTGTCTTTTTGGATCACTGTTGTATCCCCAACGCCTAGCAAAATGCCTTGCATATAAAGGTGACCAAGAAATATTTGGTGAATGAAGGAACAAAAATAAATGTCAAAAGGGCTTGGTGGGCTTATAACCTCCACAGGTCCAGGGATACAAAAAGAAAAAAAAAGTCAGACCTACTTTTTATGGAGAAAGCTGATCAGTAGGCATGTAGTAGATTAAAAAAATGAATAACCACAGCTCAGCTTCAAACTCCAGGAAGTACAATGGTACAATGTGGAAGTAGAAGCTGTAAGCAGAAAGTCTGAACAGGCGAGGAGAGGGTTGTCATGTTCCTCTTTCCCTGACCATGTGTAGCACACAAGAAGCAGAGTGAGATTCTGCTGCCTTTTTTTTATTAAAAAAAATATTTTTTTACATTTATTTATTTTTGAGAAACAGAGTGAGACAAAGCGTGAGCGGGGGAGGGGCAGAGAGAGAAAGAGACACCGAACCTGAAGCAGGCTCCAGGCTCTGAGCAAGCGGTCAGCACGCAGACTGATGCGGAGCTCGAACCCACAAACTGTGAGATCATGACCTGAGCCGAAGTCAGACACTTAACCCACTGAGCCACCCAGGTGCCCCTCTGCTGCCTTCTTAATAGAACAAGTTGGCCTTGTATAAACCTGGCACCAATTAATTAATTCAGCAGATGTTTACTGAGTACCCACTGTCTCACATATTTGGTACTGAATACATTTTTAGGGGTTAAAAAGTACCTTCATATAGTCTCATTTGATTTCACAACCTATCTGGAAGTTTCTCATTTTATATAAGGAAACTGAGGCTCAGGAGATAAAGTAATTTGCCTAAGGTAAGAACTAGTAACTGGGAGAGATAGGACTTGAATTCTAGTCCTTATTACTATTTTTTTCCTTTTCAAAAAACTGTGGTAAGAAACACGTAACAGAAAATTTGCCATCTTCACCATTTCTAAATGTACACTTCAGTAAAGTATACTCACATTGTTGTGCAACATATATCTCTAGAAATTTTCATGGTGCAAAGCTGAAATTCTATACCCATTCAACAGCCAATTCCCCATTTCCCTCCCCTCCAAGCCCCTGTTAATCACCATTCTACTTTCTATTTCTATGAATCTGACTACTCTAAGAAGTATTTGTCTTTCTGTGACTGGCTTACCCCGTTAGCAGAGTGCCTTCAAGGCTGATACGTGTGGCTGTATGTGACAAGAGTTTCTTCCCTTTTATGACTGAATAAAACCCCACTGTACGTATACACCACATCTTGTCGAGCCAATCATTTGATGGACATCTGAGCTGCTTCCATCTCTTGGCTACTATGAACACAGGTGTGCAAATATTTTTTTGAGAACCTGCATTCAATCATTTTGGATATATACCCAGAAGTGGGATTGCTGATCATATGACAGTTCTATCTTTAATTTTTTTGAGGAACTGCTGTATGGTTTTCCATAGCAGTTTCAACATTTTATGTTCCCACCAAAAGGGCAGAAGGGTTCCAATTTATCCACATCTTTGTCAACACTTCTTATTCTTTGTCTTTTTAATTTTATTTTTAAGTAAACTCTATGCCCAACGTGGGGCTCGAAGTCACGACCCCGAGATCAAGAGTTACGTGCTCCACTGACTGAGCTAGCCAGGCACCCTTATTTGTCTTTTCTTTCTTTTTTCTTTTAAAGTGTATTATTTTGAGAGACACTGGAGAGAGGGAGAGAGAGAATCCCAAGCAGGCTCTGTGCTGTCAGAGTGGAGCCCAATGTGGGGCTCAACCCCGCAAACCATGAGATTATGACCTGAGCCAAAATCAAGAGTTGGACACTCAACCGACTGAACCACATGGGCTCCCTTATTTTTCTTTTTTTGACAGCAGCCATCCTAATGGGTGTGAGAGATTTAACCATTTTTAAGTATGCAGCTTAGCCTTTGATTTTTAATCTAGTGCTTTTTCTATTATACTCTACTGCAGCACTCTCTCTGTGAAAAAGAAAAAGAAACTTGGAATGAGGCAAAGGAGACTTGTAGGGGCACCTGGATGGCTCAGTCAGTTGAGCATCTGACTCTTGATTTCGGCTCAGGTCATCTCAGTGAGATGAGCCCCGCATCAGGTTCTACACTGGGCATGGAGCCTACTTAAGATATTTTCTCTCTCTCTCTCTCTCTCTTTCTCTCTTTCTCTCTCTCTGTCTGTCTCTCTCTCTCTCTCTCTCTCTCTCTCTCTCTCCCTCCCTCCCTCCCTCCCCCTCTGCCCCTTCTACCCTCCATGGCAGCATGCACTCATGTGCTCTCTCCCCCTCTCACAAAAAAAGGTAGATTTCTAAGCTACCTATATGTTCTTCCAATTATTATAAAAGGAAAGAACATGATAAATTTTAAGTTCTACAAACCTGGATTTGAATCCTGTTTATGCAACTTACTAGCTATGAAGGCTTGAGCAAGCTTATACAGCTGTTAAGCCTGAACTGGCCCATCACTAGTATTAGGAAGACTGCTGGGAGGGTTACAGATCTATCTCTCTCTCTCTCTAAAATGCCTAATTAAGGGGTTAGTAAATAATTAAGTGCATCATAAGTAGGTAGTATTATGTAAAGCAAGTGACAAGAAACAAAATAGGAACCATACCAATTTTGGTAGCACTATAGATGTTCTCAATAGGAAATATTTCTCCTAGCCCATATAGGAGAACTTTGGCCAGAGCTGGAACCAGCTGGGTTGTAGTGATCAGAACATTCACACAATTCTTTCTAGAAGGGAGAAAAAATAAAAAGAAAAAGGTGAAACCAAACTAACCTGGGAGCAAGAATTTGAACGGGCCTTCTCTTTGGGAACTAATTAGTAAAAACTAACCTCAAAGGGCCTGATATTTGTTCAGGGCCATGTTCAGTTACTGGTCTAATTATCTCAGGTTTATTTATTTCCTATATTAAAGGACAGTGATTCTATATATATAGTGGGCACAGAGTAGCAACTTGATTCTTGCTTCATTTCCCTTCTAACCATTCTAGCTCACTGCACTCGTTAGCAAATAAACCACCAATCCATGTCACTGACCCTACACGCTAGGAAACCAGCAAAAAGGCTTATAGTCACAGTGCTATTTCATCTGAATGCAACTCAGCCCTTAATAAGATATGACTTAAGTCCTCTTTGCCTTTTACACAAAAGCAGCACCAATTCCAGAATACATGTTAATTTCACATGTACTTTACCTTCAGGAATACCCACCCTTCAGTGTCAGTTTTACTGTTTGCTCTACTAAGTTGTAGATCTGGAATTCCTGCTTTGAGGGAGGGAGCAATAGGGTATTAGTGCAGACTGTATTTGACTGTATTTATTTCCCATTCTGAGCTTCAAGCTGAAATATCCCTAAACTGCTTAATATATTCCTTTTGAATCCTGCCTTCCTAAGTGGGTTTTGGTACATTTCTTCAGAGTGTCCTGTACCTAGAATATGTGATGTGTCTCCTACATGGATTCTTTGATGTGACTGGGCCATCTCCTGGCTGGAGATTATTGGTCACTGAGCTTTAATTCTGTGAGAAAAAAGTAAGGAGAAAGAAAAAGGCTTTCATGTATAAATATTCTCTTAAAATTCGAAGGTGTGCTGTTAACGCAGAATGACCTTACCTCCTACCTACCCTACATGTTTTCCTGCATCCTTTAAACTCCTCTTACCACGAGCCCAAACCTATGTTAGAGAGTGGCCTATCACGGACTGGGGTAGTAAAGAGTGTTTCTTAGAGAGGGTGAGAACTAAAAGAAGTACCATACCTGGACTGGATGAGAAGTAAGGACTTTAATGCAGTTCCTAACCAGGAATCTGTTAAAACTTCAATTTCTGCTCTCAGTCTCTGCAGTGCTTCCTTTCTCTGGGGACTGAGCAGGCCTTTCAGAATAAAAGCAGACACATTTATCATTTGACAACATATCCTTGCTGACACCGAGGAAGCAACTTCTAAATTCAATTTAGAAACACTGTGAGTCACTGAAATATTCTACCGAGCTAACAGGTTTCTCTTCCTGGTAAAACCCTAAAGTAGCCTACTTAATTAAGAGGTCTTTTTGACTTTATCAGAATGTTTTGCTGGGGGGTGGGGGGCAACCACCACAACAAAATCAGCTGAAAGAAACACTGTGATTAAATTCTGCCACAAGCTCACTCTTTTACCACCACCCAGTAACATAATTTGCAGACTGGTGGACCATCCTTTGAGGAGCACTGCTTTAGACGTGATATCAAGAATCAAAGGGGGCAAAATGAAGGTTATAGTTGGGAGTGTCTGCAGCATTTCCAATCTCTCTAAAGAAACCAAAGCCCGGGGAGGAAAAGGAGGTTGCCTAAGATCACAAAGCAGGTCAGTGGTTTTGGTTTCAGAAGTCTTTGCACTGCCTTGCACTGCTCCCGTGGGACTGTGCTTTCACAGCCCTGAGATTCCAGGTTCAACAACCAACTCTATGAACATCATTTATTTGTACATACTTACTTGTGAAACAACTCCAGATAAGAAGAGACTAAAACAGTGCTTAACATCAGACAATTAAACACAGAACAAAACAGAACTGATCTGATGGGAGCATGTTATCAGACACTTGAATTATAATATTCAAATAATCAATCTGGCCCTGTATTTTCTTATAATGAAGGTAGAAAGAGAAATCCTATATTCTACTACAAATATTCCATAAAAATGGAAGCATTTCTGTGAGAACTGTGCATAATATGTTTTCAGATTGATGGTTTCACAATGCAAGCCTAGAATTACAGGACTTTCAACATCTCTGATAAAACAACAAAACCAGTATGTGACCCACACATAAGTGTATATGTCACACTCTTAACTAATAATATGATGTGGCACTTTGTTAATTCTTATTTTATAAAATACAGGTAGACAATAGTTTTAATATGTTTCCCAGGGTAGGCTCAGGGGATTCTCACAGAGCATCATATCACTTTCTTCAGAAAACCAGGTCCTGGTACTCACTGGGCAAAAAAAGGATCAGATACTTAGGTTGTATATGAAAACTAACAAAAGAAAGGCTAATATCTGCAGAGAGTAAAAGCAAAAAGATGGAGGTGTCAAAATAAAAAGTACTAACTCTGAATCATTATAAAAAAATAGGCCATAAGAAGGGGAATCTAAAAAAAGCAAATTAGATTCCCAAAGCCCAGATGCCTGTGATTTTTATCTGGTACTGGAGGGCTCTAAAAGAAATGAAACAAATTATCTTTGAAGTCCTATTTTTACTTTCTGCACCAAAATGTAAAGCAGCATGGTGTGGCAGGAGGACTCTCTTGATCCGGGGTAATATACCACTAGACTGTGCATGGAATCCCCGAAACTTCATGCGACATTTTGTTTATATGCAGATCTTTGAGGGTAATGGTTCACAGTTTAATTTTTTTTTTCTTATAAGGGTACATCACTAAAGAAGGAACTGCATGAGGGTGCCTGGCTGCCTCAGTCATTAAGCATGCGACTCTCGATCTTGGGGTCGTGAGTTCAAGCCCCATAGTGGGTGTAGAGCTTAGTTAAAAAAAATAAAAATAAAAATAAAGAATAAAAAAATAGATAAATCTCTTACACTTAAAAAAAAGGGGGGGAGGGTGGGAACTGCATGAATGTAAAGGGCACTGGACCAAGAGTTAGGAGATTGGATTCCACCTGTGACTATGGGTAAGCTGCCCTCAGTACTCTCATAATAAACATTTCTCAATGCAAAATGCAAAATGAGAAATGTCTCTTCTAATTTGAACAACCTATGGTTAATTAATTAATTACAAATAATGGAATTTTAGGCATAGTGACAGCCGATATTTGAGGTATTTCTGGGCAGAAAGGATTTCCAAGGTCCAACACCTGGCCACTGCCAACTATAATTCTGGACCTAGTTTTCCATCCACTAGAAACCTAGTCACTAGTTCTACCTGACAGAGGGAGACACAGAATCCAGAGCTCCGAGCTGTCAGCAAAGAGCCCGACGTGGGACTCAAACTCCTGAACCGTGAGATCATGACCTGAGCCAAAGTTGGCTGTTTAACTGACTGAGCCACCCAGGAGCCCCTCTACCTGACTTGTTCTGATGGTTAGATAAATCAGTCAAAAAATATGGCAACCTATTAGTTAGTACTGACAATAGTTGTGAGTCCAGAATAAAACAAGTCATCAAACATAATCTCTGGAACACATTTCCTTTAAAAAGGTATTTGTCTAATAAACAGGAGAACTTTGCAAAGCAATGCTAAGAGAAGTGCGTGAGAAATGTCAAGCTTCCTCTTCAAAGGGTTTCAATCAAACCTTAATTTTTTTAATACAAAATTAAAATGTTATTGCAGCCCCAATTCCTAGGCAGTTGCTAGGGAGTTCTAAGGGATGCCTGGAAAAGAATGCAAGAAGTCAGAAGGAAACAGAGTATCAGACTGGTCGTATGCCACACTTACCACCCACATTGCTTTTATGCTTATCGTAGATTTCTCTCACTTTTCGGTAGCGGAAAGCCAGTTTTCTCATCCAGTCCACACCTCCTTGGACACCCACAGAGGAACCATGGCTGCCACCGCCTCCTGATCCACTGAAACCATCTGTTGAGAAACTGTAGTTGCTGCAGAGAGACAGGATGATGAAAATTAATACTGCTATTGTCTGAGGTTTTTGGCTGAATGCCACCTGGGATTCTCTGTCCTATTCCTGGCATCTGACATCAAGTCTAAAGGCTTTAAGAACCTTTTCCCTTCCTTAATCTCTGTGTGTCAGAATCTATCTTCCATTAGTCATCTCCCTCACCCCTATTACTGCTATCAAAGAAAGGAGGAGAGAGAGGGAACAAGAGGTAGGAACCATTCAAGCACCAACTTCCCCTAGAGGTGGTCATGGTTTAGAGTGTCTTTTCATGAATGACAGCATATCTTACAGTGAAAAAAAAAAAACACCAAAACCCCGGAATATAACATTTTTGTGTACACACACACAGACATACACACAAATGATGGCAACTATGGAAAGTGGAGAAACATGTGAAGAAATAATGGAAGGAAATAACCCCAAATACTAATAATTGCAAGATAAAATGGAGATATTCTTCAGAGATGTTAGCTGGTTTATTAAGTTCATGGGTCATAGTGGTGACTTTAAAATGTCCTCAAATTCTTTAATACTGCTCTCTTGTAATTCTTTTCTCTATAGGTATGGACTGCATTTAAATATAAACAGGATGTGGTCGAAGCAAGGGTGTTAGACCTCAGAGACTAGGCTTCTCTTGCTCTCTCTTGGATCACTTGCTCTGAAAGACATCAGCTGTCACATGAGAACACTCAGACTGCCCTATGGAGAGGCGTACAGATAGTGAGGAAAAGGGGTCTCCCACTACCAGCCGCAGGTGAGAGGTCGCGAGCAGCTCCTCCAGTTCTAATCAAGCCTTCAGATGGTTGATTTTAGCTCCAGCCAATGTCTTGATTTTAGTTTCAGACACCCTGATTCAAAAGTACCCAGCTAAGTCACTTTCAAGTTCCTGTCCTATAAAAACTATGAGATGATAATGTTTATAACTTTAGGTTACTAGTTTTGGGGTCATGTTACACAGCAACAGTTAAGTAATACAGTGAAACAGGCTGGGAGAGATGAACACTTCCTAAGTAGAGATTGACAAAATGACGGACAGAATTAGGGACAACCTGGTTCAACTGAAAGTCAAAACTGAGTTCAATAGGTGTTAAGATTCTATATCTAAGGAAATAAAGTTGCCAAGACATTTCGGTAAGTACTGGTTAGCCATGTGTATAAAAGGAAAAAAAACCACTAGGGTTTAGGTGGATCACAACTGCTTCAGACCAGGCTCTTTCCTAAAAAGTCCAGTGAAATCTTGCAGGAACGGTATGCTCCATGGCTGTGCAAGCACAACACGCGTGACTGGATGCTGTTCTTGATGTGGAACCTTCACCTCGTTCTCAGCCCTACAGGATTAGGCCCTCAGGGAGAGGCATGCCCAGCTCTGCTCTATGTTTGAAAATTCATGGATGAAACAATTTTACAGGAGACACAGGAAAGAACTTTTTGCCTACTGAAAAGGGACAAACACCAAAACAAATGAACATGAAAAATGGGACGGTCTTTTTTTCTTAAGGTCTTCAAATATAAGCTAGATAAATTGTTGGATTATTCTTAGCCAAGACTGCTGGGCCAGGAGACAGCAGCCAAGAGAGATATGAGGAGGCCGAGCAGGCATTTTGCCACGGAGACCCGCTTGGTTTAGTGTTCCCTGATAGAACATTTTAAGATCGCCTCCCATAGGGTTAGTCCTGACACCAGCAGACCCCCACAATTAGGTTCCTTGGTAAAACTCCTGATGCTTATTTGTATCTAAAACTAACCAGTGTGGAAGCACACTCCTCCTGACTGAAAATCTAGCCAAAGAGAAATGAGTGCACCCTTTACTTTGAAATGCTTTTTCCTCATCCTGTCATTGCTCCCCATTCAAGGCCATACTCAAATTCTGCACTGAGAAGGCCGCTCCAATGTTGGCAACCAGCTGCTCCCCGCAGACGCCAGAATTACTTTCTTTTCTGTGCTCCATCACATTTTCTACTGTCACCTCTGCACACTGCCATCGTTAACTGTTTGTCTCTGTCTCCTCTACCAGACCGTGAGAACTTTTAGGGCCATGTCTTACTCATCTTTGTTTTCCTCTGAACCTAGACAGTGATTGTGTACAGGCATTCTGATGTTTAAGACATCACTGTTTCTATCACCTCAAGTCTTGGCCATTGTCATCAGAAGCCACATCTTCCACATGCACCTGGTCACACTCCTGTTAAAAGATAAAACCACACACTATTTCAGTCCAGGGAGTAGAAGCGCTATCACCACCATGACATATTGTAAAAAGACCACAAATTACGGCAGATGATGAAATACCTCATAGTCTCTCTTGTGTGTGGAGGATCACTCTCACCCCCCTGCTGTCCAACTTCTTTTAAGGCCTAATTCATATCCCACAGTCCACGAAATTTTCCTTAACCATCCCAACCTTCAGGTATGCTCTTATCTCAACAGTCATGGAGTTAACACAATAGCTCAGGGGAATAAACACAAGCTCCCTTACACTGTCAGGTAGGTCTATGTCCTATACTAGACTACAGTGTAAGTTCTATTACACTGTAGCCCTCTGTTGGCACAACCCGTATCTTTGTACCCTTCTAGTCTGGTCCTATGTAGCATGTGCTCTTACATGGTATGTACCCAACAAATTTTTGCAGATGAAAGAGATACTGGTAGAGTATGGTATCAAAACAGAACGACTGAAACAGAAACTTGTACATCCAAACATAGGAATTAGAAGTGGTCACCTAAGTTAATCTCCTCATGTTCTAAAAGTGAGGCGACATGAATGATCCAAGGTCACAGAACCAGTGATAGAAAGAAAACTAAAAAGAGCCTCAGCCTTCTAATTTGAATCCAAGGTTCTTTCCACCACACCCGTGCTACTACTGACATAAAATGCCACCCCCTGCCTAACTCGGAGAGATTCACTCCTCTGACACCACCTAGGGCAATGTTGTGATGTCCACCTGCATCAGAATCCCCTGGGGAAGTTTTTAAAAAATGCATATTCTTGGGTCCACCCCAGACCTACTTGAATCAGAATTTCTGGGAGTGAAATCCTAGAATTTTCATTTTTAACAAGCTCCCCAGGTGATTCTTATGCCCCCTAAAGTTGAGAACCACTGACCTGGGGGGGCAGGAACACATTCAGGTCAAATTCTTCACAGAACTTTCAGTCCTGAGTGAGGACTATGTCTAGAAAATCATTACAAATACAATTTGGCAATAATTATTGGCACAAAGTAGGTTTTCAATAAATGTTTGCTGAATAAAAACTATGATGTCCTAACGTATCAACATGTGAAGTTGAGGAAGATTAAGCATTGTGGAGCTTAGACAAAAGTACTGGGGTTTAGAGCTCTGGTAATACAGTTTGTTGGAGAACTGTCCACTGAGTAGAACTAGATTGTATTTAAAAAGAAATAGGATTACTTTGTGTTTATAAAATGCTATCTTATTTTTTATTTTTTTAGTTTCTTTTTAATTTTATTGAAGTAATCTCTACACCCCATATGGGGCTCAAAGTCACAACCCTGAGATCAAGAGTTTCATGCTCTTCTGACTGAGCCAGCCAGGTGCCCCACTATCTTATTTTTAATTAAAAATTTTCACTGTTTTTAAAAACTAGGTTATATAAATAGTACACTGTTTGAAACTCAAAAGAACATAAAGTGACAAGTCTGCTCCTTCCAACCTCTGTGTCCCAGCAACACATCTTC
This sequence comes from Panthera tigris, assembly GCF_018350195.1. Classification (NCBI taxonomy): domain Eukaryota; kingdom Metazoa; phylum Chordata; class Mammalia; order Carnivora; family Felidae; genus Panthera; species Panthera tigris. The sequence goes on from NC_056667.1 coordinate 20,885,117, forward strand.
TTCCCCAGGTAGAACAGCTGTTATTAGTTTCTGGTGTAGGATCACTGTTTAACTGAAGCCCAGAATGCGGAGATAACTTTCCTAACCTGGAACTCACTCTCTGGTCTTCTGACTTCCCAGTCTTGTGCTGTTTCTACTACACCACGGTTACCTCAAAGGTGAACTTAAATGTCAAAGCCAAAAATATTCACCAAGAAGCTCTCAGTGTTACTGGTTTTCCTTGCATCTAACTATAAAATGATTCTGGACATCAAGGTTAATGTACACATGGATAATAAGCATGTATAAATTATAATGAGTTAGTAGAGCAGCCATTCACAGATCTGACAAATCAAGAGATTTTATTTTAAGAAGGTAAAACCAAAAAATAGTCAAAATATAATTAAGAGTACAAAGAATCAAACCCACCTTGTATATATTATTTAAGATAGGTGAATAAGTAGGAACGTTGGTTTACATTTCACTGTTTTTGCCTGATGGGCTGACATTTCCCCTAGATCTAGATCACTTCCAAATAGGCTAACAAAAATCAAATTTTTGAGCCAATAAAATTGAGGGCCAGTACCAAGACTGGTGACATAGCCAAGGCACTGTTCTTATAAGACTATGTATGCCTAAGTGGCCAGCTGACCTCTCCACAACCACCCTGTCTCACCACATTTCCTCTAAAAACAGTAAGCTTGGCTCAGTAAATAGCTATGGAACAAACAAAATGTTTTACTGAAGTACAGAAACAATTTAAAACGCTTACCTCTAAGTCATTGAAAAATAGATGTGTATCAGCCACTTCAAAAATCATTTCCTCCATTGTTAAACCTGAGCCAATCACTACTGTTGGGTCCTGGAAGGCAGTAAGTGAAAAATCTGTTTGACTTGGTACTAACAGCACTGGTTCCAATCTTTAAATATTTCAGAGTTATTCTGGGTCAAGGCCAAAACAACACAGGCCCACTAGCTATTACTGATGCAATTCCATTCACAGTTACAAGAATCTGGGATTGTGGAAAGTTAAAAATTTTAGGACTTCGTTTTTAGAAAACTAAACCCACTTAAAAAAAACAACAACAATCTGTGTAGAAATTTCCTATTTTGTGAGAAATGCTATCTATTGCTAAAATATTACTATTGCAACACCCATTATCTCTCTTCTGCCTCCCCACCACACACATGCCTATACAGTATAATACCAGAAGTCAGTTTTCTGACAATCTCAATAGCCAGGAAATAAGAAAGCCTGAGAAGCCAAAATATTTATAGGAAAACCAATATATTTAGCTTTAAAGTGAACCATCAAGAACTGGAAGGTATTATGCTAAGTGAACTAAATCCGTCAGAGAAAGACAGATATCACGTTTTCACTCATATGTGGACCTTGAGAAACTTAACAGAAGACCACGGGGGAAGGGAAGGAGAAAAAAATAGTTACAAACAGACAGGGAGGGAGGCAAACCATAAGAGACTCTTAAATACAGAGAACAAATTGAGGGTTGATGGAGTGGGGGGGAGTGGGGGAGAGGGGAAAATGGGTGATGGGCATTGAGGAGGGCACTTGTTGGGATGAGCACTGGGTCTTGTATGTAAACGATGAACCATGGGAATCTACCCCAAAAACCAAGAGCACACTTTACACACTGTATGTTAGCCAATCTGACAACAAATTCTATTAAAAAAAAAAAAAAAAATTAAAGTGAACCATCAGGTTTTCACTTAGAGGCTGTAAGTGAAAGGCTTTCACTTAGAGGCTCTTATTTTACATATTTTTATAACCACAGTGTATGAGTTCATATTAGCTAACTAGCCTAGATAATAAAAGCCTGTGGAAGGTACTTCTAACAGAAACATTAATGACAATAAGATAAATGGGAACAGTAAGAGAGCAAAGGAAGCAAATATTTTCGTAAAATTTATTCATAGAAACTGAAAAACAGAAGTCTGGAGATAATTCAGTGTAGAAATACACAGTTTATCCCTCTATTAAAACTGATGTTTAAAAACAAAACAAAACAAAACAAAAAACATGTTTATACTGATGACTAAATAAGTTAACTTCTGCTTGATATATTTAGTTTAAGAAGGCATGTAATCTATTTTAGAAAAATATTTTATACTTTTATATATTTAAAATTTACATATCTGGCTTACACACAGCTAAATAAAATGCTTAGTTTGGGCTGTTAAAAGTGATGTAAAGGTTAAAAGATCAGTCTTTAGAATATATAATCCTGAGACTCCGCTCTGTTTTGAGCTTCATTCCCATAACTTAGTCTTTATAAAATAGTACTCTTGAACAACGTCAGCTTTCAGCACTGGTTCTAGGTCTAGTCCCCAGCTTTATCAACTCTGCCTGACCACGTAGCCTGCCTGGTACAAGCCATCAGGAAAAGTTTTACATGGAAAGTGAAAGGTGAACAGGGTAAGTTGGGGGTGGCAGAGAAAGTGACCTTGGTTATCTGCCCATATAGTGAGGGGAAGGGCAATTACAATAAATGAAGAAAGACTTAAATTACCTTTCCATACTTCTGAGCATAGGATCCAGTAAGAAGAGAGTGAAATATGATGATGGTTTCATCCAAGTCCCACAGAAATACCCGCTGAGGAAGGAAAACATAAAAAATAATGAGTGAGCATCTTTTCTAATCACAATGGAATGAGACAAGAAATCACTAACAAAAAGCTAAAAAAAATTCACAAATATGTGAAAATTAAACAACACAATCTTAAACAACCAATGGATCAAAGAAAAAATTCCCAGTGAAATTATGCTGAGATGAATGAAAATTAAAACACAACATACCAAAATTTATAAGCTGCAGTGAAAGCAGTGTGGAGAGGGGAATTCACAGCTGTAAATGCATGCCTTAAAAAAGAAGTAAGATCTCATTCAATAATATAACTGTACAAATTAAGAGCCAGCAGAAGGAAGGAAATACTAAAGGTTAGAATGGAGATAAATAAATCAGAAAGCAGAATAATAACAGAGAAAAACCAATAAAACCAAAAGCTCTTTCTTTGAAAAGATCTACAAAATTGACTACTTTTAGTTAGATTAACAAAGAAAAAAAAAAGAAGACTCAAATCAGTAAAATCAGAAATGAAAGTAGGGATGTTATTATCAACTTTACAGAAATAAAAAGAAATATGAGAATATGATGAACAGTTGTACACCAACAAATAACTTAGATAGAAATGGACAACTTACTAGAAATACACAAAATGCCAAAACTGACTCAAGAAGAAATGGATAATCTGAATAGACCCTTAACTTACTGGTAAGGAGGTTGAAATCAGTAATCAAAAAGATACCAAGAAAGAAAAGCCCAAGACCAGATAGTTTCACTGGTAAAGTCTACCAAATATTTAAAGAATATTTAACACCAATCCTTCTTTAACTCTTCCGAAAAGTCAAAGAGGAAGGAACACTTCCTAAATCAGTCTATGAAGCCAGCATTACCCTGATACTGAAGTCAGATAAAGATACGTAAGAAAACTGCAGACCAGTATTTCTTACGAACATTGATACAAAAATTCTCCACAAAATACTAACAAACAAAATTCAGCAGCATACCGAAAGCATTATACATCATGACCATGTGGGATTTGTTCTTAGAATGCATGGATGGATCAACATAAAAAAATTAATTAATGTAATATGCTACCTTAAGAAAACAGAGGAAAAAGAACTCCAATGGTCATCTCAACTGATGCAGGAAAAGCATCTGACAAAATTCAACACTTCCATGATAAAAAAAAAAACATCGAATAAACTAGGAATAGAAGTGAATTTCTTCACATAATAAAGACTGTATATGAAAAACACAGAACTAATATCTTACTCAATGGTTGAAGACTGGAAGCATTACCCCTGAGATCAGGAATAGGACAAGTATGCCTGTTTTCACCACTTCTATTCAACATAGTACTAGAAATCCTAGCCAGAATAATTTGGCAAGAAATGGGGAAAAAAGGAACCCAAATTGGAAAGGAAAAAGTAAAATGATCTCTGTTCACAAAGACACAATCTTATAGGCAGAAAACCCTAAAGAACCCATAAAAAATTGAAAGAGCTAAAAAATGAACTCAGCAATGAGGTGTACTTCTATATACATGCAATGAATAATTCTCAAAGAAATTTAAAAAACAATTCCATTTACAATAGCATCAAAACTAATAAAATCCTTAAGAATAAATTTAACTGAGGAGGTGAAAGACTTGTACACTGAAAATTATAAAACACTGCTAAAGGAAATTAGACCTAAATAAATGAAAAGACAACTCATGCTCATGGATGAAAGATTTAACAATGTTAAAATAACATTCCTACCCAAAGTGATTTACAAATTCAACACAATCCCTATCAAAATCCCAACAGTGCTTTTTACAATTTCTTTTCATGTTTGAGAGTGTGTGCGTGTGTGTGCATGTGCACACATGTGCACGAGAGCAAGAAAAGGGCAGAGAAAGAGGGAGACGCAGAATCCTAAGCCCTAAGCAGGGCTCGAGCCCATGAACCACAAGATCATGACCTGAGCCAAATTCAAGAGTGAGACACTCAACTGACTGAGCCACCCAGGTGCCCCCTGCTAACAGTGCTTTTTAAAGAAATAGAAAAACTCATCCAAAAATTCATATGGAATCTCAAGGTACCCTAAATAGCCAAAATAATCTTGAAAAAGAACAAAGTTGGAAGATTCACACTTCCTGATTTCAAAACTTATTATAAAGCTACAGTAACCAATACAATGTGGTATTTGCATAAGGATAGACACACAGATCATTCAAAAAGACAAGATAGCTTAGAAATAAAGCCTTATATATACATGGTCAATTTTTGACAAGGATACTAAAACCATTCAACGGGGACAGGAAAGTATTTCCAAGAACAGGGGCTAGGAAAATTGGCTATCCATATGCAAAAGAATGAACTTAGACCCTTACTTTACACCATACACAAAAATTAACTCAATATGAAGAAAAACTTAACTCAGTATGAATTAAAGACCTAAATTTATGAAACTTACAAACTAAAAGAAATTCTTAGAAGAAAACATAGGTAAATATCTTCATAACCTTGCATTTTTAACATTAAAAGCACAAACAAACAAACAAAAATATATAGGACTTAGCGGCACCTGGGTGGCTCAGTCAGTTGAGTCTGACCTCAGCTCAGGTCATGATCTCACAGTTCATGTGTTCGAGCCCCACCGGGCTGTGTGCTGACGGCTCAGAGCCTGGAGCCTGCTTCAGATTCTGTGTCTTTCTCTCTCTGCCCCTTCCCTGCTCGCACTCTGTCTCTCTCTCTCAAAAATAAACATTAAAAAACATTAAAAAAAATAGGACTTCATCAAAATGTAAAACTTTTATGCATCAAAGAATACTATCAGATAGAGGGTAAAAAGAACCCACAGAATAGAAGAAAATATTTTCCAGATCATATATTTGATAAGTGATTAGTATCTAGAACATATAAAGAATTCTTAAAAGTCAACAACAAAATATCAAACACCCTAAATCAAAAACTGGGCAAAGGATTTGAACAGTTATTTCTCCAAAGAAAATAATACAAATAGCCAATAAATACATATAGATGTTCAACATTATTAGTCGTTAAGGAAATGTAAAAAAAAACCCAACAAACCACAATGAGTTACTACTTCATATCCATTAGGATCACTATTATTTAAAAAAAAATTTTTTTTTAATGTTTATTTATTTTTGAGACAGTGCGAGAGACAGAGTGCAAGCAGTGGAGGGGCAGACAGAGGGAGACACAGAATCTGAAGCAGGCTCCAGGCTCTGAGCTGTCAGCACAGAGCCCAACGCGGGGCTTGAACTCACGAACCGTGAGATTCAGGTGCCCCAGGATCGCTATTATTAACCAAAAAAAAAAAAAAAAAAAAAAGGAAATAACAGGTGTTGGTGAGGATATGGAAAAATAACTGAAAAGAAAGACTTAGAGATATCTGGATGGCAATCTTCATAGCAGCATTATTCACAATAACTCGAAGATGAAAAACTACTAGTGTCCATCAACAAATGAATGGGTAAACAAAATATGGTATATACATACAATGGAATATTATTCAGCCATAAAAAGAAATCAAGTTCTTTTTTTTCTGTTTTAAGATTTTTTTTAACTTTATTTTTGAGAGAGAGAGCGAGCAGGGGAGGGGCAGAGAGAGAGGGGGGAGAGAGAATTCCAAGGAGACTCCACACTGTCAACACAGAGCCCGATGAGGGGCTTGAACGCATGAACCCTGAGGTCATGACCTGAGCTGAAACCAAGAGTCGGACACTTAACCGATTGAGCCACCCAGGCACTCCCAAAATGAAGTTCCAATACATGCTATAACATAGATGAACCTTGAAAACATTATGCTAAGTAAAGTAAGCCTGACACAAAAGGGTAGATACTGCTATCATTCCATTTATATGAGATACCTAGAATATGCAAATTCATAGAAACGGAAAGTAAAACAGAAGTTACTAGGGACTAGTTAGTGGGAGGAGAGAATGATTAATGTGTGCAGAGTTTCTGATTGGAATTATGAAAAAGTTCTGAAAATAGATAGTGGTAACAAACATTGTGAATATACTTAATGTCACTGAGTTGTACACTTAAAAGTGGTTAAAATGGTAACTTTTATGTTATGTACATTTTTACCACAGTTAAAAAAACTAAGTGAGTTCTCAGTTTTCCCCAATAAGTGTATAGGACTTTAGATTTTCTTTCTTACTTTTCTTTTTAGGAACAAAGGGAAAGAGAGTCCCCAAACATAGCCTCAATTTAGTTATGTCTTAACACCTATCAATGATCTCATTTTTTTTTAATGTTTATTTTGAGAGAGAGAGAGAGTGAGTGCACAAGTGGGGGTGGGGTGACAGAGGGGAAAGAGAGAACCCCAAGCAGGTTCTGAGCTGTCAGCACGGAGCCCGACGTGGGGCTTGATGTCATGGACCTCGAGATCATGACCTGAGCCAAAATCAAAAGTTGGATGCTTAACCAACTGAGTCACCCAGGCACCCCAATAATCTTTTTTTTTTAAGATTTTTTTTTTAAAGTAATCTCTACACCCAATGTGGGGCTTGAACTCACAACCCTGAGATCAAGAGTCCAATGCTCTTCCTACTGAGCCAGTCAGGCACCCCAATGAACTCATTTTTAAATACAGCAACCCCTGCCCCATTAAATGATCATATTACAGAAAGATCGAAAATGAAAACAGAAGAACATAAAAAATCCACTATTATTAGTGTTTTTGTATGATTTTCTAATCTTTTAAATAATGAAGCCAAATGTATGCCCATAATAAATTCTTATTATGTGTGCTTAACCACAAAATACATGAGTGCCAGTCTCATTAATAAGTTAGGAGATCTGGTCGCATGTCTCACAGAGGCTTGGCCTAAAGCACTCTCACCCTTTCATTTTACTTTCAGATTTTTAAATGGAGAACAGTATGAGATTATTTGTGGCACCCTCTGCTTTCTGAATATGATGGAACTGTTCCTTCTATTCTCTGGAACATAGAGAAGAGTTTGTTCTTTCTCTTAAAAAGTTACCCAGCTACCTAAATTCTAAAAAGCTTTTTTGACACTTTGGTGAAAAGCATCTGAAAGTAATACAGTGAGTTATGGGCACAAAGAAATGTTTTTACATTTCTCTTTTCACTTGGCCAATTTCGTTTCTTTTGCCCGGGAATCAAGGGCCATCCAACAAAGAACTACAGTACCTCCACGAGTTTCAGATATGTATGTTTGATAAACTTAAAAAATGAGAAAAAAGTAGGTAACTCAAATGAATTTCTTCCCATACTTCCAATTCACTGTCCTGGGAAGAGCTGGCATCAGCTTTCCTTTTGCCCCGGTTCTTGCCAGTCATGTTTTTTCTGGACTGATCATCAGCGTCTTTATTTGGTGTAGTCTGGGACAAAGCCGGGCTTGTCGAAGGGTCTCCTGGAAAGGAAATCCGAGACATATGGCCAGTAGTCACAGGCTATAAGAACCAGAACAGGAAGATACATAGTCAGCATGTTTTCTGTCCTTAAGAATCATATTGCAGGGATAAAAGGTTGGAGAACCAAACTTTACCTAAGCGATTTAGGAATGTAGACCTAAATCAACATGGAACATCAACAGCTTCTAACATCACAGAGGGAGTTATAATTAGTATACCTGTCTCTCAATGGAAGAACACAGTTATAAAGCTGTTTTGCCTTGAACCTGTTTCTCAAGTTTTTTAAATCAGAGTTTCTCAAGTTGGCACAACTGACATTTTGGGCCAGATAATTTTTGTTGAGTAGATGTCCTGTGCCTTGTAGGATGCGTGGTTAAGCAGTACCCTTGGCCTCTATCCACGAGATGCCAGTAGCACTCCCCACCCACAAGACAACCAAAAATGTTTCCACACATTGCCAAATGTCTTAGGTGAATGGGGGAGGGGAGCGTGGCACAAAAAAATCCCCTTTAGTTGAAAACCAGGACTCCAGATGTGTTTACCAATGTAAGATAAAATACAGAAGGCAGCAGGACATGTTGAACTACCTTATACAGATATAATCAGTAAAATTTAGACTGGGAAATGGCATGAGATAAACAGTCCAGTTTCTTCACAAATACAGTATATTGGGGAACAAAAAAAGGGGAATTTATAAGTTAAAAGAGACATAAAATATACATCCACCAATCCCAATGTATGGGACTTACTTTGATCCTAATTTAAATAAACCGTAAAGGAAAAATAAAACTAACATTTATGAAAACACTAGAAATAATACCTTTTAGGATTTTATGATACTAAGGAATTACTAGTGAATTATTTTAGATGGGATAATTGGCATTGTGGTTATGCTAACAAATATTTATTTATCTTTTAGACATATGATGCCCGGAATTTGGGGAGAGAATTGGATGTAGCTGAAATATGAGTTGTTAATGTTGAAGATGGATGATGGATACATAAAGGATTCATTATACTATTCTGACAACTTCTAGGGTTTGAAATTCTCCATTATTAAAAAGTTAAAATCATTATGAAGAACAAAGATATTTAGAGATATGAATTCAAAACTAAGGCATCAACACATGTAATTATTTCAGTCATTAAGTCTGAAGCAGTGACCATCTGTAGGTCTATTTAGTTAGAAGACTGGTGAATGCAAGGTGCACAGAAAACTGCCTTAGCTGATAGAGAGCCCTGTTTTTCAAAATGCATCAGTGTTAACAAAACAATAAACAGTCCTTCCTCCTGTTATGTGATGTGACAGCCAACCACCAAATTTTCCTGAAAGATAGAGACAAATAAGAAGCATATACATATGTTTACTAATGTGCTTAGTATAAAGCCTTTATGTCAGGGTTTTTTGTTTTAACCTGGACATCATAATTCATTGATACATTTCAAACCTAAATGTAAAGGTTTAAATTTGTAGGTTAAATTTTATGTATTTCTCTGAGGGGGAAAAGACCATAGCTTTCTTTAGAATCTTGGAGATCTATGACACAGAAAAAGTTAAGAACTACTGCTCTGAGGCCTCGGCAGGTGTCCAAAATATGCATAGAGTAAAACTGGAGTCCTCCACCTTTTACAAAATGTGCCAAGATTCTAAAGTTCCTGGTCACAAGCACATTAAAGCTAAAGGGTGGAGTGGGAGTCACAAATAGTCTTTTCATTCTTGGTACTTTTCTATTCATAGCATCAGGTATTACCTCAGCCTGCCAATGACTCATCACATGGTCGGGTTCCAATGTTTAAATACTCCTCACCGGAGAGGGAAAGCCAAAAGCACAGTAACAGTGACTTAGACCACAACAAAATGAACTTCACTATCATCTCCTGAATGAAGTGCCCTTAAGCCAAAGTTTTTAGAGTGATGGCGCTTACCAGAAGGAAGTCTCTGTGCTGTAGGTGCGGGTACCATGACACTAGGCTTCTCGGTCTGGTATGTGGCTGCCGCTATTGTGGTACTCTCAGCGTCACTGTTAGTCTGGCCTGTGACTCCAAAGCTGGAGCTGGGGTAGCACGTCTGGTACTGACTCTGACCAAGGATAGTATAGGTAGGATAGTCCTGTAGACCAAAGGGAGTAAGGGAGGAAAACAAGACTCCTAAAGCAAAAGTTGATTTCAACACAAGAGACTTTCATGATCCTCTTCTTCATAATCATTTTCCTAAAACAATTAATTTGACATCTCATTTACCCATCTATAGCTTCCATCTAAATCACTGATTTCCAAAATGCATTCTGTGGAAACCTAAGAGTCAAGAGGAGATACTTCAGGGGCTGTCTTTGGAATGACCGGAAGGATGAAAGTGAAGGGTCCCATGAACTCTACACACAATGTCTTTTTTTCTACTTCAACAGCTTTCTTTCTTTCTTTCTTTCTTTTTTTTTTTTTCTATTTTAGGTACCGAATTTCTGTGTAAATTTTTTCACAGAACTTTGGAAGATTCTACTCTTTAGGAAGTTTATAAACAACTCCGCTATATGCTAGTGCTTTCTAAGAACGGATGAGCTTAAACAAAAAAGTACATTATCCTACATAACTCTCATTAAGGTTTCCTAGTTTAAAATTGAGTATCTCTCTTTCTTTTTAAAATAATCAAGTTTTCTTTAAATATGAAGTTTCTTTAAAATATTTGGAGGGAATTTTTTATTGTTTCATGAGCACATACATGTCAAAATTTATCAAACTATAAATTTAAATCCATGCAGATTATTATATATCAATTATACCTTAATAAAACTGTACAAAAAAATGCATATGATGTTTAGCTCAAATATATACCTTAAAAAATTTCCACTGATACTGATGTTAGTAATAAGTAGGAAGAAGCTAATCAACCAGACCAATTATAAGTAGTACTGAGCATCTATCATAAACCAAATACAACTCAGTATGTGTGTCCATGTATGAGCGGGAGAATGCAACATTAAAGAAAAGAGTAAGTTGGGGGCACCTGGGTGGCTCAGTCAGTTAAGCATCAGACTCCTGATTTCAGCTCAGGTCATGATCTCACAATTTGTGAGATTGAGCCCCACGTCAGGCTCTGTGCTGACAACGTGCACTGGCTTGGGATTCTCTCTCTGCTCCTCCCCCACAATGTGCACTCTCTCTCTCAAAATAAATAAATAAATATGCTTAAAAAAAAAAAAGGAAAAAGTAAGTTGTACTGGCTGAACTCAAGGGAGTTAAAAATCTAGCAGGAGAAGACAAAAAAAATTCCAACAAATTGGCAATAAATTATATGTCAAAGGAGTGAAGTACAGAGGAAGACAACTATCACTGCAGACTGGTAGTCAGAGAGCCTTTTTGAAATAAACAGATGGAGGGAATAAGAGGATGAATAAGCCCTGAAAAGGTTTTAAGGGACCAGAGTTGCTGAGTCTGGTTGAAACAAAGGTTTGAATGAATTATGCAAGACCACGAATGTGACTTGGATTCTTTAGGCGATGGTGTATAGTTTGTGTGGGGGCAGGAGATAGGGACTATCAAAATCAAACCCACAAATAAAAATACAAAAAGATTCTGGGGCGGGGGTTGCCTGGGTGGCTCAGTCAGTTAAGCATCTGACTTCTGCCCAGCTCGTGATCTTGTGGTTCACAAGTTCGAGCCCCACATCCAGCTCTGTGCTGACAGCTCAGAGCCTGGAGCCTGCTTCAGATTCTGTGTCTCTCCCTCTCTCTGCCCTTCCCCTGCTCATGCTGTCTCTTTCAAAAATAAATAAACATTTAAAAATTTTTTTAATAAAAAAAAAAAAGATTCTGGGCAGGTGACTGATGGGATAAAAGTGGACTTTTGAGAAAATTAATCAGATTGTGTTTTAAAATCTTTTTTTTTTAAATTTTTTTAGTAACATGGGGGCTCGAACTCATGATCCTGAGAACAAGAGTTGCACGCTCCACCAACTGAGCCAGCCAATTAGTATTTTAGAAAATGGATAGGTAAAGGGAAAAACTGGAGAGTAGATGAAAAATTAACTATGGTAATTCAGGATTAAAGGGGAAAAACTAAAACGAAACGGTTGGATTGGGAATTGGTGAGGGAAAAAAAACTGAAAACTGGTCTGGTTTGAGGCCTAGGTTTATTTAAAAATGGTCTCATTGGTAACTGAGAAGTCATAGGGAAAAGTGGTTTTACTTTTTTAGAGGACAAGGAGACAAAAAACGGTAGAATGAAAGTCTAGTTTTTGCTATGATGAACTTAGGGAAATAGCAGGACATTAAAGAAAAATATGTCCATCAATCAGCAGGAAGCTTGTAGATATCATGAGGTCAGCACTAGAATGTTCATTTCAGAAATAGTAAATGGACATTGTGAACGTGGTAAAACATTTCTGGGGATGGAATAATAAGCATGTGGAAAACTACAAAGACTGTCTACAGTCTATGTAGAGAAAACAAGATCAAAAAGAAAACCTATGAAAGGAAGAGAGATAAATGGTACACTGATGTACAGCAGAAACTCAGTAATTTGTGAACTATAAGAATGAACAAATGTAGGAACAGTCAAATGTAGAAAGATGAACCAGAATAGTCATGTTAATTACAGCCAGAAAAAGAGATTCATGGAGAAAAGATTCATTGCTACAGAGAAAACAAATAAAAACGTAACAAAAACAAAAAACCCTAAAACACTGAAAATACTGCCAGTGATCTAAACATAAAGAGTTAATAGAACAGTGACTGAGACCAGACCATAAGGAATTCACAAAGGAATGAATGGCTAAATAAAAATGTAGAAGGAACATGCATTTCATAAATATTTATTATGTGTCTTTAATGTGAGTACCAGGCATTTTTCTGAACTTTGGGTATGTATGAGTGAACAAAACTGAAAAATAAATCCCTGTCCCTATGAAGCTTCCATTCTAGTAGGAATTGGGTAGGAGGCAGACACATGTAGTAGGTAAAGGAGTAGATAGAACCATATCATTCAGAGGCTTAGCACAGTAATGAGAGAAATGGATGGCAGTCTGAGAAACCGTCCAGTGTCCTGGTTCTGGTTGTTTCTTAGGTTGGCAAATTGACCATGGAGAGAAGAGCAAGCTTGAAGAACCATATCAAACAGGATGATTAGCACAGTACCTGGTTTGAGATGCTGGAAACTGCTGCTGTTGGAATATTAGCCATTGTAGATGAAGTGGATATCAGGCTGGCATTTGTGCTTGAAGCTATAGGATTGAGAATGTTAAAAGATATTAAAGATACCATGTAAAAGGCTGGAAGAAATGGAAAGTATATTGTGTTTTAAGATCTATAAGGAGATAAAGAACATTGGCAAAGAAACAAATACTAATTTTACTCTTTTGGATGCCACACCTTACTCTAGTCTTGACTAGAAATAAAACAACTCAAACATTTTTCTGTTTCAGCTTGAGTCTTTAATTCTTCCTATTAAAGTCCTAGAAGGATTCACATATAATGTGCTGGTTCATACTAATGATATCAATAGAATCAGAAGCTAAACCAAATCATTCCAGTCTATTTCCTGAAATAGCCATTGAAAAATGACTCACTGGCAATGTGACTTACTGACAGCCAACAGAAACAAGAGCTCTGGTAAATCCACAGGTAAGTCCTATACTGTGATATTTCTTATCACTTGCCCCAAATTATGCCTTTCCTAATGCAACATAATTATTTTGAGAAATAGAGCTGATCCCCCAAATTCTAACATGCCTGGAGTTGCTTCTTGGGCTCTACTCAAATAATGGATTACTAATGTGGATCAACAAACACAACGATTTGGCATTTAATGATTTTACCAATGAGCCTGGAAAAACTTGGAAAATATTGCATATTATTCTCTCCAGGTAAAAATGTACCCTGTAAGCTATTTAGGCTGCCTGTCTTGGGACAGGAATCTGAGTTAGGTTTTTCATACTCTTCTATCACAGATCCCACCAGGGTTTTAATCAAATCTTCAGTGATTAGTATTTGTTACAGTGACTTTTTTCAGGGGGACAGTGAAAATGAGACTGTGAGGTACTGGTCTTGAACTCCTCTCCCTCACTTACCATAAGCACTCTTAGACACGGTTCCCCTGCAGCCACACACACCATAAAGGGTTTACCATCAGGTAGACCTGACTATCTGACTCCCCATCCCATTAGCAACAAAATCCTTTAGAGGTAAAGTTAACAGGAAAACCTCCATAAGGAACAGGGCAGGTGAACAAATGAAGCAGAAACTTGAGAGTATTCATCAAAATCAGAGGGAATTCTTATTCCTTTCCCTAAGGGTACTCTGCTGAGAAGAAAACCTAGAAGAGATTAGAAGAGAAAGTCTAAGGAACAACTACTGCTACAAGTCAGCTTTCAGATAAAGACCTGGGACCAAGAAGAGTTAAGATAATTTGTCTACTGTCATGGGAACTAGTGGTAGTCATGATGGCAACTGTGATCTCCCAACTGGATGAGCTAGGGATCAAATTTCCTGATTATCCAGGGAGATTTTCTTTTCTACACTACATCTTCCCCCAGGGGAACTAAAGGACTCTTAAGAGTTTACCTTCTTAAACCCAATAAGTAAATGATTTTATAACCTCATAGATGGTGTTTTCCTCTCAACAATATTCACTTTCTTCTCTACCATGGTCTGACCCATTTTTCCCCACTAAGGGCAAGTATAAGGAATTACTGTCCAATACACAGGCTAGATGACTCTGTAAGTAGATTTTAATCACTACTGTGGGTAGAGAATTTTGAGTGGATCTGAGGTTCTATTACCAGTATGTTATGCTAGGCAGCCCTGCAATAAAACAGACAGAAGGACATGAGGTGATTTAAGGTGGGAAAGAAAATCAGTAATTTACTTAATCTATTAAGTCGAACTCTCCCAGCAAAGTCCATTTCTAGCTCAATTTTTCTTTGGTCCTCCTTCTAGCATATACTCCTCTTTTCCTCCTATTTACCTTTATTTTAATTCTGTTCTACCTTCTTACTAACTTAAAAATGGTTAGCAGTACAACTCATTCATGTCTGATCTCTACATACATGGGGGAAGTACTCTGACTCACAAAGTGGTTTTATAAATTTAACAATTTTCAGACCACTTACTGAATTAGGCTAGAGGTAAAAAGGTAGACCTTACAAACAACAGTCATATACTCTTACTATCTCTGCTAGGAAGTTTAATGAGTTGATTAGCTGGTTGCTGATACTAAGTTATTAAAAGGTATCTTATTAAAAATCATAAACTACTTTCAGCAATAGTGACTTCTATTATAGGAAATGTTGGACTGCTGACCTAAAAGTTTATAGGACTCAGTAACTTCTTTCGCCAAATCAATCAAATCATTCCTAATATGTGCCATTAGTTCATTCATTCAGCAAACCACAGTTTTCTATGTACCCATAAAGTTGTTCCAGTCACTGAGAAATAGAGTAGTGAACAAGGCAAAGTCCCCGCCCTCACCAAGTTTAGATTCTATTGACAGAGTTAGATGATACTTAAATAAACAATAAATATTTTTTTAGGCTCTTGTTTAGCTTGCACCCAAGCTAAACTCACCCAAAAAATGTACACAATCACTGTAAACCCTACCCTACACATAACTGATTAAAAAGCCACAGATTTCAAAAAAAGTACTTATCATTTTGCACATATATAGATGTCTCAACAAATAATATTCAACTGCATATTTAAAAAACAAAGCAGCAATAGAAATTGCAACAAAAAGCACAAAACTCAAGTAGTAACTCCTATTGACATATGTCTGAAGGCTATTAGCTCTCCAAATGCCAACAGCATGGCCAACTGTTTTTTGGATAGTCTCCACTCCTGTTCCAACAATGGAGCTGTGGAATCATTGAGAGATAAGCTTCTGAGAACCACGCCCCACTAGAGGTCCAATTAATACACTCAATATACAGAAACAGCTTTAATCAGAAGACAGTGGTTACAGAACTGTGAGAGGCACAGCTAAATTAAACAACACTGCTCCAAAGCCAGAGGGTTAATCTAAGGGTTAATCGTACATAAAAGTTGGCACAAGACTTGCTTTCTACCCACTTCTAATTTTACATATCTCTCTCTCCCACCCTTGCTCACTTGGCTTTCAAGTTACTCAGAGTAAGACAAGCTCTTTCTCAATTGAGCGCCTTTGCAATGTTGCTCACTCTGCCTGGACTGTGCTCCCCGGCCTGTCCCTCTCTCCTTCCCAGCATGTCTACTTCCTCAGAGAGACACTCTGACCGCTATATTAAAAAACTAACTCCTTATTTTCCCAATCACAGCAATCTATTCTTTTTTTCTTTCAGAGAACTTTTCAAAATCTATTTAATTATTTGCTTGCTTATTTCTGTTTCCCCCACACGTCTGAAAGCTCCATGAAGGCAGAATCTTACTATCTTATTCATGATCTTCAATGTCTAGCAACGCATCTGGCACAGAGTAGGTGATGCTCAATAAATACTTGCGGGATTCATGTATATCTTGTAGACATGTATATTCCCATATAATTTGTGGGATTCAAGTATAGCGTGTCAAGGTCATCAAAAACAAGAAAAGCCTGCAAAACTGTATGTATAGTCAAGAGGAGCCTAAGTAGACACGACAATTAAATGAAATGTGGTATTCTGGATGGGACTCTGGAACAAAAAAGGGACTTAGTTAATAATAATGCACCAATATGGGGTCATGAATTGTAATAAATGGTCCGTTCTAATGTAAGATGTCAATAATAGGGGAAATTATGTGCAAGATGGAGGGGTACATAACTCTGTGTATCATCTGCTCAATTTTTCTGTAAATCTAAAACTACTCTAGGGGCGCCTGGGTGCCCCAGTTGGTTAAGCGTCCAACTCTTGATTTTGGCTCAGGTCATGATCTCACACTTCATGAGACCAAGCCCATGTCAGGCTCTGCACTGACAGCATGAAGCCTACTTGGGATTCTCTCTCCCCCTCTCTCTGCCCCTCCCCTACTCGCTTGTCCTCTCTCAAAAACAAATAAATAAACTTAAAATAAAACAAAACAAAACTATTCTAGGGGCACCTGGGTGGCTCAGTGGGTTGAGCATCCAACTCTTTTTTTCTTTTTGTTTCTTTATCTTTGAGAGACAGACAGAGTGTGAGCAGGGGAGGGGCAGAGAGTGAGGGAGACACAGAATCTGAAGCAGGCTCCAGGCTCTGAGCTGTCAGCACAGAGCCCAACTCGGGTCTCAAACTCACAAACTGAGATCATGACCTGAGCTGAAGTTGGATGCTTGACCAACTGAGACACCCAGGCACCCTTGAGTGTCTAACTCTTGATTTTGGCTCAGGTCATGATCCCAGCGTGGGATCTGTGCTGAGTACAGAGCCTGCTTGAGATTCTCTGTCTCTCTCTCTCTTTCCCTCCCTCTGCCCCTCTCTCCTGCTTCTGTGCACTCTCTCTTAAAAAAGAAAAAAAAAGTCTTAAAAATAAAACTATTCTAAAAATTAAAGTTTCGGGTGTCTGCTGGCTCAGTGGGTAAAGCATGCAACTCTTGATCTCAGGGTTGTGACTTTGAGCCCCACACTGGGTGTGGAGATTACTTAAAAATAAAATCTTAGAAAAAATAATTATAAAATAAAAACTAAAGTCTATTCAAAAACAAATCTCCTGGTCAATGAGAGACTATTAGAAAGAAGTAAGGAAGGAAGGGAGGAAAAAATAAAAACTATCATATGCTACCAACAATATTAGAAGCCAAACACATTCATTAAAAGTCAAGATTGAGTTAAAATTAATTTTGAAATTTCTGAAATTAATTTTAACACCTGAATACTAATCATTTAAACCATCTCAACTGAAGAAAAGAATCAGAGATTGGGTCACATAGTCACACCCTAGTAAAGAAACTGATATAAAGAAGTTAGATCTACCTAACAGAGGGGTTTCATGAGCATTGTTGTATAAACTGAAGAAAGGTTTTGATCAGAGTTGATCAAGCCAGAAGTAGATTTTATTTTAGGTTGAAATAATACATTTTAAAAGAAATTGCAGTATGTTGACACACAATGTTACATTAGCTTCAGGTGTACAACATCATGATTTGACAATTCTATATGTTATGTCAATTGTAGAATGCTTTGCGGTATGATGACGAGATACTGCTGTTTTGACTATTAAAAAAAATCTACAGAATGCTTTTTTTTTGGTGTGTGTGTGTGTGTAAGGATGGGGTAATTACATAGTGTGAGTGAAGCAGCCCTGGATAGCTAACAGTCACTATTCATGATATGTGACGTTAAAAGTGGGAGGGGGTACCTGGGGGGGCTCAGTCACATAAGTGGCCTACTTCGGCTCAGCTCATGGTCTCATGGTTCGTGAGTTTGAGCCCTGTGTCAGGCTCGATAGCAGAAAACCCAGGTAATTCAACTCTGCCAATACTCGTATTTCATTTCAGCTAGTTGTTTCAACTTGTATTACACCAAGTTTTTCTTCAGAATAAATGGCAAAACTTGGTAACTTGATGGCAACCCTTCTGCCTTAAATTCTACCCTGTGCCAAAGTTGTAATGCACAACAAAATGGGCCAAGAGGTTAACCAGAAAAAGGGAGGAAGAATGAATTAGATATCTGTCGGTAAAGGTTCTTAATGAACAGAGAGTTGAAACTGATACCATGATTTCAACATTGAAAATCAAAAATACAGCACTCATGCTTTGGGGTCAGACTGCTTCGCTTACATGCTGACTTAATTATTTACTAATTCTGCGACCGTGGACAAATTACTTTGCTTTTCTTTATCTTATATTCCCCATCTGTAGAACTGGATTAATAACAGTAGTTTCCTCATAGGTGTGTTGTGAAGATTACCTGAGTAGCACCTATCTGTTGCTCACACTGCTAAGTACATAGTAAGCGCTTAATACCAACAACGATCATCACTAGCAAACAGGGGAAACCAAGAGTCCTAAGAGACCCTAAAAAGGTAGTTACTCTTATTTTACAAGGAGGAAGAAGTAAGCAAAACTATTAGGTTTCTCAAATTCAAGAGGAGTGGTGATTTTACAACTAGGAAGAGGGTTATTAATAAAAAACAAGAGAACTCCTTGCTTTTCTTTCATGACTTAGGTGCAGTCATCAGGAATGTATCTGTTTAGGAGGGACATGGCTAGTAGATTTGTCTGTAGATGGATCTAAAAACCCTGTCACCCAGGGAAACACTTCATAAAAATGAAAGGGGATAGAGGAGAAGACAGACAAAGTCATACTCTTTAGTTTTTCCCTTCCTGCTTTATTCCCATTTGAGAAAGAAAGGTAAGGAAGAGGCAAAGAAAGAAGGGAAAATAAATAAGAAAAGAGGAGACTCAGTAACCACTAGGAGGTAATCTTACTTAGAGCAAGATCTCAAGATGTAGTGACCAGTTTGTTCTCAATGGATCAAGCAGAAGTAGTTCTCAATCATTTAACTGAAAACAATTAAAACTAAGCATCAAAATATTTTATTTAATATAATCTACATCGGGGCTCCTGGGTGGCTCAGTTGGTTAAGCGTCTGACTTCAGCTCAGGTCATGAACTCGTGGTTTGTGAGCTCGAGCCCCACGTCGGGCTCTCTGCTGTCAGCACAGAGCCCACTTCAGATCCTCTGTCTCCCTCTCTCTTACCCTCCCCCACTTGCTTGTGCACGCTCTCTCTCTAAAGTACGTGAACAAATAACATAATCTACATCACCATCACTTTCTCATCAAGAGTACCTCAGACTAGTTTTTGCTGTCCCACCCATACTCCTCTAGCACCCATTTTGAAAGGAATAAAATTTAAAAGCTGGGAGACATCAGGAGAAAGGAGGCAGATGAGAAGCCAGGTACATGGACATTAACTCCCACTGTCGTGCAATAACAAATTGCCTGTGTTGGATCTGGAAGGGTAGGGAATTCATTCCATAGCACGTTCTGCGTTTCTATCTTCGTTCCTAATAGTCCTGTCCTAATTCTAACCTTTTAGAAGAACAACTCAGGAAGGCAAAGGTGTTTAGAGTTGAAGCTTTAATGCTACACTTTCCATCATGAAAAAGAAACAAGACTGAACTTTTTGAGCAAGAAAAATGCTCTCACCACGAAGCAGCAGGTGGGGGCGGAGGTATGGCAGCACTGCAGGAGAAAAGCAGCACATACCTCATGTTTGGCGCCGTGTGGACTCCATGTAAGAGAAGTCAGCAAGGTTCTAACCCATGGAGTCTTCTGCTCATTTATAGGACAAAATGCCACTAAGAACAAACTAAAACAAAATCTGACAGGTTTTCGGGACACCAACATACAAAAGGGAAGGCTTCAATTCTACCAAGTAGTTCACATTTAAAGGCTAAACTACTTATGAACCATAGTCCTGGGTTCTGGTCTACCTAACACAAAAAGCATGCACAAATGCAAATACCACCCCCTTCTAGTTTATAGAACTCCTGTATTACCCAGTTTATTTGAAGATACAGGAAGACTGAAAACAACAAAAACAACAATAATAAAACACACACAACCATGCCTGTTTACCTTGAATGGGATAAGAATAATGTGCTGGGCTTGGCTGGCTTGTGGTTAACCCTGTAGTGCAGGTAAGAACACTGTGTTGACTTGGAGATGGAGTCTGAATTAAACCACTTTCAGGTTTCATACCTGGCCACAATGCACCTGAATCAGATAAATTGGACCAATTACAAACAATACACTAGGACTGAGGAGCATGGTCATGCTTTCAAATATCCGCCAGTAGGTTTAAAACCTCAATCTTAAAAACAAAAGTAAATTTGCTTGTAAGAGAAAGTTACTGATTCTCCCACTCATAATATACCACAAGCAAATACAATTTCAAAGACTGGGGAGGGGAGCTATAGAAACAAAAATCTTGCCAAAATCCCAATAATGATATGTATATAAGTTCATTTCAATGGCTGGGGAAGACTGACCAGGGTTCAGAAAAAAAAGCTACTGACACTCAACTGGAGTATTTGTTGTAGAGGGTGCCTCATGATCATGTACAGTGGTAAATCATTTATCCATTGTCAAGGTGGGAGACACTTCATAGAAGTTTAAAATTCACTTACCCTTTAAATAAGCACCAAATTTCTTAAAAATGTATTAAGTAGTACTTTTCTGCCTTCTTAAGTTGGTTATTTTGTTACCTTCTGATTAGGAAAGACATACCTGCTTATTTTTATAAATTAAAACCATTACAGAAATATGTAACTTGGAAAAAATAAAGTCATATATAATCCCAGAACCCATACTTAACCACTATTACAGTGTGCATAAGAGTGACTTAGATTTCTTCTATGTATTTTCTAATCTTTTTCTTTTTAATAAAAATGGGATGTTACACAGTTCATAATTTGCTTTTCCACATATCTATAAAGACATTTTTCCACATCAGAACATATAAATCTCTCATACTGATAGACATCATAGCTGTTCACTTTTATTTTTATCACAATGCTCCTGAACGACAATCTTTCTAAAACATATTTATATCCTTTCCTGCCTTCTCAGCAGGGAGGAAATAGTGAACATACCTTTATATTTTCTCAGTATTGTCACAAAGATGAATAGTGTGCTGTGTTATATATACATTACAGAGACACCGCCAGAGGCTATGGGGATTTGTGAAGATGGGACTAAACAGAACTCAATTACAGTTCTGTATAACTTTGTTTCTTTCTGTGATCTGTATTTTGACAATCTCTTGTCTCTCGCTTTATCTCCTTTGTCATCTGCAGTAAACTGGGAAACCATAAATGAAGCTTTGCTTCTACATGACAGCCTAAGGATGCCCTTTATGGTGAATAGTGTTGGTGATAATTCTGGCTATGCAAAAGTCTATTTAGAAAAAAAGCTTACTGTCTGGTTGTGCACTGTGTTCTGAACGGCTATGGTTGCTGGATCAGTGTTGTTGAAGGTAATAATTAGGTCCAAGAAGGTTCATCAATCACATTCCAGGTAAGAAATTAATACCATGGTCAGCCACAGCTTCAAATTCAACAGTAACTCATTTCATTTACTCCTAATCTGATACTGAATTTATAAAAATATAATGCATTGATAATAAGGCCCTCTGCTCACCAGGGCACTGAGATGTCTAGGTGCAACTCAGACCAGTAAAATTTGTTGATAAGTAAATGTAAGGGAGATGTGAAAATTTCAAATTTCCAAATTTCAAGGCAATTGCCTTCCCCCAAACTCTTAAAGCATAAAAAACAAAAGGGGTTTTCTTTTCTCACCTATCAAACACATGAAATAACTTATCTGAGAAGAACGAAGAATACCATTGTCTTTAGCATGCATTAGGAGGGTTGGCGCCCATTCCACGCTCAGTTTATGATCATTTAAAAAGTCTTGTCCAGGTTAGCCACAGTTAAACTCCTAACTATATCTAAATTTCAACACTAAAAATATTTGAATATGTTATTTTTTAAACATTTATAATGTGAAATTTGAATATCAGTGCCATGATTCTTGGTGGTTGAGTATCACATTTTTTAGCAAACAAATTGCCATTTCAATGTCATGGTAACTTTCAGGTTTATTGCAATCAAGGTGATATTTTTTTTCTAAATAGGTTCTGAATCTTAGGTGTTGGATTTGTGAACATGCTTATATTACACTATATTAAAATACTATCTTATTGAGAATAGTATTACCTGAAAATGTTTTGCTAGTCTCATTATTTAGTATATATAAATATATACATTTAAATAATTTTAAATATAGTTTTAAATTTTAAATAATTTCAAATAGAATTTTTTTTTCCTGGAAGTAAAAATTGACTTTATTTGGCAACCTTCAACAAATAGAAGCTTTTTCTGCCGGTTTTCTTGTGTGCAACTGACCAATGCTAAATAAGAAACAAACCTCAAATTCCTTTGCTTTTATTTTTTTGTCTGACCAGCAAACCAACCTAATGAATTATTTTATTTTTATAGAAGAGATTTGCAAAATAGACTGCCATCTGTAATTTTTTTTTTTAACCCAGCACTCAGTAGTGTAATTGGCTAAAATTTTGTTGTTGATGGAATCCTAATGGTAATTACAAACAGAATAGAAAAACTGGGAGATTGAAATCTGAGTAATTTGAAGCAGCATTTTTATTTTTTTATTTTTTTTTAATTTTTATTTTTTTAAGCATCAAAATATTTCATTTTATTTTATTTTTTTTACTATATGAAGTTTATTGTCAAATTGGTTTCCATACAACACCCAGTGCTCATCCCAAAAGGTGCCCTCCTCAATACCCATCACCCACCCTCCCCTCCCTCCCACCCCCCATCAACCCTCAGTTTGTTCTCAGTTTTTAAGAGTCTCTTATGCTTTGGCTCTCTTCCACTCTAACCTCTTTTTTTTTTTTTCCTTCCCCTCCCCCATGGGTTTCTGTTAAGTTTCTCAGGATCCACATAAGAGTGAAACCATATGGTATCTGTCTTTCTCTGTATGGCTTATTTCACTTAGCATCACAGTCTCCAGTTCCATCCATGTTGCTACAAAGGGCCATATTTCATTCTTTCTCATTGCCACGTAGTACTCCATTGTGTATATAAACCACAATTTCTTTATCCATTCATCAGTTGGTGGACATTTAGGCTCTTTCCATAATTTGGCTATTGTTGAGAGTGCTGCTATAAACATTGGGGTACAAGTGCCCCTATGCATCAGTACTCCTGTGTCCCTTGGGTAAATTCCTAGCAGTGCTATTGCTGGGTCATAGGGTAGGTTTAAATAGAATTTTAAATAAACTTTAAATAAAATTTCAAAGTATAGAATGTCTATAAACTGGCTCCTTTATAAAGTCAAAAACCAGGGCAAAAAGTCCAAGAAAAGTAGTGGAAGAGCTACTGACAGTAGTTTTCAATGTTTTTGACCAGAAACATGAAGTTGATATTTAATATATAATTATTTTATGAAGAACAGAAGAATAAAAGACCATATGAACACCACCTCCAGCATCACAGTAGCCTGGCTCTTTAAGCACATAAGTATCTTCCTTTAAAAGCACCCTTCCCAGAATTCCAAGTAACAGGGAACATGACCAAATGGTCTGACTATACAGCAATACTACTCACAGAGAAGAGGAAACCAAATCCTGGTTTCCTGACTCCTAGTCCACTGCTCTATGTCTACAACTACAAAGCTTCTCAATTTGTTTTAAGCACCAAGATCCTGATGTGGAAGAACAGGTGGTCTAACAGTGGCAAATGAAGTCGGTCTGAGTGCTATCCTTTTGCTGCCCCACACTGGGGTCTTATCACAAACTATACCCAAGTTTTCTCACCACAAACATTTCACTATTGGTTAGTCACTAACCAAACTAATTTGAGCAGCTCAGTTTATAGTAATACGTATCAGACTAGTAGATCTTTAGAGAAAGTTAGTTTGGTTAGGAACTGAAGTATATGCCAATGGTTAGGGGAAAAAATACATGAAAGAATATCTTGGTTTGTTGATACGACCGCTCATTGGAATGACTTACTATAAATACTAAGTAATTTAATCTGAATACTTTTCCTAATTATAAAGCGAGTAGATGTATATTATAGAAAATTAAGAAAACATAGAAAGTATAAAGAAAAACAACTGCACAGTCTCACTGCACAGGAAAAAACTACAGGCAGTTCTTGCTTTTGTATGGGACTGTGTTAACTGAAACCTGTACACGCTGGAGCAGTGGCCTCACTTGGTATGGCGCCACGGTAATGGAGAGCAAATCTGTAGTGCCTACACTGTGAACACTCACATTTTTTCTTCCAAATTATTCTTTATGTATACATTTTAAAAAATACTAACTTGGCATATTATATTGCTTTTAGTTTTACATGTTGCTTTTTAAAATTAGTAAGAAACTTTTCTCAAGATGCTGAATATTCTTTAAGAATGTGAATTTATTAGGGGCGCCTCGGTGGCTCATTAGGTTAGGCATCTGACTCTTGATTTCAGCTCAGGTCATGATCTTGCAGCTCATGAGTTCAAGCCTCACATGGGGCTCTATGCTGACAGCTCGAAACCTGGTTGGGATTCTCTTCCTGCCTCTCCCCTGCTTTCTCCCTCTCGCTCTCTCAAAAATAAACTTTAAAAAAAAGAATGTAAATTTATTAGAATATGATTTATAGTTTTCCATTCTATAAACTGCAATGTAACATACACATTTCAATTCAATGTGTAGGCTGTTTCCAATCTTTTGCTGTTATAAATGCTATGATAAATATCTTAGTAAAATTTTTGTGGGTATCTCTAATTAGTTCCATGGGCTGAATCCCTAGAAGTGAAATTACCGAGGGAAATAGCAAAAACTTAATCCTTAAGGATATTAATACATATTATCAAATCTCCATCTCACGTAGAGTTCTTTTAAATGAAGCTGCAACAGTGGCAGCTAAGGCAATCTTTTATGAGCCCCTAAAAATAAATGGGTGCCCCTTTCCTCCACCGAGATCACTGGAAGTTAACTGTCTAATCCTTTCTGCTGTCCTACAACATTTCTATGTAGCTCTTAAAAAGAATATGACCACTATTCCTTTATTTTTACAGACTGTTTACAATATAAGCTTCCTAGATTTCCCTTAGTCTTCTCCTTTCATTAAGAGAAGGAACATTTTTGGGGCGCCTAGTGGCTCAGTTGGTTAAGCGTCCGACTTCAGCTCAGGTCATGATCTCGTGGCCCATGGGTTCGAGCCCTGTGTCGGGCTCTGTGTTGACAGCTCAGAGCCTGGAGCCTGCTTTAGATTCTGTGTCTCCTCTCCCTGCCCCTTCCCCACTCACACTCTCTTTCTCTCTCAAAAATGAATAAATATTAAAAAAAATTTTTTTTTTTTTTTTTTTAAAGAGAAGGAACATTTTTTAACTGCAAACTCAACTCTCAGACACAGACCAAATTTATGAGCACTTCTGAATTAAACAGACCTGGGTTCAATTCTAATCCCAGGCATTTACTTAATTCTATGACCCCAGGCTAGTCACTTGATCCTTCTAACAAGCCTGTTTCCTCATCTATAAAAAGGGATAATGCTACTACTTACTCCCTAGGACTGTTCTAAAGATTAAATAAGACAATAATGTAAAGTGTGAGGTACTTATTCTCAGCATACTGCACAGTATATAAAGCACTTCATAAACATCAGATAACGTTACTACAATGAGATTTTCTGAAGCTCACTGCATCTGAAATAACAGACTACCAAATCTAGTTTTGGTGCTAATAGGCAGCACTAAGATAAAATTGCCAAATCTTCATTAGAAAAAATAGTGTTTTATATTTGAGTGAACACATTTATAAAAAGAAAAAAAAAAAGCCATTATCTGTAATTTCCTTAATAAATTATGAGAATATGCCATATCTATCATTCACATTACCCCAACCTAAATCTCCCTCCAGTAAGTTTCATATATTACTTAAGTCAATTTAGCTGATTCTCTTCTCTTAGAAATACTGATGGAAGAATTTATGAAACAAGTCTCCCTCATTCCCAAATATAAAACAAAACCAAATTAACAAAAGAGCCTACTATTATAAATACTTCTTTACAATATAAAGTTTCCTTCAAGTTTTTAACAAGGATCTATCATACAATTTTCTTTTTTTCTTTAATACAAGGGAAACACAGCGATCATAAAAGATACTACAATATGCACATAGCATTATGGTAGGTATTCCATAATCTGAGTTCAGAGATATAATAGGAGTTTTATTTAATACTGAACGGCAGGAATGACCAACTGTTCAACAATGTCATAAAGGGCTCTGGAATTGATGATAATGAATTTAAATCAAAACAGAAGGTAAAAAACCAATATAAAAATACTTACTTTATACTTGCTAGTTGTTACTAGTTAGCTGTTGAAAAATTAGCTTTCACATACCCACAAAGATATAAGCACAAACATATACTGAGAGTTCTGTTTCCAAAAGGACTGCTCAGTTTTGGCTGGTTACATATATAACAAATTTAAGATTTTAGTAAACTGGCTGATACTGACATGCGTGGAGGCATTGACTTACAAACAGGGAAACAAGAGCTGTTTGTCTTCTCTCATGAAGTTATCAACTACCGCTATCATTAAACATAACCCCCATTTTTGTTTCTAGTAGTTTTCAGAAGCCAAGGAGTGCTAACAAGCCTAAAACTAAGAAAGCTGTCACTATCATAAAGACTAGCCAAATGGGCCAGGAAAAGTAGGAATGTAGAAACCAAAGGCAGGCAGCACTAATACATCCAGAATCTGTGGCAATCTGTTTAGATGATTTTTTTAATTTCCAACTAGTTTTGGTAAAGGTTACAGAGATATAATTTTAACACGCTGCATATGTGAAAATAATACAGGATTCTCTCAATTTTCTAAAACTAGTTTCTAGGAAACCAGGGAATGGGCAATAAAGCACCCTACATATATCAATTTACACACAGAAAGAAAAATCAGCGCAGATATTAAGCGCTCAAGGAGTTTCAAATTGACTTCGAGTAAAGCATTCTAATTCGCAGTTCATGTCCAAGAAGCCTAAAACCAAAGAACAAACTATGCACAAAATAAGGCTATGCAAAATTGGGGGTTCTCCTCATTCTAAGATGACTTTTTGGTTCAGCAGAGTAACAATTGATCAGTTTGGGGCAGAGGGAGGAAAGAGGGAGAAACTGACAAAAAGAAAAAAAAGAGAAAGAGTAAACTAGAAGGCATATTCTTTCTGGATATTTAGATTACCTGGTTTTAGCAAGAAAATGAATCACCTTAAAATGTATTAATTATGCTTACCTAACCATGGTAACATGTTTTATAATAAAGAAACTAACAGTAATTCTTCAAAGAGTTTCCCAAACACTTAAAGATTCCAAGCTTTACAGTCAAGGTTTAGTACCTTGGAAATAGCTAAATGTTAATAGATAAACAAGTGAGTACTGAAAGTTTTAATTTTATTTAACATGCATCAAATATACCGTTGGAAAAGTTGCACACCCAACTTTTATCACACTTGTAACTGAGTAGGTACTCTGTAAAGAATAACCCATCTTTCAGCATCCTGATGAGCCATACTTGACTTTTGGGGAAAGATCGAAGTTTCTGGGGGATAAAATCAATAGTCTTAGAAACTGCTTATAATAAGATGCCTTACCAAAAGGAGGTAGTCCATACGTTTGGGTTGCCTGAGGGTAGACAGCATAGGGTTGAGACTGCTGTAGTGTCTGGTACTGAGTCTGCCCAGGGTAAGCAGTTTCCGAAACAGGAACTGAGAGGATATGTGCATAAGGTCTAGAAAAGTTCAAGAAAACAAAAACTTTCATGTGTGATTTATTTTTAATGAATAATAGAGGAAATAGCTAATACCACTAAAAGCAAAGAATCAGCAATGAGGAAACTAACCTTCCACATAAAATGTCTCTTACTATGGCCAGAAAAAACTAATTTTTCCTTTCCAAGTTCTACAATCACCTAAGAAACAATTTTACGGAAAATTTAATATCCTCCCAAGGTCCAGTTACCATGCTGTGACCATTTTTGATATACTATATGCAAGGCCCCTTGTGAGATACAAAGACAGATAAACTTATCTACATAGAGAATAAACCCCAACATAACAGAAGACTGGACAGAACGGGATTCACAAATGGCTCTTATTCTCCACCCAGCCCTCTGGGCCAAACTAAGAGGGAAAGTAGGACTTGAAAAAGAGGGTTAGGCTGGTAAAGAAAAAGCAAGCGACCACTACACATCAAAGAACAGGGAGCAGAGGTGGGCCCCAATATTCCCAGATCAAGTCTACAAAATAGAAGCCAGGTAACTAATAAAATGTGACAAGTCCCAGACAGGACTCGGAATCTCCCCACAGACATTCAAGCCAGAATACACCTGCCACTAGTTGCTGCCAACCACATCAGGTTTAGCAGGAATTTGAATTCAGCAGTGGAACTTCTGGGACTTTTAGCTAGATGACCTGGTCATTTCGTCCATGCAATAAAATGGCCCCACATTTTATGCACTGAATTTTTAGATACAAGTTATTTTATTTGGTGAGTTACACTGTACTTGTAATCAAGTGTTTTATGTACCACGTAAGTCATAACAATAAAATACTGCAAGGAAGGGGTGTTTCAGAACAGGAAAGATTTTTTCCAGCTTTGGGGGAAAGCAAAATGAAGAAAGGCTATGTGAGCTGAGCAGATAAAATGTGCAGAAATGGGACAGAATGGGTATTTAAGGAAAAGAGAAAAACTCTGGCAAAGGTATAGAGGAAGGAAAACAAGGGCTTAAGCTTGCAAGGACAAGAGATTATATTAAAGGATGTACGTAAAGGGGAGCAGCAAGAAAAAGAAAGACAGCAAAGACCTCGAACACCAGGCTAAAAGAGTTCAGACCAATCAGAAACAACTAGGAGTCACTGAAATTGTTGAGCAAAGAATGACAAGATCAGAGCTGTTCTTTAATAAAGATTAATTTGACATTGCTTTGTAACATGGATTAGAAGGGGGAGAAAGTCAAAATAGAGGTTCGGTTAAAAAATAGCTATAATGCAATGGTTCATGTAAGTGCTAAAGATGTCTGAATTAAGATAGAAGGCATAGCAAATAAGGTGTTCTGAATGCAACAGGTATGTAAATATTTTTTGAGTAGGCAAATGAATTTGGAATATGCAACATATTCACATCTATTCTTCCTAGTCAGATATGAGACCAAGAAATAGCTCAGGTTATAGTTGTTAATCAAGTCACATGGGAAAAATTTTAAATCTTGGTGACTTCAAATGACTGATCTCCAGATATGCTAAATATCACAATATCCTTTTTTCCTATAGTGTCTTTATAGCTCAAAGTATTTTCTTATCTCCTTCATAATGATCTCAGAGAATAATAAGTTCAGTCATTTCACAGAAGAAAATCACATGAAAATGACTGGCCCAAAGGTGCTCTTAGTATTCCAGATCAGATTAGAATTTGAAGAACTCATTGAGTTGACCTTTTAGTTATTTCTTAACTGATTAAAAATTCAAAAGGTAAAAATGGGCACAAAAAAGAAAAAAAAATTATCAGTTTTCTTTTTTTAACAGTCCCATGGGTATCAGACACCTCTGTTACCAATTTCTTTGTGTTCTGCCTACGTAAGCACCTGGGAATTCATCCTACTTTAATAACACACCCATGTATATCAATTTATGTGCAGGCTCACCCTTTATTAACACACAACTGGTAGTCTGGCATATGCACGGTTCTGCACCTACTCATCCCGGAGATGATTAACTTATGGATCTTAAATGCTGATCTTACCTGTTGAAGGCCCAAAATGTTGCCTCTTAGTGACTGCAACCCACTACGCCTAACTTCAAGCGTAGTTCTACTTTCAGGACATTCCTAAAACAATTAAGCTGAGAAGTCCCGCCAGAAGACTGGCTTGAGCTGTGTTTATTAATTTATCAAGGTAGACGAAAGCGAGAATGATCAGAGGTCAATCAGTATTATGCTTTGATAACTAACAGTATTTTCATTTTCAGTGACTATTCACTTAGAGCAAGCTCCTGGGCAACAGTGATCTATTCCAGGCAACTATCTACTTTTTAAAAGTATGTTACAGAGACTCTACATTTAGAGGGAATAAAAAAATTGGTGTAGGAACAGAAACAAGAGAGGTGAAATTAAGTTAAATGTCAACTTAATAAGCTAAGTATCAAATTAAATTTTGAAATGAACCTAAAGGCATATAGATTTTTGAAATAATTATTGAACTTACTTTGCAGAATACATTTGTGAGGTATAATCATTGGATGAGCGAGGGATGTAATCGGTGCATGTCATAACTGAAAGAAAGATATCACCAGGTAAAAAGTTAGAACATTCCAAAAATGAAATGAGAAAACCACATATCTCACTGTATAGTCTTTCAAATAACACAATACAGCTTGGACATCAGAAATTTAGGAAGACTATGCAATAGAAAATACTTCTCTTACAGTAATGGGTTTAGAGACTTTTAGAGACAGTGAAAGAAGCCAGAATGTGGGGGGTATGGAAAAGAGCTGAAGGTTAGTTCCAGCTCATCTCTAGCTTCATCCATCACTGAGCTAAAACCATAGATGAAACAACCTCCTAAGTGTTCACTGTATTCACAGGCAAACTTCAAAAGTAAGATCCAGATCTAAGAAACCACAATGTATTTCTTCAGTTTGTTCATTCTCTGGGTGCTTCCACTATTCTGAGTAAAAGGCCCTAAGAATGACTTGCAGGAAGACAGATTTGGGGGGAAGTACCCAGTTTTATTAGAAAACTGTTGCTAGTGCTGTGTATAATGCAGCAAAAGATGCAAGTATACTTCTATACCACTATTTTTTCAGCTTTGTAGTTAAGGCTTTAAGTTTGGCAAAGCAAAGACAGATCCAAGGAACTGATGTGATTCTCTGATGAACCATCAAGTAAAGAGACTTTCACAGCTAGTGTCCTCTTTGACCCCCATGACTTCATCTAAAATAGCTTCTGTGAAGGCTGGACCCTCATGATTTCATCTGTAAATATTTAGCTCAAGTCTGACAGGTAGCAGAATCCTATTTATTAGGCACAATTTCAGGCCATGTTGTAGACAGAATTATATGATAAAGAACTTGTACCAGGCCCCTGAACTATCCAAGAACTTCCTTTAACATCTATAAAGGAGGTTGCTCTATTATAGGGATTAAGAGTAAACCAACTAACTTTACATCTAGCTGGGTTTCCCGAATGTCTGAAGTAAAAAGGGAACTCTGGTCATGATGAGGGGCCAATTCATGCCCAAAAGTGAGATAAATCGACATCTGTGAGTTAGGCATAAAAGATCTTGTCCACTGTCATTGTTCAAGGTCTTTAAAAGTACTGGAAATTAGGGGTGCCTGGGTGGCTCAGCTGGTTGGGCATCCGACTTCAGCTCAGGTCATGATCTCTCAGTTCGTGAGTTCGAGCCCGCATCGGACTCTGTGCTGACAGCTCAGAGCGTGGAGCCTGCTTCAGATTCTGTGTCTCCCCCTCTCTCTGCCCCTCCCCCGCTCGCACTCTGTTTCTGTCTCTCAAAGATGAACAAATGTTAAAAAATTTTTTGGGGGCGCCTGGGTGGCTCAGTCGGTTGAGCTTCCGACTTCGGCCCAGGTCATGATCTCACCGTCTGTGAGTTCGAGCCCCGCGTTGGGTTCTGTGCTGACAGCTCAGAGCCTGGAGCCTGCTTCGGATTCTGTGTCTCCCTCTCTCTCTAACCCTCCCCCGCTCATGCTCTGTCTCTCTCTGTCTCAAAAATAAAATAAAAAAGATTAAAAAAAAAAATTAAAAAATTAAAAAATTTTTTAAAAAGTAGTTACTGCTGTAGATCACATTCATCCATAATCATTTTTTTTTAATTTTTTTTTTAACGTTTATTTATTTTTGAGACAGAGAGAGACAGAGCATGAACAGGGGAGGGGCAGAGAGAGAGGGAGACACAGATCGGAAACAGGCTCCAGGCTCTGAGCCATCAGCCCAGAGCCCAACGCGGGGCTCGAACTCACGGACCGCGAGATTGTGACCTGAGCCGAAGTTGGACGCTTAACCGACTGAGCCACCCAGGCGCCCCACATCCATAATCATTTTGACAAAAATGAAGGAGATCTCAATTAGGTCTAAAGTTCTTACCATCCATCACATAAAACATAATTTCATTTGAATTCTGCATAATGGTTCCTTCTCTGCTGACAAGTACTTTCAAAACCCCAACCCCTCTCCTCCTCCGATTTAATTTAATTCTCGAAGAGATTGACAAAACATCCTGGGAGATTTAGGTTCAATATTTACTTCTCTATAGAATGAATGAGGCTTTATCTTTGCTGGACTTAAGAACCATGAAAGGATTATAAACAGTCAAGGCATAAGCTGCTCTAATACTAGAATAGCAGCAGTGAAGATGAGGCACAACCTTGAAATATATTCTGAAGGTAAAACTAACAGGACATTCTGATGGATTTGTATCTAAGGAAAACAGGGGAATACAGGATAATTCCTACGTTTTCAACTTGAACAACTAGAGGGACGATGAAACCGCTTCCTAAAATGGGGAAGTTTGGGACAAGAGGTTTGATAGGGGCTAAGGGAATAAAATACTTTTACACATTTTAAGTACGAATTTCCTTTCAGATATCTAAGTGGAAATGTCAAATAGGCAGTTAAATCAGGGGAGAGGTCAGACTGGAAATAAAAATTTGGAATTCATTAACAATGTATACAATATTTGTTTTATTTTTTCATGTTTATTTATTTTTGAGAGAAAGCGCAAATGAGTAGAGGAGGGACAGAGAGAGGGAGACGTAAGGTCCAAAGCGGGCTCTATGCTGTCAGTGCAGAGCCCGATGTGGGGCTCAAACTCACGAACCGTCAGATCACGACCTGAACTGAAGTCGGATGCTTAACCAACAGAGCCACCCAGGCGCCCCAACAATGTATACAATATTTAAAGTAATATAATAATGTAATGGATGAGAGGATGCAGAAAGAGAAAAGATGGTGGACTCAAAATAAATCCTGAAGCCCACCAACATTCGGAGTTCAGACAGAGGAAGAAGGGCCAAGAAAGGAGAAAGGCGGGAGGAAAAATGGTGAGGCAGAATATGAGAAGAGAGAAACATGCACTAGAACTAGTACCCTCACAGTAACTGAAAATAACTAATGACCTTGACAAGAGCAATTTCATTGGAAGAGTGGTGACAGGAGCAAAATTTGAGAGGGCTGAAGGATTAATGGGAGACAAGAAAACAAGAAAAGGGCAACTCTAGGGGCTCCTGGGTGGCTCCGTCAGTTGAGTGTCCGACTGCGGCTCAGGTCATGATCTCGCGGTCCGTGAGTTCGAGCCCCGCGTCGGGCTCTGTGCTGACAGCTCAGAGCCTGGAGCCTGCTTCGGATTCTGTGTCTCCCTCTCTCTCTGCTCCTTTCTCTCTCTCTCTCTCTCAAAAATAAATAAACATTAGAAAAAAATTAAAAAGAAAAAAAAAGGGGGCAACTCTTTCCAGAGGTTCCAATGGGTCATGGGACAAAGAAAAGGCATGAAACTAGTGGGGAATGCGGAACCAAAGGAAGATTTTGTTTGTGTTGTAAGACCACAGATACTGGGTCATGTCTCTTTACTGAGAGGAAGAATTAAGAAGAGAAGAAGAATGTGGGGCACCTGGGTGGCTCAGTCAGTTAACCATCCAACTCTTGATTTCGGCTCAGATCATGATCTCACCGTTCATGGGACCAAGCCCTGTACTGGGCTGTGTGCTGACAGCGTAGAGCCTGCTTGGGATTCTCTCTCTGCCCCTCCCCCACTTACGAGCACATTTTCTCTCTCAAAATAAATAAACTTAAAAAAAATGTTTAAAAGAAGAGAAGAAGAATGTGATGATACAGGAGTGGTCTTAGGGGAGGGTAAGAAGGGATTGGACACAGAGCACAAAAGGTCTTACCTCTGGAGCAAGAATACTATTTCCATTCTGATGAGAATGAAGCAAGAAAACACGGGTACATACACAGGTAGGTTTGAAGATTTGGTGGTAAGGAAGTTTCTTGTCTGACAACTGCTATTTGCAAAGGAGCCATCAATTGAGGATGAGGAAAGGTGAGTGAGGGTATAGGTACTTTAAGAGGAAAAGAGGTGTGAATTATCAAAAGGTAAAACTCATTAGGGAGATGGGGAAATGCAATAGGATTTCTAATCATGATGGGTGCCTACTTGAGGCGTTGTAATAAGTCAACTAGGTATATAATTTAGCCAATATTTAGCTATTTGAATACACTATGGAGAAGATGGGGAGTTATATTAAATTAGCAAGAAGGGTTAGCAAGGAGAGGCTTTGCAAGAAGGCTTAGCAAGAATAGCTCAAGAGGCAAAGTTACTGAAGGTATCTGTAATAGAATTATTATAATAAAGAATATCTGCTGAGTAAAATGGGACATCAAGGCAGGCAGATATGATGATGGGTACTGATTGGATAAGTCATCTACACGGATTTTGAAATCACTAAGAACAGTAAGAGTTTGGATGGAGAAAAAAACAAAGATCTACTTTTTAAAGAGCAAAATGAGTAGGAGTTCAGTCTAGGGTAAAAAGAAAGGTAGGGGGAGGCATAAATATAGACTTCAAAGGAACTAGAGTTTTTGAAGGAAAAAAGAGAA
This sequence comes from Panthera tigris, assembly GCF_018350195.1. Lineage (NCBI taxonomy): Eukaryota > Metazoa > Chordata > Mammalia > Carnivora > Felidae > Panthera > Panthera tigris. The sequence continues at coordinate 20,920,183 of NC_056667.1, forward strand.
AAATCATTTAGAAGCAGCAAGAGATTCAACTTAATTCCTGGCCTTTGAATATAAAAGGAACAGGTTTATTTCTTGGGGATGAGTGGGACATTAAAAAAATTAGAGAGACTTTTCATTGATTAGAGCAGTTTCCCACAGAATGAACAGTTTCTCACATGCATCAGAATCACCTAGCTATCTTCTTGAAAATATAGATTCCCATCCACATCAGATCTATTGAATGTGATAATCTATGAAAATGAGGCTGGAATTCTACACTACAAATAAGCACTCCAGATGATTCTTAAGTATGCTAAAAGTTTGAGAACCACTAGAATAATATATACAACTCAAGACATATCATTTTCTAATATATGGAAGTATATAAGGTTAAGCATAACCTGTTAAGAGAAGAAACATCCCCTAAACAAGTATCTTTTTAAAGAATACAATAAAGAATACAAATTTATTCTTTTAAAGTGTGTGGTAAAATATGGAGGGGCAATGAGATTTAATTTCAGGGAGCACTATTTGCCCTATGGAGGCAATCTGGAGGAGTATGTGGGTATGCCAGAGAAACTTACATCTCTGCAAGAATAAATAAGAACACTCTACAAACTTTTGTCCATGCATGAATGCATCTGTTCTATCAGAGAAAGTAGGCTGGTAAGTGGAGGATGTATCTTATTGAGCTGGATCTCCCTTAGGGTCCACTATCAATCTCGGGTTCTGAGGGGATTACTTTTCTTTTTTGGCATAAATTGACAAGTAGAATCATTTGGTTATTAGAAAGGTGGAAAAACATCAAAGCCTCCAGAAGAGCAGTCAGAGGTTGGCCTACAAACTTTTCTGATGGTAAGGCATATTACCTATAGAACATCAGAACATCCAACTTCTTTTTTTTTTTTTTAATTTTTTTTAATGTTTATTTATTTTTGAGACAGAGAAAGACAGAGCATGAACGGGGGACGGGCAGAGAGAGAGGGAGACACAGAATCCGAAGCAGGCTCCAGGCTCTGAGCTGTCAGCATAGAGCCCAACGCGGGGCTCGAACTCACAGACTGTGAGATCATGACCTGAGCCGAAGTTGGAGGCTCAACCGACTGAGCCACCCAGGCGCCCCAAGAACATCCAACTTCAAAACAAAAATAAAGTCAAGTGTGACTCCTCAGGTATGTGGATTCCATGCGATTTTGTCCCTCAGCTGGTATTCAATAAAGTTTATATGGGAGCACGGGGATGAACACACACACACACACACACACACGGAAAGGAAAGGCTTCTGTACACATGGGACAAAAAAGGCAGTCAGTGAAAACCAATTATAAAAGAACAGCATTACCTATAGGAATACCTCTTCCATCATGCACAGAATATAGTACTTACTTTCCTCTGACATGGTAAGGTTTGAAGCAAGGCTTGAAGTTTCAGGTTTCTGATCACTGACTTCAGGGCTGCTCACTTGACTGAGAGAACCAAAATGAATACATTAGTCCCTCATGGACTTGCTGCATTGCTTAAAGTGATTACATCAAACCCATTTCTTCCTAGGCTATACAAGTAAGAGGCAAAGTAAGTCTTCCTCATGGTATTATTATTATTGGTTTTAGCAGCTACCTGAAGAGCTAGGGTCAAGGGTAGTATACCCTCAGCATGTGACTGTTCTTTCTCATATCACTAGACCCCTTCCGCTTTCATATCATTCAGAAATTCTAGCTGAGTTATAGGCAAGTCAGAGTTTTTCTAAAGACCATGTGGTAGGGGAAAAAAAAAAAAAAAACGTCCACAACACTTAAAACTGCACTGTTGCTTTGTTTCCAAAGTTCCATAGGGAAGTAGAGAGATGTCTGATTTCAGAAAGTGATTCTCATAATCACTTGAAAAGTTTTTTCAAATTACATATGCTTGCTTCCCAGAAGGGGATTCTGAACCTTAAAATGATTCATTCTGCTATATTTTTCTTCTCTAATTAAAAAATGTTTTTCTAAATTTGTTATCATATCCCAGACAGAACAATACCTTTTTTTTTTTTTTTTTAAGTTATAAGGGAAATTCAGAGAAATTGCAAAAGGTAAATCACATAAACTGGGAGAACAAGTCATTATGTCACACACTTTAATGTTGGCAAGATTCTCACTGAAATTCTGGAATGGAGATTTTACTAACTAACTAACTCCCTCCTCCTTCTACTTGACTTTCCACTCTTTAGTTATTCCCTCAACTACCAGGTTAGCATAATGATTAAGACTACAGATTCTAGAGCCAGACTGCTTGCGTTCATATTCCACTCTGCCAAAACTAGCTTAATGACTTTGGGTACTTCTTTGCACTCCAGTTTCAACTGTCAAAGAGGGATAATAATAGAGCCTAACTCATAGGGTAGTTGTAGGGATTAATTAGTTAATATATAAAAAGTACTGAGAGACTAGAACACAGACAATTTAACTGTAGCCATTATTATTATATTACAACTTCTCCCCAGCCCAGGCATCCTTTCCATATTCGTGTTTCCTAGAAAGAAATCCACTTTGCTATTCTACACTCTAGGGAGAAGTAGAGGACACTGTACGAGAGGCTCCATATATCTGGAAAGGTAAGACTGACTAATAAAAAACAAGAATAGTTTCTACGCAGCAAAACTTTTAAAATAAATGTTATTTATATTAAAAATACACAGCATCAAAATTTTTAATGTTTATTTATTTTTGAGAGAGAGAGAGAGAGAGAGAGAGAGAGGGAGAGGGAGAGAGATAATGAGTGGGGAAGGGGCAGAGAGAGAGGGAGACAGAGAATCCAAAGCAGGTTCTGCACTGACAGCAGACAGCCCAGTGCAGGGCCTGAACTCACAAACCATGAGATCATGATTTGAGCTGAAGTCAGATGCTCTATCGACTGAGCCACATGGACACCACCACAGCATCAAAATTCTTAAGGCTCTCATATCTTTTCTGAATGGACCACTAATATTCAAGTGTAATATCAATATAGTTTTTTTTTTCCTGGTATATTCTGAATGTTCAAACAACTTTTCCTCAAATGTAATTAACTTTTTATTTATTTTTAAAAATTTTTAAATGTTTATTTATATTTGAGAGAGAGAGATAGAGAGACAGAGAGCAAGCAGGGGAGGGGCAGAGAGAGGGGGAGACAGAATCCAAAGCAGGCTCCAAGCTCTGAGCTGTCAGCAGGGATGAAACCAAGAGTCGGATGCCCAATTGGACTGAACCACCCAGGTGCCCCTAGTACTTTGTTAAACATTTAAAATTTTAGATCTAGGGGCGCCTGGGTGGTTCAGTAGGTTAAGTGTCCGACTTTGGCCCAGGTCATGATCTTGCAGTCTGTGAGTTTGAGCCCCACATGGGGCTCTGTGCTGACAGCTTGGAGCTTGGAGCCTGGAGCCTGCTTCTGATTCTGTATCTCCCTCCACTTGCACTCTGTCTGTCCCTCTCAAAAATAAACATTAAAAATTTTTAAAAAATAAATAAAATTATTAAATCTAGAAAAATTATGTACTATCTCAACATTTATTTTCACAGTTATATAAACATAAATTTTGCTTAAAAGTTGTGCATGGTGAAAAAAAGATGTTCTCAAATAAAATGACTTCTCCCTCTAAAAAGCAAAAACACCCAAACTCTTCAAAAAGTGAGGAGCATCACAAATGCTTGATTCTTATTCAGTAGAACTCTTGTAATAATCAACACAGGGCACTTGGATGGCTCAGTTGGTTAAGCATCTGACTCTGGTTTTGGTTCAGGCCATGATCTCATGGTTCATGGGTTCGAGCCCCATGTCAGGTTCCATGCTGTCTCTCCCTCTCTCTCTGCTCATTCCCTTCTCTCTCTCGTTCTCTCTGATAAATAATCAACACAATCAACCAATAATGAATAAACAAAATTAGGTTTGGACGTACAATGGAATATTATTCAGCCTTAAAAAGGAAGGAAATCCTGACACATGCTATGACATAAATGAACCCTGAAGACACTGCACTAAATAAAACAAGCCAGTCACATAAAGACAAATACTGTCTGATTCCACTAAAAGGAGGTACTCAGAGTAGTCAAAATCACAGAGACAGAAAGAACAGTGGTTGCCAGGAGTTGGGAGAACAGGGAAATGGGGAACTATTATTTAATGAATACAGAGTTTCAGTTTAGGAAGATGAAAAAAGTTCTAGAGATGGATGGTGGTGATGTTGCACAACAATGTGAATATAATAATGCTGCTGATTTATACACTTAAAAATGAATGAATGGTGAAGTTTATGTTATATATATTTTATCATAATAAAGAAACTGAAGGAGAGAGAAGGGATAATTATAGGAAAAGACAAAGGTGGTAGGTTCCATAATATAACTGCAAGGATCAGCCTTAGATATAAGCAGAGGAATTAACTTCAGAGGACAGGGTAAAAGAGAATATTGTAGAGAAGCAGATAAATGGGCAGATGTGACAGACAAATGAGATAGTTTCTATCTAAATGTTTCTAAGTTCTCTTTGAATTAGGGAGCAAGATCCCCAGCTGGGTAAATGGGAGCAAAGTAAAGGGCAAGGAAGATGAAAGGAAGGGGAGGAGGCAGGAGGCAAGGAGGAAGGGAGGGAGGGAAAGAAAGATGATTTTACAGCCTAGGATAAAACACACTAGGAAGGGTGGCTGGACCACCAGGAGTGCTTAAGTGCCTGTTTGCGATGTAATCATAAATGAAAACAGTTTTGTGTTTTTCTCTGACAATGTTCAGGTGACTGGAAGTAAGAATGGAATAGGTGAACAGGTGGTCTACCCAGGGTTGTGGTTTTGCTAAGGAAGCATGACACAGGGGAAAAGGAGAACAAGGTAGAAATGTTTGCAAGGGACTGATTAATAGATCTTATAATTTAAAAAGCATAAGAAAAATATTGAAATCTTGTGGGAAGCGTCAATGGGTAAGAGTGAAAATATGATAGCTCATTTAACGGAAAATGTACAGGAAGATATCACATGGCTAGTGTGGCAGTAGTATAAATGAGCTGGAATGGAGTGTGTGGTACTAAAAGAGTAGGATTCTGGAAGTTCAGATGTTAGAGGTGGTGCAGTTACTGGTTCATAGACAAACAGAAGTAAGGACTGTGGAAAACTGAAAACTACGGTGTTGTGGAAGCCGGAGTATGAGGGGCAAAGAAGCTGTCTCTTATCTACAGGGAGTGGAGCTAATGATTAAGGCATCCCATGTCCATTTGGTGATTAATGCCAAATCCTTTGGATTTCCCTTATTTCTGCTTCTTTTTCCCATTTTGTACCCTGTACATCTGACTGAAGAATGTTCACCATCATGTCTCTTCCATATATTGCAGGACCTGATAGATAACATGAGTTCAGTACATATTCCTAAACAAATAATGAATGAATAAGACAAAAATCAGCACTTATTTGTTTCAAGGACAAACCAGTGGAAGGATATTTTCACCTTAAACTAAATAATTTCAAAACCTAAAGACTGATGCTAAAATTCAAAACTAGAGTAGTCAACCCAAAATGTACCCATATACTTATAAATAGCAGGTGAAAAAAAACTAAGTAGATCATTAAAAAGAAATTCAACTTTTCATACCTCAAAGTTTGCTCTCCTGATTCCTGCATCTTGGCTTTTTTCACCTGCAAAAATAAATATACAAAAGCATCAATATAGTGCTCTGTTTCTGAAATCATCTACCTATTCATATGGCAGGCTGATATTAACTAATAATTTACAGGGTAACTATTTCATTTTGTTTGTTTACATTTATTTAATTAACCTTTGTTATATTTTAGAGTTAGAGATGGGCTTCTTTGTTTTTCACGTGAGCTCTTTCTTTTCAATGAAAAAATTGTTTTTCAGATTCAAGGTAAAATGTTTACCAGGATTTTTACTCAAGATACAATGTTTACCAGAGTAAAGTATCCAAACTTGGGTACAAATTAGTCGGTTTTAAATTTTAACAGACTCATAATTATATTATCAAACAGTAAGTATGGCATATTCAACAACATCAACTCATTTATTACTTTATGAAACAGAAATGTCTTTATACTTAAATTACATGCCAAAAATAAAGATAAATTCTTATCAGGTTATGAGTACTTTAAAAAATATTCTTTATGCTATTCTGTTTTATTCCAGATTTTCATCTTTTTCTAATTCATTCTGAGGTAAAAGCATTTCCACTGAAACAGTTTAAGAATCCCAAACAGAAGATCAACAACATTTAATAGTACCAGTGGATTTCCTTGCTTTCATATATATTACAAAGAATCTGATTTTAGAGTTCTCTGATTAGAATAACTAGTCACAGTAGAAACATGCTTAGTATGCTTAGCCATACAAAATTACAAAATTATGGATTGAGAGTATCTCAAGCTAATAAAAAGCTGAAAATCTAAATAATCTTCAACAAAAATATCAGGTGGGAATATAGCTATTTAATATGATTAAATTTAACATTTCAGACATTGTTTGCCTTGATTTGGGCAATTATGTCCCCCTGTAAATCAGAGATAGGAAGCATCTGCTGCCTGGCATTCCAAGCAGGTAAACTAACTCAAAAAGATACAGAAAGATATTACAAAAGTACGGGTTGAAACAGTACAATCCAGAAACCGAATGTAAAATAGTGTAGCTACTTTGGAAAAGTTTAGTAGTTCCTCAAGGGATTAAATACAGAGTTACCATATAATCCAGCAATTTGACTCCTAGCTACATAACCAAAAACCAAAAAAAACAAACAAACAAAAAAAAAAAAAAAAAAGGAAAAAGGAAAAAAAAAAAAGAAAGAAAACATATGTCCAGGAATGTTCCTAACAACATTATTCAAAATAGCCAAAAAGTGAAAACAACCCCAATGCTCATGAATGAACAGATAAATGGATAAATAAAATGTTAAAATAATGATAAATAAAACAATGAATGATAAATAAAATAAATTCATACAGTATTATTCAGCAATAAAAGGGAACGAAGTACTGGTACATAATATATGCTACAATGTAAATGAACCCTGAAAAGATTATGCTAAGTGGAGGGAGCCAGTCATAAAGAACCACATAATGTATGATTCTATTTACATGAAATGTCTACAAACAGGCAAATTTTTAGACAGAAGTTAGATCAGTAGTTACCTAGGGCTGCAGGGGATGAGGGAGTTGGGGGGTGGCTGCCAATGGGTATGGAGTTTCTTTTTGGAATGATGAAAATGTTTTAAAATTGATTCTAGTGATGACTAAAAAACATTGCAAATATATTAAAAACCACTACTTTAAAATGGATATGTCAATTTTTTCTCAAAGCTTTTATTTTAAAAAAACGATATAATCTTATGGGCATGTTATAACTGAAGATAACATAAAAAAAAAGAACCAATGGCAAATTTGTGAAATCAGGGTTCTATCTGTACCTCTGCTAAAAAAAAAAAAAAAAAAAAAAAAAAAAAAAAAAAAAAAAAAAAAAAAAAAAAAAAAAAATCATGCCTTAAAGGAAAGGAAATATCCATGTTTTGTTTCAAGCATTTCCTTACTCTGATTTTTCAGATGATCAAGGCTGGCTTTGCACTGATCTCTAAGTTTTAGGCTTATGGTATAAAACTGCTATTAGTCTGGAGGAACAGAACTCATTTGAAAGAAGTTAGGTATTTGCTTATAAATATGTGAATAAAAACATTTTTAAACTTTGAGGTATGCTATCCTTTACCTAAGTTTATCCTCCTTGATAAAGAAGACACAAAAGAAATCAGGGGTGTTGAGTCAAGAAGTTGTCTCTTCACCACCTGTTCTACCTCTTCTTCTCCTTCCCCTCCAAGTCCAAAACACAATTTTAAAGTCCTTTTTATTGTTCTCAAAAATGGTTCCCAAGCTACACTCCTTTTCTACATCCTAGCCTGGAGAGTATACTATGGTTATAAAGCATTTGCCACTTGTGTTGTCTACAGTAAGCATTAGTAATTTCTTTTTAAAATTTTAATACAAAAGGCATACATGCTCTTATTTTTAAAAATTCAAACCATTCAGATATGTATAAAATAGAAAAGACTTCATTCTGCCTCATCCCTCCATAAAATAATCAGTATTAAGTTTGCTGTGTATTCTTCTAAAATTTTTCCTATGCATGTAGGTCCTTTCAAAACTTGAATTCAGAGAGCACCCCTGATAGCCATAAAAGCAGGTATTTTCATGTGCTTCCAGCTTAGCAGGGACAATCTTGGTTTATACCTCTTATCCCGGAACCAAGTCTGTTTAGTGTCCCCTTTTACTCTTCAAAAGAGTTCCAGTTTGGACAATAATACAACTGTTTCAGAGTATTTGAAAAAGATAAAGACTGGGGGTCAAGGAAGGGGAAAGACAATAATGTCAAGGTAACTGGTGAACAAAGAGTGAACCATTTCCAAATGCAGAAGATTGAGGATTGATCGGCAATAATCAATTGACAGAAAACCCAAAGCTAAAATTTATGTTGCACTGTCAACAATGACCTGAATAAAGCTTAAGACAGGGCAAGTAATTAGTAAAGAAACAAGAAAGGGATAATTCAGCAGGAAAGAGACAAGAAGAGATAGTGAGATTAAAATAATTCTTGTAATAATGTCACTAGTAACATCTATATATACAAGTAACAGTAGGGTTAAAACTCTTGGTTTTATTTATCATCATTAACTTGGAATGGAATCATTCTTTCTACTCAAATTTTAGACCTCTACTACAGCCTGTGAAGACTTGTTTTTCTCTTCAAAGTATAACATTTACTCTTTCCATTCTAATTATTTTGAACAGTTCTTAAATATTCTGTGTTTTCTCAGATTCTGTATTTGTCCATTTGGCAGCCATTAGTCACAGGGCCAAACTAAGGACCAAGCTGTGTACATCTTCCCTGTGATCCAGAGCCCTCCATCTCCTTTATCCAACTTACACACCAAGCCAATACTTCCCCTGCTCTGAGTCACCCCAGAGCCAGACACCAGCACCCAGTAACATCCTTGATACCCCAAAAGCCCTTGGAATTATTCAGACTACACAAACCTAAACCGTTTACCCTGCCTTGCCTTGCCTCTGGAAACTCCAATAATGGCTATGGCCTATGCTTTCCCCTAGCTCCTTTTTGCCTCCTAACTGACATTGGTGCCTCCCCCTGTGGTCCTGTGTGACGTGCCATGCCTTTCACTTTTAAGGACATTAAGCTTTTCCTTCAATGGCATGGACTTCCCTGTGTTATCACTCAGTTACCTTTAAAAATTAAGACCCAAGGGGCGCCTGGGTGGCTTAGTCAGTTAAGCCTCCGACTTTGGCTCAGGCCATGATCTCATGGTTTGTGTGTTCAAGCCCTGTGTCGGGCTCTGCGATGACACTGCAGAGCCTGCTTGGGATTTTCTCTCTCTCCCTCTATCCCTCTCCCACTTGTTTTCTCTCTCTCTCTCTCTATATATATATACACCTCTAATTAAGATAAGATAAGATAAAAATAAAAATAAAAAAAAATAAAAAAATAAAAATAAAAAAAATAAAAATTAAGGCCCAGGAACAAATCAATAAAAAAATGATGCTCTGTGACAATCACCATTTATAGTCAGCAGAAAATGTTTTTAAAATGGTTTCATTTCTCACCTTCTTAAGTAACAATCAGGTTTTGGACATCATGTTATAGAAACTGAATAGAAGAGCAAGGAAATAAAGTAGAGTAGAAAAGACAACTCACCAGCAGGTCAGCCTCACAATTCTACTTTAAATACATAAGGAGTTACTAACAACAATACCCATTTCAACAGTATGTCAACACATAAGTCTTTTGAAACTAGACCTCTTGACCAGACTTCTTACTACATTAAAAACTCAATGCCATCATTTTCTTTGGTACATTTAATGTCTCTAACCCAGCTATTTGTTCTCACGGTACATATCCTAGGAACACTGCTTAGGATGATTTTTAATTCTACCATTTCCTTGATTATCGATGTCCCAACAGGGATAAGGGATGACATTTCAAATGTTTCAAGGTCATTTTACCAATTGCTATATCTTTCTGGTTTTATACTTGCCTTAAGTGAGAGGGCTAAAAGAAAAATGGCAAAGTAATCATCAGTATGTACTTCTCAACATAAAGAAAATATTAAAAATGTATTAAAGGACTTCTTGGGAGCACATGTCCATCTTTCTGTGATATAAAGAATACATCTGGAACATGAAAAACATACCCTATTACCTGCTTTCAAAATTCAAATTTTTCTAAGCTGGATTTTCATAAAGGTAAACATGTATCATTCTGCATTCTTCCTTAATATAAAATGCAAGAGGCTCATTCAGGATAGTAAACTGACTCAGTATTTATCTAACTTCAGAAAAATCTCAACACAAAAGAAAAACATCCTTTAATACAAAAGTATCTACGAAAATGATTACTATTGCCTTTCCTTATTATTTATTTATTTATTTATTTATTTATTTATTTTGCTTTTTTAAATGCTAAGGGTCAAAACACAGAAAGACCAAAATATACAAACAAAAGGCCACAACAAGGCAATAAATCTGTATCACTTGAGGACATTTAAAATTATTTTATTTATTTATGTTAAATATTTAAAAGAAATTAAGAATCTAACCTGGACTCTGGGGTCTTATCTATTTTTTATCTGCTTTTTAAAGTAAGTATTTTAGTATTTAAAAATACTTACCTATTTTTAACAATTAGTTATCAAATTATACTTTCTTCAACTACTACTACTTTTTAAAAACTTAATCAGAAAAATTTAGGTAAAGATAAAAAGTACGTTTTCTGGCACAAATGATAATATATACTGTTTTACTGGTAAATAGACATCCTCTTTTATTTTCTAAAAACTGTAAGGACAGCAATTGTTGGTTCTTTTTAATGGCATTTGCAAATACAGTACTTTTTTTATTTTTATTTTTTAATGTTTATTCTTTTTTGAAAGACAGAGAGAGACAGAGCACAAGTAGGGGTGGGGTGGAGAGAGAGGGGGACACAGAATCTGAAGCAGGCTCCAGGTTCTGAGCTGTCAGCACAGAGCCAAATGCAGGGCTCGAACTCATGTACCGCAAGATCATAACCTGAGCCAGAGTCAGACGCTTAACCGACTGAGCCATCCAGGCGCCCATGCACTACTCAGTTTGTAATACTGAATTTTCTAAGCAGACTCCCAGGTATTAACAAAATGTGAATTAAAGGACATGAAATTATTTTCTTAGAAGGAAAGTATTAAGAAGTCTCTTCCTTATTTTTATTTCTAATTTGGAATCTGCAGTATAACTGAGTGATCTTTAAAATCTCTTAAGATTAGCTTTTCTATAAAGAACTTTAAATTGTTAAAGGAAATACTTACTGGTTGTTCTGGTAAATCTTGCTCTTCTTCCATGAGGACCAATATTTCTTTCTTACACTTATGTGACTGGATTGCAAGTGTCTGTCAAGCAGTCTTCACAGTCTGTTTAAAAAAGAGGGGGGATCCAAAGCTTTATGTCCTCTTTTATCATTGAGGCCATCAGATAATAGTTTTTTTAATTTTTGTTACCTCAAGCTTTCTACGTGAGTCCCAATCTCAAAATCTCAAACCTGCACGTGGCCTTTCCAAACTGACATGCTGTACCAAGTCAAGACAGGTATACCCAATGACCTTTATACTACGTCGCAAAAGCCAACACGTGGAAGCCCTTCTGGTTTACTTAAAACGTGGTTACTATAGTGCCCAATGCATTAAACATTTTATAATGACAGCTGTGTGCAGATAACTAAAACATTATTTTTGAGGATTATTGTTACATTAAAAAATGATAAAAACTAGCCTAGCAAGTCAGTATGTTATGATAACATCTAACCTGCTTGAATCTGGAACATTTACATAATTGTTAACACAGACACACCAAATCACTTTAAATAGGACAAAATGGAATATCAATTAAATACTTTCACAACCAACTATCTATATATGTATGTTATTAATTTAAAGGAAAGTTCTTCTGGATTTATTTTAATAATGCAAATAAATAAGTAAAGCAAAACCTTGAATTATAGAATTAAGGAAAAATAATCATGTAAAGCCAAGACCAAATTTTATTCTGAAATAACAAGCTCCACTAAATATCCTACTGTGTCAATCTTGCTTTTAATTTTTTCCATGTTTATTTATTTTTGAGAGAGAGAGTTTGAGCAGGGGAAGGGCAGAGAGAGAGGGAGACACAGAATTCTAAGCAGGCCCCAGGCTCTGAGCTATCAGCACAGAGCCCGATACGGGGCTCAAACTCATGAACTGTGAGATCATGTTCTGAGCCAAAGTTGGACACTTAACCAACTGAGTCACCCAGGTGCCCCAAAGCAAACTCTTTACCTTCTCAGACCCTGCTCTTCCTGACCTGATTTCCAAACTAAGAAAGAAAAATAAAGGACTCGAAGACCCCAATTAATGGTAAGGACATTTTACTGTGGCCTGATGGCAAGAAATAGGTAGATATTAGAAAACTAAACACATTGGAAAAACAAAAACTCCATTTCCCTTTAACCCAAATGAAATGGACACTTCTCCAAAACAGATGTGACTGCTTCTGGTTTTAATTAAGGTCACTCCTGTTTTCACTTCTACCAACCACTGTACCTAACTTAACCTATAAAGCTAAAGCAGGTATAGAATCTTATTGGCAAAGTAATGGAAACAGATAAAAAACATGAAAAAAGAAATGAAAAACTTCAGTAGTGCCAATAACACCACCCCTCCACTTCTACTGCTCCATCTCGATGCAATACAGCATGCTTTTTAGAGCCACGCTCCAGAATGGGAAAAAGAGAGAAAACGTGTCTTTTTAGATGCAAAATTGTCCCACTCTACCACAGCTTTAATCCCTTCCCGGACCTAGAATGTCGTAAGAAAAAAAGTTTAAAGGTCAGAAGCATGTGATCATCAATACTCACGTGGAGTCGTACACAGAGCCTCAAAAGCTAAGTTCTCAAACTACATGACGTAGATAACTAGTGCTGCAGAATTACGGAGCACAATAACTAAAGCCCACAGGGGCTATCTTGCCTGAACTTGTTTTGCTCTCCTCGGAAGAGTATAATCAACGTGACGTGAAACTGATTACAATTGTGAAAGATGAAACATTTTTATGTTTTACCAGCTCCTACCCATCTTAGTTTTAAATTGAAATGTCTTTATTTTATAGGATTTTAATAACATCTAAATGTACATAATATACATACATAATTTCATCCCAAAACAGGAGCAAAATCTGGCCAAATCATGAGGCAAATGTAATGCCTTTAATACCTCATTTATTGAATTTTTGTGTGACCAGCTCTCACCTAAACAAAAAGTGTTTACTTAAGTAAAACAAAAGTGTTTTACTTAATTGAAGGCCATACTGTAATAACTGTAATCTCTAATTTGTAGATTCTCAGCACAGGAGAGGGAAGGGATATTCCTTCTCATGGGGGAAGGGTTATAAAATCTACTTCTGGGCAAGACAGAAGGTAAGAAAAATTATTTTAAGAAAAGGATACTCATACGTGCTTTAATTTTAAACATAAGAACTAATTGATTTAAAAAATATGAACATCAAAGGAGAACAGACATTTTTTATTGATTAAAAGGGATCATGGGTTTTAGAAAGTAAGAAATACTACTCTTAATTGTGGGGAAATAAATTCTCAAGCCAGACAAAACTAAATGTTCAATCTTGAATTTTGTTTTTTAGAAATATGGCAATATTATGGTGATCTTATTATGAAAAGGAACAAATTTTTTTATTTTTCTTAGGATAAAATCTATGGTGAGTTGCAAAAAAACTTTAAGGGAAAAACTGGAAGACCTTCTACCTCCTCTATTTTTCTTTGAAAATAAGCACCCTTTGTTATTTCCATCTTAAAAATCCCTTTTAGTTTCTCAGCTTTTCAATTTAGGGAAATAAAAGGGGCATAATTTTTATAGTTAGAAAACATTTTTTTAAATCAAGTAATTGATCAATGATCACCAATAATTTTGATCATTTTAGAACAAACAAACAAAAAAAAACGATCTACAAGGAAAGCACATGATTTGTTACAGAATCTTCTGGGATTCTACTGGCAACGTGTAACATGTATAAAGTTGCAAACATTCATTCTGGTACATTTGTGTATACAATATATTAATTATATTAATAATTGCTATAAATTATGTATTTTCCTCACAACATGCATCTAAGACACTACTTTCTATCAATACAGTAGTCTTCTATCCAATAATTTATAACTTGAATAACCTGAAAAATATAAGGATATACTAAATACAAGAATGCAAGTATTTGCCACATTCCTAGCACTTCTCAATGTGCTAAAACCTTAATATTAAGACCTCACACCATTTTCTGTAATTGGCACATGCTTACAATCAAGTCACGTTTACTAGCAACAGACGGAAGTGCTGTATAACACAGATACAGTGCTCTGATACTTAATATCAAAAAAAGTACAGAATTACTAATCTTAATATTCTCATTTCCATGTATGAGTTCTAGCATTTAATCGAATTGTGGGTTTTTAATGTAACCTGATATTATTCTACACTTACTGAAATTCATCTTTTAAAATATCCAAAAATAGGACTTGACAAGGACTTGACATAGAAATGGAAAGTGGATTCTTATTGCAATTTAAATGAATACAATTACTTACAACTTAGTCAAACGGCCAGTGAAATTACAAAACATGCTCCGAGTTAATCTTTTAAGTACCTTCGAGCATTTGGACAGTAATGTCTTCTCATAATTTTCTAGTTTCAATTCTTACTATTGACTTCTAAAAACAGCTTTTTAATCACCTTTTTGGGTGAGAGTTTGTCAGTATCTATATATCATCATGGACAGAAATCTGGGAAAATCTACATTTGAGAACAGAAATAGTATTATTTCCTAAGACTTTCCCTATCTGTAAACGCTGACAATGAAAAAATAGGGAATTCTGTTTGGATTTGAAAGGTCAATTTTAAATACTGTGATTTCACATGTTTATAAATAAAGCAGGATACTTTTGTAAAATGGCAGCCATAATTTAAAAAAAATTGTTTTTTAATGTATGTTTATTTTTGAGAGAGAGTCAGAGCATGAGCAGGGAAGGAGCATTGAAGAGAGGGAGACACAGAATCTGAAGCAAGCTCCAGGCTTTGAGCTGTCAGTGGAGAGCCAATGCGGGGCTCGAACCCACCAAGTGCAAGATCATGACCTAAGCTGAAGTCAGGTGCTTAACTGGCTGAGCACCAAGGCCCCCCGGCAGCCATAATTTTTATTTTTAATCTTTAGAAATTAGAAGGGAAATTATTAGTAAATATTTTATTTCAAAATTCTAATTAAGATTCCTATGTCATAATTTCTGTTTTGCACCAAGTTAAACATTCTATTCACCCTGTAACTGTAAATGGCTACAGGTAAGAACTTACATTACTGCAATGTTATTATAGCTCTTTAGGAAGGGAAACACACACACAGCACAGAATAAAGGTCAAATTGCTTTCAATGAAAATAAAGTATATGTTACTCTTAATTATGTGTCTAAATAGAGCACAACATTCCGATTATAAGTCCTAGAAGGGGAACTTGCATGTGGCTACGTGTGCACAGATTGAGTATCTTTGATACAGTTCTAAAGAGAAAACAGGTAGCTCATAAATTTAATCACTGACTACACTGTATTTTAGAAGTCTACTTACTATTTCTTCCAAAGCCTTATAGATAAATTTTTAGAACACACCAAACAAAAGGCTACAGAAGTTTTCCTGGGGAAAATTAACAGCATCATTCCCCAAATTAAATATATCTCAGCAAGGGGCGCCTGGGTGGCTTAGTCAGTTAAGTGTCAGCTCAGGTTGTGATCTTGCAGTCTGGGAGTTCGAGCCCCTCGTCGGGCTTTGCGCTGACTGCTTGGAGCCTGGACCCTGCTTCGGATTCTGTCTCTCTCTCTCTCAAAAAAATAAACATTAAAAAAACTAAAAAAAAAAAAAAAAAATCTATATCTCAGCAATAGTTATAAACAATAGTAATCTAAAGAAGTGTCAAAAAAGTGGTACATCATTACTTAAGATTATTAACATGTGAATTACTTTAGGATTTAAAAGTACATAATTAGCAAAAAAAAGAGTACATAATTAGCAAATGTCTATCATGGTATCCTCAAATATAATTATGTGTATGCCTTGAAGAATGAAAACAGTAAGCAAAATACTGTCTTTTAATGGCTTTAAGATAACTGCTTCAAGTATTGTTATTCAATAATAACTTATCTATTTAAAGGAGATCATAAATGAATTAAGAAACTAGGGTCCTAACACCCAAAGTACCAAACATAAAATCTAAAGACACCTCTTCCAAATAAACTCTAATTTATCAACTAGGAGGCCTTACAAGGCAAAATCAGAAAAGGTGTCAGGAGAAATGGTTTCAAAACATAAGAATACATTTCTGTGGTCTCTTGTGAAACATTGCTTAGTAGTAAGCGGCAGAGGGCAAGTAGTAATTTGGGATTCCTAATCCACAAAACATACACATTAGTTTCAAACATAAAGTGAACAAATGCTTATTAATACTTACAAATATCTTACTGAAATTAGGCAAAATAACAATGAGTATCTTGGAGGAGACGAGAATAATTGAGGGAATTAAGAAAGATGTACCCTACACCAACCAGTCTTTAAAACCAATTATAGTGGGAAGGACGAGAGAGCAATCATTTACTAAGCATATATAATACCCCAATTATTTTTAAGTTTATTGTCTTACCTAGTTTTATCTCCACAACTATCCTCAGACAGGACAACTATCCTATCCACGGACAGGGCAACTAGGACTGAGAGATTTAAACAATTTGCCTGAGAATAACAGCAATAATGTTTCAGGTTAAGGTAGAAATACATCAAATAAAGATATTACCACCAGAGGATGGTGGTAATAGTTGCACAACACCATGAATGTACTTAATGACACTGAATGCTGTATTTAAAAGTGGGTAGAGGAGCCTGGGTGACTCAGTCGGTTAAGTTTCTGACTTTGACTCAGGTCATAATCTCATTGTCCCCAAGTCTGAGCCCTGTGTCGGGCTCTGTGCTAACAGCTCAGAGCCTGGAGCCTGCCTGGGATTCTATGTCTCCTTCTCTCTGTCCTCTCTCTTCCCTGCTCGTGCTCTCTCACTCTCAAAATTAACATTAAAAAAATTTTTTAAATAAAAGTGGGTAAAATAGTTAATTCTGCTATGTGTACTTACCACAATAAAAAAATACTAAAAGACCCAACCCACGAGGGGCGCCTGGGTGGCTTAGTCAGTTAAGCATCTGACTTGGGCTCAGGTCATGATCTCGCAGTCTGGGAGTTTGAGCCCCACGTCGGGCCCTGTGCTGACAACTCAGAGCCTGGAGCCTGCTTCAGATTCTGTGTCTCCCTCTCTCTCTGCCCCTACCCCACACTCTCTCTCTCTCTCAAAAATAAATAAACATAAAAAAATTTTTTTAATAAACAAAAAGACCCATGAGACAAGAAATCCCAAAGCAATGATCAAATCTAAAAAGTGCTTATAAGTAGAGAAAAATCAATATTTAAAAACTATTGCCAGGGCACCTGGCTGGCTCGGTTGGAGCCACATGTGACTCTTGATCTTGGGGTTGTGAATTTGAGCCTTACAGTGGGTATAGATTACTTAAAACAATTTTTTTTTGATGTTTATTTATTTTTGAGAGAGACAGAGACAGAATGTGAGTGGGTTGGGGCAGACAGAGAGGGAGGCACAGAATCTGAAGCAGGCTGCAGGCTCCGAGCTGTCAGCACAGAGTCCGACGTGGGGCTCAAAATCACGAGCTGTGAGATTGTGACCTGAGCCGAAGTCGGACGCTCAACCGACTGAGCCACCCAGGCACCCCTACTTTAAAAAAATAAAATCTTAAAAAAATACTGCCAGAAAAACGGTATCAATGTGGAGAAAAACATGACTAATTCTAAATATATGAAGAACTAAGCATTCAAGAAATTTTGGAGAAAGTAGATTAGCATACTTATCTGTAGAAAAGAGATAAAAATTTTGTGCAACAGAAGAAAGCATAAGCAACAAATCAACAGAGCCAGTTATTAAAATGCACTTTCATGCAATGAGAAAAAACAAATCTAAGATTAAAAGGATATAACAAATATAATTATGATAAACCTTAAAGTCTATAAAATAAACCCAACAATTCAACAATATGATCATTTGTTATGTGGCAAACCATGACTAACATCCATCAAGGATGGATGCCTCTGTATCCATCAAAGGATACAGACAGTTTAAGTAACCACTAAGATCAAATCAGCACTTGGGAAAAAAGATTCTCACCGCTAACTGAATAAACTGTAATATTTTTAAGATACTACTTTGTACCGATGAAATACCAAAAATATATATATAAGCAACAAAACCAAGTGTTCTCTGAACTATACGAAAATAAGAAATATTCAGGGGTGCCTGGGTGGCTCAGTCAGTTGAGCATCTGACTTGGGCTCAGGTCACGATCGCACAGTTCGTGAGTTCAAGCTCTGCATTGGGCTCTGTGCTGATGGCTCGGAGCCTGGAGCCTGCTTCAGATTTTGTGTCTCCCTCTCTCTCTGCCCCTCCACAGCTCACACTCTGACTCTCTCTCTCAAAAGTAAATAACCATTAAAAAAGATTTTAAAAAATATTCAGGCACAGCTGTAAAATCATATTATCTTCAGACTATCCTCTGGTTAGAGTCAGGTCATAAAATTGCCCATGGCCTGATTCATTTCCTAATTTTTCCCCCAAAATTAAGTAGAGGGGTAAAAAGTCAACTCTATTCCACTATTTCAAAAAATAGAGTAAGTTTGTTTGTTCAGAGAAGTGAAAAATCAGAAACAACCAACTTGTGGAGAATGGTTTACCTATGCTCCAATTGCACTAATGAACATTCTTTATTCTTTTTAATTGTTTTCAATGTTTGTTTATTTTTGAGAAAGAGCAAGAGAGACAGAGCGTGAGCAGGGGTGGGGGTGGGGGGGCAGAGTGGGAGGCAGACAGAATCTGAAGCAGGCTCCAGGCTGTGAGCTGTCAGCACAGAGCCCAACATGGGGCTCAAACTCACAAAACCATGAGATCATGACCTGAACCGAAGTCGGAGGCTTAACCGACTGAGCCACCCAGGTGCCACTAAAATATTACTCTGCATATATACAGGAAAGATGTTGTATTAGTACTTTTGTAAACTGCCACTTTACCAGAATCTCATTCTTTCTAATAATGAGAACAGTAAGAGAGTTGATTGTTGAGTTTCAGCTATATATTTTCCCTTGCTGCATAAAAATAGTTTCCTTCCTCTTTCCCAATATTAACCTCTTTATTTCTTCTTACTACCTAATGATATTGGTTTACACCTCCACTATAATATTAAGTAACAATACTAAATGTTGGGCATCCATTTCTTGTTCCTCACATTAATGAGAATACTTCTACCATACCACTATTAAGTGTGATATTGGTTTTGGTCTGAAATAAATTTGGGGTGCCTGCCTGGCTTAGTTTATAGAGCATACGACGCTTGATCTTGGGGTCATGAGTTCAAGCCCCACATTGGGCACAGAGGTTACTTAAAAAAAAAAAAAAAAAAAAAAAAAAAAAAAAGGAAAGGAAAAGAAAAATGAAATAAGTTCTCTTTAATCGTGTCAAATAAGAATTCATCAATTTTAATTAAATGAACATTTATCAGGAAAAGATATTAATTTGGTCAATGCTTTTTTGGCATCCAAAATGATGATGACCATATGGTTTTTCTTTCATCTATTAAAACAACATGTTAACAGATCTAATATTGAACCATATGTGCATTTATTTCAGGAACTAAACTCTTGGGTTGTAGAATATTATTTTAACATACTGTTGAATTCTATTTTCTAGTACTGAATGTAAGATTTTTACATTAATAATTGGAAGATTCTTCCACGGTTTCCTATTTTGTGTTGTCCACGAAGTTTTAGAATCAACATTTCATTGGCTTCCTTAAAAGAGCTATAAACTCTCTCTTATCCATGCTCTGGTTCAGCTATCTATTCCTTGGCTATTTGAAATAACATACCTATGAAAACACCTAGGTCTAAAAGTTTTTATGGAGCAGTCCTTTGATAACTTTACAGATTCCCTTTATTGTTATTGGTCTACTGAATTTCTTTCTTCTGGGGTCAAATTTGGCAACATTTTCTAAAAATATCCATTTCACCCAGATTGTCAAGTTTATTTGCATAAGGTTTTACACCATAATGCATGCGTGTAGTCTTTTCATTCTCTTTAGAATGAATTCTACCATAAAGCCTCCCAAACTTCGGGGCGCCTGGGTGGCTCAGTGGGTTAAACACCCAACTTTGGCTCAGGTCATGATCTCGCGGTTTGTGGGTTCGAGCTCCGCATCAAGCTCTGTGCTGACAGCTCAGAGCCTGGAGCCTGCTTCGGATTCTGTGTCTCCCTCTCTCTCTGTGCCCCTCCTTTGCTCATGTTCTGTCTCCCTCCCTCTCAAAAAATAAATAAACATTAAAAAATTTAGAAGAAAAAAAAAACCTCCCAAACTTCATCCAAATCAGTTTACTCTCAGTGAACTTCCTATTGATCAAAATCAGTAATCAGAACATTCTGATTCAAGACAGCTGAAGAAGCACACCCATTTATGTCCTCTCTCCAGAGATCCACTTCATAAAAATAATAGCAAAGGAATGAAAGAGATAAAAGACACAACAACAAAATAAAAACAGTGGGGCGTCTGGCTCAGTGAGAAGAGCATGCGGCTCTTAATGTCAGGGTCATGAGTTTGAGCCTCACATGGGGTGTAGAGATTACTTAAATAAATAAAACCTGAATAAAATTTTAAAAAAGAAAAGAAAAACAGTGATTTCAAGAGGCAAAAGATTTAACAAATTTCTAGAAGACAGAAAGTATATAGAAAATTGATATCTGAGTCATCCATTTTCTCATCATTTCAAGAAATATTTTAGGGGCACCTGGCTGGCTCAGTTGGTAGAATATGTGACTCTTGATCTGGGAGTTGCAAGTTAAGCCCCACAATAGGTGCAGGGCTTACTTTAAAAAAATAAATATTTTGGGGCGCCTGGGTGGCGCAGTCGGTTAAGCGTCCGACTTCAGCCAGGTCACGATCTCGCGGTCCGTGAGTTCGAGCCCTGCGTCAGGCTCTGGGCTGATGGCTCGGAGCCTGGAGCCTGTTTCCGATTCTGTGTCTCCCTCTCTCTCTGCCCCTCCCCCATTCATGCTCTGTCTCTCTCTGTCCCAAAAATAAATAAAAAACGTTGAAAAAAAAATTTTTTTTAAAAAAATAAAAAAATAAATATTTTATATACTAGGCATTATTCTAGGCACTGGAGATAAAGAACTGTGCACAAAGACTCCCTGCTCTTAGTATGTTTATATTCTAACTGGTAAGAGACAGATAAAAAGTAAATTATTATTCAAGCAGTGGTAAGAAATATAAAATAGGACAAGGAAATAGAGAAACTAATTTCACAGAGTCTGGATTCTTTGTCCCATGTGGCCACTGAAGTCTCTGATGTTAGTTTAATGGTCAGCTAATGATTAGACAGAGATTTCCTTAGACTCCTGGAACCAGTAAATCTCCCAGTCTTCATGGATGGGCTCTGTATATGTATTAGGGCACACTTTTAACACTAAGCCAGTTTACAATTTTTCCTTAGCCTTCACTATCCGTTGGCACAGAGCCTCAACATGAACTAGAACTAAGAACTTAGGGCCTTCTCAGGTCCTTTCTAAAGATGCACACAGCTCAACATATGGGCACAGCCTTCTTGATTCCCAGGAATATATCAAAGCTTTACAAATCCCCTATGGACATCTACTCCCCAGCTTTTCCTTTTAAGCTTTTTGGTTAGTCTGTTTGCCCCAACCGTTACTCACTACCATAGGCAGCTGAGATGTTCAATTGCCTCTAACTGTTTTCAATGAATACCCTGGGCAGAAAAGGCTCCAAGTCTGGTCAAATATATGCAAGTTTGCAAATGAGGTCTTTTAAGGAACGACCAGACAGGTCAATTAATAACAAATAATAGCAAGTCAAATAATGACAATTCTCTGGAACAGGGCTTTGAAAAAGCTCCAGTCTTGGTCTGTAGCTTCCAGTTGGCTTCTGGGCTGCTAGTTTTCACCATGATTAGGGACTGTTGGTTTTCAAAGCTACTGTGGAACTGGAGAGAGGACGGCACCTGGGCAAGTTAAAACATTACAAAGTTCACGGTGTTCTTGAGATTTGGCCATTTTTCTTGAATAAATGTTCCTAGTTTGCTACAAGCCTATGGTTAATGTTCAGAGTTCTGAAACAGTTGATTTTGACTATGTCTGCCAGTGTCCTCATTGTTTTTATAAAGTATTTCCAGAGGTTCTTCCTCTGCCATGACTGCCGACATCCTGCATTTTAATTGAGAAACTCCTTTTTTTTTTTTTTTTTTAATGTTTATTTTATTTCTGTGAAAGAGACAGAGCATGAGCAGGGAAAGGGCAGAGAGACAGGAGACACAGAATCTGAAGCAGCCTCCAGGCTGTAAGCTGTCAGCACAGAGCCTGACACGGGGCTCGAACTCACAAACTGTGAGATCATGACCTGAACCAAAGTTGGACGCTTAACCGACTGAGTCATCCAGGTGCCCCAAGGAACTTATATTCTAATAGAAAGATGAACAAATAATAAGGTAATATGATTTCACAAAGCAATAAGTACCATGGAAAATAGCACAAAGAATAGAGAGTGACTACAGGGGAGCTATTTCAGATAGGGTGATAATTTCTGTGAGATGGTAACATTTCAGCAGAAATGTTAATAATGAAAAGGATGGAGTTATAAGAAGATGCAAAGGAAGAGGTTTCAGAAGGAAAACAAGTGTAAAGAAACTGAAAGGATGACATCTGGGCATGTTGAGAAATGGCAAAAAGGCCAATGTTAGCAAGTGAATGAGTGGTTGGAAAAGAAGACTCAGATGCAGGCAAGGGCCAGATGACACACAGCCTTGTAACACATGATACGGAGTTTGGGAACGCAATGAGTGCTTCAAGCAAAACAATGACATAATTTGAGGGGTACCTGGTGGCTCAGTCAGTTAAGCATCCGACTTCGGCTCAGGCCACGAACTCGTGTTTCGTGAGTTTGAGCCTGGCCTCAGGCTCTGTGCTGACAGCTTGGAGCCTGCAGCCTGCTTCATATTGTGTCTCCCTCTCTCTCTGCCTCTCCCCTGCTCGCACTCTCTCTCCCCCTCTCTCTCTCTCAAAAATAAAGATTTTTTGAAAATTAGAAAGAAAAAAGAATTACATAATTTGATTAATAAACACTAAACACCATGGGGAGAATAGACCATATGGATATACTTGCCCTCCTCAGGCAGACCATTCAATGTATCTGGAAAGCATTTCTCCAGGCTTTATCCAGGGGACAAACACCAGATGCTCAAAATCAAGAGCAAGGGCCAGAACACTGATTTAAGCTCCAGGCACCCTTCATTTCTTCATAATTGTTTACTTGAATCTGGTACGTTTCTAAAACTTCTACATATACTTTCATCTGTGATTTCTTCTCCTGGTCTCTATTGATCCAATCTCCTTGTTTCTCATCTTTCAGAAATTTGAAAGTGTCATCAACTGATGGTAACCTTTCTTGATATACTAAAACATCTAACATATCTAACATATTACTCAGAGTCCTTCATACTCAAGAGTCCTCCTGAAGTAGACACAAATATCCAGCAGACCTATACTCAGTGATCTCCCTTAAAGCTCTATTTATTTACTTTAGAGACAGCAAGAGAGCACACACGAGCTGGGGAGAGGGACAGAGGGAGAGACAGAATCTCAAGAAGGCTCCACACTCAGTGCAGAGCCCAACGTGGGGCTCCATCCCACGACTCTGTGATCATGACCTGAGACAAAATCAAGAGTCAGACACTCAACCAACTGAGCCACTCAGGAGCCCCAGGATCTCTTTTAAGTGACCCTAAGAGAGCCCTTTAGCTCTCACAATTCAGGCATCAGCACAAATCACATTTCTGTGGCCAAAAAAATTGCAACCAACTACATCTTCCAGGCTGAACTGTCTGTGGATAGACAAAAGCCATCACCATGTTGGTGAACTCCCTCCATAAATAAACAGCCCAGCCAAGTGACTGTGGTAAAATCGGGAATTCTTCTGGTTACTTTATTCGGGAGGTATGCCTGACCAACATATCATGGTATTGTCAGCTGTAGGAATATTTATAGTAACTTTACACTTAATAGAATACTTATCTGAACTTACTGAGAATTTTTTTTAATTCATTTAGTCTGTACCAAATTCTTAACAGAAACAAAACACTTTATTGGGAAGAGATTCTCTAAGAAGAATTGTTCTTATGATTTCTAATATTATTTCTCAGAAAATCATCCTTTGAAGTTGTCTATAAAACAATCTTTGGGGCATCAGGGTGGCTCAGCCGGTTGAGCATCTACCTCTTGGTTTTGGCTTGGGTCATGATCCCAAGGTCACTGAGCTCTGCACTGAGCATAGAGCCTGCTTACAATTCTCTCTCTCAGGGCACGTGGGTGGCTCAGTCAGTTGAGCATCCGTCCAACTTTGGCTCAGGTCATGATCTCACGGTTCGTGGGTTCGAGCCCTGTGTCGGGCTCTGTGCTGACAGCTCAGAGCCTGGAGCCTGCTTCGGATTCTGTGTCTCCTTCTCTCTGCCCCTCCCCACCCCACCCCTCTCAAAAATAAATAAACATTAAAAAAAAAAAAAAAAAAAAAGATTCTCTGGGGCACCTGGGTGGCTCAGTTGGTTAAGCACCTGACTTCGGCTCAGGTCATGATCTCACAGTTCATGAGTTCGAGCCCCACATCAGGCTCTGTGCTGATAGCTCGGAGCCTGGAGCCTGCTTTGGATTCTGTGTCTGTCTCCCTCTCTCTCTCTCTCTCTCTCTCTCTCTCTCTCTCTCTCTGTGCCCCTCCCCATTTGTGTTGTGTCTCTCTTAAAAATAAACAGTAAAAAAAAAAAAAAAAAAAAGATTCTCTTTCTCTCCCTCTCTAAACAATAAAAACTAAAATATTAAAATCAAATATTTAATTAAAATTAACAAAAACTTTTCCCCATAAGCTTCCAATAAAATAGGGAGATGTGTTCTATAGGAAAAATTCCAAAACCAGGGTAAAAAGTATTGAAAAGGAATGAGTTCATCTGAATTAGATTTGTCAAAGTGAGTTTAATAATAATCCAACGTTCTACTACGTTCCTTCCAACTCTCCTAGATTTTAGTAACTTGTCAGTCACAAGCCTAAGAATTTAATGTATAGAGAACCAGACTCCACGGAACTCAAAACCCCCCAAATTTTATCTTCATCCTCTCTTAAATCTGTGAAGTTAACTAAGAGAATCACAACTTTTTTCTGCAGGTGCTACAGACTGATACATGGTTTATACCAACATGAATATCCTATGTATTGCTTCCACTTACATAGAAAAATTTGTACCCTACTTCATCAAAATTCACAAGTCAAAACTCTATATATCATTCTATAAATCTGTATACCACGTTTATACATCAATTAGCTCTCCATTATTCAGATAAAATTTATCTTACACCATACTAACAGAACTAAGTCTTTTGAAATGTATGTCCTTACCTGTAAGAACTATAAAATCTAAGTTAGGTTCTTTGATCAATGTTTTATTTCTCCAAACTTATTTACTCCTTCAAGAATCCATGAGCCAAAAATTCAGTGCTGTCATTTCAGCACAGAATGAGGAATAGTAAAGGTTTCTTTTTTCATATTAAAAAATTTTTAATTCCAGTGTAGTTAACATACAGTGTTGTATTAGTTTCAGAATGACAGTGAAGTTTTAACACTTGTTATTTTACAATTTTCAACCTAATTCACCTCTGTCGGAGGCAAGTTTGGCAAGCTTAGAGCACTGACTCTGGAGCCAGACTACTTAGGTTCAAATACCAGCTCTGCACTGATGAGTGCTGTGGGAGTTTAATTATTCAACTTTCCTGTGCCTCAGTTACCTCATCTGTAAAATGGGGATAATAATAATAATATATTATCTTTGTCATAAGGTTTAAATGAGTTAATATTTGTGAAGCTCTCAGAATAGTGCCTGGCACCATAGTAAACATGACAAAGCTGTTTGCTGAAGAAAAATTAAATAAATAAATATCTTAGACATAAGACAAATTCAGGAGGGAAATCTGGTCTTGAGTGAAAGTCAACTCATTCACTAGTTGCTCTTAGTTTTTCAAAGGGAAAAATATTAAAATTATTAAGGATAAGGCCCAAATAGCAAGAGATTCCCATGAGAGATTAACAAGTTGGACCTGTAGTTTTGCTTTTGTCACTTGGCTTGATTCCACATACCCTACACGAGAACCTTCCCTATAAGTCCTTTGCAAGGAAAGTGGTTTTTAAGCTCCTGGACAATAAAACATCGAATGTCAATCACATCCTGTTACTTAGCAAGTACACAGAACTCATCATGGTCACAAATACTTTCAGGAGATCCAACTGTGAGTTGTGAGTTATTAATAGCTAACATTTATGGAATGTTTTTTATGGGTCAGACCCTGTTCTAAGTACGTTACATGTATAATTCATTTAATCCTCTCAGTAAGTCTGTAAGATAGGTGCTATTGATTATTATTACCATTTTAGAGATAAGAAAAAGTACAGAGAGTAACTTGGCCAGGGTATTTACCTAGTAAGTCACCAACCTGGAATTCAAGCCCAGGCAGCCAAGCTTCAAAGCCTGAGGTTTCAAACCACAGCTATGTGCCATTCAATATGAAACATCACAGACAGGACTGATGACTTTAAAAAGCTGACCAAGCTAAAAATCTATGCTATGTCATGCTATTCCCAAGCCAGATAATGAGAAGATACTAAGGCAAGTTTCCTTCTTTATCCTCTCTCATTTTTGTTCTCCCAGGCCTCCCAAGTGAATATGAGTTAATAAAGTGAAGTGCTTTACACAGTGCCTGGAACATAGTAAGTGTTCATTAAGTGTTAGGAGGAGGCGATGATAAAAACAGTAGAGTATGTTGCTGACCCTGCTCACTCTAATGGCTATGATATGCTAGGAACTGCTGATATCTCTACTACCTTTCCCCCTTTATGATTACAGAAAAGGAGTCGGGACAATACATACATGCAGTCCACTCTTCAACCGTGTTACTTTCACCTGACCATATACACAAGAGACACTGCTTCACTGCTCAGTTCTCTTTTCTGGTTTACAAAGACTAGATTGGGGCCAGAAGAAAGTAGAATAAAACAGCTTTGTAACCTTTGGACTAGCTGCTAAGAGCAGAAGCAAAGTTCACAAAACGCAACTTCATCAACTTCAACTTTTGACTATAAGATGGAACCTAGCAAATGATTCTCATGATGGAAGCTCTGCATGTGACCAAGTGTTTTCAACCTCATGATTCTATATTATTGCAGTCTTTAAAATGATGTGCCTAACCACAGTAAAGAACAGAGATGACAGCAATGACAATCAGGGCAATAGGGTCTCCCTCTCAAATGTTCTGCAGTTATTTAGATTAAAAGCTTAACAGAATCAAGATACATTTCAGAGAAAAAAAAACTAACAAACCCAAACATTTTCAATTCCAAAAAACAATATTAGAAAAAAATCTAGCAGTCATTCAAATTTTTCAAACTCCAGGTATAATCCATTAATGTTGTCTTATTAACTTAGTGAAGACTAACAGTTTTTAATGAAATACAATAAAGCAAAATAGAACAGAAAATATTACAATGTATCACCAGTAGTAAAGATAATATTGTTCCACAAAACTTCTGTTTCAATTTTAAACATTAATATGTACATATACATGTGTAAGTACTGGATACTGTATACATACGTGTGTAAGTACCGGGTAACAATGAAAAAATGCATGTTATAGTGGGTCATGATCAAAAAAATTTGAAAGGCACTTTATCAGAATATAAAAAACTGACCAGTCAAGGAGGAAAATATCCACTTCAAACTACACAGGAAATAACATTCAGAGTTTTGGTGGTTCTCTTAGTTAAAAAAAAATTTTTTTTTTTCATTTTGTTTATTTTAGAGAGAGAGAAAGAGAGCACGAGAGGTGGAAGGGGCAGAGGGAGAAAAAGAAAATCTTAAGCAGGGTCCACACTCAGTGCAGAGCCGCAGAGCCAAACTCAGGGCTGGATCCCACAACCCTGGGATCATGACCACAGTCTAAACCAAGAGCCGGAGTCTAAACCAAAAGTTGGTTGGGATGTGCAACCAACTCTTAATTAGGTTTTTAAAGGCAACCCTTTACTCTGAAAAAGAATTTAAAAAGGAGAAGAAAACCATCTATAAGAATCAATAGTTTAACAGTTACTCCAAATAAACAAGTTTCACAGAATGTGAGGTGCCAACACTAAATAAATATATACTAACAGGAGATACACAGGAATGAGATAAAGCAAACATTTTCAGTTCATCTAGTTATTAAATGCCACACCAGGGGCGCCTGGGTGGCTCAGTCGGTTAAGCGGCCGACTTCGGCTCAGGTCATGATCTTGCAGTTTGTGAGTTCGAGCCCCGCGTTGGGGTCTGTGCTGACAACTCAGATCCTGGAGCCTGTTTCAGATTCTGTGTCTCCCTCTCTCTGATCCTCCCCCGTTCATGCTCTGTCTCTCTCTGTCTCAAAAATAAATAAACGTTAAAAAAAAAAATAAATGCCACACCAATATTAGAGATGGCTTATACTCTTTGCAAAAGCTCTCATTCCCAATCTCAAGAACACACTTATTCATCAGTTATCTGATAGCTCTTCCCAACCTACAGCAAAGATTTGGTAAAAGGGAAAAGTAGATTTGAAAAATTCAGTGAAGTAATAACACAGTGATTCCTGGAGAATGTGGTTTTTTTTTTAACGTTTATTTTTTGAGAGACAGAGAGAGACAGAGCGTGAGCAAGGGAAGGGCAGAGAGAGAGAGGGAGACACAAAATCTGAAGCAGGATCCAGGTCTGAGCTGTCAGCACAGAGCCTGACACAGGCCTCGAACCCAAGAACCTTGAGATCATGACCTGAGCTCAAGTCGGACATTCAACCGACTAAGCTACCCAGATGCGTCCTGGAGAATGTTTTTTAATAAGACAGGTATATACTACTTTTTACCCTAAAATGTTCTCTAAATTCTGAAATTTTCTAAAAAAACAAATCATATACACATTTTGGATTATGCTGTCGACAAAGAGTGAAACTGCCATATTAATATTATCAATCTAGTAGGAAAAAATTAACATTATTGTGTTAAATTAAAATTCCCTCTTATTTTAGGGGCGCCTGGGTAGCTCAGTCGGTTAAGCGTCCAATTTCAGCTCAGTTCATGATCTCATGGCTTGTGAGTTCGAGCTCCGCATCGGGCTCTGGGCTGACAGCTCAGAGCCTGGAGCCTGTTTCAGATTCTGTGTCTCCCTCTCTCTGGCCCTCCCCTGTCCACACTCTGTCTCTGTCTCTCTCAAAAATAAATAAACATTAAAAAAAATTTTTTTAATAAAAAATAAAATTCCCTCTTATTTTGAAAAAAGGAGGAACAACAGGTGAAACTGACCTAAATCTTTTTCAACTACTATGGAAACTTAAGAATAAAGTTCAATTCTACCTAAGAGCTAATCATTCTAATTTATTCCCATAGCAACAGTGCTGCTAGCAGAAACAATTTTCCTAAATTCAGTAATTGCTACATTATTAAATTTCAGGTGAAAAAAAAAACTATTGAAATTTTAGGAGATAAACTAATTATCAAACCCATATATAAAAAAGAATTGCTTCTGAAACAAAAATTAAATGTTTAAACCAAAATAAGGAATATTCTAAATCATCATAGCAAAGCTTCTCAGATCCATATTTTTCCCACCAAAAAGAAAAAAAAAATCAAGACAAAAGCTACTATGAAAAATGGTGTACTGAATTAATGTCTGAATTAATAAAAGGAGTTAATATATAAGAAATAAAATTAGTATCCCTAACCAAGTGTCACTTCTTACCAGAAATAACTATAGTTTTCTTCTGCTAACCAGATTCCATGATTCTCAATTGTTTCAAAAACTCAGAAAAGTAACTTCTCATATCTCAGTCCCAGACTCCTACATTAATTAAACTACACTTCAAATGATATAAAGTCATCTCCTTCCTTTAGAGATGCAACAAGAATTTTTACATTTGGGAATAATAAAAGCACAAAAGAAGTAATATTAATATAATCAGTAATATTCTAAATGACTACATGCATTTTTTAATTTATAAAGGAAATGGTTTGTGAAAGTTCTCCTCGTTTCTAAGTCAAACTAAAAACACTCCTCTTTTCTAAGAAAAACTAAAAACGCTAATTTAAATATATTAATCTCAACAGTCCTAAGGAAATGGAAGTACTTAATTTTGCACAAATTTCCAACTTTTCCAAATTTACTACTCAGTAAATCAGAAATCTGTTTGTTTTCTATTTCATATTTCAAAGTTGTTAAATTCATAGTGGACACATTAAGATTTCGAGTTTAAGACTATTACATAAATTTAATACTCTGCAGATCAAAGAAAGGAAGTATAATAAGATCAAGAGGTAGGACATTTTAGGGGCGCCTGGGTGGTTCAGTCAGTTAAGCATCGGACTTCAGCTCAACTCATCATCTCATGGCTTGTGTGCTCAAACCCCACTGACAGCTCAGCCTGGAACCTGCTTCTGATTCTTTGTCTCCCTCTTTCTCTGCCCCTCTCCCGCTCACGCTCTGTCTCTCTCACTCTCTCTCTCAAAAATAATAAACATTAAAAAAATAAAAAGAGGAAGACATTTTAGTAATATAGAATACATTTTATTAAATATGCTACCTTTTCTCCAAATAACTCAAAAGTAACCAACTTCCACACAATAATTTTTTAAAGAGGGAAAGATATGGTCCTGCTTTCCTTTTATAATACATGATTTTTGCCATCTAAGAAACACAGGTGGTAAAAGGGTTTGCAATTTGCCTTAGGCCAGCCCATGTAAAACTCCTCTCTAAGGTTCCCAAGCCCAAAGTGGTCCTCTGATAACAGTTTCCGGCAAACTGGATTTTTAACCTTAACCTACAAAGGAAGAAATCACTAAATTAGTAAAACGCTGTACAAAAAGGTCATGAACTCTAAAGCCAGAAAAATTAAGTTCAAATCCAGCTCTCTGGCTAACTAGCTGTGTTACTCTGGGCAAGTTATAGAACTTCCATGCCTTGGTTTCCTCATTGGTAAAATGGAGATAAGAACAGTATTTACTTCACAGTGTTGTACAGCTTAAGGAGTTCATGTATGTAAACCACTCAGAGTAGTTCCTGGCACATAGTATGCGCTATATAAAGCTGCTTTTATTTTTTACTGTTTTACCAATACAGATTTTTACAGTTCAGTTGCGAAAGTTTCCCAAATGAAATTTATTTAATTGTACCTATAAAAAAACAATATAATTTTAAACAGTGATGCAAATTAATGTAAGAACCTTAAAATAATGATGAGAAATCACTGTTTTGAAAACAATAGAAAATCACAAAATCTAGCTTAAAAAAATCATATACAATTGTCACTGAGAAGTGACATTTTCTTAGGATTAAGCTTATTTTAATTCTAATTATATTTTCTTCTTTTTTTTCTACACCTTGGTGATACAGGTTATGTTAAATCTTATGGTTTAATTCAAATATGTACAAAGAAAACCAAATTCAGGATTTAAGTGTAAACGCCAGCCTTATGTATAATGCTACCTAGTTCACATGAACAGCCTATATACGTATTACTAAAACTGTACATAGTAGGTACCCAAAAGAAACTTGCTAAAAGAAATATACAAATATTAACCAAGCTGATAAGTTAAAGTGCATCCAACACAATCAGTAGTAAGATCTGTAAGATATTAAGTACTATTTTTTTATTTTTCTTTTTGTTTTGTTTTTTTAATTTTTCCACCCAAATTTTGGAATCATTTGTTCCAGTTCTATGAAAAATGCCACTGGAATCTGTAGATTACTTTGGGTAGTATGGACATTGTAACAATATTAGTTCTTCCAGTATATGAGCATGGACTATCTTTCCATTTATTTATGACATCTTCAGTTTTTTTATTTTTTATTAAAAAAAATTTTTTTAAATCTTTATTTATTTTTTAAGAGACACAAAGAGACAGAGCATAAGCGGGGAAGGGGCAGAGAGAGAGAGGGAGACACAGAATCCAAAGCAGGCTCCAGGCTCTGAGCTGTCAGCACAGAGCCCGACGTGGGGCTCGAACTCACAAAACGTGAGATCATGACTCAAGCCGAAGTCGGACACTTAACTGACTGAGCCACCCAGGCACCCCTACATCCTACATCTTCAGTTTTTTAATCAATGTCTTACAGTTTTCTGTGTACAGGTATTTCACCTCCTTGGTTAAATTTACTCCTAGACATTTTATTATTTTTGATGCCATTGTAAATGGGATTGTTTTCTCAGTTCTTCTTCTTCTTTTTTTAATCTTTTTTTTTTTGAGAGAGAGAGAGAGAGACAGAGTGTGAGCAGGGGAGAGGCAGAGAAAGAGGGAGACACAGAATCTGAAGCAGGCTCTAGGCTCTGAGCTGTCAACACAGAGCCCGATGCAGGGCTCGAACTCATGGACTGCAAGATCATGACCTGAGCCAAAGTCAGACGCCCAACCAACTGAGCCACCCAGGAGCCCCTCAGTTACTCTTTTTTGATAGTTCATTATCAGTGTGTAGAAATGCAACAGATTTTTGTATACTGATATTTTATCTTGCAAATTTACTTAATCCATTAATTGTAACAGTTTTTTGTGGAGACTTTAGGTTTTCTACAGGTAGAATTAGGTCACTTGCAAACAGTAACAGTTTAACTTATTCCCTTACTAACTTGGATACATTTTCTTTTCCTTTTTCTGCCCAATTGCTGTGGCTAGGACTTCAATACTATGTTGAATAAAAATGGTGAGAATGGACATCCTTGTCTTGTTCCTGATTTTAGAGAAAAAGCAGTTGACTATGTTTGTGACGGGTTTGTCACATATGGTCTTTGTAATACTGAGGTATGCTTCCTCTATTCCTATTTTGTTAAAAGTTTTAAATCATGAGTTTTACAATTTCAATGGATGTTGAAAGGTTAGGACTACTTATACATTTCCTTTTTTGATTTAAAATACTACTATGGGGCACCTGGCCGGCTCAGTCGGTGGAGTATATGATTCTTGATAATCTCAGGGTTATGAGTTCAAGCCCTATATTGAGCATAGAAATTACTTAAAAAAAAAAAAAAAAAAAAGGTAAAATACAACTACATATTTAAAAGAAGAAAACAGTAAAGTTTTCTTAAAAACATAAAATTTTATGAAGTCCATATTTCAAATATGTTTTTAAATATACTACAAATAAAGAAGATACTCTAATTATTTTTACATTTAATAATTAGATACCTTAGGACTTAGGTTGATGGGACCAAATAAAAATATTGAGATGATGATGTGGTTTCTGCTCCATTATTTATGTTCTCTGTCAATAAGACATATTAATAATAAGGCAGTTGGTAGCTTAAGCCATATATTCTGTATAAGAACATACACCTGTATTTTTAAGTTAATTGGCAGAAAGTCCACCTATTTTCAACTTTATTACAAATATAATTAACCCCCTAATATAAATGAATGCAGGGGAAGAATAAGCTTTTCCTAATATTCTTAAATGCATTTTGAACTTTTTAAAAAAATGTTTATTTATTTTGAGAGAGAAAAAGAGCATGCACAGGAGAGCAAGGGGAGGGGAAGAGAGGGAGGAGAGAATCCCAAGCAGGCTCTGTGCTGTCAGCATGAAGCCCAAAGCCGGGCTCAATCTCACAAACCATGAGATCATGACCTGAGCCGAAATCAAGAGTCCAACGCTTAACCATCTAAGCCACCCAGGCGCCCCACTTTGAATTATTTCTATGTTGAACTATTCTACGTTAACTATTTTGAACTAGTCTTCCTCCATTTAAAATACACATAAGTTAAGGTATCTTCTTGTTATATGTAGAACACAAAAATCTCTTAGACAACTACCGAAAAAGAAGTTCTATCAGCCTTTTATCTGAAAGCAAAACAAAAAGAACGAAGTTATGAAGTGGTTTAGGTAGGTCATAGAAACCATCACACCACAAGGTAAGGATGTGGTGTGGGTGTACTTTGTTTCTTATATTTTTAAAGCTGCATTTTCCTTAAAACATATCCTAGGGTTCAAGAATAAAAGTTTAAATATGTAAAACAACATACAGTAACAAGTAAAATGACAAAAAATAATCAAAAATAATTGAACCAAATAAAAACAGAAAACCTGGTATGCATAAACTAATATGAGAAATTTATTTTAAATGGAGTCCTCAGGGTTACAAAATAAGACTGCCAAACTAAAGGAGAAATTTCTATGGAAAACTGACATCAATTCCTCTCCTGAGCTTTCCAAACACATACACTAAGCTGTCTCTAGTGATAATTTTTGTTGTTGTTTGGAAGCTGGGTAGGACATGCACACTTTTCAGAAATTAGAAAGTCTATTAGTGTTTGGTAGGAAGACAGGAGCACGAACACAAATGCTCCAATGAGACCACAGGATGTTCATGTAAAGGCTTTTATGCAGCATCCATATCATAATGGGCTAAAATGATTTTAGCAGAAAAGAGAGAAAAAGACTCCCTAAGACTTTTCAACTTTTACTTCTGCACAACAGTTTCTTTCTAGGGGCCATCTTTGAAGGCAGCCTTGAATTTAAAAATCTGTCATAAATTCCTTCTCCTAGAATTCATTCCTATGGCACAAATGTATTGAAATGAACCACTAGGGGCGCCTGGGTGGCTCAGTAGGTTAAGCTTCCAACTGACTTTGGATCAGGTCATGATCTCAGTTTGTGAGTTCGAGCCCCACTCTGTGCTGCCAGTACAGTGCCTACTTGAGATTCTCTCCCTCCTTCTCTCTCTGCCCCTCCCCTGTACTCTCTCTCTCTCAAAAACAAATAAATAAACTTAAAAAAAAAAAAAAAGAAGAAGAAATGAACCACTAAATACTACATTGTGCTCTCTGGCCTACAACTTTGAGAGAACTAAAACCCACTTCTCTGGGTGCATGACTCTGAGTACAAGACTTCTGTATTTGTAAAAACTGACCTTGGAAAAATCACCAATTCTTTAAGTCTTGATTTCCTTATTTGTAAAATAAAAGGGTAAGTTTGAGCTCTACAGAACCCTCCAGCTGTAACCTGTAGAAATCCATCTACGTTTAGACTTAGACATGCTCAAGAAATAGAAAGTTCAGAAGAATGTGGAAAGATGGTCTTGCATCAATCCAAATATAAATCTATCTATGGAGTGCCCATGGCTAAAAAAAAAAAAAAAAAAAAAAAGTCCACAAACTTAGAGGTAAAGAAGCAGTTAGAGGGAGTCAGCCCATACTCACTGGGGTTAGTTTTTAAGGATGTGAAATGAGGAGACCCAGGTTGAACAGAAGCTGGAGTTTCCAATGTAGGTGCTGGGGAGAAGGTATGGGTAAAGAGCTTTCCAAAGGGCTTCCCTCAGCAGTTAGATAAGGACTGAAAACCACCCAAAGGGTCCTTCTCTGTGGCTTCTAGGACTAATATGGCCAAGCTCCAAAGTCCCTTGCTAAAAATAGCTGAAGGGAGCAGCCCCATTCTGGAATGAGCAAGGTCTATGCTATGCTTGTGTATGTATATGCATCATATAATGAGAGAAACTTTTCTCTAACTCACCAGTCAAACATGAAGCAGACACTTCACTTAAATACTAAATCTCAGAGCACAATTTATATTTCAAAAGCAGATCACATAAAAGTATTTGCAATCAAATGCCAGACATATACCACAAACACTGGAAAAACAAAAATAAAAATTATCCAACGCTGTGTCTCAAAATATACCTCGGATCACAAAATCTGAGACACTAACCCCTATTAAGTCCAATCTCTTCATCTTGGAGGTGACTAAAAGCCATCAGAGAAACTTTAAAAATTTAAGAGAAACCTAACTCTCAAATGAGAAAACGATGGTTTTTAAGACTAAGGTGGAGGGGCGCCTGGATGGCTCAGCTGGTTAAGCGTCAGACTTCGCTCAGGCCTTGATCTGGCAGTGGTGAGTTCGAGCCCCCGTGGGCATCTGCGCTGACAGCTCAGAGCCTGGAGCCTGCTTGGGATTCTGTGTCTCCCTCCCTCTCTCTGCCCCTCCCCGCTCGCACTCTATCAATCTTTCAAAAATAAACATTAAAAAAAAAAAAAAAGACTAAGGTGGAAACAGTAAGGAAAAAATAAAAGAACAGTCGAAGTAATAAAGTAGTGTAATGTCTGGCTTATAAAGAAACAGGAAGAAAAACAGAAAACTTGTCAATACGGTAAAAACGAAGAAACCATCTGTAAGAGGTTAAAGATAAAGGTACATTTGCACACGGAGTTCAATTAATGAAAACGTACTCTGAAACTACTAGAGTGCACTCTTTGGCAGAAAACGTTTCAGTAACTCTAAAATTTCTGGCAAGGAGCTTGTAAATCTGGGGCTAAAAATCTCCCAAGAAACTCTTGTCTTCTGTCATAGCACCTGTCCTTGTAAGTAAAGCCCATGCAGAACACAGAGCTGATCGTCCGCATTTTTGCCTCAGCTGTGCACATCCACTCTCATGGGACAGAAAACACAAAAATGACAGCACGTCCTCATGGCCTGTCAGTTAACAAGACCACACAAGCCCAATCGCTAGCTGTTCCGTGTGCCTGCCACCTGTTAGCCTGCTCCAGAGAGAGCCCCCCAAACTGTGCTCCAGCGAAGAAAAAGGGAACGCCTTTGTTGTTCCCTAACTACGGAAGCTACCAGAGTCTAACACAACGCCCCAAGGCAAAACTTCCCCCAAGCCGGATGAATCGGCCGACACTGGGGCTTTGGCTAAGCCCTTCTCTAGCTAAGAAAAGGCGGGAGAACCCCAGGCGAAGCACAGATGTCACCTACTAGTCCCGGGAGGGGACAGGGATCGAAGGTGACGGAAGTTGGGGGGCCGGACCTAGGACCCTCGAGAGACGAGCTCAGTTTCGCAGTGGAGGAGGGGAAGCACAATGAGGAGGTGGGCCGTCCTGCTGCGGGAAAGAACAGCGAGAACCCCGGGAGGTGCTAACGTGAGAAGCAAGGGAAAAAGCGAGAGGCAGTGGTGAGGGAAGCGCTGAGGCGAAAGGCAAGAAACCCGGGCTTGTAACGGGGGGATGAGAAAAACAGCGAGGCGAGAGGTGCGCGGAGGCCAGCAAGGCTAAGGGGGAGGTGAAAGAGTCGAGGCCGGCGAGGGAAAGGGCTGAAGTGAGGGAAGCACTGCAGGGACAAGGGACAGGCAAAGAAAACCCCCACCCACAGGGACCGGGACAGAACTCTTGACCCGTCCCCGTACGGGCTGTACTCTACCGGCCGCACTCTGACCCTGTCGCGGCGGTGACTCACCCTAAGGTTGCAGAGGCCCCAGAGCAGGACATGGGTACTGGTCCAGACCCACAGCAGAACCCAGCGGATGGAGGAAACCGCGGCGTTAGCGTGACCCGGATGCGCATCCCTAGGAACCGGAAGTCAGCGGCCAGGGTCACCTCACAATCCACACCTCCTTCCACCAGAAGCCTCTGGGCGCATGTGTCAGGCCTCACGGGGCGGGGCGGGGCGGGGCAGGGAGGCGCCTAGATCCCGCCCACTCCGCCGTTCCGGGAGCTCCGCCCCTGGTTACGCCCCACCGCGCGCCTCGGAGGGGCTTAGGGCTGAGGGGTTGATTTCTTGCTTCGCCCAGGAACTGGTGGTGCTTCTGCGGCGCAAGCAACCACGACAAAAACAAACAAAAAAACAAAAACTTAACGCTTTCATATTTTTAGAAAGGCTTTTAGAATGCATGTAATGCTTGCCTCCCTAAAGCGATCGTAAGAAGAAATGCTGGTTGTATCTGGTAGTTTTAGAAAAAGTGTGGGAGGAAGAATGGGTGGGAAGTTTTGGAAGACGCTGGTGGGGAGGCGAACCCAATATTGGTTTATTCCCAACATCTATTGGTCTTACAGTAACTTCTCTTGCGTGCACGCTATTTTATGTGATAATTTTATCGGAAACAAAATTTATAGATGCTTCACTAACTTTAAGTTACTACCCAAATAGGAGCAGGGATGAATTCAGGCATGTGGAGACCTGAAATTTATTCAATTTGAGGGCCCTGTTAAAGAAAATCCAAAATTACAAATACAATATTAGGTGTAAAAATGAGTCTTTGGAGTGAGAAAAGAAATTACAAATTACAAATTTTAAAGCTTCACAAATAACACAAAATCCAGAAAAATTACACACTGTTTTTAAACTAAAATACTTCTTTTCTACACTTTTTGGGCTGTATACTCTTTGATCACCTCTTCCTATGACAACTTATTAAGTAATATCATTTATTGAGATCCTTGACTCCTCTCTTTCACACCCTTCATCTAATTCATCAGTGAGTTCTGCATAATCTGCCTTTAAAATTTGTTCAGAATCTGACCATTTACTGCTTCTACTGGTACAAGCCACAGTCGATGTGCGACTGCTCTTTTTATACCCTTCCTTTTCCACAATCTGTTAATACAACATCAACAGGCTTCTGTTAACACCTTAAGCAGATCCTGTCCCTGCTCCAATGGATTCCTGTTTCCAAGTGAAAACAAAAAATCCTTGTACTGCCCTAGAGGACCCTCAAGACGTGACACTACCTACCCACCCCCGAGTACAACTAACCTTATCTCCTACTCTCCATTATACCACCACGTCAAGGCACATTGGGCTCTTTGCTATTCCTCAAACCTGCACATGAACTCAGGACCTTCATGCTTGCTGATCTCTGCTTGGAATCTCTTCCCCCAAACACCTGCATCATTCACCAGGTCACCTCCTTTACATCTTTGTTCAAATGTTACCCTCTCAATGAGAACTTCCTTGCCACTGTATTTGTATTATTTATTTATCTGTTTGTTTGTTTTATTTTGAGAGAGAGTGAGAGGCAGAGAGAGGGGGAGAGAGAGAATCTTAAGAAGGCTCCACACTGTCAGCATGGAGCCTGATGTGGGACTTGAACTCACGAATAACGAGATCATGACCTGAGCTGCAACCAAGAGTTCAACGCCTAAACCAGCTGAGCCACCCAGGCATCCCCCTGCCACTGTATTTAAAACTGAAGCACCCTCACCCTCCCCAAAATTTTTAGCCCAGTTTCCTACTTATTTTTTCTCGAATAACATTTATCCCATCTAACAATTTGCTGATGAATTTGGTTAAATGTCTTTCTCCCGCATATACACACCAAAATGTAAGCTCCAGGAGATGTCTGTGTTTGTTCACGGATGTATTTCAGCATCAGAGCCTAGCACATTGTAGTTGCCCAATATGTTTGTTGACTGAAAGGATAAATTGCCCATTTATTTGCTTTTGCTCATCTGAAACCATGCAAACTGAGCCACCATTTCCACCAGGGGGAGCCCGTGAATAACCAATGTGGTATCCCCAGAAAAGTTACTCTGAAAGTGTGTAGTATGCATAATTCTAGAACAGAGTCACAGGAAAGCGCATAAATTCCTCCCCAGAGTAAAGACTGCTGTATCTACTAACAATAAAAACCCTCCGATGTCTTCACAATCCTTTAAGAATAAACTCTAGGTGTGCCTGGGTGGCTTACTTGGTTGAGCGTCTGACTTTGGTTCAGGTCACAATCTCACGGTTTGTGAGTTAGAGCCCCGCATCGGGCTCCATGCTGACTGCGTGAAGCCTGCTTGGGATTCTCTCTCTCTCTTTCTCTCTCTCTCTCTCTCTCTCTCTCTTTCTCTGCCCATCCTCACTTGTGTTTCTCTTGTTTCTCTCTCTCTCAAAATAAATAAACTTTAAAAAATAAAATAAAATAGGGGCGCCTGGGTGGCTCAGTCGGTTAAACATCGGACTTCGGCTCAGGTCATGATCTCCCGATTTGTGAGTTCGAGCCCCACATTGGGCTCTCTGCTGACAGCCCCAATCCTGGAGCCTGCTTAAGATTCTGTGTGTGTCTCTCTCTGGCCCTCCCCCTCTCTCTCAAAAATAAATAAACATTAAAAAAATTTATTTAATAAAAATAAAATAAGATAAAATCTAAAAAAAAAAAAAAAAAGAATAAAATCTATACTATGATCCACAAGGCCCTTCTTGACCTGTTCTCCCCCTCAGATGTTATGCTCAGCCTCCCTTCCCCTCACATACAGTTCCAGTCTCCCTGTCCTTTTTTCCTATACAAACTTTCTTAGCTCAGAGCCTAAGCACGTACCGTTCCTCTTCTCTTGAACACTCTTCCCCAAACTTTCCAATGATTGCTTCCTTCTGCTACTCTCATTTTTACAAAAAAATTTTTAATGTTTATTTATTTTTGAGAGAGAGAGAGAGCATCAGCAGGGGAGGGCCAGAGAGAAAGAGACTGAGACACAGAACTTGAAGCAGGCTCCAGGCTCCACGCTGTCAGTACAGAGCCTGATATAGGGCTTGAACTCAACAGCGGTGAGATCAGGACCTGAGCAGAAGTTGGACGCTCAACCGACTGAGCCACCGAGGCGCCCCTCTGCTACTCTCAGTTACATTTCACCTTTGAAGTCTTCCCACAGGCCTCCCATGGCCTCCTGGCTGCTGTCTAAAGTAGCTCCTGTCTCCCCTTCACATGCTTTTTCTTCATGATCCCTCTCACTCTCTGAAATTACCTCGTTTGTTTATTGTCCATCACTAGAAAGTAAGCACCATGGGGGTCTTTATCTCTCTTGTTCCCTGCTGACGTCTCAGTTCTAGAAGAGTGATTGGCATACAGTAGGTGCTCAATACATAAAATCAGTAATTACTAATATTTATTGAAGATTTGCTGTGTGTTGCTTACTGTACATGGTAAATATATAAGTGCTCATGTTTCTTTTTCAATCCTCCCAACAAACTTAGGGAGTATTATGACTAGCTCCATTTTACAGATTAAAAACCTGAGGCACAGATAGGTTAAGGAACTTGCTCAAGGCCACACAACTGGCAAGAAGCAAACCCAAGGCTTGAACCCAGATCTGTGTGACTTCAGAGCCCATGATTTCTCTCAAACTACAGGAAGAGAAACAGGTAGCCACATATGAATTCATTTTACTTACTAGTTAGTTTCCTCTCTCTGATTTCAGGCATCTTCACTTACTATCATAGTTAGTAGAAGTGGAAATGTTTATTGTTTTCTTTTCTTCCTGACCTATGTACCACTCTTGGGGACAGATATAAAGAAATATGCCAAAAAATATGGTTTTGTTCAAGTTGAGTTTAGATGCTTAAATACTTGTTATTTTTTGTAGATTTGAAATATTTCAAATATCACATTCAAAATTCAATACATAAGAGAGGCTATTAAAATCGTCTAAAATGGGACGCCTGGGTGGCTCAGTTGAGTGTTCGACCTCGGCTCAGCTCATGATCTCACAGCTTGTGAGTTCGAGTCCTGCGTTGGGCTCTGTGCTGACAGCTCAGAGCCTGGAGCCTGCTTCTGATTCTGTGTCTCCCTCTCTTTCTGCCCCTCCCCTGCTCACACTCTGTCTCTCTCTCTCTCAAAAATAAACATTAAAAAAATTTTTTAAATAGTCTAAAATATTATAGCCAGATTTTTTTTTAATTTTATTTATTTATTTTTAAGTAACCTCTACACCCAACGTGGGCCTCGAATTCATGACCTGAGATCAAGAGTTGTGTGCTTTTCCAATTGAGCCAGCCAGGTGCTCCTATAGCCAGGTCTTTCCAAACACAACCAAAATGTAAATCAAGGGGTGCCTGGGTGGCTCAATCAGTTAAGCATCTGACTCTCGATTTCAGCTCAGGCCATGATCTCACAGTCATGAGATTGAGCCCCATGTCCACTGAGTGTGGAGACTGCTTGGGATTCTCTCTCCCCCTCTCTCTGCCCCTCTCCTGCTCTCGCTCGCGTGCTCTCTCTCTCAAAGTAAATAGATAAGTATTTAAAAAATAAAACAAGACATAAGGAATGTATGACCAGTGTTTTGTTAACGGTTATCCATTTGAACTCTCCTGACTAATACATCTGAAGCAGAGCAGTCTGGGTTTTGTTTCTGTTCACTTCTCTATCGCACTTAAGGCAATATCTTATTATACACATGACAGTTGAACCTCTAAAAGCAATGTATAGTTGGTGGGATAAATATAGGATTACCGTATGATCTAGCACTCCCATTTCTGTGAATATATCCAAAAGAATTGAAAGCCGAGTGTCAAAGAGATATTTGCGCACCTGGGTTCATGGTAGCATTTTTCACATAGCCAAGAGGTGGGAGTAACCCAAGTGTGCAACAGCAGATGAATGTATAAACAAGATGTGGTACATAGGTACCACAGAATACCATGGATCCTTAGAACGGAAGGGAATCCTGTCACCTTCTACGATAGGGATGACACTTGAGGACATGCTAAGTGAAATAAGCCAGTCACAAAAGAACAAATACTGTATGATTCCACTTACACGACATATCTAAAGTAGTCAAATGTATAAATGTAGAAAGGAGTAGTGGTTGCCAGGGGCTAGAGGGAGGGGACAGAGGGAAATCGTTGTTTGGCATACGCTGAACTACACAATTAAAATGACAAAAATAGGGGCGCCTGGGTGGCTCAGTCGGTTGGGCGTCCGGCTTCGGCTCAGGTCATGATCTCGTGGTCCGTGGGTTCAAGCCCCGCGTCGGGCTCTGTGCTGACAGCTCAGAGCCTGGAGCCTGTCTCAGATTCTGTGTCTCCCTCTCTCTGACCCTCCCCCATTCATGCTCTGTCTCTCTGTCTCAAAAATAAATAAACGTTAAAAAAAATTATAAAAAAAATAAAATGACGAAGATAGTAAATTTTGTGATATGTGTTGTTTACCACAGTAATTAATTTTTTAAAAGCAACATAAAATAGACTACCCTACAATCCAGCAATCGCACTATGAGGTGTTTATCCAAAGGATACAAAAATACCGATTCAAAGGGATACGCGTACCCCAGTGTTTGTAGCAACATGATCTACAAT
Source organism: Panthera tigris (assembly GCF_018350195.1). Lineage (NCBI taxonomy): Eukaryota > Metazoa > Chordata > Mammalia > Carnivora > Felidae > Panthera > Panthera tigris. Next base: position 20,963,279 of record NC_056667.1, read on the forward strand.
AACCAGATTATGGAAACGGTTCATGTGTCCATCGACTGATGAATGGATAAAGAGGATCTATACAGATACAATGGAATATTCCTCCGTCATAAAAAGAATCAAATCACGCCCTTTGCAATGACATGGATGGAGCTAGAGAGTATTATGCTAAGTGAAATAAGTCAGTCAGAGAAAGGCAAATACCAAGTGATTTCATTCCGATGTGAAATTTAAGAAACAAAACAAAGGTGCAAAGGGGAGGAAAGGAGAGAGAGGCAAACCAAGAAACAGACTCTTAACTACAGGGAACAAACTGATGGTTGCCGGTAGGGAGGAGGATGGGGTTAAAATGTGACGGGGATTAAGGAGTGCACTTGTGGTAAGTACCAGGTGTTGTATGGAAGTCTTGAATCACTATATTGTATACCTAAAACTAATATTACAACTCTGCGTTAACTAACTGGAATTTCAATAAAAACTTTTTTTAAAAAAGCAATCTATAACAATCTAATCATTGCCGTAACAAGAATGTGGGTCACTTTATGCCTACTTGGCCCTACATGGTATTAGAGTCATTTTCACGGTTTGGTCCAAATTTCCACCAGTAAGAAGACTTTGAAGTGGAATAAACTCACATTTTTAAGGTAAGCAGTAACCATTACTGTCTTCAGAGCAAAGCATTTCCAGGCTCCTAAGTATATTATCTTCATTTTACCCACAGGCATCTTAACCCACATGGTTACTGTTATTGTGCACATTTTTCCCCTAACAAATCAGTATCATTTGGAAACATCCAAGATCTCTTGCTTTACAGAGGATGATTCTTGTACAAAACTCAGGGTTTTTTGTTTTTTTTTTTTTTAATGTTTATTGATTTTTGAAAGAGAAAGCACGAGAGCGGGATAGGGCAGATCGAGAGGTCAGAGGATCCAAAGCAGGCTCTGCGCTGACAGTAGAGAGCCCAGTGTGGGGCTCGAACTCACAAACTGTGAGATCATGACCTGAGCCAAAGTCAGAGGCTTAACTGACTGAGCCACCCAGTCACTCGCAAAACTCAGGTGTTTTAGGAACACCTCACAACAATGCATACGGGATTAAAATTATAGTCCTGGAAATCTACCTGGGATATAAATGGAACATTTTCTGCATTCCTACCACAGTCAGCTCTGTATTCACTAAGATCACACTTGAAGTGTATTCTGATTATCTATTGGTATGTAACAAACTATCCCCCAAATCAATGGTTTTAAACAACTGCTGTATCTCACGAGTTTTGAGTCAGAAGTTTGGACGGGGTTGACTCCTCTCTTCTGCATGACATCAATTAGAGTCAGCTGGTAGTATTCTAACTGGCAGCTAGGCAGCTAGACTGGTCTGACAGGTCCAACATGGCCCCAGTCATGTGCCTGACACTTGATGGATTGGCTGAAAGGCTGGCTTCAGCTAGCCTCCTAGCCACATAGTCTCAGAGCCTCTCCACATAGTCTCTCCACGAGGGTAGTTGAACTTTTTTACATGGCGGTTGAGGTCTCCATAGAGACAGGTCTTGGAAGCTGCCATTCTTAAGGCCAGCCTTAACTGACACAGCAACACTTCCATCCTGGTCTATGGTCAAAGCAGCCATAGAGGTCACCCAGATTCAATGGGGGCAACACAGACCCAGCCATTGTCAGAGTCACAGACCTATGGCCACTACTGTAGCCTGCCTGATGTTGACCAGAAGAGCTCCTGGGGAAACATTCAGTTTGATGTGGCTCTACCTGTTTAGTGAGCAGGTACTTTGTGATAGTCTAGGCTCTCAGGACACAGCAGAAAACCAATCAGCCCAGACTTCTGCCCTCATGGAGTTCACATTCCCATCAATCTGTGGTCAGAAATGTTGTGTATTGCATTTGTTCAGCTCAACATCCATTCCCACATCCTTCTCATGAGCCTTACTCCCCTACACTGCAAAAGTGGGAAGGTTAAAGATGGGCACTTCTCAGGATCCCTTACAGCTAGGGTTCTGGATGAAAACTAGGTATTGAGAGGCACTTGGGTCAGATTTAAGAGAAATGAGAAAGAAGCCATGTTCCTGCACCTTGGCTGTTTCTACTGGCCAATAGGATCATCGCTGGAGACGTGGGTTTTTCCTGTAGCATTCTTTCCATTTCTATCTCCAGCTTTACAAGTTGGAAAGGTAGTTGTAGGAACAGCAACCAGGAAGGCAGTTCCCCCATCCTAGTTTTCTGATCCCTGACCCTTAGTTATAGAGATAAGATCTTGAAACCAGCAATCCCTGAGTTGGTCTCCTGAGTCTCTCTCCTTTAGATTTTCCAATGATTTCGTAAACATCTAATTTCCTAAAACAATTGCTTTCTGCTTCAAACACCTAGAATGATTTCTTTCCTGTGCAGAAACCTGAGAAGGTATAACACTAAAGTCGAAAATACTTGGTTCCCATTATCTCTGCCTTCTAGGTACACTCTTCCATGTTTAGCTCATGATTACATTAGAATTCTTCACGTGGAAATCTGAGCATCTGCCGTCCTTGCCTTTAACTCCTCCCAGACAGTCTGGAGTCCCAGACAGCTCTACAGCTTTCCTGGGGCTGGGTGAACATGACCAGCACCCCCCGCCCCCACCCCCCCCAGCAGAGAGAAAGCCAAGAGCAGGATGCCAAATGTTACAGTAGACAGCTACAGGAATCCCAGGAAGTCCCAGGAATCACTGAAAGCTTGGCAAGTGCAGTCGCCCGCAGTGAAGGGGCCCAGGGCACCATGTCAACGTGAGCTCTTCAGAGGCAGGGTCCCTTCCCTGCTGGGTCGCTCCCCTGCTCCACAGCAGTGTGCTTTTCAGCTACACAATGGGAATAAGAATATTTATCCTGATTCAAGGAGCTTTGTAAACTATACAGTACTGCCTAAATATAAGATGCTACGTATTATCTAGACCAACTGTTCTTAAACTCTCCAAAGCACTATCAGGGAGTACGTGAAATAAAAACTATTATTTTAAAATAACTAACTCATGGGGCCCCTGGGTGGCTCAGCTGGTTGAGCGTTCTACTTCGGCTCAGGTCATGATCTCACGGTTCGTGAGTTTGAGCCCCGCATCGGGCTCTGTGCTGACAGCTTAGAGCCTGGAGCCTGCTTCGAATTCTGTGTCTCCCTCTCTCTCTGCTCCTCCCCCACACATGCTCTGTATCTCTCTCCTTCAAAAATAAATTCTAAAAAAAAATAAAATAATACTAACTCAGTATTTCACTTTTCACTCTCTTTTTTTTTTTTTTTTGAGAGAGAGAGAGTGCACTACTAGCGGGGGAGAGGCAGAGGGAGCGAGAATCCCAAGCAGGCTCCACGCAGATCTCACCTGAGGCAAGAATCAAGAGTTGGATGCTTAACCAACTGAGCCACCCAGGCACCCCTTCACTTTTTCACTCTTATTCTCCCAAAAGTGTGGTGGAGTTTTTCAGAGATTATGCGATGATGTCATTGCTCTGACGGCTAAGGAATATGTGTTCAAATATGCACTTTGCTTTTTTGTAAGTTTTTTAAAAAGTGTTGATTTATTTATTTTGAGGGAGGGAGAGAGAGAGAGAGAGAGAGAGCAGGGGAGGGGCAGAGAGAGAGATAGAGAATCCCAAGCAGGTTTGTGCTGTCATCGCAGAGCCCAACCTGGGGCTCAATTTCACAGTCTGTGAGAGCATGACCTAAGCCGAGATCAAGAGTTGGATGTTTAACCGATTGAGCCACCCAGGCACCCCTAAAACAGACATTTTAATTTTTTAAAAATGTTTATTTATTTTTGAGAGAGAGAGAGAGAGAGAGAGAGAGAGACAGAGCATGAGTGGGGGAGGGGCAGAGAGAGAGGGAGACACAGAATCAGAAGCAGGCTCCAGGCTCTGAGCTGTCCGCACCGAGCCCGATGTGGGGCTCGAACCCACAAACCATGAGATAATGACCTGAGCCAAAGTCAGACGCTCAACCTGAGCCACCCAGGTGCCCCCAGAAATTTTAAAAGTAAAGCACAAAGGGGGCACCTGGGTGGCTCAGCCAGTTGAGCTTCTGACTTCGGCTGGGGTCATGATCTCACAGTCCATGAGTTCAAGCCTGGCATCAGAGTCTGTGCTGACAGCTCAGAGCCTGGAGCCTAGTTCAGATTCTGTGTCTCCCTCTCTCTCTGCCCCTCCCCTGCTTGCACTCTGTCTATCTCTGTATGTCTCAAAAATAAATAAACATTAAAAAAAATTTTTTTTTAAAAAGTAAAGCATAGGAGTGCCTGGGTGGCTCAGTCGGTTAAGTGTCTGACTCTTGATCTCGGCTCAGGTCTCGTTCTCAGGGTCATAAGTTCAAGCCCCATGTTGGACTCTGCCCTGCACGTGGAGCCTACTTAAATTTTTTTTTAATTTCTGTTTTAATTTGTGAAAGAGCAAAAATTAATACCTGTAACCTATTTAAACAAAGGCTCTTTGGGGTTCTCAATAATTTTTAGGAGTGTTAAGGGATCCTAAGATCAAAACATTTGAAAACTGCTGACTTAGGCAATTGTAACACCCATCGTTGTACTATCTATAGCGGCCTCCACTTTAACCACTTCCGGATGCCTGCTTCTCACTCATGGCCATATCGTTGCTGCATCCAACACCCTTCTACTGGGATGCCTTTCTATTTTGATTAACACACTTGAGATAGTATCTTTTTGCACAGATGTCCAACAGCAGCTGTCTTGGCACAGCCTTGAAACTCCACATAACTGTGAGCTGTCTTTATGGGCAACACGATGCCCACTGACCAACTCCTTCCCTTACCAGCACTGGGTCATCCTTTCTGGCTGGATTCATCTGGGATACCTGGTCTCTGCCCCTCCTTTCACCCTATTTAACATTAGTCTGACCCACTTCGGCCTCCTGTTCCTACTTTTGGTTCCCCTCTTGTTCAGGTGATCCCTTGCTAGGGGGATCCTGGCTACCTGCCCACGAGTAAGTTGATCCCCACCCCTTATCGCTGTCCAGTTCCAGTCATCCCCAACCCTTCCTCATTCCTGACTACAGATGGGTCAAACTGAAGCTCTTGGAAGTTTCCTGCCGACCAAATAATAGATTAACGTTTGCTTTTAATTATGGCTGTATCCTCCCCCAAGAATGCTGTTATCTGTGTATTTATAGTCTGTTAGATTTAAATTTTTTTTTCAACTTTTTAAATTTATTTTTGGGACAGAGAGAGAGACAGAGCATGAACGGGGGAGGGGCAGAGAAAGAGGGAGACACAGAATCGGAAACAGGCTCCAGGCTGCGAGCCATCAGCCCAGAGCTTGACGCAGGGCTCGAACTCACGGACCGCGAGATCGTGACCTGGCTGAAGTCGGACGCTTAACCGACTGCGCCACCCAGGCGCCCCTAGTCTGTTAGATTTAAAATGAAAACATAGGTAGGGGCACCTGGCTGGCTCACTCAGAAGGGCATCCATCTCTTGATCTCAGAGTTGTGAGTTCAAGCCCCATGTTGCGTGTAGGGATTACTTAAATAAATAAAACTTTAAAACAAAACAAAACAAAACAATAAAAAATGAAAATAAACAGCAATGGATAATTCTTGTGGATAAGGATGAAAGAGACTATTCGTTTCCATGTTATATTTATCAGGCAAATTTTCTGGTTGTTTTGGGGTTTGTTTGTTTGTTTGTTTTTTGGTCTGTTTCTTTTTTCCTAGAGTGAGAATGTATAGAGATTAAGAACAAGGGCTCTGGTGAGATTGTGTCTGTGTCTGCTCTCCCAGAATTTGCTGGCTCTCTCACTGATAGTTGTGTCCAATAACCTCTCAGTACCTCATATTTCTCACTTCCAAAATGGAGATTTGAAAAAGAATCCATTGAAGAAGGAGGAGGAGGAGGAAGAGGAGGGGAAAAGTCTTTATCTCATAGAGTTGTATGAGAGTTAAAAATATGTAAAGTGTTTGGAATTATATAGATACATTTCTGTATAAGTGATTAAAAATCAAAAGAATGGAGATATGGAAGCTAGGCTATGAAGCTTTCATGAGTTTAGAGATATAGGAAAAAAAAATTGTAATGGGCCCTAAAGTCTGGATCTTTATAAGGAAACTTGAGAAGTAAGAAACCATTCATCCAAGTGCCTTGGAGAATGCCAAATACGGGATCATCCATTCTACTTTGTTTAGAAAGATAAGAAGGCTAGTGAATTTTTACATAGGAGTTACTGTAAGATTTAAGACAGATCTAGGGGCACCTGGGTGGCTCAGTGCGTTGAGCATCTGACTTCAGGTCAGGTCATGATCTCACGTTCTGTGAAAGCCCCAGCATCAGGCTCTGTCCTGACAGCTCAGAGCCTGGAGCCTGCGTCGGATTCTGTGTCTCCTTCTCTCTTTGCCCCTCCCCTGCTTGTGCCCTCTCTCTCTCTCAAAAACAAATAAGCATTTTAAAAAATTAAAAAAAAAATCTAAATGAATTCTGAATCATGTCGTGATAAAAATAGACTAAGTCTTTTAATTAAAAAGACAAAGAGATTCTCTGTAATATTGGAACCTTTGTTTTAATTAGTCTAGGAAGCATTTACTTACAATCCTGAGGCTAATAATGTTTATAATAGGAAGCCACATTTTTAAAAAAATGTTTTCTGTAGAATACAATGATTATTCGCTTAAAACTGTAAACTATGTTTGTTGTAGAAGATTAATTTTATTCTAATTTAGTGATAAAGAAAGCCACTGATTATGACCTTGCTGATCTATACCTAATTAACCTGACCAGTATAAAAGTCTGGGCAGATTTTTTTACATTTAGAAATACATACTTTGTGTGAAAAAAGTTATCTTATAAGGAAATAAATATAAGACTCTAATAGATTACAGAGTTTCTGTTTGGGATGATAAAAACGTTCTAAAAATAGATAGTGGTGATGATTGTACAACATTGCCAATGTACTTAATGCCACTGACTTGTACACTTAAAAATGGCTAAAATGAAGTGAAGCCTGGGTGGATCAGTTGGTTAAGCATCCAACTTCGGCTCAGGTCATGATCTCACGGTTCGTGAGTTCAAGCCACATGTCAGGCTCTGTGCTGACAGCTCAGAGCCTGAAGCCTGCTTCAGATTCTGTGTCTCCCTCTCACTCTGCCCCTCCCCTGGCTCATGCTCTGTCTCTCTCTCTCTCTCTCAAAAATAAATAAAACATTTAAAAAATTTTAATGGCTAAAATGGCAAATGCTATCTTATGTATATATTACCACAATAAATAAAATACATGCCAAAAAAAAATCAATGCAAGGGAAACAGTGTAATTTTTTTTTGCAAGACAACTAGTCTCAGCTCTTCAAAATGTCTGTCATGAAAAATCCAAAAATGTAGAGGAATTGCTCTACATTAAAATAGAACAAAGAGACCCAGCAACCAAGTGCAATGAGTGAACTTTGATTGGATCTTTGACTTGAAAAAAAAATCTATAAAATGCATTCTTGTATCAATTGAGGAAATTTGAACATGGACTTTCTGTGAGAACATACTATAGAATATTTATTAACTTGTTTAGGTGTGGTAATGGTATTGCATTTATGTAGGAGAGTGGTGTTATCCTCAGGAGATACATGAAGTATTTAAAGGGTAAAGGGCCATAAGGTCTGCAGTTGTCAAATAGTTCACCAAATTTAAAAATGCAGAGCAAAATTAAAGCAAATGTAGCAAAATGTTAGCATTGTCGAATTTAGATGAAGGATATATAAGTGTTCATTGTTTTAGTCTCCCGACAAGTCAGCATATTTGAGAACACTTGAAAAATTCTGAATCTTGATATGTCAACAAAGAAAGAACACTATTTGTAGAAGACACCTGCTATATGTGTTCACTCAGCATACACACCTCTCTTCTGGTAACAGCACCTCCACCTACCTTCTGGTACTCTCCCCCAGGGTATGCTCACTTATTGTGAATTTCAATCAAGGTGGCCTCTCCTGCCTTCCCTGGACAAGGGGGTAGATACCCACCACGAGTCAGGTCAATCAGACGCTCTCTTATAAGAAATAAACCTTGGATAGATCAACACAAGGCACATCTGATAGTTCCTGGAGAAATTGCTCATCACTTCCTGCTACCTAGATTCCCAGGGCCACCCTGTGTGCTTTTGCTGAGGCTTGGAGTCCAGCCTTTTCTTCAGTAAGTTATTCCATATCTTCCAAATAACGTATTTTTGTTGTTCTTGTTGTCTTTAAGGCCAGCATTGGCCACTGATGTTTTTAACCGATGAACCATAGCTGATCCTATGTTTTGTCTACAAAAGCATAGAAACATGGTATAGAGAAAATTCCTAGCATGAAAAATCTCTTGCTTTTATGTGACAGTTAAAACCATTCAGGCAAGAGACCAGTCACCATTGGGAAATGAGCTGTGAACCATAAAACCAATAAAAAGCTTTGTGTGAACAAAGGAAAAGGGAAAGAGGCATTAAATTTAGTCCTTCATTGAAACAGTCTCACTTACCTACCAAAGTAGGCGATGAGAGTGAAAGTAAGTGGAAAGTAGAAAAAGGCTCACCTGCTCCACTGAGGATGGGATCTCAAAGTAATATGGCCGCCATTTACCAAGAGCTTGGGGTCCCAGCCACTGGGTTAGTCCTTCATGTCCATCACCTTACTGAATTCTCCCAATGGCACAATGACCATTTATTATTTGACTATATATACTCGGATTATCTCCACTTTACAGAAAACTGGGGCTTAAGTTTGTTAAATCACTAAGCCAACGTCCCAGAACGAGGAGAGGCAGGGTTCCAACACAGGTGTGTGACTCCATCGCTCTGGGGCAGTAGCACCTGGAGAGCCAGTGAGCTCCAGCTTCCTGGTCTAGCCTCATCACAGCATCCCTGAAGGCTGAGCCCCTACTTGTCAAGTTCCTGAGCCATTCTGGAGAGAAGTCAATGGACACTGACAGAGGCTCTTCTTCTCTCTACCCACTCTGGTCCTCACACTTCTTCTACAGCACTCCACTGCTGGCTCCCAAGAGTCCCCTGAGTCACCTCTGCTGCCCAAAAGAACCGAGTCTGAGGGAGCCCTAGCCCCCCCTATGCCACACCCTCTCAAGTTATGGCACTTGCTAACCCCCACTTTGCCATGTTAACTTCATCCACAGGCACTAGATTTCTCCCACTCCTATTCTCCTGGAATGAGTAAAGCCTAATGGTTAAAAGCAATGGCTTTGGAGCCAAACACACCTAGGAATCAAGTCTCTGCATCACTACTGCCTCCCTGTATGTAGGTTTCTTTATCTTCAGGCTCCCAACTTAAAATAAGAATGCTAATGCGATCTTTTTAGTAGAGTTGTTAGGAGATTAAGATGCATTAACCTACAGAAAGCATTATGGTCCTTTGTAAGCACTCGATACATAGTCCTTGTTATTTTCATTGCTTTCATTGTTCTCCTTATGATGTACTTTGCCCAGCCTCTCAACCCCAATTTTCTAAATTTTCTAGTTTGGGGCCTCTCCCTCTCTCTCTCTCCTTCCATCTCTCTCTCTCTCTCTCTCTCTCTCTCTCTCTCTCTCAGTGAATCCCAACCCTGGGAGGGCTCTCAGCTCACTGGTGGGTCTTCTTCATTTAGACATATCTTCCAGAAATAAGTCTTTAGCCTGCCTGACGTTTTCATTTATTAAAGTAATTTCCAGGTGGAATTTTACTGTGATGCCCACCAATTTTCATCTAGAACTTCAATGTAGGTGACATGCCCCTTGAGAGAACCAATAAAGGATGGGGTACCCTGAGATGAGTTAGAGCGTGGGTCTCAAGTCAGCTGGGCCTTGACCTGCATGCTCACTGCCTTTCATTTCTGAACCTCAGTTTCCCCAGTTTTTAAATTTTTTTTTCATGTTTATTATTTTTGAGAGGCAGGGGGCAGAGTGAGAGAGAGAGACAAAGAATCCAAAGCAGGCTCCTGGCTCTGAGCTGTCAGCACAGAGCCCAATGCAGGGCTTGAACCCACGAGCCGTGAGATCATCGCCTGAGCTGAAGTCAGACGCTTAACTGACTGAGCCACCCAGGCACCTGTCCTCAGTTTTATATAAAGTGTGTGTGTGTGGGGGGGTCTGGCTTTTAACCTGAAGAGATGTAGTGAGGATTCCATGAGATAACGGCCAGAAAGCCCACATGCCTGACACAGAGTAGGCATGCATAGGCATGCATTTCCTTCCTTCTGGCAAACCATCACCATCTTGAAATACAGTAGAACCTTGGATTGCAAGTAACTTGTTCTGTGAGTGTTCCACAAGATGAGCAAACATTTCTAATAAATTTTAACTTGATAAATGAGCGATGTCTTGCTATCCAAGTAGTATGTGATGCCAAATGTCTTATGATCACAACTGAGCCAATGATCCTCCCTCTCTCTCTCTCTCTCTCTCTCTCTCTGCGGGATTGCGGGTGATCGTCTCCCATGCTCGGATGCTCTGTCTCAGGCCGCAGTGTTTGGCAGAAATCAGTGATTTTTTAGAACGTTGGAAGGTGCCCACACTGCCACTAGTATACTTTTTTGTCACTTCAAAGCACCTATAGACAGACCTTTGCTTTTCCATACAAGAGTAAGCTTAGGAATGTTTTGCTTCATTCCAGGTCAGGCTGTCTGCAGATATAGACCCTTTCCTCTGCTGCCTTATCGTCAGTTACATTAAATACAGTCGATGACAAGAGTTTAATACTATACTATAGTCAACATCCATGCGAGCGTATACAATGGCCCCCGTGCAGAAAAAGATTCCAATGAGTCAATAGAAAGCAGTGATTCCATTCGTCATAGTGAAAGTCATCCTACACAATAACCCTCCTTTCTCGTTTCCCTCACACCAGCCACGAAGGTTTTCAAAGGGTAAGTACAGGTCATTTTTCTTTATGTTTTGTATTTTCTTTATTATTTTGTATTATATTACAGTATTGTAATCATTTTTATCTGAATATTTTTGGGTTGTGGAATGAATTATCTGAGTTTCCATTATTTCTTATGGGAAATTCGCTTTGATGTACAAGTGCTTTAGATTGCAAGCATGTTTTCCAGAACGAATTACACTCCCAAACCAAGGTTTTACCGTATTGCCATCAGCATCGTAACAGACAGGTCCCATCCCTATGGAAATAGCAAGGCCCCCTCTCTCCTGTTGCCCCTCTCCCTTCTTTCTAGTCACTCCTTTTATTTCTCCAAACCTTTGTCATTCTGAAGTTGGGGTGGAGTGAAACAGTGCAGAGAAGCTGTCCCTGGAGTTTAGCCAGCTCTGAAGTGGCCCTGTTCTGATGCCATTTGGTCAGGAGCCAGATTTGCTTCTTAGAAAAACACATCCGTCCTGGATACCACTACTGAAGGGAAAACTCTGAGAAATGTCAAAAACAGCAGTTAAGATGATTAAAGAGTTCGAGAATAGAACCTTCGGGTTAAGGAAGTGAAGGCAGGATGGGAAGGCTAGGCTGCTGAGAAACAGAGCCAAATAAAGTACCAAAAAATATGCTGGCGTGTCTATGCTGTAGATGGCAGGGGTGAGTGAGGGGCTGTGAAAAGGTCTTGGCAGGTCATTGAGAAGTCTTGGCAGGTCCGTTGAGAAGTCTAAGGACCTCTTTAAGAAAAAGAACATAAGGGGCACCTGGGACTGGGTAGTTCAGTCGGTTCAGTGTCCGACTTCAGATCAGGTCATGATCTCACAGTTTGTGAGCTCTAGCCCCACATCGGGCTCTGTGCTGACAGCTGGGAGCCTGGAGCCTGCTTTGGATTCTGTGTCTCCCTCTCTCTCTGTTCCTCCCCTGCTTGTGCTGCCTCTGTCTCTCAAAAATAAATAAACACTTAAAAACTTTTAAGAAAAAAAATATTTTTAATTCTCGTCTAGGGACTCCTGGGTGGCTCAATTAAGCGTCTGACTTCGGCTCAGGTCATGATCCCGAGGTCCTTGAGTTTGCACCCCATGTCGGGCTCTGTGCTGACAGCTCAGAGCCTGCAACCTGCTTCAGATTCTGTGTCTCCCTCTCTCTCTGCCCCTCCCCCGCTCTTACTCTGTCTCTCTCCCTCTCAAAAATAAAAGGAACATTAAAACAATTTTTTAGGGGGGCCTGGGTGGTTCAGTCAGTTAAGCATCTGACTATGGCTCAGGTCATGATCTCACCGTTGGAAGGTTCGAGCCCTACGTTGGGCTCTGTGCTAACTCAGAGCCTGGAGCCTGCTTCGGATTCTGTCTCCCTCCCTCTCTGCCCCTCCCCATGCTCGTGCTGTCTCTCTCTCTCTCAACAATAAATAGACATTAAAAACAATTTTTTAAATAAAAATTCTCCTCTAATCAAGGGTGTGGCAAGCGAGCTGGTAACAGGTTTGAGACATGGTCACAAAGCCCTATTGTTCTACAAACTTTGCCTGGAAATGCCTTCCCTCCCTTCTTCCCCACACTAAGGCCCTCTTAGTCTGTTCACTGCAATGCAAGCCTGCCCTCTTCTTAGAAGGCTTAGTGGGTGCAGCCCTTCCGGTCACAGTGGATCAGCACCTCACCTTCATGTGCATTTCTCACACTGCGAGCGTTTCTGCCACTCCCCTTGGGTATTAGGTATCTGTCGTACATTTCCCCAAAAGGTACCGGCTTAAAACAACACGTATTCATTAGCGCACCGTTCCTGTGGATCAGGCAATCATGTTTAGCTGAGTCATTGGTCATCTTCAGGCTCAATCAGAAAAGATCTGTTTCCTAGCTCGCATGACTGTTGGCAGGATTCGGTTCCTCACAGGCTGCTGGACTGAAGCCTCAGTTCCTCAAGAGCTGCTGGTCAGAGGCCTTCCTCAGTTCCTTGCCACATAGACCTTCAAGTAAGCATGGCAGCTAGCCTTATTAGAGCGAGCAAATGAGAGGGAAAGAGAGAGTGCCAGCAAAGGCAGCACAGGAAGTCACAGTCCTTTGTAACCTGATCACGGAAGTGACATTCGTCGATTTGCAACATCCCATTCACTAGAAGTAACTCACTAGGTCCAGCCCATACCCATGGGGAGGGACTTACACATGGGCATGAACACCAAGAGGGGGGATCGTTTGGAACCTTGTCCGAAGCTGCATACCACAACTGTCACTCCTTCCACTCTAGCTTGTCATTGCTGGTTGTCCTGCCGGTCTCTGTCCTTCCACCAGGAGCTCCTTGAAGACAGGGACTACATTTTACTCACAATTTAGTGCCTCTCGGTGCCTAGCACTGGCTTCTTGGGCTTGTTAAGTGAATAAATGAACGGCTGGTTACCAGCCAAACCAAATGGTACCAAAACAAACAAACAAAAACAACCAGGGGGCACCTGGGTGGCTCAGTCAGTTAAGCGTCCCACTCTTGATTTCAGCTCAGGTCATGGTCCTCAGGTTGTGGGATCAAGTCCCACGTAGGGCTCTGCGTTGAGCATGGAACCTGCTTAAGATTCTCTCTGTCTTCCTCTGCCCTTCTCCCCTGCTCACACACACACACACACACACTCTCTCTCTCTCTCTCTAAGAAAAAAAACAACACATAAACTACCTGAATGTCCAATGATAAGAAGAAATTGATTAAATGCATTAGGCTACAGTCATACAATGGATATGCTGCAGTCATTAAAATGAAAATTGTTAAACAATAGGAACTGTGAGGGAAGAGATGCTTACAATATTGCACATTATCTTAATATTGTACAATATTGCATGATATTCTTTGCACATCAGTAAAGCAGATTGTTACAAAGCAGTGTGTGTATTTTATACCTTTAAAAGTAAATACACACGTAGAAAAAGATGTAATCAGTTTTGAATGGCCATGAAGTTATGATGATAAGCCAGTTTTAAACTGCTTAAACAAACAGGTGTTTTTGGGTTTTGTTTTTTCCATGTAGCAGAATGTCTGGATGTAGGCAGCCTCTGGTCTTGGTTCTCTCTGGCTCAGTATCACCACAGCTCTTCAGGCCTTCCCCTCATGCTCTCCTCCGGCCTCCCAGTCCTAAGATGGCTGCTCCGGCTCCAGGCAGCACACCCACACTCCAAAGTAGGAAGAACAAGTAAGGGGAGGTCCCAGTCATGGCTAACTTATTACTGGGAAAGTAAAAGCTTTCTCGGAAGTCCCCCACTAGATTTCCCTAACACTCTCATTGGTTGAGTCACATGGACACTCCCAGCTCGGGAGCCTGGGGACTCTAGAAACAGAAATTTCAAGATTAGCTTAGAAAATCATAATTTATCCCCTAGTTACACTACCACCCAAACACACTCAGAGGTCTGTGGGCAAAGAAGGAGAGAGAAAGGATACTGGGTAAGCAACTTGCCCCCTTTAGACTGGACACTGTCCTACCCACTTTGTCCCCATCCCAAGCACCTCACTCCTTGTACTCTTACATCCGAATTGCTTTGTTCAGTTAATCACCTGTTAATCCCTGAAGGCATTGGAGATTTCAACACATGAATATAAGACTTGGGGTTAGAAAATATGAAAAAATTGCTAGCTGTCCTCCCTTCTCCATTATTTCCTTCTTTCTTCTAGTAACAAAGTAACCCTCACCCCAAGAGGTAGCAGGACATATGGCTGCCCAGCTCCAGATTGTGTTTCCCAGGCTCCCTTGCAGCCAAGTGGGTGTGACCGTGCAAGTGCTCACCCCTGGAAAGTGAATAGAATTGATATGTACATCGCTTCTTCTACATCATTTCTTAAAAGGAAATGGTTTCCTCCTTTCTCAAAAGCTGGGAATGCAAGTGTAGTTAGTGGTGGAGAGCTGGTTTCAACGACGTCCTAGGAAATGGCAGCGAAACAAGAAAAGAAGGAACATGTGTCCTTAAATGTCTACCAGGAGCAGAGCCGCTTACTCACTTGTGGACTCACTCTGAGCCACTCATATGGTTAAAGAAATTAAACGGGGGCGGGGGGTACCTGGGTGGCTCAGTCAGCTGAGCGTCCGACTCTTGATTTCAGCTCAGGTCATGATCTCATGGTTTGTGCGACTGAGCCCCATGTGGGGCTCTGTGCTGACAGCAAGGAGCCTGCTTGGGTTTCTCTCTCTTTCCCTCTCTCTCTGCCCCTCCCCCACTCTCTCTCTTCTGTCCAAAGCAAACTTCCAGGGACTGTGGGAATTTTTTCCCCTTCTAGCTACACTGTGACTGGTTGCCTCTGTGTAAATATATATTTTTAATAACAACTTTATTTGAGGGACGCCTGGGTGGCTCAGTCAGTTAAGCTTCCAGCTTCGGCTCAGGTCATGGTCTCATGATTCCTGAGTTCGAGCCCCACATTGGGCTCTGTGCTGACCGCTCAGAGACTGGAGCCTGCTTCAGATTCTGTGTTTCCCTCTCTCTCTCTCTCTCTTTCTCTGCCCCTCTCCTGCTTGCTCTCTCTCTCTTTCAAAAATGCACATTAAAATTTTTTTTTAAACTTTTTTTTTTTTTTACCTTTATTTATTTTTGAGACAGAGAGAGACAGAGCATGAACGGGGGAGGGGCAGAGAGAGAGGGAGACACAGAATCGGAAGCAGGCTCCAGGACCTGAGCCATCAGCCCAGAGCCCGACGCGGGGCTCGAACTCACGGACCGCAAGATCGTGACCTGAGCCGAAGTCGGCCGCCCAACCGACTGAGCCACCCAGGCGCCCCTTTTTAAAACTTTTATTTGAAATATAATTCACCTACCACAAAACACACCATTTTAAAGCACACAACTCAATGGCTTTGAGTATATTCACTCACAAGGTTGTATAACCATTGCTACTGTCTAATTTCAGAACATTTTCATCATCCCCTAAAGAAAGTCCGGGCTGATTAGTAGTCACTTCCTATTTCCTCCTCCCCCAGCTCCTGGCAAGCACTTAACTGATCTTAAGGGCAAACAGTCTTTCACTATTATTATGTTAGCTATGGGTTTTCTGTAGATGTCCCTTTATCAGGTTGAGAAAGTTCCTTTCTACATTGTTGAGGGATTTTATCACAGTGTTGGATTCTGTCAAATGCTTTCATTCATCTACAGGCACACCTCAGAGACAATGGCTTTGGTTCCAGACCACTGCAATTAAGCAACTATCGCAATAAAGAGAGTCAAGTGAATTTTGGGGTATCCCAGTGCAGATAAAAGTCATATTCACACTATATTGCAGGCTATTAAGTGTGCAATAGCATTATATCTTTAAAAAGTACATACCTCAGGGGCGCCTGGGTGGCTCAGTCGGTTAAGCGTCCAACTTCAGCTCAGATCACGATCTCGCGGTCCGCGAGTTCGAGCCCCGCGTCAGGCTCTGGGCTGATGGCTCAGAGCCTGGAGCCTGCTTCCGATTCTGTGTCTCCCTCTCTCTCTGCCCCTCCCCCGTTCATGCTCTGTCTCTCTCTGTCTCAAAGATAAATAAACGTTAAAAAAAAAAATGAAAAAAAAAAGTACATACCTCAATTAAAAAAAGACTTTATTGTTAAAAAATGCTAACCATCATCTGAGCTCTGAGTCCTAATTTTTTATATAACAACTATAATAATAATGACAAAGTTTGAAATAATGTGAGAATTGCCAAAATGTGACACAGAGACATGAAGCGAGTAGATGCTGTTGGAAAAATGGGGCCGGGGCGCCTGGGTGGCTCAGCGGGTTAAGTGTCTGACTCTTGGTTTCTGCTCAGGTCATGAGCTCACGGTTCGTGGGTTCGAGCCCCGAGTCGGGCTCCGCGCTGACAGCGCGAAGCCTGCGTGGGATTCTCTTTCTCTCTCTCTCTCTGCTCCTCCCTTGCACTCTCTCCCTCTCTAAATAAATTGATAAAAAAAAAAAGAAAGAAAGAAAAACGGGGCCGACGGACTTGCTTGACACAGGCTTGCCACAAGCCTTCAATTTATCTGTGAAGCACAATGAAGTGAAGAGAA
The DNA here is from genome assembly GCF_018350195.1 of Panthera tigris. Taxonomy (NCBI): domain Eukaryota; kingdom Metazoa; phylum Chordata; class Mammalia; order Carnivora; family Felidae; genus Panthera; species Panthera tigris. Next base: position 20,980,087 of record NC_056667.1, read on the forward strand.
TTAAGTGAAATAAGCCTGTATTGAGACAATCATGTTTTTGTCCTTTATCCTATTAGTATTGTGTGTTCCACTGATTGCTGCGTAAATATTAATGGGGTGCTTTTAACACACTTCATGTTGCCAAAATCATCATCTTGGTTCATAAGCTCAGGTGGGCCTTATTTTAGGAAAATTTGATAGGTAAGAATCTAGCCTTACACAGTTATAGGCTTGGTTACTTAGGTTACGCGGATATCCCCCCCCCACCCCCTCCATAGTTTTCAGGAAGGAGAAAATTCATTGTGAGCATATAAAATATGAGGCAAAAATGAGATGCTTAGACTTTTTAGAAACTACCCTTAGTGTCCATCCCTCTGAGTCTGAGAAAAGCTATCGTACGCATGATGGCACGTTGTCTTGGGCAGTGGCTTCATTGGTCAAAATGGGCCTCTTTGCAAAGTCTAAAACCTCCTCGGGGCTCCTGTAAGTCACCAAAGCCATGGTAGAATTGATCACTGGCCTCCAGGGGACAAGGGTCTCCTCTCTTAGCAGGAAAAATAGAATGAGGTTTGAATAGAGATAATGGTCCACAGGAGTCTACCTTCTCCCTCCTGTTATCATTATTTAATTATCTCTTCTGGAACTTGAGAGGAGAAGTTGCTACAGCACATCTCGCTCTGGATGGAAAGGCTTGTGCATTCCGCTTGGCCAATTACCACTTTGAAGACATCTATTTTTGTGTGTCAAGCATTTTTTCCTTTGGAGAACTTCCCTCCCACCCACCCCACCCTGTCCTGTGATATTCACAGTGCTATCAATCACGGGATTCTACCTCTCTGACCACAGGCATGACTCAACTCTAAGTCAGCTAGACTTTCTCAGGACTTTGGAACCTTGAATGGAGACACGCAGGGATAGAAGGTGGTTGGAGGTTGGAGTTGAGTCATTTGATGTGTTGACCCTAGAGCAGTCATTCTCATATGTGGTCCCTGACCAGCAGCATCAGCACCTGGGAACTTGTTAGAAATACAAATTCCCGGGCCCTACACCATACCTACTGAATTAGAAATTCTAGGGTAGGCTCCAGCAATCTGTGTGTGTGTTTTTTTTAATGTTTATTTATTTTTGAGACAGAGAGAGACAGAGCATGAATGGGGGAGGGTCAGAGAGAGAGGGAGACCCAGAATCTGAAGCAGGCTCCAGGCTCTGAGCTGTCAGCACAGAGCCTGACACGGGGCCCAAACTCACAGACCATGAGATCATGACCTGAGCCGAAGTCGGAGGCTCAACCAACTGAGCCACCCAGGTACCCCAATCTGTGTTTTTTGTAATTAATTAATTTGCTAGTAACCTCTACACCCAACGTGGGGATCAAACCTACAACCCAAAGATCAAGAGTCACATGCTCTTCTGACTGAGCCAACCAGGCACCCCAGAAATCTGTGTTTTAACAAACCCTCTAGATGATTTTGCCCTAGAAACACTAGACATTTCTGCTAATGGGATCCAGCTAAGCTTTTTTTTTTGTCCTTTTTTTTTTTTAATATTTTCTTTTTGAGAGAGAGCAAGAGAGAGACAGAGTGCAAGTGACAGAGAGGCAGAGAGAGGGGGAGACACAGAATCTGAAGCAGGTTCCAGGCTCTGAGCTGTCAGCACAGAGCCTGATGTGGGGCTTGAACTTGTGAACTGTGAGATCATGAGCTGACCCACAGTCAGACACTTAACCGACTGAGCCACCCAGGCACCCCTGGATCTTGTCCTTTCCTGGGACTTGGCTGCTGAGATCTTCTTTAGATTCTTTGATCTGCTCAGCGTCTTTCTAACAAATTCCTTCTGGATTTTGTTTTATTTGAGAGAGTCAGATTTGCTTCTCAGAGAGAGAGAGAGAGAGAGAGAGAGAGAGCACATGTGCACATGAGGGAACAAGTTGGGGAGGGGCAGAGGGAGAGGGAGAGAGAAAATCCCAAGTGGGCTCTGAGCCATCAATGCAGAGCCTGACACTGGGCTCGACCCCAGGAACTGTGAGATCATGACCTGAGTCGAACTCAAGAGTCAGACACTTAACCGTCTGAGACACCCCGGTACCCCAACAGGAGAATTATTTCTCATAATATTGTCTTTAGCTTCCCCAAAACAGGTGGGGGATGGACCCCAGGCTAAGAATTTAATTTTGTTGGAGAAAAGGCGTGCCTGGGTGGCTCAGTTGGTTAAGCGTCCGACTTGGGCTCAGGTCATGATCTCACGGTTTGTGAGTTCAAGCCCTGTGTCAGGGTCTGTGCTGACAGCTCGGAGCCTGGAGCCCGCTTCAGATTGCAGGTCTGCCTCTCTCTCCCCTCCTCTCCTGCTAATGCTCTATCTCTCTCTCTCAAAAATGAATAAACACTTAAAAAAATAATAACAACTTTGTTAGAGAAAAAAGCCCTGTAATTTTCAAGTGCACTTGGTCCTTTGTTTTAAAGGGCACATTAATGAATGTTCAGTGGGTCAGCTTCAGCCTGATCTTTAGCCTGGGGTCTGGTACAAAAAAAAAAATAATAATAATAATCCTTTGTGTCATGGAGTACGACAGGAGCGGACTGCGGGAAACTGGATTGGAACTAGGGAGAAGCTGGAGGAGATAGTAACAAGCTGACTCCCAAGGAGAGATACAGCCAGAAAGAAATTCCTCTTGGCAGTGTTGGCCCATGAAATTTTAGGACAGTGATGTCACATAGATCATTTTAAGTTGGTGCGCATACTATGCTGAACTGATCCCCCTGTTTCCCCCAAAACCTCAGTAGACCCTGCTAAGCGCTAGTGATACTTGGAGGCGTGGAAGAATCAGGAATGTGTCCAGAAGTGTCTGAGATGGCCTGGGAGAAAAAAATAGCGTCGAAGGAGCCAGGGGAACTGTGGGCCAAGAGGTCGTCACCCCACATCCATGCCATCCCTCGCCCAAATCACAGGAATTAGGGGGAGAGGGCTGGAGACCAACTTAAGGATTGTTCTGGGGGTGTCTGGCTGGCTCAGTCAGTGGAGGATGCCACTCTTGATCTTGGGGTCTTGAGTTTGAGCCCCATGTTAAAAAAAGGCGGGGAGGGGGTGGCTTTGGCTACATGTCATACAAAAATCAAACTTCAAAAATGATTAACCCAATAAGGACATTTTCTTTTTTCACATAACAAGAAGGCCTAAATTAGATGCGCCCCGGGGTTAGTTAATCCAGCAGCTTAATGATGTCATCAAGGGCTCAGTGTTCTTTGCCTCTTGCTGCTCTGTTATCCACAGCTTGTTGGCTCCTCTTCAGGCCACTAGCGATCCAGTTACCCTGTTTGCATATTAAAGTGAACTCATGTTTCCACGATCAGAATTCTTTTGGTTGCAAATGTCAGAAATCCAATCCAACTTAAGGAAAATCGGAATCCAATGGGACTTCAGGCATGTCTGGATCCAGGAGGACATCAGCACTCTCTTTTATTCCATCGTCCAGGTGTATCTGAATCTGTTTTGCTTCCTCTCAAACAGGCAGCAAAATGGCCGCTGGCATGCCAAGTCTTCAACGCCATGTGTCTCGCTTTGGGGACAGTGGGGGTAAGGAAGAGAGAAAGATTTTCTTTCTTCTCATGTCCAGATGACGGATTTCGTGAAGGGATCCTTCTGCAGTCACAAGCCTAACCCCGGACCAATTACTGGGAACAAAAGACCTAGACACAAAGAACAGCTTTGTGTCTACTGCCACTCCTGGGACTTAGGGTCAGGACCACAAAAACTGAGCTGAATTGGGGGAAGGAGGAACGATTTCTCACAGGAAGACAGACTGAACAACAAAAATGTGTCTGCCGCATCCCAGAAGGCTGCAGGTCATAAGGACACCAGGGTTCCGATCAAACTGAGGCTTGACAGTCACTTTGCAAGAAGCCAGAGGGAAAGAGGGAAAGAAAGGGGAAGTTTTGGAGGGCCTACTGTGTGCTTTCCCAAGGTCACAGAGCTAGGACATGACAGAGGCTGGATTTAAACCTATGCCTTTTTAGTTCCAAAATTCATGCACTTAGCATTGGGGGCACTGAACAAAAACAGAGGAGTCAAGATGGAGAGGAGCTTTCCCATTGTGAGGAAAAGACGTCCAGAAGGCACCATGGCAGAGCATTTAGCTCAGCCTGAGAGCATGAATCAGGGAAGGCTTTCTGGAGGAGGAGATATTTGAACCGAGGCTGGAAGGACTCTGGGTGTTTGTCCAAAGAGTAAAGGAGATAAGCAAGAAAAGAGATTGTCTGGGTATGCAGGGAAAGTCCCCAAACCCAAACTTTCAGCTTTGGACAGTCACTGTCTCCGTGGGGTCAGGGCTTCCTTGTTCTGTCTCCTCCCAGCTCTGTCCACACCATTGCACCATCATTTTTCTGACACACACAGTTATTCACACGGGGGTTTCCAGAAGTATTCTCACAGCAACCAGGGCAATGGCGTGCATTCTGCGAACTACTCTCTGTATGACTATGGGGTAATTACTTCCCCCTCTTTGGGATGGTGTTATCCATAAGAGTGTAGTTGGCAAATTGTGTACATATCCGTGACTATACTAGAAACCACTGAATTATACACTTGAGATAGGTGAAGTGTGGGCTATGTGAATTCTATCTCAATAAAGCTGTTTCTTAAAAAAACCGTAGCCGGCTAGGTGAGGGGCAAGTTTGGCCTAGGGGCTGTAGACCAACTGCAATCAAGGCTTTGCTACTTTGTATCCAAGGGACCCTCAGTACTTTGATTTATTTATTTCCCTGAACCTCATTTTCTTCATTGTGAGAAGGGAATTACACCCTTATCTTGGTTAGGTAGTTAAGGAACAGGTACAGTATGGTGTTGGAATGTTTGGTTAGAATTCTAACTCTGTCACTGCCATCTCCCTGTGCCTCCACTTCTCCATCTGTTGAATGGGGATAAGAAGACCTAGTTCATGGAATTGTTGGGAAGATTGAGTAGATACCTATACAGTTCTTGGAACTATGCCTAGCCCATGGTTCAATAGTTCAATAAAAATAGTAGCTCCTGGGGTACCTGGATGGCTCAGTCAGTTGAGCGTCTGACTCTCGATTTTGGCTCAGGTCATGATCCCAGGGTCGTGGAATGGAGTCCAGTGTTGGGCTCCACACTGAGCGTGGAGCCTGCTTGAGATTCTCTTTCTCTTTCCCTCTGTCCCTCCCCTGCGTGTGCACATGCTCTCTCTCTCTCTCTCAAAAACAAATAAACATTAAAATTTAAAAAAAAATTTTTTTAATGTTTGTTTTTGAGAGAGAGAATGAGTGGGGCAGGGTCAGAGAGAGAGAGAGAGAGAGGGAGACACTGAATCCAAAGCAGGCTCCAGACTCTGAGCTGTCAGCACAGAGCCTGAGGCGGAGCTCGAACTCACAGACCACGGGATCATGACCTGAGCCGAAGTCAGCCGCTTAACTGACTGAGCCATCCAGGTGCCTCCCCCCACCCAATTTTTTTAATTAAAACATTTTAAAAAAGTGTTTTTTATATTTTATTTATTTTTGATAGAGACAGAGCACAAGTGGGGGAGGGGCGGAGAGAGAAGGAGACACAGAATCCAAAGCAGGCTCCAGGCTCCGAGCCGTCAGCACAGAGCCCGACACGGGGCTCGAACCCATGGACCGTGAGATCATGACCTGAGCCGAAGTCAGACGCTTAGCCGACTGAGCCACCCAGGCGCCCCTTAATTAAAAGTTTTTTAAAGGCGGTATCTCATTTATTATATCTACTTCATATCCTGGATTCTATTTGGGGTCTTCTTGACGAGGTGAAACTTCCCACCCAGTCTAGTACGGGATTCCCTGAGAACTGAGGATTCCCCACACCCGAGTCCTGCCCTCAGAGTAATACACAAGGCGGGGGGTAGGTCTGCCAGTCCATGCTCCTCTTCCCTGAAAATGCCTCTTCCACATGAGCGGGCTTCAGCGGTTCCCAACCATGACTGAATGGACGTGAGAGCTGGAGCTGAGAGGTGACACAGCTCCAGGCTAGGGCAGCCATTTTGTGCCCCATTTTGTATGGGAGAAGCCACGGAGGACCCATGGAAGACAGCCGCAAAGAATACAAGAAATCCCTAAGCCAGAGGGAGGAGGACAGAGTGCTTCTGCCTTGAATCCTGGTACATTTCCATTCAGCCATGTCACACATTTATTGAGTGTCTACTATGTTCCATGCCCAGGGGTATGGTAGTGAACAAGAAGGACCAATTCCTGCCCTCCGGCATAATGGGAAACCACTGAAAAGTTTTGTGCAGGGAAACAACAAAATCTTACTACATTTGTAAAAGATGGCTCTGGCTGCTGCGTGAAGAATGGGTTGCAGGGGAGCATGGGGAAACATGGAGAAAATGTCGCAACAGTCCAGGCGAGAGAGGTGATGATGGCTCAGACTGGGGCAGTAGCAGAGGGAGTGGTGAGCAGGAGGGGAGTCTGGATCTATTTTGAAGTTTCCAGTTCCTGGTTCTAGTTCCTCATGAGACCTGCTTACTTCCTGCCTGTGAGTTCATCCAGATATCCACCGCCCCCCCACCCGCCCCGCCGCTCTTGCTGTCCCCCATCGTGTTTTTCTGGCTTAGGCTAGCGTGTGCAATGGATTCTGTTGTTTGCTGTTGAACCGTCCCTGACTAAGACACCTTGGCTCTTCAGCCTGGTTTAATTCACCACCAGCTAGGACATGACCAGTATCCTTTCCTTTCCCTGCATTGAGGAAAGTGTTTTCTCTTGTGAGTCACACATATAGGGATTAACAATCTCCCAAGGGAAACTTTTCTTCTGGAGAAATCTCAGAGGAAACAAAGAAGGTTTATTTTGTGACGCGGGAAATATGCTTACGATATATCGTCCTGTTATGCCTACAACACCAGATAAGCAGGACAGATAATAGTAACAGTTGCTATAGGGGTGCCTGGGTGGCTCAGTCCGTTAAGTGTCCAACTTCGGCTCAGGTCATGATCTCACGGTTTGTGAGTTCAAGCCCCGCGTTGGGCTCTGTGCTGAGAGCTCGGAGCCTGGAGCCTGCGTCAGATTCTGTGTCTCCCTTTCTCTCTGCCCCTTCCCCACTCGTGCTCTGTGTTTCTCTCTTTCTCTCAAGCAGTAGATCTGTGATTCAGCCCAGGCATTCGGACTTCATGCTCTCAGCCAGTGTTTCTCAAGTAGGAGCTCTGATGGCATTTTGGGTGGGATGATTTTTTGTTGTACGGGACTGTCCATCCAACTCATTGTGGTTAATTTATTTTTTTAATGTTTTATTCATTTTTGAGAGAGAGTGTGTGGGCAGGGGAGGGGCAGAAAGAGAGGGAGACAGAGGATTTGAAGCCGATTCAGAGCTGACAGCAGGGGGCCCGAGTTCACGGGCTGAAACTCACAAACTGTGAGAGCATGACCTGAGCCAAAGTTGGACACTTAACGGACTGAGCCACCCAGGTGCCCCTCGTTGTGGTTAATTTAGTATCCCTGGCTGTATATACATTAATTTAGTTTCATCTTTCCCACAACCCTATGAGTCAGGTGTTATTCCTTTATCCCCGTTTTACAGAAGAGGAAACTGAGGCCCAAGGAGTTTAAATAGCTTGCCCTGAGTTTTCCAGCTCATAACAGGGGAGGGGCGTGGTGTCAACGTTTAAACCCAAGCAGGCTGGCTCCGGCTCCTGCTTTTAACCACTCTGTCATCCTGCCTCACTTAGAGGAAGAGAATAAATGAAGGCGTGGAGTGGTCTGGCCAGACAGCACCTTTAAGTAGAGTCCAGCAGGCCTTTCAGAGTGGGCTCAGGAGCGCAAGGGAGCCATTCCAGGCTGGAGAGGTATAGACTGCCAGGAATCAGGGACCCTTTCCTTATGCAGGACTAGCCAGCAGGTAAAGGGGGAGGGGGATGTGGTTAGAAAAAGTCTAACCTGCAAAGCACCTAGCCCAGGAACTGGGGAGAATCAAGAAGTGGGAGTCAGGAATCCACAGCAGAGTAAAGCCAAAGGAATGTCCGGAACACGGCCCTGCTTGGCGGGTGCCTCATCTTCCCCAACTTGTTTTTTCTCCACTCCTCCTCCTGCAGCTGTTCCTTCCCTGAAAGGTATCACGTTGCCCAGGACGCCCCGGGCACTCCGTTGTAATGCACTTTTATACTCCAAGATATGCTCACACATGGCTAGTGGCAGGGCTAAATGCACCATTTGGAGCAAAGCTGATACCAGACCGAATCTCTGACTCTATAATTTCGCTCCAAAAATAATTCAGCAAAAGCCGAAGCCCGGAGGCGTGGAGATATTGGTAGCTGCCCTCCCCGACCTTGTGCCTTTAAGCTGCAGAGTTGAAAAGGTAAACTCCAGAAAAGCAGGAGTGGGCCACTGCCTACGATCCCACTTCACTTCGAATTCAACCTACTCCTCCTCGATTGCAGTTTGGCTCTGGGGCCCTGGCCTGGACCTTAACTTCCTCTTCCTTTTCTGACCCATTTAGACCTTTGAACTTGTGGGGGATTTGGACACAGACTCTCTGCTCTGATTCCTCTTACTCCTGCCTGCTTCGGGAGGAGCACCTCATCCCAGCTGAGGTCACTAGGACCTGTGCCTTGGTCAGCAATTGCCTGTTTGCCAGTAGCAGAAACCCACTCACACCACCAAAAGGGAAGGATTTATTATAAGAACCCAGGGGTCTTCCAGAACCCAAGGCAATAATTGCAGCCAAGTGATAAGATGTTGAAATGGAACCTTTTCCTGCCTCTGTTTCTACAGAGGTTCCAGGACATAGATGTCATACCCCAAAGTGAATGTGATGTCACTTACGCAGAAGTTTCAAAAGGAAGTCTAGAACCTGTTTTTACCACTTTTGGACCTCTTGGCCAGATTAATGATATTAAAAGGTGGTCAGAATGTAGAAAGAGGAAGGGTTTGACGAAGAGATATCTTTGGAGAGAGCTTTGTCTGTTGTTCCCCAGATGGGAAGGGAGAGAGGTGGAGAACACAGTATTTCAAGCCCAGGGAGGCAGGTCTTCAACGACAGTGGAGGGGTGCCTGGTGGCTCAGTGGGTTGAGCATCCAGACTCCTGATTTCGGCTCATGTCAGATCTCACAGTTTGTGGGTTCGAGCCCTGCACTGGGCTCTGACCAGACAGCACGATGCCTGCTTGGGATTCTGTGTCTCCCTCTCCCTGCCCTTCCCCTGTTGATGTGTTCTCTCTCGCTCTCTCTCTCAAAATAAATAAATAAATAAATAAAACTTTAAAAACTTTTTAATTTTAATTAAAAAAAATTTTTTTTTGTGTGTGTGTTTTTTAAGGAGAGAGAGACAGAGTACGAGCAGAGGAGGGGCAGAGAGAAGGGAGACACAGAATCTGAAGCAGGCTCCAGGCTCTGAGCTATCAGCATAGAGCCTGACACGGGGCTTGAACTCACGAGCCAGGAGATCATGACCTGAGCTGAAGTTGGAAACTTTGACTGAGCCACCCAGGTGCCCCCCACAAATTTTTTAAATGACAGGGGAGCCTCTCCACTCTGTGGCCCAGGGGCTGACTTCCCCTAAGAAATCCTGCAGATGAGAGATAGCTCACCAAATACTTTGACAACGCTTATCAAGAATTTCATGTGGGGCGCCTGGGTGCTCAAGTCAGTTAAGCGTCCGACTTCAGTTCAGGTCATGATCTTGCAGTTTGTGAGTTCGAGCCCCGCATCGGGTTCTGTGCTGACAGCTCGGAGCCTGGAGCCTGCTTCCGATTCTGTGTCTCCCTCTCTCTCTTCCCCTCCCCTGTTCATGCTCTGTCTCTCGATAATAAATAAACATTTAAAAAAATTTAAGAAAAAAAGAATTTCACGTGTTAGATATTGTTCTATGTGCTTTACGTGTATTAACACATTTAATCCTCCAGATAACTCTGCGAGGTAAGTGCTGTATATTGAATCTTGATGCTTTCCCTCACCAATATATTGTAAATATTTCCCCATGGCAAATGGCCTTTCCCACATCAATAAATACCCACGTGGATTTAATGGCTTTCTTTGCAAAACTGCAAAGCATCATGGTTAAGCACATGGACTCTGGAGTCAGATTGCCTGGTTTAAACTGGTTTGGGACCATTTTTATAAAGGAAAAGAATGCATGGAACCCAAGGTTGGCAACCTGCATGACCCCCACATCTCCAGCCCACTAGGGTCACCTTCCACTCTGTTAATATTTCTCAGACACCTAGCATCTCCCAGAAACTGGAGATACATCAGTGAATGAGACAGAAGTATTCCTTGCTTTCATGGAGTTTCTATTCTAGTAAAGGAGACGTTAGCAAACAAACATGCCAAAGCAGATGAGTGAGAAATAATATAAATGATTAATTCAATAAAGAAAAAAAAAGGCTGCTGAGATAGACAAAACAGTCATTTTGGGGAAGTTAAATGAAATTGGCTTGAACCCCTAGAGCCTGGAGAGGGATGTATGTCTAGGGCTGTATGTGATTGGGGGTGGAGGACAGTGAACCTTCAGCTTCTGGTCTGCCTTGACTCCAGTACCCTTCTCTTGCATTCTTAACTCCCTGCCATTCTACAGGTTCCTGCGATGAACAAGCAGGACATTGAGAACCACAATGCTGCTTGGTCTTCGCCTATTTCCTCCTCCCCCAAGACCTGTTGTACCAGGCAAGTCCTTGCAGGCCTTGGCAGCCCCATGAAATGGCTCCCTTTCAGATGTAGGGCCCTTTGGAGACTACCTCATCCCAACCCTCCTCCCATTTCACAGATGGAAACACCAACACAGATCACCTTCACAAATTTTCTAGAGAAATTTAAGTTTCTCCTGAATTGGAAAGTTGCCATGATAAAATGCATGTTGAAAGGGACATAGAAACTTGATCTGAACTTTCATCAAAAACTATTAAATCATCATCATCATCATTCAGGGCATTTCCACATTCCAGATCTGTAAGTGTCAAAGCTGAGGGAACGGAACACGAGGTATAGAAATGGGCATCTCAGAAAAGAGAAGTAGCAGCAGTTGCCAGGAAGAACAACATCCTCAATTTTCAAGATATTTACAAAGTCTGTGTGTGTGTGTTTTTCCTAAGTTCCTTCTTCAAAGAAAAAGTGTCCCACCTCCGTTCTAATAATTTTACTTAATTGGCACACCCTGTCCACCTTTGCTAGTAAAGGGACAAAAAACTGAGTTAATTATATGAAACCTTACAGAAAACTTTAAAGATGATAATGGTCCGTGCTGGCAAAGACATAACAAAACCAGTATTTACACAATTTTCTGGTGACATTGGAACTGGAATAACCCTTTGAAAACAATTTGGCAATGTAGTTTAGGAGGCAGTAATTCCTCTCCTGGAGCTTTCTCCTAATTAAGTCAAATAAAGAGGAAATGAAGTAGTAAAAACTTGGAAATGACCTATGTTTGAAAGGTGTTTTGAGTGCTTGCTTTGTAGCAAATCCCATCTTGTACACTTAACACAGATTATGTCATTTAATCCTTCAAACAGTTCTAGGCAGTATATGCTAATCTACCCCTCATATAACAAATGGGGAAACTGAGGCCATAGGCAATGTTGTGGTTTGCCAATGGCTCAACAGAGTTAAAGCTGGGATATGAGAGAAGGAGAAAAACACACACACACACACACACACACACACACACACAAAGCTGGGATTTGAACCCAAGCAGTCAGCTTCCAGGGTCACGTGCTCCACCACTGTCTTCTGTCTCTACCTGGTCTCTGACCTCAGTGACCTATGGCTCCAGTGCAGTTTCCTGTCCCCAGACCAGGCCCCCAGCACAATGCTGATATCTTGATCTGATAATAAGCTTATATAAAGCTTCGGGCAAAGGATGACTTCGTTAGTTAAGAAGTAATGGTGATCCAGAACTCCTTTCTCTTCTACGGTGGTATGTGAAGGAGGGACCGTGGACAGCCATTTCTCAAGCCTCCACAATGTGCTAGGGACTATGGACAGGTCATTTCATGAAATCCTCCCAACTCAAAGTAGGGGATCATTAGCCTCCTTGACAGGTATAGAAGTTGAGACTCAGAGATGGGAGGTGACCAGCTCAAGGTAATACAAGTAAGTGAAAATTGTCCCTGGGCGGCTGGGTAGTTCAGTCGGATTGAGTCTCTGACTCTTGATTTCGGCTCAGGTCATGATCTCACAAATCATGAGTTTGAGCCCCGCATCAGGCTCCGCGCTGACGATGCGGAACCTGCTTGGGATTCTCCTTCTCTCCCTCTCTCTCTCTGCCCTTCCCCCACTTATGTTCTCTCTCTCTCTCTCTCTCTCTCTCTCTCTCTCTCTCAAAATAAATAAATAAACTTTAAAATGAATGAATGAATGAATGAATAAAAATGGTCCCAGAACGCTAGCCCGGAGTCTCTGATTCTGGAACCCATGCTCCTTCCCCAGATTGTTTCTTTGACAAAGACTCAAAATATAATTACTGCAGCCAACTTAGGCATGGGGAATGTTGACCTAGTGGACACGGGGAGGATGTTGGTTGATGGGTCTAGGGGATACCAACATAGTTCCAGTGACACATGCTAGATAGGAAGTCAGCTGTCCCAGGCTTGGGATCTGGGAAACTAGACACAGACTTGGCAGATGCTTGACTGCTACGGCTAAGAAGAAGGTAATAGGCAAAGTCTGAAGCTATTTTCATGTGCAACTGGAGAACTAGGTAGGGAAACTGAGGCAGATTCCCAGTCAAGGACTGGGCCAACATGGCAATATCTGGGGACCATAGATTTATGGGTTCTCAGAATCATCTGCCAATACTTTTCCAAGTCTATAACTGTTTTCCTCACTGGAGAGACTGGGCAGGGTCAGAGACAATGAAAACGGCTAAGTCATCTCTCAGGATCACTCTCCTGACTGTCCAGAAGAAAATGGATGCAGGAGATAAAACTGGTTCTAGAACTTTCCACCCCACTTACCCATACTTCCTGCCCTTGCTGGACTTGGCCCAGGGGCTGGGCTGGGCTGGGTGGACTTAGAAAAGGGGTCTCAAAGGAAGGAGCCAGGAAGGCTGAGAAAGCCAATCCAGAGGAAGAAAATCTCCCCATCATGGACTTGTTCTCCACCCTGGAATATTATTACACCAATCAAGAATTTTCTGTCTACATTCCAAGCCCCTTGCCTCTGTCCTCCTAAACCAGTGGCATACATTTCTTCCTTCCTGTGTAGCTTTCAAGGACCAGGAAAGAGATTGTACCAGCAGGGGACAAACGAGGAAAACTGGGTTCAGCTCTCTGTCCTCTCTTCCTCAAGGGCTGCTGTGCCTTGCACCACTTCCCTAGCAGTGACAAAATCTAAAGTGCATCCAGATATGAAGTCTTCCTGAGGGAAGGCACCTCAGGATCAACAATTCACTCCTCTGAGTGCAGAATAAGGGAGAGAAATGTGTGGCCCTGAGACCTTTGTCAGAACAGATCGGATTGACCTTGGAAAGAGGCCGAACCAAGCTGTGAGCAAGACCACCCACACCGGAAGCACCGTCTCCCACACTTGGCCCCTGTCTGGCCAACGTGCGTGAACACGGCTGAAGTCTGAGATCGGAAGGATGAGAAGTGTGCACACACTGAGTACCTACAATGCACCAGGAGTTTTGCTCACCTAATTTATCCTCACTACCCCTCTGAGTACTCAAATTCTTACTCTCCCCATGTCACAGGTGAAAAAAAGGTATTCGTTCAGATTCTTTGCATTGGAACCAACAAGCCACCGAAGTGAGATTTTCCTGAAAAGGCAGGGGATTCATTTTAAGGATCAAAGGGTGTGACCCGAAATCCACAGACATGCATATTAGTAACAAGTAGCCCTTGTTACTCACCATATAGTAGACATTGTTCTATGCACTTTTATTTAATCATTATGGCAATCCCATAAAGTAGGTACTACTGTCATTCCCACTTTACAGACGAGAACCAGGGCACAGAGAAGTTAAACAATTCGGCCAGGGTCACACAGTTAGTAAGCGATAAAGCCAGAATCTGAACCACCGAGTCTCTGAAACAAGAGACCATGCCTTCAACCATTACACCAATGGTTACCTAGCTACCTACCTAGCCGTCTAACAGGTGGCTGGGTCTGGGAAACAATCTGGAATGAGGGCTTTCTTCCTCTCTCCTGCCAGCTCTCTCTAGTGGAAAATGGCCACAGCCACCTCCTGAGTCCCTATCCCTTCCATTTAAGAGGCCAACCAGACTAAAGCTGGAATTCTAAATTCCTGAAGAAGAGACTCGGATTGGTACATTTTGGGTCAGATTCGTACCCCTGGTCCAATCAGTTGACTGGGAGGGGGATAGGGTCACATAATACTAGAAGCCCCATCACATTACACGTGCGAAGATAGGAAGAGCAATAACCAGCAAATAGGAAGATTGCACTGGAAAGTCACCCCAAAATGTTCCCACTGCAGAAAACTGAGGCTCAGGAAGGCTGGGTACCAACTGTAAACAATGAAACCCAGATTATAACCCAGGTTGGTTTGTCTCCAAATCTAAGTCTTTTTCTCCATAGCATACAGGCTTCTCGCAAAAGTAAAAAACCTTGGTTAGATGCCTGAGGTAAGTTCATAATGGAATTTTCATTCAACCATTATTTGCTGATAACCTGCTATGTATCAAGTACTATTCTAGGCAATGAGATTACATGGTGAACAAAACAGGCAAAAATTCCTACTCTTCTGGATCTGACATTCTAGTGATACCATTGAATGAGAGCAGAGGCCCACCTTACAGAAAAGCATTTTTGGCTGAGGCCCCAGGTGGTGTGGAACATGAGGAGAACTTGGGATTTGATGTCTGCCATCGACAATGACACACATCATTCTCTCCACGGATTGCAAAAATGGCACCAATGTTTCACCTTTCCCTGTATCGACACCTTTGTCACAAAATTTTGCAGTGCTCTCGTACTCTGATGCTGGCCTTGGTCACGTGACTTGCTTTGGCCAAAGAATATGAACAGATGTGATACGAGCTGGGGGCTTCAAAGGCGCTGTGTGATAGGGTTTGCCCCTCTTGTGCCTCTGCCATTACCCACGAAAACATGCCAGAACTAGCCTACTGGAGGAGCAGAACCAGAGGTCCTTATCTTCCCAGCCAAGGTCCGACTAGATCAGCCAACAGCAAACCAACCTCCAGACATGTGAGTGAGTCCAACCAAAAGCAGCAGAGCTGCGTGGCTGACCACCAGATATATGACCTTTTTGCTTCATGCTTCTGAAGCATGTGATTGCTGTGCCATTATTGCAGTGACAAATAACTGGCAAACCGCCCTCCCTCCTATGTATTAATTTCCTTTGTAGCCTTGATAGAAACGGAACTCCAAATGATCCATTTCCCTAAAAGAGCCAAATGCTTCTCGCCCTGGAGGACAGGGCCATAATGGAAACTAATTTCATCAAACACCTTCTGAGATTTTGAATTTTGAGACAGTGTGGCCAAGCTAGAAGACATTGTTGAAGGTACGTGGTGGTATAGCAGCCCTTGTGCAGAAATGAATCTGCAACCTAATCCTGAGCCCTCCACCTCTCCTTTGGTTCCTGTATGTCTCCAAACTTGCTTCTCCAGCTACTCATAAGTTCTTTGAGCCCTATCCACATCTTTCCAATAAATTCTCTTTAGTTGACAATTGGTAGAGGGGGTTTCTGTTGCATGCAACAAAGAACCTTAACTACTACTCCACCATCTAGACTCAGATTCAAGTCACAGTCTTGCTACTTAGCAGCTGATCATTGTCAAGGGACTTGCTGGATAGATGACTTCCCAAGAGGTCATTTGGCCCCTGTGCCACCCAAGAACCATAGGGAAATGAGGGCAACAGTGTCAGGGGCTCTGACTGCCAACTCCCATTCTTCCCTGAAAGGGAGCAATTGTCTCTTCTCCCTGCATCCGGGTGGCTGGAGTCTGGCCGGGCGACCAACCAATGCTTGGTTCATGGGATACTCCCACTTGGGTCTTTGAATCTTGAAGGACAGGCTCAAAGAGAGAGGGACAGTAATAAAGTAGGGACAGCGGAAGTGCCAGTGCCCATGGCATTGATCTCACAAGCTAGTTCCTAGAGTGTGGACTTGGCTCCATTAGTTGCCTGCACTCCTGTTTCCTGAGGCTGGTTGTCCTGGTTTCCTTTCAATCCTAGGATCCCATCTGATGTTCTTTCAGTAAATTCCATTCTACAGTCAGTGTCAGTTACTTTGCATTCAAAAAGTCTGAATGGTGTAGTAAGGATAATGCCCATTTTACTGAGGAGGAAAGCATACTTGGTTAAAATTTATTGACTTGACCTAGAACTCTAACAGACTAGATCTGGAGCTGTTTGAGAGTGGAGACTGTGGCTGATTCATCTTTCAGAACACCACCTTTCAGAACAGGATCTGGCAACGGACAGGAACTTTGGGCATATTTTGGAAAGTAGGAAGGAAAAAAAGAAAAGAGGGAAGGAGGAAAATGCGAGGGAGGGTGGGAGGAAAGAAAGGGAAATATAAATGGAATAAAAGGAGAAGGAGAACTTCCTCCCATGCCTGAAAGGTCAAGCAAACTGTCAGTCTTTTCTTATCCCTCTCCAAAGACTTCAGGAATCAGATAAGGTTCCTTGAGCTACACACCCAGAAATGGTACAATACCATCCCTTCTCCATCTCTGAGGACAGTGGAGTGGAAAAAAGAAAGGTAGGTTTTGGAGGAAGATTTGGGGTCTAGCCCGTACTGCTTGTATGACCTTGAAGCAAGCCTCAGTGTCCTGATCCAAAAACTAGCCTGTGCGTCCATGTTTTTAGGAGACATTAAATGCCTACAGAATAAGGTGCTGGGAGGTTAATGGTCAACAGACACAGACAAAACCCTTGCTCCCCTGGAGCTTACAGACTAGTAGTGGTTGTGTTGGGGAGAAGAAGTATTAATCAAATGAGCACACACACAAATGGAAAATTAGAATTGTGTGGACACTGTCAAGGTGAAATATACCACCCGTAATGTTTATAACAAAATACAATGAAAGTTTATAATGGGAGAATATGACCTAGTCCAGGAGGTTGAAAAAGGGTCCATGAGAGCTACGAGGGTTGAGTTACAGGTAGTCCAGGAGACTCCACAGAATATTCATGATTAAACGATGAGAGAACATGGCAAGTTTGAGGTAAAGAAAAAAAGTGGAAAGTTGATGAAAAGCAAGACTAGAGAAATAGGGAGCAGACCCTGTAAAGATTTAGATACCATGGAAGGGCATTGATCTCTCTCCTAAGAGCAGTGGGAAGCCAGTGAAGTGTTCTGAGTGTGGGAGCTAGATGATCAGATTTGCACTTGGGAAAACTAACCCTGGCAGCGGTATGAAGAACAAAATGCAGGTGAGTCAGAATGGACCCAACTGACCAGTTGAGATGGCCAATGCAAAAGTCCAGGCAAGAAGAGTTAACAGTTGAGACAAAAGTGGTGGCTTAGAGTGAGTGTGAGTAGACTGAGAGAAATAACTTGACTTAAAATCAAGGAGGTAAAATTGAAAAGACTCGGTTGAGGACTGGATTGGGAGGAGGGAAAGAATAGGCATTGAGGATGATTGTCTGGGTGTCTGACATCAATAACTAGAGGGATGGTGGTGCCATTTATTGAGTTAGGGCTGGGTTTAGAGAAAAGATTTTAGACATTTTAAATTTGGAGAGCCACTGAGATAGGCATTTAGATAAACTGGTCTGGACTCAGAGATGTCTGGGTTGACCATGCGGATACGTGACCATAGTTGGTAAGTATGCCTTGAACTCAATAAGCTTTCCTGAAGACAGAATACAGTGAGTGAGTATAGAAGAGGTCTAGAGCTCTTGAGAGCTTGAGAAACCCACTATTTAAAAAAAATTGTTTAATGTTTATTTATTTTTGAGGGGGGTGCAGAGAGAGAGGGAGACACAGAATCTGAAGCAGACTTCAGGCCCTGAGTTGTCAGCACAGAGCCCGATGCGGGGCTTGAACTCAAACTCATGAACTGCAAAATCGTGACCTGAGCCAAAGTCGGAAGCTTAACCAACTGAGCCACCCAGGCACCCCTTGAGCAACCCACTGTTTCAAGTCAGGTAAAAGAGGATGAACCTGCAAAAGATACAAAAAAAGTAGCCAAAGAGATAGGAGGCAAAGCAGAGATAATAGCCACCTGTTGATTTTGCATTTAGGATCTGCTCTGAGGTAGGCAGAATAATGCCCCCGCTCAACAAAGATATCCATGTTCTAACCTCTGAACTCTGTACTATGTTACCTTATCTGGTAAGAGGGACTTTGCACGTACAATTAGGTCAAAAATCTTAAGATGGGGAGATTACCCTGCATCATCCAGGTTGGCCCAATGTAACCCTTCTCTTATAAAAGAGAAGGATCAGAAGGATTAGATTTATGTGACCATGAACCAAGGAATGTAGGTAGCTTCTGGAAGCTGGAAAAAAGGAAGGGAAAAGATTCTTCCCCAGAACCTCCTAAAAGAACACAACTCTGCCAACACCTTGATTTTACCCCCGTAAGACCAATTTCAGACACCCGACCTCCACAACTGTGAGGGAATAAATTGTGTTGTTTGAGGCTACCATTTTTGTGAGAATTTGTTACAGCAGCAATAGGAAACTAATACATGCCCTCTCTTCTTTTGACACGAGTACTCCCAGTTTTGCTTTGGGGAGAGCAGCCCTATTCTAGATCTATATACTCCAATGAAACAAACTCTCTAACAGGAGGCTCCAGTGCTATGATAGGTGACCTAGCCTAAGCCAGTCTTCCCATTACATCTGCCAGCCACATTGATCAATCAGGATCGGGCATATGATCTCAGCCAGCCCAATCAGGGCAAATCATAGGATTTATGCTAGGACTTCTGGAAAAAAAGCCTCACTCCTCTTTGCTGAAGAATATAGTCCTGGGAGTCACTGGGAACCATCTTGTAACCATGAGAGAGAGAGAGATTCTGAAAACGGAGTCCACATGAAAAAGCACAACTGAGAGGTAGAAAAGGCGTAACCAGATCCTAACGCAGGGTGGTCATTCATCTGACACACGCTGGAGTGGCCAATTATTATTGAAATATTTTTGATGGTAAATAAATACTGCCCAGAATAGGGATCTGGGAATAGGAATGATTCCCTTACTGCCTCCCATCCACCCTTCTTCAGGAATCCCTGGACCTCCCCATCATCTGGTAACTAAAGAGTTAATGCTGGGATCTTCAGGGGACTTCCAGGACACCCCTTCTGACATCTACTCTGATGGGTCAGTGACAGTTCAGTGTCAGTTGTTAAATACTTTTAATGGTACTCCTGTCCTAATACTGTCGTTTGAACTCTTTTATTCAGCTGGGTCTAAACATCTACCCGCGGACTATTATTGACAATACATTCTTTTGTTGTTGCTTAAGCCAGCAAAAGTCAAGATTCCTGTCACTTGATAATCATATATAAAAGATGCATATACTAGAAATATATATCATATATATAGAATGCATATATGCATATAGATATAAATATAATGGAATATTACACAGTCATAATAACAGATGAGATTGTGCCATTTGAGACAACATGGATGGACCTAGAGGGTGTTATGCAAAGTGAAATAAGTCAGATTGATAAAGACAGATACCATATGATTCCACACATGGTGGAATCTAAAAAAAATAAATAAATAACAAATGAATACACAAAAAGCAGAATCAGACCTATAAATACAGAGAACAAACTGATGGTTGCCAGAGAGGTGGGGGTTGGGAGTGGGCAAAACAGGTGAAGGGTAGAAGGAGATACAAGCTTCCAGTTATGGAATGAATAAATCACAGGAATAAAAGGCACAGCCTAAGGAATACAATGATACTGTAATAGCGATGTAACAGGATGGACAGGTAGCTACCCTTGTGGTGAACATAACATAATATATAAACTCGTCAAATCACTAAGTTGTACACTTGAAACTAATGCAACATTGTGTGTCAACTACACTCAAATTTAAAAACAAATTAAAAAGAGACCCACAAACCCCAGGAAAATGTGAGGTCACAGAAGCCAGGGGATGAGAGAGTTTTGAGAAGATGGGAATGGTCAACAGAGTCCAATGGTTCTGAGAAGTCGAGGAAGAAGACTGAAAGTAAGTAAAAGCGTAAATCATATGCACCCATAGTAGGTGCTCAATAAAGGTGGTTCCTCTCCATTTATGTCTCCCAGGCTCCATCCAGCGGTATTAGTATAGGTTAGATTTTGCTGCATATCAAGAAAACCCAAAATAATGGAGACTTAAACAAGAGAGAATTTTCTTTCTTTCTCACATAAAAGTGGTCCAGAGGTGGGCATTGGGCAGGAGCAGTATCCCACCAATATCATGGCCCCGGGCTCCTTATATCATTCTTGCTACTTTTGCAGCAAACACTTTCTATATTTAAAGTCCCTTCAAGGTCACAGATGGCTGCTGGAGTACCAAATTCCTGGCAAGAAAGAAAAAGGAAGGGAAAGGCAGAAGGGGATCACTCAGCTGAGTCAACTGTCTTGAAACAGCATTTCCAGGTCTATCAACTCTTTCACTTAACATCTCATTGGCCAGATCTTGGTCACATGGCTACCCCTAGCTGTAAGGAAATGTAATCTTTAAGCTAAACTCACTGTTACTTCTATTTTGGAAGAGGGATGTTAGGCAACGGGCAATGTTGTTACAGTTAGCTGCTCATATATGATAACACATGTAATGGACTTTGACAGATTACAAATGGTTTTCTCCCCATGACCTCCCTTGAAACTTCTAACATGTCTGTGCCGTGCTTGTCATTATCTCCATTTTCTTTTTAAATTTTTTACCGTTTATTTATTTTTGAGCGACTGAGAGACAGAACGAGAGCGGGGGAGGGGCAGAAAATGAGGAAGACACAGAAAGGGAAGCAGGCTCCAGGCTCTGAGCTGTCAGCACAGAGCCCAACGGGGCAAATTGAGGCTCAGAGATAGGCATTCAGTTACCTAACATCACACAACTAGTGAGGGCAGCACTGGGAGACAAATCTAGATCTAACTCCGAGGCCCACGTTCTTCCGCATCCCCCATCTGGCCTTCCTGAATGAATTTTGGCTGCTGCTGTAGTTAAAATTAATTTTTTGTGGGGCGCCTGGGTGGCTCCGTTGGTTAAGCATCTGACTTCGGCTCAGGTCATGATCTCGCGGTTTGTGGGTTTGAGCCCTGCGAGGGGATCTGTGCTGACAGCTCGGAGCCTGGAGTCTGCTTCCCATTCTGTGTCTCCCTCTCTCTCTGCCCCTCCCCCGCTCTTGTTCTGTCTCTCTCTGTCTCTCAAAAATAAATAAACATTTTTAAAAAAATTCATTTGTTATAAAACATCCGTAATGTGAGGAGCCACCATCAGGCCACAAGGTCAGGTATAAACAATGAAACAATAAACTGTGGAGAGCAACAATTACCTCCTTCCTTTCCAGTCTTCCCCTCCCTCTTCCCAGAGTACATGATAAGCGCCGGTGGAGTTATTCCTGGACTGTTGCCCTCTCTGGACAACACTCAGCCTGGGGCAACATTGGTGCCAACTGAGGGGATAGGGTAGGGGTATCGACAGTTATATGAGGCTAGACAGGCTCCCTGTCATCCAAGAACAGCCAATGCCCCATCCCAAGTGGCAAATTATCCTCTTCCGAGGAAAGGGAAGAGAAAGGAACTGGTATTTATTATATTCATTTTACAGATAAACCGAGGCTGGGGAGGTGAAGTGACCCGCCCAGGATCACAGAGCCGGTGGCAGAGCTGAGGGTCAAAAGATTTGTGGCGTTTGTTAACTTCTGTGGTATAAATACTCCCAACATGGCTGATTTCAGGCTACCAATGTGACATCTCTGAACAGGGAGTTGAGAAGAGGTGCTCACAATGGACTCTCACAAGCCAGTATGAAGTGGTGGTCGACCACTGAATAGCAGACACAATGCTCTATTGCATTGTTTTAAATGTTTATTTATTTTTGAGAGAGGCAGAGAGAGAGAGAGCGCTGGGGAAGGGCAGAGAGAGAGGGAGACACAGAATCCAAAGCAGGCTCCAGGCTCTGAGCTGTCAGCCCAGAGCCCGACACGGGGCTCGAACCCACGGACCGTGAGATCATGACCTGAGCCAAAATCGGACGCTCAACCGACCGAGCAACCCAGGTGTCCCTCTATTGCATTTTTAACACATCTGCCACTTGCTAAAGTGTGAAGAAAGAAACTTTTTTTTTTTTTTGACTTGTTCTCACAGCACATGGCAGAGGGCTGCCTATGACAGGCACTCATTAAACGTTGGTGAAATGACCGAAAAGACACCCATTCTCTTTTCACTAGGCCTTGCTGCCTCAGGCAGCCACACATACCAAAACTATCACATGCACATAGAGTTTTACTGACTCTCTCACACACAGAAACTCAAATAGTTTGTTGAAGCAATAGCAGGCAACTCTCCCTTGAACACGATGGGCTCACCATGAAAAAGATCCTTTGGGAAGATTTCTCCCTTCTCACCTTACTTCTTCCTACCCTGTCCTCTCTTTTTCCCAAAAGCCTTTTTGTGGGGGTAACGTGAAAGTTACCATTTTAGCCATTTTTAACTGTGTAGTTCAGTGATATCAGGTATATCCATATTGTTCTAAACCATCACCACCATCCATCTCTAGAACTTTCTCAACTTCCCAAACTGAAACACCATACCTATTAAACAATAACTTCTCAGTCCTCTCCTCCCCAGGCTTGGCTCTCACCATGCTACTTTCTGTCCCTGTGAATTTACTCTAGGCACCTCCCATAAGTGGAATCACACAAATATCTTTCCTTCATGTCGGGCTTATCTCATTTATCATAACGTCTTCAAGGTTCATCCATGCTGGGGGCGCCCGGGTGGCTCAGCAGGTTAAGCAGCCAACTTTGGCTCAAGTCACCATCTCACGGTTCATGAGTTCAAGCCCCACGTTGGGCTCTGGGCTGACAGCTTGGAGCCTGGAGTCTGCTTTGGAGTCTGTGTTTCTCTCTCTATTCCTCCCTGGCTCATGCTCTGTCTCTCTGTCTCTGTCTCTCAAAAATAAATAAACATTTAAAAAAAATGTTTTTAAGGGTAATTCATGCTGCAGCACGTGTAAGAATTTCCTTCCTTCTTACGGCTGGATGATATTATAATGCATGAATACCCACACTTCATTTACCCATTCATCCTTCACGGATACTTGGGTTCCTCACACCTTTGGCTATTGTGAATATTGGTGCCGTGAACCGTGGTGTTAGAGTCCCTACTTTCAATTCTTTTGCGTAGAGTTGGGTAGAACCAGAATTCCTGGGCCATGCAGTAATTCCACGGTTGAGTTTTCAAGGAATCGCATGCTTTTATCCACAGAAGCTGCACCATTTTACATTCCCGCCAGCAACGTGCCTGAGTTCCACGTCTCCACAGCCTTGCCAGCTCTTATGATTTTCTGTGTTCACCTCATCGTGGTTTTGATTTGCTTTACCCTAATGACGAGTGACACTGCGCGTCTTTTCATGGGCTTGCTAGCCGTTTGTACGTCTTCTTGGGAAAAATGTCTGTTCGTTTTTAAATTGCCCGTTTTTAAATTGAGTTTTAGTTTTTTCTTGTTGAGTTGTTGGAGCTCTTGGTATAGTCTGTATATCAATCCCTTATCAGCTATGCAGATCATTCCTCTCATTCGGTGGGTTGCCTTTTTACTCTATTGATCGTGTGCTTTGATGCCCCATCCTTTCTTTTAAGGAACTGATTCAACATTTCTTTCCAAACGCCAAAATTCCCTGACTCATGCATGTGACCGTTCTCAAAACGTTCTCTGAATGTACTTTAGTTAGAATCACTCAGGAAGTTAAACAAGAAAGTGAGGCCAGTCATGCTTTGTTTTCTTTTTTATGGTTTCACATTTCTAAGGAAAATTCAGGGTTACACAATACGAGCTTCATGAGCGGGGGCAGGGACGCCGGGTCGTGGGCCTGTATGGAGGATGCTACAATCTATCCGGACAGGACATGACATTTGCCGGTACTTATTCCGTGCTAGATGCTCTTCTAAGCGATTTTAAATCCTCAAAACCACCCTATTATGTCAACCGTGTATTATGTCATCCTATTATTCTCATTTTACAGGTGAGGAAACAAAGGGCCAGAGAAGTGAAAATCACAGACCAGGTGAAACCAGAAATTGAACCTTGGCAATGCAGCCCGAGACCACTTTAATTTTCTTAATGTTTTTTTTTTTTTTTAATTTTTGAGAGAGAGAGAGACAGAGAGACAGAGAGAGCCAGCTGGAGAGGGGCAGAGAGAGAGAGAGAGAGGGAGACACAGAACCAGAGGCCTTTAATGATCAGAATGTGATACTGTGCAGACTTTGGAGTCAGAAGGGTATAAAGTCTAACCCACACGGCTAATGAGTACATGATTATGAACCCATTAGTAATCTCAGAGAAATTCAAACCAAAAACAATATTTTACTTAACACCTACCAGCAATTTGAAAGTTGGACCTGCCAAGTGTGGGTGGGCACTTGGAGACATAGAAACTCTCGAGTAACTCTGGGTGCGAGTGTAGACTGGTACAACCATGCCGGAAGTGATTTGGCAGTTCTAAGTCCAATTACATAGGAGTGTAGCCTCTGACCTAGCAATGTCACACCTGGGTATACATCCCGGAGAAATTCTCACACTGGTCCACAGGGGAGCATCTGGAAGGGTCTCCTCACATTGTTTACAGAAAAGGGAGAGGAAGACAACCCGTGTCCATCGCCGGTGGAACAGGGAAGTAAAATGTAGGCGCACATGATGGAGGGCCAGGCAGATGTTTGCAAGAGTGAGCCAGACCTGCTCACTTCAATATGGTTCAATCGTAAAAACAATGCTGAGTGGGAGAACAATGGGACCGCAGAAGAAGTTCCCCAGCCTAATTTATGTAAATCATGCCTTCAATGTAAATTTGAAATGAACACCCGCAGAAAATAACACTACATTTTCCAAGGATACCTACAAAGTCGAAGATTCTTCGTGAGCCCTCTAGAGCTGTTATGGGGGCTGAGACTGGAGAAAGGTGATAACAGAAAATAACAGACATTCAAACAGAAAAATGCACAAGGGAAGTGTCTTACCAAACACAGGTGAAAAAAAGGGTCTATGCTTCCACAGCCATAAAAAGGATGAGATTGTGGGGCACCTGGGTGGCTCAGTCAGTTGAGCGTCCGACTTCGGCTCAGGTCGTGATCTCACGGTCCGTGAGTTCGAGCCCCGCGTCGGGCTCTGTGCTGACAGCTCAGAGCCTGGAGCCTGTTTCAGATTCTGTGTCTCCCTCTCTCTCTGCCCCTCCCCTGTTCATGCTCTGTCTCTCTCTGTTTCAGAAATAAATAAACATTTTTTTAACAAAAAGAGGATATTGTAATAGCAATGTAATGGGACAGACAGCAGCTATACTCATGGTGAGCATAGCATAATGTGTAACCTTCTCAAATCACTAAGTTGTTCGGCTGAAACTAATGTAACGTTGTGTGTGAGACTCAATTTTTTCTAAGAAAGGGTCCATACAGTCCAGTTCTACCAAGGCATTGCTCTGTGACCTTGATTCAGTCATTTCCCTCCTCGATACTTTTTTTCTCATCTGGAGCATGGAAGATACAAGCCTTCGCTTGCCCTGAAAGCCGTCTACAGAGAAAGTCAGCGTGCTTAGAATGAAAAGTACATGGCCTTTGGAGCCAGGCCGACCCCAGCTGTTTACTGCGTGGCCTTGAGAATCACTTCGCTCTTTAAGCTCCCGCTTTAAATAAATAAAGTGGTCAGGGCAGGCTTCACTGCGAAGGGGACATCTGAACTCTCTTGATGGAGGCGAGGGAGTGAGTCATACAGATAGATACCTGGAGGGGGGCGGGGGGGGGGCGGAGAAGTAATTCAGGCAGAGGGAAGAGTCAGTTTTATCCATAGGTAACGATGCGAAGTCCCCCCTCACAGTGCCTGGCACGCAGTCAGTGGTCAGCCGCGGCTGAGCCTTCCCCCCTTTCTCTCCTCTGATGAAGATGTCAGGATCCACGTGACCACTTAATGCACCCTCTAGCTTTAGCGACCGTGACACTCTGGCTTCGGAAATTCTTTGAAACACTGCATTCACGTACACCATCTACCTGCGGGACCACTCCTAAATGACCACAGGAGTCTCAGCCCAGAAAAAAGTCGTTGCTTCCGGGGCTTGAGCCTGCACGGAGAGCACAAGAGCCCTCAAAGAGGAAATTAGAAACAGCAAGGCGGGGCCCTCGCCAGCTGCTGTTCCCCTCAAGAGATACACCAGCATGCACCAAAGCCAGGACAGTGCCTGAAGGGGCTCGAGCAAGGGTACAGTCACAAGGAGGGGGTGAGAGAGGGAAGGGACCCATATTTACTAAGGCAGATCTGGGTTTTGAGTATTATTCCGCCACTTGCTAGCTCTTCCCTGAAGCCCTCCGAGCCTCAATTTCCCCATTTGCAAAATGGGCACAAAGAGACCAACTCTGTCCAGAGGTGATAAGGACTCAGTGAGATAAGACTGGTGAAAACGGCAAGCAAATATCTGGGCTCAACAAAAAGTACGTCCTTTTCCTTCAGGCAGTCTTTATTTTATTCAGCTTAGCACAGTGACTGGGCCAAAATAGGTGCTCTATAGGCGTATTTTTGGATAGCTGGATGAATGGATACATGGATGAATGCGATGTGGAGAACAAAGGCAAAAGAAATAGAGGGGAAAAGCTAAATTTCCTTACGACTTACAGCCCACTGACAAGTACTTGAGACAGGCAGAGTGACCTTCCTCCAGGAACTCAACTGCCTCGATGCTAATACTTTGCTGGAGGCAAAAGGCACAGTAGCCCGCCCACCAGATCCTGTAAATTTTCTTTAGCATATAAAAATCCCTTTGGAGGGGCACCTGGGTGGCTCCGTGCATTAAGCAGCCAACTCTTGATTTCGGCTCAGGTCGTGATCGCATGGTGGTGAGATCGAGCCCTGCGTTGGGCTGAGTGTGGAGCCTGCTTGGGATTCTCAATCCCTCTCTTCCTCTGCCCTTCACCTGCTCGTTCATCCTCTCTCTCTCTCTCTCTCTCTCTCAAAATGAATAAATAAATAAATAAATCATGAATAAAAACAAAAATCCCTTTGGACACTTCCTTTATCTCTACCCTCCCCCACCACGACATATGTTAGCAATCATCCTCCAAGCATATGGTCCACTGATATATATCTGAAGGGTCTCAGGACTAAGATTTTACTAGACAGTTGTACACGACTTTGTCCTAACAACAGCTAGCGCCTCAAGGTCCTGGAAACCTTGCTTCCAAATTCCTTAGAGACTCACACTATCCCCAGCCCCCTCCCAACGTGAAAGTATGTAATCAGTCACTCCCCACAACCCCAGTGCCGCTCTTTCTGCCCACAGGTCCTATCCCCGTGCTTTAATAAAACCACCTTTTTTGCACTGAAAATGTCTCAAGAATTCTTTCCTAACCATTCGCTCCCGGACCCCACATTTCACGTCAGATGGATGGGTGACTGGGTCGGGAGGAGGATGGCTTGCTAGCAGGATATCAACGCAAACATGATTTGTATTACAGCAACACTAAGTCTGCACAAAAACCAAGCGTTTTACAAGAGGGTTTTGTTATATCTGTTTGTAGCGTTAGGTCTCAAGCACAAATATAACATAGATAAGTAAAAACCAGCATAAACAAGCCCTGTTCTGGTCTACTGTGCCCTTCGCTTATCACTCTTGTGTCTATGACTCATCATGATGAGGTGAGGGACCACTCCTTGCCTATACCAGCAATCTCCAGCTGAGATCACCGGTGCGAAGCTGAGGTCAGGGCAGGATGGGGCCTTCCGGATATGCCAGATGGCTTGGGAATCCTGGTTGGTGATGTTTCAGCCAAAGAATTACAATTCGGCTTTTCCCAGAATCTTGTTACCAAGAAGGGAAAGACACAGGCAAGCAGCCAGCTCTGTGTTCACTGCAGCTTTGTGTTGTGTAATTTCTGCAACCACTGTGCCCCTCGGAGCCTCATGTTTCCCTCAGTGAGATGAAGGGATGGGACCCTCCTAGCTCCAAAATGTTCTAATGTTCTGATCGTCTGAAAATCCCTGAAATTTCTTTTAAAATATGGACATGGAACTTTGAAAGGATATGTACTAAATTCCTTCCCCATCTCTCTCTCAAGACTCTCCTTAAACCCTTTCTTTCTTTCTTTCTTTCTTTCCCTTTTATTCTTAAGCAAGTATTTAATGGTGGTCAAAACAAAAGCATACTTTCAAGGTGGGAGAGTGTACAGGCCCAGAAGTGGCAACTGCCTCCTTAAACCCTTTCCAAACAAGTGTATGTACATGTCAAAATGTCTGTCAATGCTCCAACCTGGGGAAGCAAGCTTTGGAGACAGACAGACAGACCTCAATCCTAGACCTTGTGTGAGAAATTGTGATTATATATATGGTTAAGATTCAGATACTGCCCCCAGGGTCAGAAAGACAGACCTTGAAACAGATAAACTTCAAAAATCATAGTAATTAAGATGTAAATGGGGCACTTGGGTGGCTCAGTCAATAGAGCATCCGACTTCAGCTCAGGTCATGATCTTGCGGTTCATGAGTTCGAGCCCCACATTGGGCTCTGTGCTGAGAGCTCAGAGCCTGGAGCCTGCTTCGGATTCTGTGTCTCCCTTTCTCTTTACCCGTCCACTCACATTCTTTCTCGCTCTCAAAAATAAATAAACATTAAAAAAAGAAAAAAAAGACATACAAAAGTTGGACCCTCCCAGCCCTAATGCAGGAAGAAGGAAGCCAATTATCTTCCCTGAGGGAATTCAGGAAGGCTACCTGTAGGAGGTGTTCTGGGCGTGGCCAAGAAGAGAAAGCATCTGAGAAGGTCACAACCAGGCAGAGGTCACAGGGGAGTGAAGATGGCCTCTGTGTCGGGGCAACATTCTGAGAGAAGCAAAAGGGCAGTCACAAATTACCATGTCAGAACTATCTGACTTACTCTTTATTGAGCACTTACTGAATGCAGACTCTGTGCACTTTGTACACATCACAGTCGTGTTTGCTAAAGTGTGCCAGGCCAGCCAGCAGGGCATAGGAGGGGACTGGAGGCAGGACACCAAGAACATTTTTATCTTAATAGTTACATTTTGGGGCACCTGGGTAGCTCAGTCGGTTAGGTGTCCGACTTTGGCTCAGGTCATGATCTCATGGTTCATGAGTTCGAGCCCCGCGTCGGGTTCTGTGCTGACAGCTTGGAGCCTGGAGCCTGCTTCGGATTCTGTCTCCCTCTCTCTCTGCCCCTCCCCTGCTTGTGCTGTGTCTCCCTCTCAAAAATAAACAAACATTAAACAAAGTTTTTTTAATAGTTATGTTTTAAAGGGCGCCTGGCTGGCTCAGTCGGTTGAGCGTCCAACTTTGGCTCAGGTCATGACCTCACGGTTCATGAGTTCGAGCCTCGCAGATGCTGACAGCTTGGAGCCTGGAGCCTGCTTCAGATTCTGTGTCTCCCTCTCTCTCTGTCCCTCTCCCACTCGTACTCTGTCTCTGCCTCAAAAATAATAAATAAACATTAAAAACAATTTAAAATAAATAAATGGTTATGTTTTATGTTTATGTTCATCTTCTATGTGTGGCAGGTGGCATTCATTCTCACATAATTTAGTTATAAAACATGCTTTTCAATAGATTTAAGTTTTAAAAAGTGACTCAATTCAGGAGCGCCTGGGTGGCTCAGTTGGTTGAGTGCCTGACTCTTGATTTTGGCTCGGGTCATGATCCCAGGTCCTGGGATCGAGCCTGTTGGGCTTGGCACTGAGAGTGGAGCCCGCTTAGGATTCTCTCTCCCTCTCCGTCTGCCCCTCCCCTGTGCACGAGCGCACTCTCTCTCTCTCTTAAAAAAGAATCAAAAAGCGACTCAATGCAGAGAAAACTATTTATGAAGTAAACATACAGACGGATGGTACACAGATATTGAAAAGTTGTGAGGCGGGTACACAAATGACTGAAACGCAAGAAACACGGTGCTTTAACATCCAAGCATTTATCTCTCTCGGAGAGGAGTTGCAAGTCGCAGACACCCATTCGAATAGGCTTGAGCAAAATAAGAGAATGTGTCCTGACGAGGGACTCTCATGGGACCCAGAAGAAGGAATGCAGATGTTGTTGGGCCTGGAGAAGGGCCTGGCCTGGAGGAGGAGGGCAGCAGGCCGAGAGGCACCGGCCCCTCCTTGCTCTAGGCTTCTGGGCTCCCTCTGGTCTCCGCTTTGCTCTGTGCGTTTCCATCTTCTCTCCGTGCGGGGTCGGTTTGTCCATTATGTTCCGGCTGTCACCCACCCTCCCCTGCCCCACCTCATACCCACAGCCACACGCGTGTAGACACGCACGCACACGCCCTGCTCCAGACTTGTATGTCTTCAGGTAAGTGGCCCGAACTAGCACCCCTGAAGCTGACTGCCTATTCCTGGGAGAGAACCTGACTGGCTCCCCTGGAGCCAGACGTCCACGTCTCATCCATTCAGCTCCTATCAGAGGATCAAGGGGAACACCTTCTCAGAAGAAGGAGGCATCTGGGATGAGCAATCATCCTGACCAAGAGGTATCCG
This sequence comes from Panthera tigris, assembly GCF_018350195.1. NCBI lineage: Eukaryota > Metazoa > Chordata > Mammalia > Carnivora > Felidae > Panthera > Panthera tigris. The sequence goes on from NC_056667.1 coordinate 21,010,632, forward strand.
CCTCGGGATCCGTGGTTCATAACAACCCTATGAGGTAGGAAATGTAGCTTACGGTTCCGTGGCAGGAAGTGACAGAGCCAAGACTTGAAACCGGGTCTGTGTGACACAGAGCTCGACTCTGGGGCACTACCCACCTCGTCACCATCAGCGAAGTTCAGCCCACAGCTACCGTCCCAGACCCCAGCAGGTTACTGGCCCAGTGTGAGGCATTTATCACACTCAGCCCGATAGACAGGAAATAAGGATTTCACTTTATGAGAGGACTATGGCTGGAAGGGAGGAAGACGTCTCAGGAGAATCACCGGGCTCTGGAGACCAGGGGAGGCTCCTCCAAGCCTCTGGGTCTGTGGCTGCCGTATTCACACCACAGGTGCTCAGGCTGTGAGAAGAGGCTCACTTGAAACTATTCACCGAAAATCATGAGCAGGCATCTAGAGACCTTCAAGAGAAGCTGACACCTCTCTTCTGCACCCAGAATACAAAGTGCTGCTGGCCTTTGGGACTATAGCTGCTCCTCTCACCTTCTGGAAGCTAAATTAGGAGGCGGGCCCCCCCTCAGAAAGCAAGGTGGTGGAGGAGACCCGACAGGCCTCTCCCACTGTGGAGGCCTCACCCGCACACAGGTACTTCTCAGCCTAAGTCCCCTTTCTCGTGGGAGCCTCTGAGCAGCACGGTGCCCCGGATGCCCCAAACTTGGCTTTGAGGGGTCTTTGCCCACCCCCAGTGGGGAGCGGCCCCACAGGAGGTACTTCATCAAGGTTCACTGTTAAGACAGACAGATGGATGCGGCTCTCGTGTCTCTCGCACTCCCACAGAGCCGACCCAAGCCCGAAGTGAGGCCCGTACAGAGGAGGTGAGCTCCCCACCCTAGCCTTGGATCTATGCACGTCTTATCATCTCTGGCACCTTTCAGGATGGGTCGTTGGATGAGTTGGAAAAGGTGCCACTGTGCCACTTCCCCTAAGAAGCGTCCCAAAGGCCTTGTGCCTCTGAATGAGACAAGGTGGCAGTCTCCTGGCTCCAAGTTTTCCCCAGAGATCCTGCCACACGGCCAGGGGAGTACCCCCTTTCCCCAACCACCCCCCCCTTCTCTGCCATTATAGTGGTAAAGGAAGTGGTTGCCGAAAAGTTCAGGTCACACCGGCTCAGGGCTGCTGCCCTGGTAGGGTGAACAGGGTGGCTCAGAGTCTGCCCCCAAGGTCTGCCTCTGGCCCCGACTCTCCCCACAGAGCTATCAGACTCAGGTACTCAAGGTGAGGTTATCAGCCAAGGTGATTATGGCACGTGCCCAATGGTGGCTGGCGGGGCACATTGCAATTCTGGATCTCCCAGCAGTCTGGGCCTGCCGTCACCCCCACCTTGGTGAGGTAGCCTCCACACTTAAAGGGTCGCTAGTGCCCAGAGAGGAGGTGCCCAGAACACAGCAGAGACCTTTTTGTCCCCCGGGTCCGTTGATGTCCGTGGAAGATAAGCCTCTGGGCCTGGCCCCAACAATCAGGGACTAATTTTTGAGACAATTGGCAGGGTTCTGGCTGAGCGGCATGACCACTTCGGTGCCGGTCTCCGAGGTAGCCCGGGAGCACTTCCGGGTGCTGCGCATGTTGTAGAACTTCTCAGTGAGGTGCTTGCGAAACTTCTTGGTGAGGAAACAGTAGATGATGGGGTCTAAGACGCAGTTGGTGCTAAGAAGGCAGAGGGTGACCTGATGGGCATCGTTAACAGACTGGTGGAAGTTGCCCCTCTGGATGTCCAGCTCAGCCAGGGTCCAGGGCAGCTGCACGATGTGGTGGGGCACGAAGCAGATGATGAACACGGCCAAGACCGTGCAGACCATCCACAGAGCCCGGCGCTTGACTTCCACATTACGCTGCAGCTGCACCGGCTGCGTGAGCAGCCTGCGGATGATGACCAGGTTGCAGAAGAGGATGAGGAGGAAGACGAGGAAGAAGCTGATCACGAGGAAGATGTGAACGACGAGGACAGGCGTGCTGCCCTTCTCATAATGCTCAAAGCAGCGCGTGATGTTGCCCGAGCCGGTCTGGTTCGGCACCACGTTGGTGGAGTCCAGGACGAAGAAGTAGGAGGCGGCGGACACGATGGCCACCCAGATCACCAGGGACACGGAGAAGCCACGCTTGCGGGTGGTGGCCTGGGCGGTCTTGATGGGCCGTGTCACCGCCTGGAAACGGTTGTAAGTGATGACAGCCAGGAAGGCCACTGAGCAGTAGGTGTTGATGAAGAAGAAGCAGCCGGCCAGGTTGCACAGGAATCTGGGGAGAATCCAGTTGCCCTGGTTGTGGTAGTAGATGATCCACAGGGGCAGAGTGACCAAGAAAAGCAGGTCAGCCACGGTGAGGTTCACCATGAAGATCTTTATCTCGTTGAGTTTCTTAGAAGGGTACAGGCAGGCAAAGACCCACAGCACGTAGCTGTTGGCGATCACCCCCAGCACAAAGATGATGCTGTAAACAATCGGGAAGAGGGTGTATCGAAACTCAGAGTCCACATGAGAAGAATTGTTTGGCTCCATCGCTACGTGTGGAAGGGACAGCTGGTCATAGAATCCTGCCCTGGCCTGCAAGATCACACAGGAATTTTGGTTAATGAAGGATCAAAAGGGAACTTTCTCATTTAATCAGTTCCAACACTCTTTGCACATTTAAAAAGCTCTAAAACCGCGGTATCTTCTAATTAGTTGTCAGTATTTTTTTTTTCTGAAGCAAATAATGGTGTGTTTTTAAAATGAACAGCATCTGAGGGGTGGCTGGGTGGCTCAGTCGATTGAGCGACCGACTTTGGCTCGGGTCATGATCTCGCGGTTGGTGAGTTCAAGCCCCGCGTTGGGCTCTGTGCCAACAGCTCGGAGCCTGGAGCCTGCTTCAGATTCTGTGTCTCCTTCTCTCTCTGTCCCTCCCCCACTCATGCTCTGTCTCTGTCTGTCTCAGAAGCAAATAAACATTAAAAATTTTTTTAAATAAATAAATTAATTAAATTAAATTAAATAAACAGCATCTGAGATTCAATGAAATCAATGGCAATTAATGACAAGAATGGCAACAATTTGCGCTCCATTTTAAAGCATACCTTCTTATTCTTCGACTTATTTTGGCTTAAAGTTTTGGATCATCTACTTCTGATGATAAACTATATGAAAATGTATATTATAAAATGTTTATTTTTCTAACAGCTTCTGAATATTTTTCTCTTGATGAAATTTGAAACACAAAATTGAGTGGTAAATGTTCTCTGTATTAAAAAATAATCTATAGGGTCGCCTGGCTGGCTCGGTCGATAAAGCATGTGACTCTTGATCTCGAGATCAGTGAGTTTGAGCCCCATGTTAGAGGTAGAGTTGCCATAAAAAATCACAATGATGGGGGCACCTAGGTGGCTCAGCAGTTAAGCATCGGGCTCTTGGTTTCAGCTCAGGTCATGATCTCACGGTTTGTGAGTTCTAGCGGAGCCTGCTTAAGATTCATTCTCTCTCTCCCTCTCTCTCCCCCTCTCTCTGCCCCTCCCACACACACTCTCTCTCTCTCAAAATAAATAACTTTTAAAAATCATAATGATAATAATAATAATTTATGTGTTCATACAAAATCTGGAAAGTACAGAGAATTCTATTTGGGTGACTCAAAGATGAAATATTAGCAAATCATTAGAAAGAATGAGTTATATCTAATTGTACTGGCAAGGAAAGTTGTCCCTGGATAATATTAAGTAAAACAAAATTTTAAAGATTTTTGTGGCCCCATTATATATATGTATATGACAGCTAGGAAATGATCTAGAAGGATATACCTTTAGGAGTTGACAGTGGTTAAATAACCTTTGGGAAGATGAGATGGGCTTGGTGCAAAGTTTATTTTATGCTTCTTCTGTTTGAACTTTTTAGGAGCATTTATTGCTATAGTAATTTTAAAAAACGTTTAATGAAAAAGAAAACTGGGGGAGCCTGGGTGACTCAGTTGGTTACGTGTCCAAATTTGGCTCAGGTTATGATCTCACAGTTCGTGAGTTCAAGCCCACATTGGGCTCTGTTCTGACAGCTCAGAGCCTGGAGCCTGCCTTGGATTCTGTGTCTCCCTCTCTGTCTGCCCCTCCCCTGCTTGTGCTCTGTCTCTCTGTGTCTCTCAAAAATAAATAAACATTGAAAAAAAGAATTTTTTTTTTAAAGAAAACTATAGGAGTGCCTGGCTAGCCCAGTCAGTGGAGCATGCAACTCTTGATCTCAGGGTTGTAAGTTTGAGTCCCATGTTGGATGCAGAGAATACATAAAAATAAAATCTTAAAAAAAAAAAAAAAGATAAATATATAGTGGAGAAACCCAGTAGACAATACTTCAATGAAATGATTAAGATTAACTCATCATTAGTAAGACACATCAACATCAGGTACCCTTGATATGATAAAAGATATAACATCATTCTGTGGTTTTCTTGTCAAAACTGCATAATCTCAACCTAGTCATGAGAAAACTTCAGACAGACGCCAATTGTGACACATTATATAAAATGATCAGAAGGGTGAAGGTCATGAGAGATAAGGAAAGACTATGGAGCTGCCATAGGACAGAGGATACTAAGGAGACATATGATAACTAAGGACACTGTGGGATCGTGTATTGTATCCAAGAACAGAAAAAGATAATTAGTGGAAAAACTGGTGTGACTCAAATAAGGTCTGTAATTTAGTTAATATCATATCAATGCTCATTTCCTGGTTTCGATCATTGTATCATGGTTTTATAAATTGTTAACATTAGAGAATGTTGAGCAAAGAGCACACATGCATTCTTTGTACTATTTTGCAACTTTTTTGAAGGCCTAAAATTATTTCAAAACAAAAAGTCTTTTTTTTCTTTTTGATGTTTAATTTATCTTAGAGAGAGAGAAAGAGCGTAAGCAGGGGAGGGGCAGAAGGAAAGAGAGACACAGAATCTGAAGCAGGCTCCAGGCTCTGAGCTGTCAGCACAGAGCCCGATGCGGGGCTTGAACCCACGAACCGTGAGATCGTGACCTGAGCCGAAGTTGGACGCTGAACCGACTGAGCCACCCAGTCGCCCCAAAACACAAAGCCTTTAAAAGTAGAAGATTAGGGGTACCTGGGTGGCTCAGTGGGTTAAGCGTCCGACTCTTGATTTTGGCTCAGGTCATGATCTCACAGTTGGTGAGATCGAGCCCCAAGTCGGGCTGAGTGCTAGGTATGTGGCCTGCTTGGGATTCTCTCTCTCCCCCTCTCCCTCTGCCCCTCCTCCACTTGGATGTGCATGCTCTCTCTCTCTCAAACAAACAAAGAAAACAAAAACAAAACAAAAAAAACAAAACAAAACAAAAAACAAAAGAAGGAAGATTAAACTAAGCATAATCCCACTACCCAAAGTCTGGTCTATTTCCAACACCCTCTTTGCCACCATCCACTCTCCATCACAACTAGTTGCTACCTCCTCTCTTGCTTCTCCCACCGTGTTGCCACATGAGTCCGGAAGTCTCTCTGATATTTGTGTTGCAACTGTGGGTGGAATGGAGACTGAGGGCGTGAGGGGTGGAGGAGGGGGTTCAGCAAGGCCCAAGGCTCATCATCCATCAGAGAACAGTGAGGAGAGCACAACATTGGGAGTAAGACACTCCCTCGGAGCCAGACACTCTGCTAGGCGTCTGCATGCACTGCCTCACTTGAGTCTCAAAAAAGTCCTTTGAGATAGGAAGTCAAATTCCCATTTTACAGCGTAGGAAACAGTATAGGGTGTTTATGTGACTTGTTCAAGGTCACACAGCTGTCAAGGGATAGAGCCAGGATCCAGCTCTGTGCCTAAGAGTCTCATGGGGGAGATGGACAAAAGCCGCATAAACAAACATAGTTGCCAGACAAAGAAAATGGGGTGCTGTTATGGAATACGGATATACTTAGAAAAGAGGTGATGCTTCCTTTAAGACCAGAATGAGGAAGAGTGCTTCAGGCAGAGGGATCTGCATCTGTCCAGGACTGAGGCAAGAAAGAGCCGAGTAGGTTATAGGAACGGAAAAGAGGGGCACGTGATGGCCCAAACCCTGATCTCTAGCTGCCGCACTCCATCCTTATCTCCTGCCATCTTCCCACCAGGCTCCAGTCAAACTGGACTTCCCTGGTGGGTCTTCAAACGTGCTCAGACCTTTCCTACGTCAGCCTGCAAGCATACACCCATGCCGATGCCTTGAACCCTCTTCCCTAACCATGCACCACCTCCACCTGGCCATTCTAGCTCATGTTTCAGACCCTAAGTGAATTTCACTTCTTCAGAGAGGTCTTCACGGGGCCGAGTCCGGTCCTGCCTCAAAGCTCCCTGTACTTCTTTGTAAATCCTAGAGCCATTGTGATCACTTCGTGTTTGTGTGATTCATAACACTCTCCCATCTGACCTTGAGCACCAGGAGAACAAGGAACTTGTCTGTCTATTCAGCACTATTCCCAGCAGCATGAACCAACGAATAAAAGAATGGGCGATAAGGCTAGTTGATTACAACCATCTCTTTGGGAGCTCTGGAGCAGTGGAAACACTTGAAGAAGAAGCTCAAAAGATACTTATAGGCGAGTTTAAAGAAACACCTAGCTCTAAAAGCAGAAACACACCCATACATAGAGAGAACAAGCCATGATTGCCAGTGGGGTGGGGGTGGAGGGATGGGCAAAATAGGTGAAGGGGAGTGGGGGAATGCAGGCTTCCAGCTACGGAATGAACAAGTCACAGGAATAAAAGGTACCGTATAGGGAATATAGTCAATGGTACTTTAATAGTGTTGCATGGTGACTGATGGTGGCTACCCTTGTGGTGAGCATAGCATAACCTTAGACAGTTGTCAAATCACTGTGTTGGATGCCCCAAACTAGCGGAACATTGTGTATCAACTATACTTCAATTTAAAAAAGAAAAAAAGAGGGGCGCCTGGGTGGCTCCGTCAGTTGAACGTCCAGCTTCAGCTCAGGTCATGATTTCACGGTTCGTGAGTTCAAGCCCCGCATCGATCAGGCTCTGTGCTGACAGCTCGGAACCTGGAGCCTGCTTCAGGTTCTGTGTCTCTCTCTTTCTCTGCCCCTCCCCTGCTCACGCTCTCTCTCTCTCTGCCACAGACTGAAGTTGGTGGTTGTCTTCAGGAAAAGCACTTCAGCAATTGAGTCATAAGCTGAACTTTGTTTTGGATCATCATTACCACTTGAAAAAAATGACTGACAGACTGTGGTTTTTCAAACTTGAGTATCATACTTTCTCAAATATGAACAAAGTGAACCCATCACCTCACGGAAAACAAATGACAGTATGTGTTGCCAATGAGAAAATTCGAATTTTCGAGAAAACTGGTATCTTGGGAAAATTGTATTTGTCAGTATGAGTTTGACAGCTTCTTAGTGCTTAAGGAATTTTCTGATGAGATTGGTGGTGATATGAATGAATGCAATTGTCAAAAATCCTTTAATGAAAGATCTGTATTTGGAAGACCTGCATAACTTAGCGAACGGTTATTTTCCAAATGAGGAAGACAGGTTTCAAAATTAGGCCTAGGCGAAAGAATCAAAGGCTGATGGGTGCCTGTGTGGCTCAGTCAGTTCAGCATCCGACTCGGGTTCAGGTCATGATCTCACGGTTCGTGGGTTCGAGCCCTGTATCAGTCTCTGTGCTGACAGCTCAAATCCTGGAGCCTGCTTCAGATTCTCTCTCTCTCTCTCTCTCTCTCTCTCTCTCTCTGCCCTTTCCCCACTTGTGCTCTGTCTCTCTCTCAAAAATAAATAAACATTAAAAAAATTAAGAAAAAAAAAGGAATCAAAGGCCAAAACAAATCAATACACTGCTGTGCAACAGATTACAGACAGTTCATTGATATGATTCGGGGCTTCCACATTGCAACTAACTTTTAAGAAACTACCATTTGTGGAGCTTTGATGCAGTATCAAGATATCATCAATTATCTGAAAAAGATATCAAAATATCCCTCTCTGCACAAACACATATCTGTGCAAGGGCAGATTTTCTTACACATACCATGCTGGACTAAATGCAGAAGCAGATAGGACAATCCAGCTGTCTTCTAGTAAATCCATGCTTAAAGAGATTTGCAAAGAAATTTAAATCAAGGCTACTTTAAATTATTTATGTTTTGAAATTGTTGCTATTTTTTGCTACAAATGTTATTTGTGCTAACATGGAATGAGTTCATTATTGGCTTTTATACCTAAAAACAAAAATTTTTCCAATGTCTTAGTTTTAATTTTGAATATGGGAAATATTGATGGATACGACCCATGGAAACAAAAGCTCTCTGGGGCCCTCAATAATTTTTAAAGATAGAAAGAGATCCTGAGACTGGAAGATTTTAAAATTTTTTTAATGTTTTAATTATTTTTGAGAGAGAGAGAGAGACAGAACGTGAATGGGGGAGGGGCAGAGAGAGAGGGAGACACAGAATCCGAAGTAGGCTTCAGGCTCTGAGCTGTCAGCACAGAGCCTGACACAGGGCTTGAACTCAGGAACTGCAAGATCGTGACCTGAGCCGAAGTAGGATGCTTAACCGTCTGAGCCACCCAGGTGCCCTGAGACCGGAAGATTTTTAAATCGCTGCTCCACAAGACAAAGAAAGAAAAAGACACAAGCTGGTGGTTACTATGGGGAAGGGGGGTTGGGGATTACAGAGTGCACCTATTGTGATGAGCACCAAGTAACGTAGACTTGTTGAGTCACTGTATCGTATGCCTGAAACTCACGTAACACTGGATGTTAACTATACGAGAATTAAAATTTTAGACTTGAATTAAAAACAATCGCTGCTCTACAATCTCAGCCCACACTCCCCTCCCTCCCCCCACCACCTTTCCTTTGAGCCCAAGATGCCCATCCATCTGAGACTGGCCTTGTTTCTTTCCCCTGCTGGACCTTCATGTCTTGGGGCACCCTGTTCCTGGGCCCTCAGAAAGGCGAGGAGGCAGCCCCACAGCTGAGCAATGCGTGTGCTCGCTCTGGGTCTTTGAGGAAGTCATGTCCCTACTCACCCCCACCATCTACCCCACTCGTAAATAAGTCCTTTCCTCTTCTTGGGTTTAGGCTCCAGCTTAGTGGGGTGGGGGCAACTCTCCACCGGAAACTGTCTTTCTGCAGCCAAAGAATCCAATCCAGGATATCGCCTCAGGCCCAGTCCCCTGTGCCACGCCTGCCCAGGCCTGTTGAGAAAGTCTTCCCACCAGGACCAGGACCAGGGTAAGGCTTGCGAGGCATTCACGTTGAGTGCAGATCTTAAGCAGACGCTGAAAACCTCACTGATCAAGATACATAATGTTTAATGCAATATCTTTCGAAAACTCAAAACAGTATTACAGAGAGTTCCTTTTGCCTCCAGTTCTGATATGGCTCTGCCTGGCACAGTTCTGATCCTGTGTCTTCATTGAAAATTTTGATATTTTGATGGGGCGCCTGGGTGGCTCAGTCGGTTGAACGTCTGACTTCGGCTCAGGGCATGAGCTCACAGTCCGTGAGTTTGAGCCCCGCGTCAGGCTCTGTGCTGACAGCTCGGAGCCTGGAGCCTGCTTTGGATTCTGTGTCACCCTCTCTCTCTGCTCCTCCCCTGCTCATGCTCTGTCTCTCTCTGTCTCAGAAATAAATAAAAACATTAAAAACTTAATAAAAAAAAAAAAAAGAAAATTTTGGTATTTTGTTCATCACAAAATTTTTTTCATTCATTGATTTTTTAAAGATTTTCTCACCATGTGAATGGAACACACACACAGGTTAGCCCAACTCACCCATTCAGTCACTCACTCATGTAGTCACTGAGCAAAGCACTCACTGGCTCCAGGCCCTGGTCAGAGTGCTGAGGCCTCAGAGAACAGACCCAGTCTCCACCCTTAAGTGGCTCACAGGTCATGTTGCAAAAGAGAGATTCAGAAGTAAAGTGACGAGTGTTAGAATGGTGGAGGTCGGGGCGCCTGGGTGGCACAGTCGGTTAAGCGTCCGACTTCAGCCAGGTCACGATCTCGCGGTCCGTGAGTTCGAGCCCCGCGTCAGGCTCTGGGCTGATGGCTCGGAGCCTGGAGCCTGTTTCCGATTCTGTGTCTCCCTCTCTCTCTGCCCCTCCCCCGTTCATGCTCTGTCTCTCTCTGTCCCAAAAATAAATAAAAAACGTTGAAAAAAAAATTAAAAAAAAAAAAAGAATGGTGGAGGTTCCAGAAGTTGGGGTAAATCCGAAATGGTGCCCGTACTCAGACTTGAGGGTCAGGAGTGACCCCCTCCCTATGCTGAAGGACGAGAAGGAGTTAGCCCGACGAGGAGCCCCAGGCAGAGGGACAGCGTGTGCAGAGGCCCGGAAGATTAGCAGAGGATGGACCTTGTTCTCAGGGAACTTGAGACGCTTGGTTTAGTTAAAGCTTAAAGGGGTGGGGGGGCTGGTGAGGAGAGAGGGGCCTACAAAGTACCAGTCAACTTAAGAAGGATCTTAAAGGGGCACCGTCAGTTAAGCATCTGACTCTTGATTTAGGCTCAGATCATGATCTGAGGGTCATGACATAGAACCCCAAGTCTGGCTCTCCACTGGGCATGGAGCCTGCTTGGGATTCTCTCTCTCTCTCTCTCTCTCTCTGTCTCTCTCTGAATCTCTCTCTCTCTCTCTCTCTGCCCCGACCCATCCCACCCCACCCCCTCTAAAAAGAAAAAAGATAAGAAGCTTAGTTGAGCAACTAAATGCTGTGGGAAACTTATTTGTATCCTATAAAAAGGGGCTCCTGGGTGGCTCAGTCGGTTATGCGTCCAACTTCGGCTCAGGTCATAATCTCACAGCTCGTGAGTTCGAGCCCCGCATTGGGCTCTGTGCTGACAGTTCAGAGCCTGGAGCCTGCTTCCAGTTCTGTGACTCCCTCTTCCTGCCCCTCTGCCACTCGCTCTCTCTCTCTCAAAAATAAACATTCAAAAAAATAAAAAAACAAAGTAACTGTAAAAAATATCTCTTAGACAAGTGGAAGAACTCAAGCACAGACTAAGTATCAGATGGAATTCAGAAATTAATGGTAATTTTATTAGGTGTGATAATGATATTATGGTTCTATATTTTTAATCCCTTATTAGGTATACATAGTGAAGTATTTATAGGTAGAATTATATAGGATCTCAATTTTGCATTAAAATATTCCGGGAAAAACATTCCTGCATGCTAATCTCCATTTCGCAGTTACCTTCCCTGGAACCCAATCTGTAACAAGATGTAATCAGGTCCGTCTGGCCCGAGAGGCTCCCCAGTCCACATGGCCCCTATAGGAGGCCCAGCAGAGGCCTCTTCCTTCTAGATATAGGGCCAGAATCAGTGTGTGTGTGGAGGGATGGGGGGTGGGTCTTGGGCTGAACTCCTGTCTCTGCCTAAAGCTCTGCCCCCAGTGACTCCAGTCCCCATCACCCTGGCTCTTCCTACTTCTGCTGCCTTCTCAGATCCTGTGACTCCTACTGTCTTAGCCTTCATCCCAAACTTAGGACCCAGCTGTCCCTTTGAAGCACTGGAACCCTTTGACATCACCCAAAATGTAACTGCTGAGTCTTTTCTGGGTCTTGGGGGCTCAGACCTCTGTGCTTTTATTCACGCTTCCCTCACTCTCGGCTGCCTACTAATCACTCTTTAAGACTGCTCTGGGAGCGCCTGGGTGGCTCAGTCTGGCTTCGGCTCAGGTCATGATCTCATGGCTCGTGAGTTCGAACCCCACATCGGGCTCACTGCTGTCAGTGTGGAGCCGGCTTCAGATCCTCTGTCCCCTCCCCTGGTCTCTCTCTCTCTGTCAAAAATAAATAAACATTTTTAAAAAAGAAGAAGAAGAAGACTGCCCTGGCCCCGTTTCCTCCAACTAGTTTCTCCTAAGCCTCCCTGCCTCTTTCATGCCCTGCTTTCTGCCCCTAGACCTGGTTAAGGGCTCGTCCTCTGAGTTCCCATCGCTCACAGCTTCTTATATCATCAAAATTGCCTGTTTGTCCTCCTGCCACACTAAACAGTGGCTCCTGGAGGGCAGAGAAAATGTCCATTCATTCACCCAACAGTTACTGATATCCTGTTGGGTACTGGGCACTTTGTTGGGGATTCTGCAGGAATAAAACAGGCAAGCTCCCTGCTCTCGAAGAGTTTAGTCTCTAGTCAGGTAAAACAGACAAAAACAAGTAGAGAGATAAAAGCACACAATAATTTCAAATTGTGATGAGTTCAATAAAAGAAATAAAAAGTGACATGATGAAGATTGGGTAAGGGGCTGCTTTAAATAGAGTGACCAGGGAAGGCTTCTCAGAGGAGGTGACCTATAAACAAAACCAGAGGAAGATTTGCCAAGAGGCCAATGAAGTGTAAACTTCAAGGCCCCTCCCTAGGTCTTGTATCTAACTGGGTATTTGCAATTTGGTAGCTTTTCTTCAAGAGGGCCTCCCAAATTGTATAACCTTTAGGGTCCTGCAAAAACCCAGATCTTCCCCTGGCTGAAATCTAAAAAATGAGAAGGAACAAGTCAAGAGAGAATCTAGAAGAGTATTCTACGCAAAGTATATCATGTGCAAAGGGCCTGCAGCAGGAGTAAGTTCATCATATTCCAAGATAGGAATAAAGGTGTCATGTTCAGGGAACTGAAAAGTCAGTGTGGACCTAGGGGAGCGAGAAATGGGAGGATCTGGATGAGATCAGAGGGCAACAGACCCAAATGGTTCCTAAGCGGTGGTAAGGAGTTTGCATTTTATTTGATGAGCACTGGAGGGCCCCTGGAGTATGTCAAGCAGATGAGTAACATGATCTGAGTCCCCGACTGCAAGACAGAGAATAGATGATAGGGGACAAAGTGGAAGCAGAGAGACCATTTGGGAGGCAAGAGACGGCAGTGATGTGGACCACAAAGTGGTGTTTCTTATTCCTCTCTCCATCTCCAGCGCCAACAACACAAGCTGGGTCAGAGCTGGGCTGGTAAACATTTGTTGAGTGAACAAATACCTAGCAGCCAACAATTTTGACCTCTTTGCGAGAGCTGCAAGAGGACTGACTCCAGAAGATGGTCGAGGCCTGATCTGTCCCCTGACAGAAGAGTACCAGTAGAGGCGCGTGGGTGGCTTAGTCGGTTAACCGTCCGACTCTTGATTTTGGCTTAGGTCACGACCTCGTGGGTTGTGAGATCAAGCCCTGCGTTGGGTTCTGTGCTGACAGTGCAGAGCCGGCTTGGGACTCTCTCTCCCTCTCTCTGTCCCTTCCCCACTTGTGCTCTCTCCCCCTCTCTCAAAATAAATAAATAAACTTAAAAAGAAAAGAAAAGAAAAGAAAAGAAAAGAAAAGAAAAGAAAAGAAGGGTCCCAGTAGCTGCCCGCTCCCCAGAGCAGCCTCCACACAGGGCTACAACCTTCCTACCTCAAATTGTGGTCCTTGGACCAGTAGCATCAGCATCACACATGAGTTTGTTACAAATACAGAATCTCACACTCCACCCCAGACCTGCTGTGTCAGAATCTGTATTTTAACAAGATTCCCAGGGGATTCGTGTGTGCCCTGAAGTTTGAGACGTGCTGTGCTTCAACACGCTTCCAGCCACATACTCGACTAATCTATCACCTTCCATGGGTCCCCAGTGCCCAGGACCGAGTCCAGGCTCCTTTCCCACCTTATCTCCCACCAGCGTTTCTTTTACAACTTGCCCTGTATTCTAGCCACACTGAACGCTTTGCTGCTTCTCTAAAAACTCCATTTCTTCTCAGACCTCGGTGCCTTTGCACATGCTGTTGGGCCCCTGTTGAGAGTGCCTTTTGCCTATTGGTTTACCTAGCAGAATCTTGCTTATCTTTTAAGACCCAATCTAAAGAGTGCTTCCTCTAAGACACCCTCCCTGACTGTCCCAGGCAGAATAAGTAGGCTTCTTCTCCAGGTCACCATGGTCCTGGGCAATGTTCCTTAGTACAGCACCTGGCACAATGGGTTGTTACATATTAATTTCTATGGCCATTTCCTCATCAGTCTGGACCTTCTGGAGGGCAAGGACTAGGTCTTTTTCATCTCTTTATTTTCAATGTCAGACACCAGGGACTGAATGAATGAATGGCCACGCCCCTGATGATTATACAGAGGAAACCGGCATGAAGGAAACGTGTCCAGTCTCTCTGGGGAAGGCATCGTAGGATGGGGAGAACAACCCCTTTCTAGAGTCAGAAAGACCTGGGTTCTATACGTGCTCTGCCATTTGCGTGCTGTGTGACCTTGGGCAAGTGAGTTCACCTCTCTGAGCTTCAGTTTCTTCAACTGCAAAATTTTGCAATTTTAACAATGGTTCCAAAACTGAGCGTGCAAAGTGGTCACAATGACCAGCAGGCCCCCCTCTCCCCATTGGCTCAGCCGCATGAAGCCAGGGAAGGGGACTACCGTCACCACTGTCCCAGGGGCTCTAACCCACATACTGGCTTTCCTGTCTCCTCTAGACAGGTCCTTAGGCTAATGCCAACAAAGCTTTCAACAGGTCAGGAAGGGAAGGAGCATTTAGAGGGAAAGAAGGCTGCAGGTCAGACCAATCAATTTCACACGCAGGCACAGCTCCCTGATGGCTGAAGTCTGGCAGCAGCCGAGGCCCAGCTCTCAGCTGGGGGTAGGCGAGGGGAGCCATAAATACTCATGGAGACAGAAGAATTCTGCCATCTGAATCTCCCACCCTCTACCTTACAGAGCATTCAGCCCCAACACCCTACCATTCCCCTTCTGTCTGGGAACATCATCTGTCCCCCTGGAACCTGGAGAAAGGACTCCCATCCTCAGCTGAACAAACAGAGGGGAGGGACCACCCAGATCTGGGCAGAAGAAAGTATGTGCTAGTTACTTCCCCAGTAACTGGGCTGGGAAGCTGGGTTTACCAGCCAGACTGGCTCCTAACATTCTGGGGTCATTTGGGGTCAAAAGTACAAAAGTCTAAATATTTATAAGCTATAAATCACTCATATCCAAGTTCACGCACATCTCATGCATCAGCAGCTCCTCACAGCACTGCAAGCCTGGGGGAAGTGGGGTGTGGGAGGGACACAGGCTCCAAGTGGGCATTTACACATGAATCTAAAAACTCCTTGCCTTGTGGGGAGGACCTGACAGGAGGGGATCTGCAGTCGGCCTGCCCTACGTCGACTTGGGCTCAGGTCATGATCTCGCGGTTTGTGAGTTCAAGCCCCGCATCGGGCTCTGGGTTGACAGCTCAGAGCCTGGAGCCTGCTTCCGATTCTGTGTCTCCCCCTACTCTCTGCAACCCGCCCCCACTCCGCCCGCTCGCGCTCTGTGTCTCTCTGTCTCTCAATAATAAATAAACATTAAAAAAAAAATTTTAATAAAAAAAGCAAATAAACATTAAAAATATATATATTAAATGCAAAACTCCTAGAAGAAAACGTAAGGAGAAATCTTCATAACACTGGAATGAGCACCAATTACTTTGCATATGGCACCAGGACCACAAGAAACAAAAGCAAAAATAGACACATGGGGCTACATCAAACTTTCAAAATGTCTATAGCAAAGGAAACAGTCAACAAAGAAAAAGGCTGCCTGCAGAATGGGAGGAAATATTTGCAAACCTTACATTGGATAAGGGGTTAATATTCAGAATATAGAAAGAACTCTTACAACTCAATAACAACAACAAAATAATAATAACTGATTTTAAAATGGACCCAAGGACTTCAGAAGAGTTTCTCCAAATATGCAAATGGCAAACAAGCACATGAAAATATGCTCAACGCCACTAATCATCAGGGAAATGCAAACGAGAACCTCAACGACATTATCACCTCACACTTGGCAGATGGCCACTATCAAAACAGCAGAAAATAACAAGTGTTAGTAAGGATTTGGAGAAATTGGAATGCTTGCCTACTGTTGGTGGGAATATAGAATGATACAACCACTATGGAAAACAGTACAAGTTTCATAAGAAAATTAAAAATAGAACTACCATATGACTCAGAAATCTCACTTGGGTATACTTTCAAAAGAACTGAAAACAAGATCTTGGGCTCAGTCAGGTGTCCAACACTTGATTTCAGCTCAGGTAGTGATCTTATGGTTGTGAGATCGAGCCCCACGTTGTGAGCCTGCTTAAGATTTTCTCTCTCTCTCTCTCTCTCTCTCTCTCTCTCTCTCCCTCTCTGTCCCTCTCCCCCAAGCTCTCACTCTTTCTCTCAAAAATAAAAAACAAAGGGGCGCCTGGGTGGCTCAGTCTGTTAAGCGTCCAACTTTGGCTCAGGTCATGATCTCGTGGTTTGTGAGTTCGAGCCCCGCGTCGGGCTCTGTGCTGACAGCTCAGAGCCTGGAGCCTATTTCAGATTCTGTGTCTCCCTCTCTCTCTGCCCCTCCCCTGTTCATGCTCTGTCTCTCTCTGTCTCAAAAATAAATAAACGTTAAAAAAAAAATTAAAAAAAAAAAAAGACTACAGACTCTGATCAGACAATCCTGGGTTCGAATTCTGCCTGTGTCTTGTCTCGGCTTGTGACCATCGTCAAGCACATCAGCCTCTGAGCCTCAGGTCCTTCCCCTGTAAATGGAGCTGACGATATTCCAAGCACATATCTTCCCAGAGTGGTGTGAATATTCTATGAATAATATGTGTAACGTGCTTGGCACCATTCACGGTATTCACCATCAACGGCTTTTCTGTTGTGACTGGGACAGTCACATCTCGTTAAGGCAGCTGGTGGCAGTTGGCAAAATGCTGTCAGCTGATTCTTACTCAAGATAATTAATTTAACCTCCAATGGGCCTCTCGTTACTCATCTGTCAAAATAAAAATAAGAAGTGGCAGAAGAAGAATGCCTGGTTCATAGTGTTGTTATAAGGATTAAATAGAAAATACCTGATTCATGATAAAAGCTCAAGAAATGTTGGCTATTGTCAGTCTTACTTCTCGACCCGCTCCCTCCCCCCTCCCCACAGAGTTAGAGGTTCCATAGAGGTTCCATGACACAACACATCAGACTGCATTATAATGGATGTTGGTTTCTTTTTCCTTTGGGTTGGGAATTCCCTGGGTTCAAGACTTCTGACATTTCACCAGTATGTACGGTAGGGTCTCCTCCACAGCGAACATTCAAGGAACATCGGCTAATACACACACACACACACACACACACACACACACACAGTCACATTTTGTCCTTCACCTTTCACTTCCAAAACCTCACCTACCAGCCTCAATCACTACCAGCCCTTAGATTCCCTGGGGTCTCTAAAACAAGATAGTTTAATCAGTTCCCTTCTGTGAGTCCTACTTTTCTCATGTAGAAAATGACAATAATACCAGCACTGACCTCACAGGATAGCCCTGAGGTTGAAGGCAGATAAACCTCTAACGAACGTGCTGGACATATAGTAAGTGCTCAGTAAGTAAGTTACTTCTATTCTGACCTCCCCTGTTGCTTGACATTTGGGCCCTGGCCTGGCCATGCTGCCATACTCTTTAAAGAGTCCCCTTGTGGAGTGGTTTCACTACCATTTCTGCAAGAAGCAGAGGATTTGAAGGGGAAATTAAGGGAGCAAGTGTCCTGACCTCTCGTGAATTCTGCACTGGGCTCCCCACAGTGTTTAATTCAAGGAGTCCAGCACCATGCTGGGTACATTTATGGATGAATGAATGGAATTCTTTGTCCAGAAGAGGTCAGGGACAGAGTATAGGGCCCTAGAGGCGGGGCTGGTCTGGGTGCCAGATTTTCCCAATTTCCCTTCTCACAGAGGGCCCTTCCCTGACCCCAGGAATATATATTGTGCTGGTGAGACTCACTCTCTGCTCAGCTGGTCTAAGACATCCTTGTGGAGTTGGGGGACCCTGAGCCTGGCCTGGTTCTTTCTTTCTGACTCCCAAATGCCCAGAGGGTATATGTGAGTCCCCCTCCTTCCTCCTCGCTTCTGGGAAGTAGGCCAGGGCAGGGAGGAGGGAGTGAGATGTACTTCTTCTCCTGTGGGCTTCCCCAGTGCTTCCGTTATACCAGGAATCCCACCAAAGGACTACGCCTCCCAGCCTGGGCGCTCCTGAGTCCTGCTGGTGCCCTCGTGGGTACCCGGGGCCTGGCCCAAGGGAAAACATAGGGTACAGGGCATAGGCCTCAAGGTCACACAGACCAGGATCGTCACCGTCACCGGGGCTGTTCTTTCCTAGTTGTGGTTTGGCTCTCAGGGCCTCCTCCCTTTCTTCATTTGCAAAAGGGTGATAATAAAGCCTTCCTCAGCAGGTCGTTGTAAGAACAGAATGAAGCAATCTACACAAGTGGTGACAGCTCAGTAACTGTGAGCTCCTCCCCAGCCCTCAGAAAATGCTTATTGAATGAATGAATGAATGAATGAGTGAACAAATCAGCCATGCACCAAACCAGCAGCAACCAGGGGTAGATGAAGAGAGATCACAGGATTTGGATCCGGACCCTGGACTCTGGCCTCAGCCACACCTGCCACCACCTTGAGCCAGTGAGTCTCTTCCCTGCTCTGAGCCTTGTGATATTTATCTAAAAAGTGGTGGGGGCAGGGGCAACCTCAAGCATTGTTGTAAAAAGAAAGTAAGATGGTTAGGAGTGATAAAGGGTTCAGAAACAGTAAAGCACTTGATAAATTCAAATGGACTTTATGAACTATAAAGGGGCCCCGCACAGATGTTTGATGTGCTTCTCCCATCAGCCAACTGAGCTTAGCACCAAAAGCAGGCCCTAAGTAAGGGTCCCCCTCCTGCAGAACTGAGAAGGTGGGGAGGGGTTGTAAATGGTAGTCTTCCCCTCATGTAGTCTCTCTCTCTCACTCTCTCTCTCTCTCTGGATCCTCTTTGGCTGAAGACACAAAGGAAGAAAGGTACACCAACCTTGCTGTTGGTTTGCTTAGCGATTCTGCTTCTGGAAATTGCTGGGCTGTACCAGACCCCCCTGCAGGTTGCTCGTGCCACAGACACATGAGACTGTAGCCAGAGCCAACTCCCCAGGCCACATCACACAACCACAGGCACACGTGCACACACAAAGATTCACCAGAGACTTCTCTCCCCTCCCACCATGCTGCCAAGGAACCCAGTGGTGACTGGTCAGAGAGGTGGCTGGGCTGGGGACCCAGCATTTGCCCTTCTGGGAATGGGCTCCACCCCTAACCCCGACACACTGCCGCGGGACCAGTCAGGGAGTGCTCCCATGGCATGGCTCAGCTGGTGGCCCCTCCTGAGCCAACCCTCACGGGGCTGGGGGAGATAGGGAGTAGGAGGGGCTGCTACAGACAAAGAGGAGAACCCCCTTCTCCTCACAGGCCTAGGGTGCAGAGTTGGGAGCCTGACTGTAAAAGGACAGTCAGACAGGATCCCAGCCTTTCATCACACCCCTTCCCACCCCAATACCAATCAGGAGCAGAAACTCCATCCTGGAGGCTCATTTTGTCACTAATGCCATAGGCTGTATAATTCCTTGCCCAAACCTTCATTGGACAGATGGGAAAACTGAGGCCCAGAGAAGAGAAAAGATTTGCCCTAGGTGACAACAGGATCGGGGGCAGAACTGGGGCCAGATGCTGGGCCTCCGGCTTGCTGTCCTTCCTAAATACGAACTTTATCACTCATCTATTCATTCATATTCTAAGATTATACTACTCACCAAACTCTGGGCGAAGGGTAAGGATAAGACAATGAACAAAAATTCCTCATCTGTAAGGCATTTAGAGTAAGGATTATGGTGTCGGCAGTAACACACTGGTTCATTTTTGTGCAGCATGTTAAGACTGACAAAGCATTTTCCCACCCAGCCTCTTACTTTATCCTCCTCCACAAAACCAAAGGTCAGTACTTTGAACCCCAATCTACAAAGGAGGAAAGAGACGCTCCTGAGTTGCCCAAGGTCCCAATCTGTAAACAACAGCTAAAGTCAAAATCCTGGCTGCCCACCCCAGGCCCAGGGCCATTTTCTTCATGGCCGGAGCAGACTTCTTTCTTTGGCTGGGCACCTAAAGGCAGGGACATCTTTCTCTTTACACACACACACACACACACACACACATGCCAAGTATCTGGAACACAGCTGCATATTCAATCAGAGCAATTTCAGAGCTGCCTGAATGCTTACAGAGAGATTCTACTGGTTCCCTCATCCTTCACAGATGAGCAAGTGTCTGGACAATGACCCCAGTTCTACCAAGCCCATCTCTGGACCTCCTGCCAGCAAAGGACAAGGGGAGACCGGCTTGTGCCCTGTCCCTACCACCTGGGACCTGTTGTGGGAAACCGGTTGTGAGCCAGGCCCTCTGTACAAATAACCTGGGTCTCTTCATCATCCCCCAGGAATGCCTAGCAGCTCGTGAGTTCCTAAATGCCCAGCCCTGTAACATGCCCTCTAGGTCTCCAGACATTCCCACTGGGGAGACAACATCGTCCTCATTCGACGAGGCAGGAAACTGCAGGGAGGCAGCACCGCTTGCCCAAGGTCACACAGCTAGTCAGGTAGATGGCATCCGGCTCTCTGAGACCTAGACAGCTCCCTGTCATCACCATTATCAGCTCCCAGTGAGGTCTCTGAGGTCACTTCAGCACTGCCTTGGCCTCAGACAACCAAAGAAGGGAGCTGGATCTCCTGGCAAGTTTGGTCACGAAGAATCCTTCCTAAACACGACCGAGACTCCGGGCCCGAGGAAGATGCCGAAACACCCGTTTGCTTAGGCGCAGGCCAGGGGCAGGACCTCAGTGTCCCGAGTACATTTTCACGTGCCTCCCCCTTGCTCAGCCACAGCGGGGACCCCACCCCCCTTACCTGTATCAGGAACAGTGGCTGCAGCAGCAGAATCTGAGCGTCTGTCTGTAGACCCAGCCTCTGTGCTATCTGGAAATTGCAGAAGTGAGGAAACAGAACACACCATTGCCAAGTCACCCCCCGGAGGAAATACTGTGACCCTGGGGCTCCTCCAACAGATGGTATAGGAACCTCCACGCCGGGTCACTGGGCCCCGGCCACTGCTCAGAGGGTTCTCACAGAGCCAGGAGCAGGGTGGGGCATGGGCAGTGACCAGCATGCCAGGCAGCTGGGATAAGAGAGAGAAAACAGAAAGTGAGAGCGCATATTCTTAGGAGAGAGAGAAACAGCATGAGAGCGAGGAAGAGAGAAGTGAGTGACCAAGCAAACGGGAGAGGGAGAGAGGGGGGACAATCAGGAAAGAAGTGAGAGATGGGAGGAGAGAGGCACACAGAGAAAGGCAGACGGATGTAAACACAGACAGAGAGCGTGAGAGGAATGAGGAGACACGAGGGCAGGAACCAAGGGAATTAAAGGAGAACGTGATGAGACAGACGGTGAGCGTGTTCCTGGTGCCCATGCGTGCACATCTGCGTGTCTGTGGATGGGTGTGAGGGAAAAAAATGAAAGAAAGGCGGAGAGGGAGAGACAGCTAGAACACGAAGAGGGAGAAGGGAGGAGCTCATAAGCTCTGCCGTGGTCAGTGGCGTGACTGGGCTGGGCATCGCTGGTCACCAAGAAGCACCAAGCCCGAGGAACCAGCGTGCTGAGGGGCTGTAGGAGGGAGCAGGTGCCCCAAGACCCCGAGCAGGAGTTTGGCACCGTGCCAGTTCATGGGAGTAAGTGAGGGTGAATAGGTGTGGGCAACAGACTGGGGGAACGCAGATGAGTTTGTGAATGTGAGTGCGTGCGTGCTCGTGTCCCTGTGTGCGTGAGAAAGTCAGTTGGGTGGAAGCTTTGTGTGGACGTAAGTGAGAGATGAGCCAGCGCTCCCTGCCTCAGTTTCCAGTCCATTTACCCACTCATTCATTCAATCAGGAAATTACTAAGTACGCCCAGGCACCAGGCACTGTGGAAGACCCTACCTACAAAAGCAAGGTGCTCACGTATCAGCCAAACCCAACACCCTCCTACACAGAGAGGGAAGCAGGCCTAGACGCGACTAGGGTCCCCAAGCGAGGCAGGTGCAAAGCAGAGCCAGCAGAGGCTCCTGCCTCGCCATTCAGGATCCAGCCTCAGCTCCGCCCTGCGTGACTGGGCTAGCTTCCTCCTGCCGACTGGGACCCTGCAACTGTACCTTATCGAAGCCACAAATGCATCTCAAAGGACAAATCGCTTTTAACGTGTGCCTCAGCCCTGAAGAACTAGAGCCAAAAGTCTGCCCCTGCCCCGGCTCCACCCCCATCACACACAGGCAGACACGTTCACACCTCTCCCATATATAAGCCTTGCACGCTCACGTACCCTCAATGCACATTATCGTGCAGACGCCAACTTACAATCACATCCCTCCACTCCCATGTGTGCTCACTCAGGTGCCTAGGTCTGTCACCCCTCACTCATACCTGCCCAGTTACGTCTTTCCTCATGCCCAGTCACGTACGCTTCACATTCACCCGCCACACACACTCGCCTCACATCCCGGCATGCGGTCCGGGCCTCCTGTTAGGAACTTTGAAGAGGCCCCGTTTGGTCATCCCTCCCCAGCTCCCATAGAGGCATCTTGAGTCTTGAGTGCCCTGAGACACAAGAGACCATGGTCTACTCACTGCATTGCCAAGGCCCTAGCTCCGCTCCCCAACTCAGATCCTCTTTCCCTGAAGTGGCTTCACCTTCTCAGCCATCCTCCATCCCCCACATGCCATGAGAGACATCAGCCCGGAAGGACCTCCAGGATCAACCAGCCCCACCCCTCCCACCATCTGACCACAGACTCCCAATTTGTGTCCAATTGGATTTGACTCTGGATTTGTGTCAAATCCAGAACTATTTGGCTCGGCCTTGTTTTTCAACAGTCCTTTATTCGTGTTCTTGTGATGGATGTTTCAGGACCTCTTTTGACATGATCAATAAGCAGGGTAGGTAGGCAGAAATTGTCAACATTTTATTCCTCATTTCTTCTCACACCCACATCCATCGTGTTAGCAAATTTGGTCGGTTCTACATATAAACCTGAATCTAATCAAGCCTTGGGGAACACTAGGTAAGGGTATTTGGGACCTGTGTGTACTATCGTTTGTTTTTTTGTTTTTTTTTTTAAGTAATCTCTACACCCAACGCGGGGCTCAAACTCACGACCCTGAGAGCAAGAGCCGCACACTCCACCGACCGAGCCAGCCATGTACCCCCTCTGTGTACTATCTTTGCAACTTCCCATGAATCTACGATTATTTCAACTTTTTTTTTTTTTTAATGTTTATTTATTTTGAGGGAGAGAGAGACAGAGTGTGAGCAGGGGAGGGTCAGAGAGAGAGGGAGACACAGAATCTGAAGAAGGCTCCAGGCTCTGAGCTGTTAGCATGGAGCCCGACGCGGGGCTCGAACTCATGAACCATGAGATCATGACCTGAGCCAAAGCTGGACGCTCAACCGACTGAGCCACCCAGGCGCCCCAAATCTACGATTATTTCAAAATAAAGGGTTAAAAATAATAACTAAAAATCCACACAAAAGAACACAGTGGAAAGGGACTCAAGAGGAGCGTGCTTAAGGAATAATAAAAGTGCTAACAATAATAATCCAATGCTATTTAACACATGGTGGGCACTTACTGTGTTTCAGGCAGTTGTACCCTATGTAATTGCTTTATACATGTTATTGTGTATGTCCTTACCATATTCCTCTGAAGTAGGTGCATTCATCATTATCTCCAATTTAGACACAAGGAAATTGAGGCAAACAGAAGCTGAGTAGCTTGCCAAAGTCACCCAGCTTATATGTGGCAGAACTAGAATTTGAACCTAGATAAGCTGGCCTCGGAGCCCATTCTAGATCTCAACCACCGTGCTGGAGTGTGAATAAATGGGGACCAGAAAAAAAATGTTAAGAATAAAATAAAAACATATATCAGGGTACTGAAAAGAGATGCACACTCAAATGGGCAATCTGAGGGAAAAGGGACCACTTAAAGAGGTGAGGGCAGGGCTAGAGAACCAAAAGGAACCCTGTAGTGCTCCAAGGCTCCGAAGAGTGGGTGCCTTCACCATCCGAAAGGCTGGAGAGGGAGAAGTTCTGGAACCCAAGGGTAGCTATTTGGAGAGGGCTGCCAGGCAGGAGCTGTGGCCTTGGGTAAGAAGTTGCGGTAATCCCCCGATGACTGATCTCTTGCCAGTGCCTCCCCTTGGACTCCCCCGGAGTCCAACCAGAAGCAAGGGATAAGGGTAACGTAGTCCATACAAATCAGCCTCCGGAGGCACAGAGTGGGGTGGAGAAGCAAGATCTAGAGGGCAAAACAGAAGATATCCAGGACAGCCAGATTTGAGAAAATCAGGGAGAATTTAACATGGACAGAATTTTAGATGATTCTAAGGAATTATTGTTAATTTCATTAAGTGATAATAGTGGTGTGATTATATAAGAAACTATTCATATATATGGAAATATTTGGAAATGAAGTTCCAGGGGAATTGCTTTAAAATATTACAGCAAAATAAGAAGAGAGGAAAGAAGGGGGATGGGAAGGATGGAATGGGAGAAAGAGAGAGGAGAAGGAAGGATGGAAAAAGGGAAGGAAGGAAGGAAGGAAGGGAAGGAGGGAGGGAGGGAGGAAAATAATGCGGCAAAATATTGAATCTAGGTAATGGGTGTTGAAACGGGCTGAATAATGACCCTCAAAGGTATCAGGTCCTAATCCTTGGAACATGTAACTGTTACCTTATATGCCAAAGATTTTTCAGGTGTTGTTAAATTAATGCTCCTGAGATGGGGAGATCATCCTGAATAATCCAAATGAGCCTTAATACAATCACAAGTATCTGTATAAGAAAGAAGCTAAGGGAAATTTGATTACAGACTGAAGAGAAGGCAATGTGGCCACAGAGGCGGGGTGACATGGCCACAAGCCAGGAATGCTGGTAGCCACCAGGCACTGGGAAACAGATTCAGTCCTAGAGCCTCTGCAGGGAGCACACAGCCCTGCTGACTCCCTACCCATTGATACTGATTTTGGACTTCTGGCCTCTAGAACTGTTAAGAGAATAAACGTGTGTTTATTGCGGTCATTTGTGACAGCAGCTATAGGAAATGAATACAGGTATACAGAGACTTATTTTACTCTTCCCTCTCTTTTTGTGTCTGTTTAAAAACCTTTCTAATAAAGTTGGTGTGGCACACAGCCAAATCATAACGCTACCTATGAAGTGGTGTTGCCAAGGAAATAGAATCAGCAAGTTCAACCACCAGTTTACCGGAAACACAGAAAAGGACCAGATCATAGGGATACACTCAGCAAACTCAGACAAGAGAAAATGTAAATGACCTGGCCTCCTCAACAAATACATATTTTTAATTTTATTTATTTATTTTGAGAGAGAGAATGATCAGGGGAGGGGCAGAGAGAAAGGGAGAGAGAGGATCCCAAGCAGGCTCCGCACTGTCAGCAACGCCCAGTGCGGGGCTCAAACTCACGAACTGTGAGATCATGACCTGAGCTGAAATCAAGAGTCAGACACCTAAGCGACTAAGCCACCCAGGCAGCCCTAAATACAGTTAATTTAAACTTTAAATGATAAATAGATAGATAGATGATAGATAGATAGATAGATAGATAGATAAATGATAGAGAGACGTATATAGATGGATGGATGGATCCAAAATGTGACCACTTTGAACCATCTCCAGTGCTTTGGCCCTGGTCCAAGCCACCATCATCCCTCACTAGATGTAGCCCCTCACTGGTCTCCCTTCCACCCTTGCATCCCCTTTAATCTGTTCTCAATACGGCTGTGCAGTTGAACCTTTATACATCAGTCAGATGACATCCTTTCTCCGCTCAAGGAGAAAGGGCCCTGTAAGGCTTGACCTCATCTCCTACTTCTTTCTCCCCACCTTTTAGTCACACTGGCCCTTCTCCTCCACCTCAACACACTGGGCACATTCCTGCTTGGAGCTTTTGCACCTCCTGTGCTCTCTGCCTAGAACATTCTTCCCCACACACTCAGAGTTGTTCAAATGCCACTTTCTCAGTGAGGACTTTCCTGATAACCCCAATAAATTGCAGCCATCCCCCAGCACGCCCTAGGCCCCTACCCTGTTTTCTTTTCCTCCACAGCACTTATCTGACACACCATATATTTTAGTTGTTTACTTTGCTCATTATCTGACTCTCAACTAAATTGTAAGTTCCTTGAGAGCAGGAATTTATTTGTAGATACTGATGCAAATCATCGGCAATTCATTAGGGAAAAAATAATCATAAAATTAGATCCTTATCTCACTATCTCACTATCTCACTATGTCCAGAATTAAATTCCAACTGGCATAAAGACCTAATTATGAAAAGCAAAATACAAAGAGTTTTGGGAGAAAAAAGTAGAGGAGGATATCTTTATGATATAAGGGTCAAGGAAAAATTTTTTTAATTAAGACATAGAAATTATAAATAACAAAGAAAAGTTGGATAAATCCGACCACATAAAGTTTAAAACTGTGTACATCAAAACAAAACAAAACTGTGTACATCAAAAGATATGGTAAAGAGAGGAAGACACAAGTCACAGACCAGCAGAAAATATTTGCAATACATGTAACAAAGGATTTTCAAGCATAATATAATATAAATTCCTTCAAATCAGTAACTTAGAGACAAGACCAATAGAAAAATGGGTCAAGAAAGGAGGAGGCAATTGACAGAAGAAAAAGCCTGAATGGCTACGAAACATAAAATATAATCAGCAGGAGTAACTGGGTGGCTCAGTCAATTAAGCGTCTGACTTTGGCTCCGCTCGTGATCTCATAGTTCATGACTTTGGGCCCTGCATCGGGCTCTGCACTGAGAGTAAGGAGACCACTTGGGATCTCTCTCTCTCCCTCTCTCTGACTGTCCCCCATGCACGTGGGCATGCATGTGAGTGCCCCCCCCCTAAATAGATGAATAAACTTAAAAAATATATATGATCAACATTTCAGGCAATCAGGAGTTCAGATTAAAACAACCAACCACCAGATTGGAAAAAATTAAAGTCTGCCAATTCCAAGTATCAGGGAGGATGTAGAACAACGGAAACTCTCATTGTGCTGCTAAAAAGATAGTACAAAAGGCACTACATCTTGGAAATTAATTTTATAATAAAGTTGAAAATATGCACATCCTTCCTAGGTATACACCAGAAATATTAATATTTCCTGTATACAAGGAAACGTATATTTGCATGTTTTCGCGATACAATCCTGTGCATATGTTAAAGTGAACAAGCCACATATAACAACATGAACAATAAACGAATAAAGCAAGGATAAATACAGCATGATACTATCTCTTAAAACTATGACTGCCGGTGGACACAATACCTATGCATTGATATAGAAAAACAAATTCAGGATATGATTATCTCTGAGGAGGGAGGGAGAGGGCAGGACTGGTGAGGTACACAGGGGGCTATTACACCTGTATGTTCTGTTTAATTGGTGGCAGGTGCAAAGGTGTTTGTCATATTTATGCATACAAGTCAAGAAACATGCCCCATCATATATCGAGATTTACCGGAAGGTTACAGCGATTAAGACAGATGTTATAAGCACACAGGCAGATAATTAGTGCCAATGAACAGACTAGAGAAAGAGTCTCTGGAGGCAGGGATTACCACAAAACCAGAGACCTCTGGGAGCCAAAAAGTAACTTGGGCAGGATGTTCCTTCTGAGACCCCTTTCTGGGATGCCAGCCCTAATGCCCGGCGGCCCTGAATTCTCCTTCCTCCTCACTATAACCTCAGTTTCTCTCTCTGCTTCTCTCTGGCTCTCCTGAGCACGTGCGCCATCTCTTATTCCCTCTCAGACTTTGGGAGTTGGAGTCCCGCTCTGCCATTCAACAACTGGGCCACCCGAGGCTCAGATTCTTCATCCATAAAGTGAGGACGGCACCACTAGCCTCACACAGGGATCAGGTCTGCTAAGGACAGACATGTATGGGCAGCTAGTCCCCATTCTCCTCTTTCCTCTTCCTCCTCTTCCCCCATGTCCTCTCCTTCCCTGGTCAGGCTGAGTCCCGCCTGCTTTCACTCTCCAGCCTGGGCCTACCTTCAACAGCACACCTGCTCCCCTCCCCTGGACGGCCTCACCGCCTCACCACACACCTTGCACTGGATCTGAAAGGAAGCCTCAGGGGGGTGGCCAGGGCCCTCAAGGGTTCAATCTTGAACTTGCTTATTTGCTACCTCTTTAAAATATAGAAAAAAATTCATTAAAAATAAATTAAAAAGAAGTAGACTCTGGGCTCAGACTTACCTATGTCTAAATTCCGTTGTTTTCTCCTGGCTGTGGGATATTGGGCAAGTTTCTTAACCTCTCTGAGCCTATTTATATCTAAACATAGCTTTAAAACAAGAATAATAGTATATACTTCATAAAGGAAGTGCATAATGAAATAATGCTTGTAAAAGCATTGGGTATGATCTTTGACCCACAGTGGTCATGTGATGAATGCTAGCTAGCTTTTTTTTTTTTTTTTTTTTTTTTTTTTTTTTTTAATACCAGCTTCTGCGGAGTCCCAGGGTCATCAGGAAGCAGCACTCAGACAGCTAGGACAGTGGCCTCTCCCATCATGCTCCATGATGTGGCCAGGACCCCTAGCATTTTTTTTCCCACCCCAACCATCCCCTCCACGACGCACAAGCAGGACCCATGGTAGAAAGTTAAAAGTGGGGACGGTCCCAGCCCCTGTTCCAGCTAAGCAGCAGCACCCAAACATCCTGGGGACCTGCCTGGGGATGACGAGAGTTTCTGTGATATGTACATGTGGTTGCATTGATGTGTGTGTTCGTGTGTGTAGGAGGGATGTTTGTGTGTCTGTGAGGAGTAGGTTTCTTTGTAGCAAGGGAGCAGGGGGTCTTTCGTCTCTGGGCTTGTTGTGTCCTGCAAGGATTCACGTGTCATGTCTGCCAGTGCTGACGTCCCTGTTGTGTGTCTGCAAAGATGTGTGTTGCATCCTGTGGGCAACAATATACATCATATGAGGGGCAACTGTCAATTGTGACACTTTGCATATTGTGCGCAGTGAAGGGTCATGGGTTCTATCAGTAGATGTTAAGGGCCTGCCGTGTGTTACATTATTTGTGAAGGGCCATGAACTCGGTCTGTGGGTGATGAGGGTCTGTTCTGTGTGATATGTGTGAATGCTACATCTGTTGACGATTGGGTGTTAAATGTCTACAAGGAGTAAAAGGATGTGTGCTGTGTGGTGACAAAAGAAAGTTGTGTGTTTATTGGGGATGTGCCGGTGGGAGAAAAGTCAGGCATAACCAAGCTCTGCGGACCCCTGCAGAGCCTGAACAGCCTCACAGATTCCACGGGGCAGCCAGACAAAGCAGGCAAACCTGGCCCTCTCACCCAGGTCACCAGACTCTTACCTGAGAAACAGCAGAAACGGTGGTCTAGGGAGTGACAACAAGGCTGAGGAAAAGATGGAGGGCACTGAAAGCATGTTTCCCGGTCGGTTTCTCGGAGAACCCAGGAAGTGGGGTAGAGAGTAGGGAGGAAGCAGAAGGCAGGCCTAGACCTAAGTATGTGACTCACTTTACGCTCCAATCCCCATTCAACAGCTGAATAAAGAACTAGGGGAGGCCTGCCTGCAGGCTCTGATGGGCAGGGCATAATGCAAGGAAGACAACTCCTTGGGTGGGGCCCCAACCCCAAAGACACTGGGAATACCCACGTCTAGCCAGGGAATCTCTCTGTATGTCAGCTCAGCCAACAACATGGGGCTGGTCCATCCGATGTGGAGCGCCTCTGGGAGTAAGGGTTGGGCTTGGGCTGGCAGAGAAGGAATTGGGTCC
This sequence comes from Panthera tigris, assembly GCF_018350195.1. Classification (NCBI taxonomy): domain Eukaryota; kingdom Metazoa; phylum Chordata; class Mammalia; order Carnivora; family Felidae; genus Panthera; species Panthera tigris. Next base: position 21,040,342 of record NC_056667.1, read on the forward strand.
CTTGACTGTCCCCTGACCTCCATGCCTTTATTCATGCTTCCCTCGCTCTCTCTGCCTGGCTGCCTACTGATCACTCTTTAAGACTGCTCTGGGGGCACCTGGGTGGCTCAGTGGGTTGAGCATCCATCTCTGGCTCAGGTCATGATCTCATGGTTCGTGAATTTGAGCCCCACATCAGGCTCACTGCTGTCAGTGCAGGGCCCGCTTCTGATCCTCTGTCCCCCCTCTCTCTCTGCTCCTCCCCCACCATTCCCCGACTCGTGCCCTCTCTCTCAAAAATAAGTAAACCTTAAAAGGAAAAAAAAAAAAAAAAGATCCAGCTGTTTCTCCTCAACCTGAATCCTCCATCGTAGTTTTCAGGGAGACCAGAGACTGTCTGTTCACCAAGCTTCCCAGGTGTTCTCAATTCTCTGCTCTTTCGCTGAATGGCTTAGAGCAGTCACACCGGACAAGAGGGCCAAGGATCACTACCCACTGTGCACAGCCCTGTGCCAGGCATCTGTTTTCCCTGATCTCCTTAACCCTCAGGGCAACAAGTTTAAGAGAAGAGGAAGCAGAGGCTCGGAGAAGGTTCAAGGCAACAGTCTCTGATGCCAAATACGGGTCTGTTGCCTCCACTTACAAGGTTGGTTCTTCTTTTTTTTTTTTATGTTTATTTATTTCTGAGACAGGAGTGACACAGCACGAACAGGGGAGGGGCAGAGAGAGAGGGAGACACAGAATCCGAAGCAGGCTCCAGGCTCTGAGCTGTCGGCACAGGGCCCGACCCGGGGCTCGAACTCACAAGCTGTGAGATCATGACCTGAGCTGAAGTCGGATGCCCAACCCACTGAGCCACCCAGGCACCTCGGTTCTTTTTACAATAAACAGAATCTCACTAGAATTCATAGGACAGGAATGAAGAAAGTATTTTTACCCTCCTTTTACCAAAGAGGAGGAAGCTAAAGCCCAGAAGGGGGAAGTGGGGTGCCAGGATTTACAAAGTTTAGTGGAAGAGCAGACACTTGATAAGGTGGCTCCAAGCCCTTTCTGTGCTCATGCCTCATCACTCGGGGTCAGACGTCGCCATGTTTCTCAGGTGCATGAGAAGCACGGAAACTTCAGCAAGGGGGTAGATGAACCAGATTGCGCCAGGATGGATGCGGGAGGGGGGAGGGGGAGGGAGGGACCAGAGAGGCAAATCCTGCTTCACTGAACTTCCACCCTCAGTGCAGGCCCGGACTCATCCTCAGCCTCCCACGCTCTTACTCCTCCCTCCACTGGGGCCCTAGGGAAGAGAGAGGGACCAGGAGGCGGGGCCTGGCTGAGGCCACAGCCACTGGGGTGAGGTGCGGTGGGGTCGGGTGGGAGCGTTTAGGTGACTGGACCACCAAAGGCAATGACTGACGCCTTAGGTGGTCACACTTCCTCTTAAAAGGGACTATTCCCACTCTACACATCCGGAAGCTGAGGCTCAGAGTTGAACCCCAAATGGCAGATTTCTAACCGTGCCTGTCTGGCTCCTCCGTTTCCCCTCTGCCCTAGGTGGTCCCACAGGCAGCAGTGACCTGCACAGTGGGGGAGGTGGGGGCAGTGGCTCTTTGCTCCCTTTTTCACAGCAAACCACAGGAGCGAAGTGGCTCAGCCGGCCTTTCGTTCTCTCCGGGCCCTGCCGCTCCTCCAGTGAGCCTTTCCTGCCCAAAGACGCTCTTGACCTGCTCACAGATGAAGAGGCTGGAGAAGCTGTCACAGCCACAGCCCTGCCCTGGAGGCATCTTGGCTAACACTGTCTCTGTCCAATGCCCAAAGCACTCCCCTCTGGGTGGGTGGGGGGTCATCACTGAAACAATTGCTCTGAACATGCTTATGGGAATGGGCTGGGATCTTGGCAGATCTTCCAGTGGGTCTGTGGCTACAATGTGCCAGAAAGGAAATGGCAAGGCTTTAGTCCATCTGGGAAAATAGGATGTCATGGCTGAAACCCAAATTTCTTAATATGACTTTCTGATGTCCCTGGTCTCACTTCACCTCACTTCTGTTTCCAAGCATGGCATCAGTTACCTCTGGGTCTTTGCACACACCGTTCCCTCCAACTGAAACATCTTTCAAGTCCCACCCGACCTGTGACGGAAACTTAGCGGTCCCTCACAGTCAATCTCCCTTACTTCCTTCCTTGCCAACAAAACTTTCCTAGAAATAGTAGGTGTTCAGCCCCAAGGGACAAGACCTGGTCTGTGGCCTGCCCATTCTCCCTTGCTGTTTTCCCACATTTACAGTTAGAGGTGGCCACGTGGCCCATCTTCTAGAAAACGACATCTTTTAGGGAAATTTTTGCTTCCTGGATGACTTCTTTCTGCTTGGCAACCGGAATGAGGCGTGGAGCTACATAATCTTCTATGAAGATTATGCGACAATAAGATGACAAGCCCTGCTGAGAGGATGGAGGGGAAGCATAGTAAGAGCCTGGTTCCTTGGTAGTACTCTTGAGCCCGGTACTGAAACTCCCGGCCGTCAGACTTCCGTGAGCAAAATATACCCCTATTTGTTTATGCTAGTTATTCTTTTCAGCTGAAAACATTCCTGATGCATCAGCCTCTGGGTTCCAACTTTAAAAACATCACTTCCTCTAGGAAACATGCCTTTGCTCAAGCACAGGATCAAGGGACCCCTCCTGTGTCCTTGAGCAGTGGACGCATTGTACTTCTCATGATCTTTGCAGTCGCCCGCTCATCCTTGTGCCCCAGCAGACTGTGGTAGGCAGCAGGGCCCCATGGTGTTCACCATTTTATTCCTAAACCAGCATATCTGTCGAATGCGTAAGACTGGGCCTGGCCCTCACAAGCCTGCAAAAACAGTTGAAGTATGACAACGGCATAACCTCTAAGGCAGGCGTGGGAATTTACACACACATCCTGGAAAGAGATGGGTAGCACTTTGCCTGTTTAGAAGAGACGGCTGCTGGGGCGCCTGGGTGGCTCAGTCGGTTAAGCGGCCGACTTCGGCTCAGGTCATGATCTCGCGGTCCGTGAGTTCGAGCCCCACGTCGGGCTCTATGCTGACAGCTCAGCCTGTTTCGGATTCTGTGTCTCCCTCTCTCTCACCCTCCCTGTTCATGCTCTGTCTCTCCCTCTCTCAAAAATAAATAAAACGTTAAAAAAAAAAAAAAATTAAAAAAAAAAAAAAAAAGAAGAGACGGCTGCTGTCCCCCGCACAGGACAGTCTGCATCACCTCATGACATGTATCAGTCTGCAGCATGATGGAACATTTCTCCCTCTCTGCCTTGGCCCACTTTCAGCCAGAGCCACATCCACCCACATCCTGTGCACAGATTCGTCCGTGGTTTGGACCGCTCAACCGCACTTGGAAGGGCAGCGAGACACCCAGGCTTTGGTCCCCTCCCATAGGGAAGTAAATCTAACGTGCGGTATCTCTTCATAGAACTACAAGACAGTGTGCCTTTGTGTTTATTGTACCTCTTTCCTTGTCTATAAAACATTGCTCAGGCGTACCTGGCTGTTTCAGTCGGAAGAGGATGAGGCTCTTGATCTCAGGGTTTAGAGTTCAAGTCCCGTGTGGGATGCATGAATTACTCAAAATAGGGGCGCCTGGGTGGCTCAGTCGGTTAAGCGTCCGACTTTGGCTCAGGTCATGATCTCACAGTTTGTGGGTTCAAGCCCCGCGTCGGGCTCTGTGCTGACAGCTCGGACCCTGCAGCCTGCTTCAGATTCTGTGTCTCCCTCTCTCTCTGCCCTTCCCTCATTCACACTCTGTCTCTCTCTCTTTCCAAAATAAATAAACATTAAAAAATTCAAAAGAAATTACTTAAATAAAACTTAAATTTTCAAAATAAAATTTAAAAATAAAACACTGTGCGAAATCTAGTTAAAAGTCACCCAGTTTCTCCTATCTTCACATTTTAGGTGCCCTCTATTTCCCACCTCACATCCCTCCCAAGGGCTGATCCCGTCTCTCATAACCTGCAGGACGTTTGAGTATACACTGTAAGCTGGGTGCTTTCACACGTTATTTCACTCAATCCTTAAAATATCAGTATCTTCATTTTACACACAATAGTAATATTGGCAACACCCTCTGAGCACTGTGGTAGCTACCTTATATGTGCCACGGCAAAGCCTCGTAAAGGCTGCCACGGCTACTCTATCTATATTCCCATTCTGTACATGAAGAAACTAAGGTTCAGCGATTAAGTGGTAGGGAGCAGGTGAGGAGCAGGTCTGCCGAACCCCAAAGCATTTCAGAGTTGGGCCAACGGACCCACCCCTGGAATAATACCTAAGGAAGAGTACATCGATGGTTAGGGTATAAAAATTTATTACATATACAGAATATTACCACTAACGAATGCAGACAGGCTAGGACAGAATGGTGGTGGGTGGAAGATGGCTAGCTCTTTGGAAAGTGAACAGGTTTGGGTGGCTCGGAGCCTCATGCCACACGGAAAGATCAGTCAGAAGGGAGAGCACATGCCACACACTGCTGGGAGGTCAGGGCATCGAGTGACTGTTCTGTGTGCCCACCGCCTTCCCTGTCTGATCTGGGGCTTCGAAGGATGCCACGCCCAGAAGCAAGCAACTGAAGCAGAGGGGATTCCTAAGGTGGCCCAGGCTTGTCTCTGAAGTCACGGCAACACCATTTTAAGCAATATGTTTAATTGGATGATTTCCACAAACTATACACGAGGTTTCTAACCATCACAATTCAGTGAAGTACAAAACATTAAGTTACGGGCTGTGGGAAGAGAAGGCGGCACCCATGGTGGCACCTTCCAATCCTGGTTGGTCTAGGGGTGGGGGTGGGGTAAGGTTTCATTTTAAACTGAGCCCCTCATTTCAATGTACAAAAGAATTACTCTGATCGATATTAAATTGTATTGAAAACAAAATGGACTAAAAAGCAACTACTACTCTATGTTGGGGTGGAAATGGGAGGAGAGAATGAGTCCTTCGAAGCAGGAGGGGAGACAGTCGGGGGAAGGTTCTGTGGCCGCGACCCTAGGTGGTCACTCACGCTGCTCCATTTTTACTTTCGGTGGTCTCAGGAAGGTCCGATTTTTCTTCTCTTTCTTCCCCTTTGTATTTGCTTGGAAGTTCCGCCAGCTGTCCACACGACCATCTCGACTTTCCTAAGCACAAAAGAGGTTTGGGACGAGGAAACTAGCTGACGAAAAGGGTCTGAACCTGCTCTGCCATCCCTGCAGCCCAGCCCTGCTCAGCCCTCTGGAATAATCCAAAAATAGAACAGAGCAGAGCCTTTCTTCACGCTTCCATGAGCCCACGGAAAGTGGCATCCCACCCCCAGAAGGCACGATCAGCTATAGGCAGGAAGAGGAGGACAAAATGTGTAATACTCGTCACAACATTTGCTGGAGATCGCAGGGCTAGATACTTAGCATGTGCTATTTCTAACCCTCACAAAAAGCTGCCCATAGTATGTAAAGTGCCACCACCATTTCACATCTGAACACACCAAGACTCAGGGGTCAGATCACTTTCTCAAAGCCGTATGGACAGCCAGCAGCAGAGCTGCTCTTTCCACTGTACCTTCCTTCTGCCCCGCAAAACTTGGACGGAGGCTCAAAGCCAGCACAAGGCCTAGCCAGTGATGCCGGGAGGGCCTCCAGGGTCTCTCTCCTGCGTATCAAGAGCCCTATTCATTTCCTCTCTCTGCATATATGCAGGGAGACAGAAACAAAGTCATCAACTCTGGTTAGCCAATCCCTAGCCTAAGAGCTAAATGTTACAGAAGAAAAGACATCAGACGTTGCTCAATTGAGGAAACTGGCTGAGCACCTGAAGAATGTAACTAGGGTGTTAAAGAGGAATCAAGTTTAAAAGCCAGGACATCAGGGTCACAAGAACCTCAGTTTTTGCTAGCAGACCTCTAAGAACGGGGCTACTCCATGATTACCCCTAAACTAAACGTGCAAAGCATTTTTCTTGAGCCCACTTGGCAGCTGTGCCTTCCATAATCTCTAACCGTTCAGGGATCCTCCTTGCTCCCGCCAAGGCTGCAGAGCATACAGGCAGCTGAGCTGGGACTCATTCTCCAAAGCTCCTGCTCTTCCCCACAAATTCCCTTTCCCTGACTGTCTGCCCCAGTCAGTTCTGGCAATGCCCCAGGAACCAAGTTTCCACACGGGGAAGTTTTCTTACTCTGGAATGAGAATCCCTGGCCACCTTGGAAACTTACCTCAAAGTTTTTCTGCCACTCCCTTTCTCGTTTGGCTTTTTCTTGAGCTTCAATCTCTTCTTCCCTTTGTCGCTTCCTAGGAAGAAAACCAGACCAGAGTATTGATATGATACCTAGAGACTCTCTTAACCGTAAAAGTTAAGTCATCTCCCCACAGAAACAAGTATATCAAGTAAATCAATTCCAAGTATATCAAGTAAACCTAATTGCAGATTAGAACATGGGCAAGAGCTACAGGGCAAGATACAAACATCCCTATTACACAGACGGACATATATGGTTACCAAGGCCCAGCCAACAATAATCGTAAGTTATGGGCTCAGTCCAAAAGTTCCAGGCTCAGTCTGTGACAAAGCTATCTCAAGAACCCAGGTGACCCTACTTCAGTAGAACGACCATTATAATAGCAGAGGTTCTTACAAGAGGATCTCTGGACAAAACCCAATCCCAAAACAAGAACATTTCACACAGCCTCAACTACCAAAATGTAGTTACTGCTAAACACTAATAAACACTACAAGATACATAAGTTAACCTCAAGATTTCTGAAAAGCCAGGGAAATCATACTTTGGGACAATAAGTGTTTTGTGAGTGATTACACTGTTCAATAAATACTACATACTCACCAAAGCTGCAGACACTAGTCACACAAACGGTTCTGGCCTCTGCCTATTTAACCCCAAGAAATCAGGAAGAAAACATATAGCACTCTTGATTAACAACTCCCTAAGGATAGGTCTATTCAATTTCCCAAAAGTCAGAGAGAATTTCTTACCCTAAAGATTCAAAAGTTTGGCTGTTTCAGGTAACTATTTTAGACAGTCTCTTAAACGATACACTACATCATTCCTTGATTCGATAAACTCTTCATGAGGAAAATCCCCAAAGACCAATTTTGGTTAATCTAGGTATTTAGATGGATTAAACGAATATTCTGATGTATACCTTTCGTGCATCTCTTTGGCTTCTCTCTCTTTCCTTTTAATTTCCAGCTCAGCAAAGAGTTTCATGGTCTGTTTATATACTGCTTGTTTGAACTACAAGAAAATTAAGAAAAAAAGAAAATAAAAGCATTTTACCAGCAACGTGAATCAAGCACTTTTAGATGGCGTCAAGATAAAAGCAGATGCGAACCAGCAAGGAAGAAAGATTTCAGAGAGAACTACTTAATGATGCTCTCTCCTGAGAGATAAATAACATAACCACCCATCAAAATTTTCCACTTTCACCATGCAGATGATACACAGGAAACTTGCTCTGCTAAAAAGCACGAAAAAGAAAAAAATTCGATTTGTTTATCATAACCATGTTGGAGGGCCCTTTCCTCCAAAGAACTCTGAAAAAATAACTTTCTTTCTTTTCACAAGTATTTCATCATTACTCTGTGCTAGGCACCCAGCCAGGTACTATGAGTTGCTATCAAGCAGACCAGTCTCAGGCGTCTACTAACTATGGCAGGGCCACTGACGCTATTAGCTGTGTGTCTTCCACCACCCCATTATCTGTTCTCCTTCCACGTAAAGCCCCTTGTCTTTAGGTATCTGGTCACCCACTGTAAAAACCCATCTTTCCTAGGCTTCCTTGAAGCTAGGTGTGGCCATGGAACTTAGCCTCCAGCCAACAGAACATAAGGAGAAATGATGCAGCAATTTCCCGGAATGTTCTTACAGGGAGTACGCTTGTCCCTCCTTGCCACCTTCCTCTATTCTATTTGGTACTTGGGTGAGGTGATGACACACCCAGGACCGTGAGGATGGGGGCAACAGCCTTGTTGGCAGAGCCACAGAGAGGAGAATGAGTCCTTGAATAACACATGGTCCAGGGCTGCCATACCAGGAGCCATCTTCCCAAAGACTATATTATACACGACAGAAAACAAATCACGGTCTTGTTCAAACCACCATCGTTTTGGGTCTCAGTTGTACACAGCTAAACTTACATTCTACTTAATACGCAGACAGAAAAAAAAGACACAACGTGAGACAGAAAACAGGACTCGATCTTTAAAATGTTTTTTCTTCAAAATATGAAGTATTTAAAAAAAAATTTTTTTTCATAACGTTTTATTTATTTTTGAGACAGAGAGAGACAGAGCATGAACGGGGGAGGGGCAGAGAGAGAGGGAGACACAGAATCGGAAGCAGCCTCCAGGCTCTGAGCCATCAGCCCAGAGCCCGATGCGGGGCTCGAACTCACGGACCGCAAGATTGTGACCTGAGCTGAAGTCGGACACTTAACCGACTGAGCCACCCAGGCGCCCCATGAAGTATTTTAAATATACAAAGAAAAATAGAAAGTAACCCATCATGCAGATTTCATAGAACCTATATCCTAAAATCAGAGACACTGGAGCAAAGAGTAATGTGCAGAGAAAAAGGGAGGTAAAGGAATCCCAAAATCTGTCACTTCTTTTTAATACTGTTATCTGCCAGGCACTGCTCAATAAAAGCAATACTGACAACCCCAGTCCCTGATAAGGACAAACATCAAATGAGTGAAGGAGTCAGTCAGTCAGAATGAATATTTCAGTATCTTTAAAAAGTCCAAACTTTCTTGGATGGACAGTTACTGATTTTGAATATTTTATATTCTTTTGCTTTTTCCAAATTTTTTATCATTAGTATTGTTCTTATATAATCAGGAAAAAAACAAGACAACTTAAAAAAGTTATTAGGGTTCTTGGGGCAGCTGGGTGGCTCAGTCGGTTAAGCGTCTGACTCTTGATTTCAGCTCAGGTCATAATCTCATGGCTCATGAGGTAAGAGCCCCAAGTTGGGCCCTGTGCTGACAGTGCAGAGCCTGATTGGGATTCTCTCTCTCTCCCTCTCTCTCTGCCCGTCCCCCCCCCACAAAAATAAACATTTAAAAAAAAAAAAAAAAACATCCTCAGGGTGCCTGGGTAGCTCAGTTGGTTAAGCATCCGACTCTTGGTCTCCTTGGTTTCCGCTCAGGCCATGATGTCGCAGTTTGTGAGGTCGAGCCCTGCACTGGGCTCTGTCCTGGCAGAACAGAGCCTGCTTGGGATTCTCTCTCTCCCCTTCTCTCTCTGCCTCTCCCCCCTGCTTGTGCTCTCTCTCTCTCAAAATAAATAAATAAAACTTAAAAAGAAAACAAAAAAAAAACCCTTGCTTTAAAAAAAAATCCTTTAAATAAAATTTATTTTAGAAAATGCCAGCATTCTTTATTTTTTTTAATGTTTCTTTATTTTCAAGAGAGAGAGCGCAAGCGGGGAAGGGGCAGAGAGAGAGGGAGACACAGAATCCGAAGTAGGCTCTAGGCTCTGAGCTGTCAGCACAGAGCCCGATGTGGGGCCCAAACTCACGAAATGCGAGATCACGAACTGAGCTGAAGTTGGACGCTTAACCAACTTGCCACCCAGGTACCCCTTTTAATTTTTTTTTTTAATGTTTTATTTATTTTCTGAGAGGGAGAACGTAAGCAGGGTAGGAGCAGAGAGAGGGGGTACAAAGGGTCTGAAGCAGGCTTTGTGCTGACAGGCTGACAGCAGCGAGCCCGATGTGGGGCTTGAACTCACCAACAATGAGATCATGACATGAGCTGAAATTGGATGCTCAACCAACTGAGCTACCCGGGTGTCCCCAAAATTAGGGTTCTTAACAACGTAAAGGACCAAGGAGTATTTTTAAGAGAGTCTTCAGAAAAGACCAAAGAGGGACACCTGGGTGGCTCAGTTGGTGAAGCACTGGACTCTGGATTTTGGCTCAGGTCATGATCTCACAGTTGTGAGAGAGCCCCGAGTTGAGTTCCATATAGGGTGTAGAGACTGCTTAAGATTCTCTCTCTCCCCCCTCCCTCTGCATGCACATGTTTCCTCTCTCTAAAAAAAAAAAAAAAAAAAAAAAAGGTGGGGGGGGCAGCACCTGGGTGGCTCAGTCGGTTAAACGTCCGACTTCAGCCCAGGTCACGATCTCACGGTTCGTGAGTTCGAGCCCCGCATCAGGCTCTGGGCTGATGGCTCAGAGCCTGGAGCCTGCTTCCGATTCTGTGTCTCCCTCTCTCTCTGCCCCTCCCCCATTCATGCTCTGTCTCTCTCTGTCTCAAAAATAAATAAACGTTAAAAAAAAAAAATTTTTTTTAATAAAAATAAAAATAAATTAAAAAAAAAAAAAGAGGAGGAAAGGAAAGGAAAAAGAAAAAAAGAAAAGACCAAAGAGGATAACTGTAGAGAAAGGAAGAGAAAGGAAGATTGAGGAAATGAAGAGAAAAAACTAAAATACAGGGACAGAGTACACCCTAAACAGATGGCTAGTGCAAAAGGTGACCGACTTAACAGTTCTCAAGCAGAAGATGGGGCCATTCACTGTCAGGAAAATCACTGAAGCCACTGAAGCAAGAATTGTAAGCAAGTTTCCGTAGCAAGACAGCTTCTCTTGTATAAATCTTTTTTTTTTTTTTTTAAGTTTATTTATTTATTTTGAGAGCGAGAGAGAGAATGAGGTAGGGGCAGAGAGAGTGTGAGAGAATCCCAAGCAGGCTCTACACTGTCAGTACAGAGCCCAGTGTGGGACTCAAACTCACGAACCGTGAGATCATGACCTGAGCCAAAATCAAGAGTCAGATGCTTAACCTACTGAGCCACCCAGAAGCCCCTATAAATCTTTAAAAACAAGATAAGTACATGGTGACTTACTTACTGACCTAAATTGAAGCAAGATTAAGATGACTTTGAATTTTTCAGGCTAGGAAGGCAATCGGACACAAATATCTAAGTAGAATCTCTCGCTCAACTAATCTCCACTAATGAACTCAATGGATGAAGCAATGCTGTTTCTCTGTAAATTATTACCTGAAGCACAATGAGCACCCACAGCTGGTGGAAAGCCGTTTACTAGCTGTTTAGAGTCACTTGTGGTTGCTCCCAAAGTGGTTTATGACAGTTGCAATTACTACCATACTTATGAGATTTAAATATCACAGAAAATGTTTTTAATGTTTTTTTATTAAGAGAGAGAGAGAGACAGAGGTGAGTGGGGGATGGGCCGAGAGAGAGGGAGACACAGAACCTGAAGCAGGCTCCAGACTCTGAGCTTTCAGCACAGAGCCCAATGCGGAGCTTGAACTCACGGATCACGAGATCATGACCTGAGCGAAAGTCCAATGCTTAACCAACTGAACCACCCAGGCGCCCCTACCACAGAAACTGATGAATGTGGTTATACAAATAAATGCTTGTGGTATCTTTTTAAACTAAGTGAAATGCTTTAGAAAGATTCAATAAAAATAAGTCCCTAAAAATATTGCTGTTGAATTAGATACAGGAGAGACATCTGGAAAAGACTGAAAAATGAATCCTCTGGGTGGGCTTGCAGTTTTGAAGGCCTTAGCCTGCTGCGGCCTCTCTTACCCAGCAAAGCAATAAAGCTATTATTCTTCTTTATCCCGTCCAAAAAACCCAAAGTCCCAAAAATCAAAAAACAATAAATCATATATAGCTAGGATTTTCCTCTTGGTTTGTTTCACAAATACCTAAGTTTTCAACGTACTTCAAAAAACATTAAAAGTAGAAACTATATGTGTGAGCCCCACATCGGGCTCTCTGCTGACAGCTCAGAGCCTGGAGCCTGCTTCAGATTCTGAGTCTCCCTCTCTGCCCCTCCCCTGCTCGTGCACGCACATGTGCATGCTCTCTCTCTCTCTCTCTCTCTCAAAAACAAATAAAACATTTAAAAAAAAAAAGTAGAAACTACGGATAATGCTTGGTATGTATGTTTTATACAGTGAAGTCAACTGCAAACTCCAATCAGCAGACACACACTCAAAGAAAAAGTCATAGTCCTATGGTTTAAAAAAAAAAAAAAAGTGAAGCTTAAAGAAAGGTGAATGGACATACATTTAAATACTTTAAATTAAAACCAAATGTTTCTAGCATGTATGCACCATTTTTTAGGCTTCCTTCTCTTTAACCCACCAATCAGTGAGCTCAATCACATGAGATAAGGTGGTTTTTCACATATTTCACTCACCAGCTCAGGATCATCCTCCTCCACATTTGTAGGTTTTCCTTCCTTCTTTAATTGCTTTTTTCGCTCTTTCACCTAAAAAAAATTTTTTGATCAGTTGAGAATATCCATTAAGCTACACACATATAACATGTGCACTTTTCAATGGATATAGCATACAATAAAAGGTTTACATGGAAAAAAAAAAAAATGAGCCTCTTCCCCTCCCCTCCAAAACAGCAATGCAGTTAAAGGAGAACTAGGAATCAGGGGTCCTTCCTCTAACCTCATCTAAAATCCAATCCACCAGGAAGGATGCAAGAGGACCAGCAAGGAAGTTGTCCCCAACTCATCCGATCCTAGGCCAGATCCACAGAACCTTTGATACATTGAACAGATTACCCATTAATCTTTTGTGGTTTGTAGTTATGTGTTTATAGCAAAGAAACTACATTTGTCAAGTTTTATAAGAAGCTACAGAATTTGTGGCATTAAGTGTAACTGTTTCCAGGTATTTCAAAAATTGCATTATTGATAATTCTCACTGTGAAACCGCCTTAAACCAGTAATTTTCATACCACATTAACTGTTTGTTTGTTTGTTTGTTTATCATTCTGGCCACCATTGAGAGCTAAAAAAAAATAAACATACCCATTCACATAAGAATGTCATTTCTCTATTAAATAACCATTTACTACTACAGCTCCAGCAAAAAGCCAGTGTCTTCCAAGCTCAGAATGGCCCTACTGCCACCTTGTGGCCAGAAAGCCTGAGGATGGCTCCTTTATAGGCAAAATAAGAGGAAAAGTAAATACCACAATGATTTAAGGAGAACTTGTCAGGTCCTTCCCTGATTTCTACCAAAATTTTGCCTACAGGTACCACTTCCAACACATGACCAGCAAGATAGACTTATGGCCACCTGTCTCTTTTTTACCCATTTTCTTCATCTAAATTGGACTCATTATTACTATTACTGGTTATACAGTTCTATTTCAGATTCCAAAGCTCTTCAAAGAAAAGGTCACACCCATATTCACTCCCAATTGAAACATCTCTTACAAATGGCCTCACAATTCTTGCCCCAGCAAGTAAAAAATAAAAACAAAAACCTTTCTTACCTCAAGCAAGCCATCTTAACCCTTCCCACCACTCAGGAGATTTAGGTAATGCAAAAAAATAAAGCCAGCTATAACTCAATTTATTTTAGTTGATCCTTCCCAACCCTGTTATTAATACAGATATACACCTCCTCCTATTAAAAAGAAAAAAAATTACTCATATCCCCTTGCCAGTCTTTCCTCAAGCCCATGTTCCAACCCCTTCACTGAGACAAGAATAAAAATCCAGGGTCAAGGATCACCATGGCTGCTCCACTCTTCCACTCTCAGAAGTGGGTAACGTGACAACACGTGACGAGAGGGAAAGAAAAGCCCTCTCTCCACAGCATGCAGCTGGTAAGGAAAAGAGGTGGGAGCAGCCTCCTAGCCACTCCACACCCTGAGCTCTAAGGCACAACACTATTCATGAGCACCACAGCAAAGTTACAGAGACCACATAAATGGTCACAAATTGCACCAGTAGGTATTGCCAGGTTAACATTTACCCTCCTGCAAGGTGCCCAAGGCTTGCTAATACTTCCTGTAAACACAGCAGCACTATAAATACTTACAGTGTGTTCCACGTATTCTTTTCCTGCCTGAATTACATCCAGGGCCCTCTTCTTTTGTTCCTGATCCAGTAGCAACTTGTAAGCTTTGTCCACAGCTAATGCAAAACATTGAAATTAACTGTTTCTGCAAACACCCTCTGAAAGTCTGAACTATACTCAGGCAGCGTAAACGGACTTGTGCCATCTAAAAGCATTCCCTATTTTGTTAAATTATTTATTGTTGTTAAGCTAATTTTAAAACATACAACTACAGCAATGACTTTCCTTGAGAGCCTTGGAAAAAATTAAATATACCCTCAAGACTATATACACCACAACTAGATTTAATTCAGTGATAAAATACTTCCAATTATTTTTGTTGTTGTTCAAAGAAAAATGATCCTATGCAGTAACAGTCTTTGTTGGCACATAAAAGTTTTAACAAGGCAAAGTTAAGATCTATTTCTTAAACAGCAACATTCTGCTTTGCAATGACAACTGTTCTACTGAAAACCACAGCTTCTTCATCACCAGAAGACAAAACTGTAACATTCCTTCCTTGATCCAGGACAAGGAACAGTTAGTCTCTAGCACTGATAAAAGTTTTAGTCAGGAGCAGGTAAATTTACAAATACCTTCAAAAGCCTTTTGTGCTCTGTCAGCATCATCTTGGTTTTTGTCAGGATGCACCAATATGGATAACTACAACAAGGGGAAAGTTAGGTTTGTCAATACGAGGAACATTTAGTAACTCTTCACCTGCATCATGCCTCCTTCCAACCAAAAGCTCTAAGGTATTATAGCAAAAAAGACTGTCAGCCAGAAACATTTTTTACAAATTAGTAAGTATCATAAAATGTGCAGAAACACTGGTCCTTAGAACTCAAGCACCAAAAGGTAAAATGCTGGGAAACATTTAGGATTTTAATCACAAGGTCGAGAAGAAATATAAGCCAAGCATTACAAGGATGCTGTGAGGATGAAGAAGACAGACTGAAAAGTACCCAGTTCCTATTATGTTCCTTATACTGATAAGCACTAAGAAGGCTAAAGCATGTATGAGACATCATCTCTTTCCTAAAAGAACTTTTAAAGTTGTGGTTCTCTAAGGAGGGGGGCGGGGGATAGGTTAAATAGGTGATGGGGACTGAGGAGTGTACCTGTTGTGATGAGCACCGGCTGACGTACGGAATTGCTGAATCACTATACTGTATGCCTGAAACTAATATTACACTGTATGTTAACTAGAACTAAAATAAAAACTTAAAAAACAAACAAACAAACAAACATTAAGTAGTAGTTCTTAGTTCTGGCTATGCTCCAACCCTGTAAAGCTTTTTAAAATATAGGTCTACTTGCTACTCTCAGACCCTCTGAATCAGTCTCTGACATCTGTACTTTTTTTTGAGAGGGATAGAGAGCACACGTGTGCACAGGAGCAGGGGAGGGGCAGAAAGAAAGGGAGAGAGAGAATCCCAAGTAGGCTGCTCACTGTCAGTGCAGAGCCCAACATGGGGCTCAATCCCACAAACCGTAAGATTATGACCTGAGCCCACATCAAGAATCAGACATTTAACCGACTGAGCCACCCAGGCACCCCTGGAATCTGTACTTTTTTAAGCCTCTACTGGATTAACCTCTACTGGGAAACAGGTGACAGTAAGGAATTAGTGTCAATTTTGTTAGGTCTGACAAGTAGTTATGCAAGAAAATGTCCTTTTTTTTTTTTCTTGGGGGGATACATGATGAAATATTGGGGGTAAAGTACCATGATATCTATAATTTACTTCACAACTCGGCCAAAAACATAGTTAATGAAGCAAACTGTTGCCTACAGATGGTGAGTATATGAGGACTCACTGCTCTATTCTTCTTTTTAAAATATAATTAAAAATTTTTATAACAGGGGGCACACCTGGGTGGCTCAGTCAGTTAAACTTCAGCTCAGGTCATCTCACGATTTGAGCCCCACATTGGGCTCTGTGCTGACAGCTCAGAGCATGGAGCCTGCTTCAGATTCTGTGTCTCCTTCTCTCTCTGCCCTTCCCCTGCTCACGCTCTGTCTCTCTCTGTCTCTCAAAAAGAAACATATAATAAAAAAGTTAAAGTGAAAAGCAAATATCTCCATAGGTGATTCTTTCAGACAGCCAGGGTTAAGAACCACTAACCTACTGTCATTGACAGACCAAAACCAACTAATTGGAACAGTGGGACTTTTGGGGGATAATGACAGCAAGTGGGAATGAAATGCTAAATCCAGCATTACTGGAGTCAGAATCCTGGGCTCTAATTCCAACTTTAATCACCTACCAGCTGTGAGACCTTGAGCAATTCACTTAACCTATCTCTGTTCCAGTTTCCTCCTCTGTAAATACAACAATACTAGGTACCTCTAGCTCATTGGAATAATGCAAGAAACAGCATACTGTCTAACACACATTGATAGCACAGAAAGAGGACATACTGCATGCCAAGAAAAAGACATACTTCTCTAAGTGCATCGTTCGATTACCTCATTTAAATCCTCATAACAATCTTACTGGGTAGACACATTACGGGCATTTTATAAATGAGGTAACAGGCACAGAAAGGTTGAAAGGGACTTGTCCAACTTCAAACTGCTCATAAGAGGTACAGCTGAGATTGAAACTCAAGTCATATAGCTCTAAGGCCCATACTCTTAACTATTAGATCATATTAATAACTAAAGAACTCTCACTGAGTTCTTCATACAGCTTACATAAAAAAGTTTTGACTGTGGATTTGAATGCTTGCTTATGAAATTGGGAAAGGCTGCTAATGCATTACATTAGGAAACTTGACATTTTAAGGGGATAAAAGCTGAATATAAGTGCAGAGTAGAACTCAGGAAGAGAAAGTTATAAGATAGGGTGGAGCGCCTGGGTGCCTCTGTTGGTTAAGCATCTGACTTTGGCTCAGGTCATGATCTCACAGTTCGCAAGTTCAAGCCCTGTGTCAGGCTCTCTGCTGACAGCTCAGAGCCTGAAGCCTACTTCGGATTCTGTGTCTCCCTCTCTCTCTGCCCCTCCCCAACTCATGCTCTATCTCTCTCTCAAAAATAAATAAAACATAAACAAAAAAAATGTTTTAATGTTATATAATGGGAAATGACTTAGTAGGCAAAGATAAAAAACATCTTGGCTTAATAGCAGATCAGAACATGATTATGAGTCAGCAATGTGGGGGCAGTTACTGTATTGAGGAAGCAGGCATAATATTGGATATTAACAAGTATGGAATGCAGGAGATGAGAATTATATTCTGCACTGGTCAGACCCTATTACAATATGAAGTACAAAGAGATATATAAAAGTTGGGGACATTTTAAAAAACAAACCAACAAAAAAGACATTAGGTATACAGAAAATCCAATTTGCAAAGACAGATGGCAGGGAGTGTGTTTATTCAACTCCTAGAAAGAGAGGCTGGGGGTTACTCAGCTATCAAAATTGGAAGGGTTTTTTAAAAAGACTACTATAAACCTTTGTAGCTCAAGGTTATTAAACAACAGACTGGACAATAAAGCACTATTTACATGAAACCAGGTATCTCTTGGGTGTTTAAGTTTGCACAAGATAAAATTATTGAGGAAGGGGGTCTTAAAAATAAAAAAACTGTTTCAAATCATTTAACATGTTTTCTCCAGGAAGGCAGGGAATTTAATAAGCATGACTCCATGTAAGTTCCACTATTCTACCTTGTACTTCTCCCGCTTACTTAAGGGCCTGGAAAGGTTCTATTTGGATATAAGATTCATTCTATTCAGAGGTCAAATTCATCCTATTCTTCCTTCTCCCTCACTCCCAACTGTATGCCTAAATTTGAGAGTGGGTATGCTCCTGTAATAAGCTTCAGAAAGCCTGCTGAATGCAGTGGTCATTCAGCTCCATAGCTTACCAATAACTACTGCTGCAGGTGGGCTGTGTGAATAAGAGGTAAGCCATGGTCAATAAATTATTTAAGATTTTATGTCACTATGAGGTTTGTTTTTAAAGAGTTACATAATCTTGGGGCGTCTGGGTGGCTCAATGGGTTGAACGTCCAACTTCAGCTCAGGTCATGATCCAGCGGTTTGTGAGTTCGAGCCCCACGTCAGGCTCTGTGCTGACAGCTCAGAGCCTGGAGCCTGCTTCCGATTCTGTGTCTCCCTCTCTCTCTGACTCTCCCCCACTTGTGCTCTGTCTCTGTCTCTCTCAAAAATAAATAAAATGTAAAAAAAAAAAAAAAAAAAAAAGTTACATAATCTTAAGCTTAAAAAAAAAATTAAATTTTGGTCCAATAGTCGTAACAGCAAATCCTAAGAGAATCATGTGCTACTATATTTCCAGAAGGTTCAGACTCCATCTATTACAGGGAAATAATACTGTACCTGTCGAAACCTCTTTTTTATTTCTTCATCTGTCACTTCAGGATCTATCTGAAGAACCTGGAAGAATCAAAGTCAAAACTGTAAAAGAGATTAGAAGAATTTATGAATTTAACAGGTGCCCAATAATTATAAATGTTATAATCAACATCTAGAGCAGTACTCAATATTCTAGAACAGTACCTGGCACACAGTTCTAAAAAACGCTCAAGGCACATAAATGAGGGGCACCTGTCTGGCTTAGTTGGTAAAGCTTATGACTCCTGGTCTTGGGTTGTAAGTTTGAGTCCCACACTGGGTATGTGTGAAGATTACTTAAAAAATAAAAAAAGAAATATGGGGTGCCTGGGTGGCTCAGTTGGTTAAGCATCTGACTCTTGGTTTCGGCTCAGGTCATGATCTCACAGTTTCATGAGTTCGAGCCCCCAATGGGCTCTGCGCTGACAGTGTAAAGCCTGCTTGGGATTCTCTCTCTCAGCCTCTCTCTTGGCTCCTCCCCCACTTGCATTGTCTCTGTCTCTCTCGAAATAAATAAACTTTAAAAAAGGAAGGAAGGTAGGAAGCAAGGAAGGAAGGAAGGAAGGAAGGAAGGAAGGGAGGAAGGGAGGGAGGAAGGAAGGGAGGAAGGAAAATGAGGGGCACCTGGCTGACTCAGTCGGGAGAGTGTGCAACTCTTGATCTTGGAGTTGTAAATTCAAACCTCAGGTTGGGTGTAGAGATTACTTTAAAAAAATAAAATAAAATATTTTAAAAAAGGAAAAAAAGAAACATAAATGAGAAAACCAGTAACAGAATAACAGTTATACCATTTTATGTTTCTCAATATGTCTTTCTCAATACAAAATACATTTATGTTTTACTCCATCAGAAGGACAATTTATCTTATATCCAGAGACAGGTTTCTGGACCATGTTGCATTTCTCCTTCATTCATTAAAAAAAGCACCCCCCTACACACCCCTACTTATCTTTGCAAATGTGGAGAAAGTACAAATACGCAATAAGGAGAATATGAGGCTGGATCCCTGATTTTCAATCCAGAAAGGCCCACGGGGCTCCCCTTTATATCTGTAATTCACATGGGCCAATGGTTCTCAGCCCAGAGTGAACATCAGAATTGCCTGTGAAGACCTGTGAGCAACGGGCCTACTATAGAAAAGTCTGGTTCCAACTCAGTAGAACTGAGGTACAGCCAAATGGAAGGATCAACTGTATTTTTAGAGCAATTTGTTTTTTAAAGAATAAATTTAATCATTCTCCACGCCTAGGTAAGCTGGTGTTGACAGTCTTCACCATGGATCCTGAGCCCATCGCCACAAATATATATATATTCACTCAGACATTTATAGAGTAGCTACTACCTGCTGAACACACTGCTATGTACCAGAAATGCAAAGATAAATAAGCAGGGAAAACGTATTTTTTAATTACCATATAATAAGTGCTTTGGGGGGAAGATTTCACAGTGTAGTCCATGGATTCAACACAGCATTACTATTTATTTACTTGATATTCAAGGCCAGAGGGCGACCGGAGTTTGTTAGAAATCCAGAAGAGAAAGCCTCACTTAAGTGCAACAGAATCAGAATCAAAACTTAACAAGATCCCCAAGTAATCTGAATCATATTAAAGTCTGAGAAACACTGGGAAGAAATGATGTAGGTTAGAAAAAAGTGTGCTCAACGTTAGCAGAACTAAGGACGGGGCAGGTGGGGGGTGGGGGGGAGATGGACAGCAAAGAGAAAATAAATGAAAATAAACCTTGAAAAGAAAAACATATACCAGAAATTAAAAACGCACAGTAACCTACCAAGCTTAGTCAGATGCTTGCAGTGTTTTTAAAAAAAACCTGGCAACAAGTAATGTCAAGATTTATTGCAAGCTTTCAAAACATTCCAACAGCCCACCTATAGTAATAAAGTTAGTGGTAGGCAACGGAGCTGAATGACCACTGCATTCGGCCGACTTTGGAAGGTTACGACAAGAACACGCCCACTCTCCAATGCTAGGCATACAATAAGGGTGAGGGAACAGAAGAACTTTAAAGCAACACATTTTCAAGATTCATTGTGTCCCCTCTACCTTCCCAAGGGAGAAAGGAATTGGGAAAAAGTCACTTAAGAAAAGTATGCAGCTATATAAGATTTATAGATAAAGGAAGGTAACTGTACATACACAAATATTCAGAAGAGAATTTTACCTTACCTTGGTTCTGGGGAAAAGAAACGTATTGGAGCAAACCAAAGTCCAACCAACCCCAGAAGGTGTACAAAATGAATGAGAAAGAATGGAAAACCTCCCACCTCACATATAAAAAAAGCCTCCAATAAAGCTATAGCCTAGAACTAATGCCAAATATAATTCATAAACCTTGACTGATTCCCAAATTAAATAAAATAGCTATAATTAAGATTTGGTGGACAACTGGGGCCACTTGAGTGTGGACTACATTAGATGATGTTATTGAATTAATGTTGTTTTTCCTAGGTGCAATAATGGTGTTGTGGTTATATGGCTATATATTCTTATTCTGAGGAGATGCCTGGTAAATTATTTAAGCATGAAGCATCACAATGTCTACAGCTTACTTTCAGATAATCTGGCAAAAATGAAGGTATGTATATATACACACACACCAGCCTTGTTTTTCCAAGAATAACTTAATCACATGTGTAC
Source organism: Panthera tigris (assembly GCF_018350195.1). Classification (NCBI taxonomy): domain Eukaryota; kingdom Metazoa; phylum Chordata; class Mammalia; order Carnivora; family Felidae; genus Panthera; species Panthera tigris. The sequence goes on from NC_056667.1 coordinate 21,061,206, forward strand.
TGATCAGTGGCAACAAAAATTCACTGAGTGCCTTCAAAGCTAATCAACTCCTTTTCTATCCTTAATAGATGGAGGTACCATATGTGGCCATGAAATACATGAATACAGTGGGCCTATACCTGTGGCCCAAACCTCTTTAAAACCAGCTTCACACTCAGTACAAACTTATGGAGCACCTATGATTCCTACTGTGCTCACTACTATTTTCACGGAATTGAAGGTCCATCAGGGGAGGAAAAGACAAGAAACAATTCTTACAAATGTGACAAATGCCATATTACCAACATGGCTCTTAGGAAGCACACAGATCTGTTCAGATTCTTGGAAGGTTTTTCTGAACTCCTACTGTGTCTCAGGCTTTGGGGATACTGCAATGAAAAATCCAGTCTTAGACCTCAAAGAGTTCATTAACCATCACACATGAACAAAAATGCCTGACATCGATACAAGTTTCTGAACTCAAATTGTAACAGCCTCCTTTGGAATCTTTCACTTGAAAAAGGAATCCAGTCTTAAGTCATATGTGAACTCTATGAGCTGATAATTATGTACAAGTTCCAGAGTTCTACTAAGATAAACACCTTTCCTTCCGAAGTACTTAATAAGATACACAAAAAAATAAAGTGGGTAGAGCTCCTTGCTGGGGCCTTGAAGTTAAATCAAAATAAGGAACATGAAAAGGACAGGACTGAGCAGGGGCACAGGTTCCTCTACGCTTATGGAAGAAGTAGAGAAGGGCCTTCAACTGAAGAATAATTGCAGAATGTGTAAGATCCTTGCATAATAGCTGAAGGTCAGACGCATGGCCAAACAGGGAGCTAGAGAGAGGGCAGGAAGAGAAAAGAAAAATGCGCCCTGGATGATGATCCCGTAATAAGGTCCCTCAGATTCCCAGTCTTACTCCTCCCTTTTCTACCTGCTACTCGGTGAGATGGTGTCTAGGCAGACCACTCACATTTCAGTTGACCAGGTGACACCTGGCATGACAGCTATCACTGCATTACTCTCCTTACTAGAAAAAGACCAGGGGTGCCTGGGTGGCTCAGTCTCTTGATTTCAGCTCAAATCATAATCTGGCGGTTTGTTAGATTGAGCCCCGCGTCCAACTCTGTGCTGAGTACGAAGTCTGCTGGGGATTCTCTCTCTCCCTCTCCTGTTTACCTCTGTAGAAAACTCAGATTCATTTAGATGTCTCCATAGCTGCTACGTGAAAAACAAAAGTCGCTCATTTCCTATATCACCAGGAACACCTAATTCTGACTCAAGGTTCAAAAAGCAACTTCACAAGGAGACAATGACAGTAACACCCACCCTATATAGTGGCCACCACATCTGTAGAAAATAGAAAAGACAAAAGTTCTATGGATGGTCATCGAGTCCTGCCCATTCAAACACAATCTCTCATCTTCCCAAGTGTCAACCTCACCGTATCTTTGTGTAAAGATAAATATATTCACACATACATTCACACACACTGTCAACTCTTGAACACAGGTTTGAACTGCCTGGGTCAACTTACATATGAATTTTTTTTCAATAAATATAGTATACTACTATAAATGTATTTTCTCTTATGACTTTTTAATATTTTCTAGCTTACTTTACTGTAAAAATACAGTATGTAATACATATACAAAATGTGTTAATTGATGGTTTGGTCTCAGTAAGGCTTCTAGTCAATATTGGTTTATTAGTAGTTAAATTTGGGGGTGAGTCAAAGTCATACACAGATTTTTAACTGCATGAGGGTTTGTATGACTGACTAATCCCTGCATTGTTTAACGGTCAATTGTGAGTGTGTACATACGTATATACACATATATACATATGCATAATGTGTACATATACTCCAACATTTTTTTTTTTAGTTTATTTTGAGAGAGAGAGAGAGAGAGGGAGCAAATCTCAAGCACGTTCCACGGCCCAACACAGGGCTCGAACCCATGAACCACAAGATCATGACCTGAGCTAAAGTCAGACGCTTACCCAACTGAGCCACCAGAGCCCCTCAAACATACTTTATATAGTCAGGACAGAAACTACAGGGCAGTGACTTCCAGAACCACGTTAACTAGTAGGGTGTTAAAATTCTAGCCTTCCTAGTAGTCCCAACAATCTGTCATTTCTTTTCTTTTAAATTTTTTTTTTCAACGTTTTTTATTTATTTTTGGGACAGAGAGAGACAGAGCATGAACGGGGGAGGGGCAGAGAGAGAGGGAGACACAGAATCGGAAACAGGCTCCAGGCTCCGAGCCATCAGCCCAGAGCCTGACGCGGGGCTCGAACTCACAGACCGCGAGATCGTGACCTGGCTGAAGTCGGACGCTTAACCGACTGCGCCACCCAGGCGCCCCTCTGTCATTTCTTTTCAATCAGATAACCACAGGAAACACAAATTACCTTAACAAATAAATGGGTAAGTTATATGATCACATGTCCCCTTTTCATGGTACTCTGCACAATTTAAAAGTATGGTTAAATAGAGGGGCACCTGGGTGGGCTAGTCAGTTGAGCGTCTGACTTCAGCTGTCAGATCATGATCTCCAGGCTCATGGGTTCGAGCCCCATGTCTGGCTCTGTGCTGATAGCTTAGAGCCTAGAGCCTGTTTCAGATTCTGTGTCTCCCTCTCTCAAAGATAAGTAAACATTAAAAAAAAAAAAAAAAAAAAGTATGGCTAAATACAAAGAACATATCATCAAATTCTTTATCCTTCTCAAACAAATTATCTTCTCCCTTCCCTCCCCCAAATTGTATCAAGAATACTCTTGGGGAAAAACAATCAGGGGCTCCTGGCTGGCTCAATCGGAAGAGCATGCGACTTTTGATCTTAGGGTCATGAGTTCAAGTCCCTTAACTCATGACCCCAAGACCAAGGGTCACATGCTCTTCCAACTGACCCAACCAGATGCCCCTCAAAAGTACTCTTTAAGTTTTCTGTCTTACCCTTCCCTTTCTGAGCAATACAATCCAAACACATTAAGTGGAGCCAGGCAAAGTAGACACCTATCCTGGGTAGGACATCAAGATAGCCCAGTGCAGGGTCAGAGCCCATCTGGGATGAAGATGGTGGTGACCACACAGGAAACAGTGGCCAGTCACACCATGGTGGAACACAAATGGGGTGAGAAGAGCATCCACACAGAAAGGTACCCTGACATGGAGGTACAAAGTGGGTTGAGAAGGGCATCTCAGTGGGCAGGCAGCCAGGCATAGGGTGTTAAAACCTAAGCAGGGTAAGACTGTGAACATGGGAGGGTAGCCAAGTGCAGGGTATCAGAGCCCAAGAGGGCTAAGGAAAGCATCCACACGAAAGCAGAGTTGAGGGGCGCCTGGGTGGTTCAGTTGGTTAAGCGTCTGACTCCGGCTCAGGTCATGATCTCACAGTATGTGAGTTCAAGCCCCACATCAGGCTTTCTGCTGTCAGCACAGAACCTGCTTTGGATCCTCTGTCTCCCTCTTTCTCTGCCCCTACCCTGCACACATGCGTACCCTGTCTCTCAAAAATAAATAAACATTTTAAAAATTTCTTTAAAAAAAAAAAGGAAATAGAATGCAACCGGGGTATTTGAGAGTGGGCAAGGTAAGAAAAGTGTCTACAAGGGAAGTGGGTTGGCACAGAGTATAGGAGTCCAAGCAAGAATATCTCCACAAAGGGATGGCCTAGCATGGGAAACTTGTACTTGGTGAGGTGGGCACCCATGTAGGAGGGCATCCAACATAGGAAGGCAGTCCAACAAGAGGTGTCAGAACCCAAGCAGAATGTAGACAGCACTTGGATGGAAGTATGACAGTCACAGAAGTTGGAGCCTGATCAGGGTGAAGAGAGCCTCCATGCAAAGGCGGGGGGGGATGGAATGGAGTTAGAGCCCAAGTAAGATGGGGAGGATGTTTTCAGAGGAAGGTAGCCTGACGTAAGGGTCAAAGCCAGAGCAGGGTAGAAATGTGCCTGTTTGATGGGGAGGATGCTGGAGTCCAAAAGGGATGAAGAGAGGTCCCAGGGAGCCAGAGGTGGGTGAGGAATGCACCCACCTGGAAGGGTAACCTGGCATGGGAGTTTTAAGCTCAGGTACGGTGAGGAATGGCAGCTGGGAGATCAGATGTAAACAGGACGATCAATTAAGTAAATATACACATATTTAAAATAGTGGGAGCCTGATTTCTCACTATGAGAGAAGGGAACTACAAACATGTTAAAAAAACAAACAAACAAACAAACAAAACTAGAATAAATCCTGTAGTGTTGGATTGAAATTGGATGTCAATACATGTATGTACACATGCAAACACACATATGCATGCATACACATACACTCACTTCTTAGCCCTATCTACCAATAGGGTCTGGAGTAGTGACATTCCCAACAGCAATGAGTACACCTAGCACCCAAATCTTTATCTCTAAATACCATTCTTCACTAAAAGGAATCGGAGCTCCTCACTGAAATGATTTTAGGCTGGGTCAGGAAAAGTACAAGAGTGTCTAGTAATCAAAGAATGATGAAAACATATCGAAAGATAGGACCTTGCTTGAAAGATAACCTACTGGCCCAATTTGGGACAACTTGAGCAACAAAATAAATAATATCAAAATACAACACATTGGATAAAATAGGAAACCCTAAATCTATACTGACTAATAAATGAATAAACTGAAACTTTGATAAGAGAATATTTACACTGTCTCAAAGTGCCTCCCCATAAAATACTTACTAATTACAAAAGGGAAAAAAAGTAACTTATGAACACAGCAGGCACCTCTCGAAGTGATCAAGTTAACATCATTAGAAATGGGATAAACCTGGGATATTGGAAATATCATGTACTTTGTAAGTTGCCAAGAGAAGAATACAGTATCACTTCTGTGATATTCCTGCATTCCAACATTGCATAAACTGAATCCAACTGAAGAAATATCAAACAACCTCAAATTGAGAGAGATGCTACAATATAACTGGCCTGGGTGCGCCTGGGTGGCTCAGTCAATTGAGTGTCCAACTTCAGCTCAGGTCACGATCTCACAGATCGTGGGTTCAAGCCCCAACAGCTCAGAACCTGGAGACTGCTTCAGATTCTGTGTCCCCCTCTTTCTCCGCCCAACCCCTGCTTGTGCTCTGTCTCTGTCTTTCAAAAAAGAATAAACATTTAAAAAAAATTTTTTTTAATAAATAACTGGCCCGTAATCTTCAGAAATGGTAAGGTCGTCAAAGTCAAGGAAAGGCTGAGAAACTGTTCCAGACTAAAGACTAAACAGACACAACAACTAAATATAACAGTTGATTCTTGACTGGATCCTTTTGCTGTAGAGGACATTATTGAGACAACTGGCAAATTTGAATGGGGTCTGAGAACTACATGGTAACAGTGTACCAATGTTTCTTTCTTGATTTTGATGGTTATATTGTGCTTCAGTAGGAAAGTGTCATTTGTAGGAAAAACACACTGAAGTATTCTAGAGCAAAAAACATCATACTAGCAACTTGGTATCAAACCGTCCAAGAAAGTCTTCATAATGTACTTGTAACCTTTCTACAAATCTGAAATTGTTTTAAAATGAAACAGTTCTTGGGGTGCCTGGGTGGCTTAGTCCTTAAGCATCCAACTTCATCTGGCTCAGCTCATGATCTCATGGTTCCTGAGTCTGAGTCCTACATCAGGGTCTCTGTTGTCAGTACGAAGCCCACTTTGGATCCTCTGCTTCTCTCTCTGCCCCTCCCTTCCTCTCTCCGCCACCCCCCCTCAAAAATAAACATTAAAAAAAAAGATAAATAAAATGAAACAATTCTTTAAAAATTACTCTTCAGGAGCACCTAGGTGGCTCAGTCAGTTAAGCATCTGACTCTTGATTTCAGTCCACGTCATGAGCTCACCATCCATGAGATTAAGCCCCAAGTCAGGCTCTGCACTGACAGTGAGGAACTTGCTTGGGATTCTCTCTCTCCCTCTCTCTGCCCCTCCCCACACACTCTGCACACACGCACACCCTCTCTCTCAAATCAATAAACTTAAAAAAATTTTTTTGTTACTCTTCAAAAAAACAGAAGCAATGGACAAGCCTTGAAAGCATTATGCTAAATGAAATAAGTCAGACACAAAAGTACAAATACTATACAATTCGACCTATATGAGGCACTTAGAATAGGCAAATTGATAGAAAATAGAATAGAAATCACCAGAGACTGGGAGTAGGAGGAATGGGGAGTTATTGTTTAATGGGTTTGGAGTTTCTGTTTAGAATGATGAAAAAGTTCTAGAGATGACAATGATGATGGGTGCACAACACTGAATGTACTTACTGCCCCTGAAATGTACACCTAAAAACTGTTAAATGGTTAATTAGATGTTATGTATATTTTTTTTTAATTTTTTTTTTTTAATGTTTATTTATTTTTGAGACAGAGGGAGATAGAACATGAGTTGGGGAGGGGCATAGAGAGAGGGAGACACAGAATCTGAAACAGGCTCCGGGCTCTGAGCTGTCAGCACAGAGCCCGATGCGGGGCTCGAACCCACGAACCATGAGATCATGACCTGAGCCGAAGTCGGACGCCCAACCGACTGAGCCACCCAGGCGCCCCAGATGTTATGTATATTTTACCACAATAAAAAAAAAAAAAAGTAGGAACAAAAAAAAGTTTACAGGTGCTCAATAAGTGTTATTTTTATAAGATGTAACAGTATTCATGTCAAAGTTATTTATAATTGTGAATAACTAGAAACTAGTTTAAATATCCTATAATAAAGAAAAATAAAGGAATTATTAAATAATTTTTTTAATTTTCAGAGACAGAGAATATGAGCAGGGGAAAGGGCACCAGGGGGAGAGAGACAGAATCCTAAGCAGGCTCCACACTCAGTATGGGGCCCGACGCGGGGCTTGACCCACTATCCTGAGATTACAAACTGAGCTGAAATCAAGAGTTAGATGCTCAACTAACTGAGCCACCCAAACATCCCAGTAAAGGAATTCTTTAAGTAAAAACTGTGGAGACTTTTAAAAATGTGTACACCAGGGTGCCTGTGTGGCTCAGTCAGTTAAGCATCCGACTTCGGCTCAGGTCACGATCTCAGTTAGTGACTTCGAGCCCTGAGTTGGGCTGTCTGCTGTCAGCACAGAGCCCACTTCAGATCCTGTCCCCTTCTCTCTGCCCGTTCCACCCTCAAAAATAAACTTTAAAAAAACAGTAGAAGTTTCTTTTTAAAAAATGTATACACAGGGGCACCTGAGTGGCTCAGTCAGTTAAGTGTCTGACTCCGGCTCAGGTTGTGATCTCATGATCCATGGGTTCGAGCCCCACGTCGGGCTCTGTACTGACAGCTCAGAGCCTAGAGCCTGCTTCGGATTCTATGTCTCCCTCTCTCTCTGCCCCACCCCTGTTGATGCTCTGTCTCTGTCTCTCTCAAGAAATAAACAAACATTAAAATTTAAAAAAAAAATGTATACACATATTTTGTATAACAATATAGCATTTATTTTATTTATTTATTTCAATCTAATTTAGTTAACATATAGTGTAATGATGATTTCAGGAGTACAATTTAGTGATTCATCACTTACACATAATACCCAGTACTCATCCCAAGTGCCCTCCTTAACGCCCATCACCCATTCAGCCCATCCTCCCCACCCCTCCAGCAACCCTCAGTTTGTTTTCCATATTTGGGTCTCTTATGGCCTGCCTGCCCCTCTGTTTTTATCTTTTTTTGCTTCCCATTGTTCAACTGTTTTGTTTCTTAAATTCCACATATGAGGGAAATCATATGACATTTGTCTTTCTCTGATAGACTTATTTCACTTAGCATAATATAATCTAGTTCTGTCCACGTTGTTGCACAGTACAGCATTTAAAATAGCATGAAGTAGGGGTGCATGGGTGGCTCAGTCGGTTAAGCATCCGACTTTGGCTCAGGTCATGATCTCCAGTTCATGAGTTCGAGCCCCGTGTCAGGCTTTTTGCTGACAGCTCAGAGCCTTGGGCCTGCTTTGGATTCTGTGTCTCCCTTTCTCTCTGCTCTCCCCACCACTTGCACACACTCTCTCTCTCTCTCAAAAATAAACATTAAAAAATTTTAAAAAATAAAATAGCATGAAGTACATTATCCTCCTTGTTTCAAAACAGAACTTTTAAAACAGTTCAAGTATAAGCAATTAAGATGGAGCTATTTCTCTCAGGTGGGGTTATACTTGATTATTCTTGCTTTTATTATATTTCAAATCTTTGTAAGAAATACGATTTACTTTCATATTTAGGAAAAGTTCAAAATTATAAAACAAAGGAGACCCAGAAAGTACATTTCCTTGTCTATAACCCTGTGGTCATTTTTTGGTTGTCGGATATTTGATATATTTTTTTGAGTTTACTTATTTTTGGAAGAGAGAGAGAGAGAGAGAGAGCAGGGGAAGGGCAGAGACAGGGAGACAGAGAATACCAAGCAGGCCAACATGGGGCTCAAACTCAGGAACCATGAGATCATAACCTGAGCCAAAACCAAGTGAGTCAGATGCTTAACCAAGTGAGCCACCCAGGCACCCTGGGTTTTCAATATTTTTTTACTGCGGTACAAAAGAAAAGTTGTAACAAGCAAACTAAATCAAAGATCCTAAGTTTATCAAGGGTAGCTAGCCCTTCACATCTGAAAATAAAGCCCTGTATATTAGGGTTGGTAAAAGATGGAGAATATTTTTTTTTTTTAATTTTTTTTTTTTTAACGTTTATTTATTTTTTTGAGACAGAGAGAGACAGAGCATGAATGGGGGAGGGGCAGAGAGAGAGGGAGACACAGAATCGGAAGCAGGCTCCAGGCTCTGAGCTGTCAGCACAGAGCCCGACGCGGGGCTCGAACTCACGGACCGTGAGATCATGACCTGAGCCGAAGTCGGACGCTTAACCGACCAAGCCACCCAGGCGCCCCAAAGATGGAGAATATTTGACAGGTCACAGACCATCTCATTTTTCCTAACATGCTGCCTTCTCATGCTTTGCTCACAATAAAACCAGCCAATCTCAGTTCCAACTATAAGACAAAGGTTCTGATGTAAGTCTGCCTGCAGCTATGAAAAGCTCCCATCACAAGGCCATAGCAACCTCAAACAGCTCACCTCAAATGGGTTCAAATTGAAGTAGGAGGAACCAGGACGGGTCAATCTTTCAATCTGATTTTTGGATGTTAGAACTGAATCTCTCTTCTCTATTTGTTTGACCTAAAATGAAGGGAGATAAAAACTTCATTACTAAAGTTCAATAATAAACTCTGAATTGTCATTTTAACAAGCTACTGACATGTTGAGCAAAATCTGTCTACATGTGAACATTTGAAGAATAATTACAACAGGTATCATTCACTGAATTCTAACACTGTAAAAACTTTACATATATTTATTCCTCTCAACCATCCTATACAGGAGATACTACTATTATTCCCATTTTACAGATAGGAAAACTGAGACTTAGAGAGGTTAACTGATCTGTTCCTGGCTACCCAACTTGTAAACTAGAATTTTAATTCCAACAGTCTGACTCCAAGATAAGAATCACAAATGAACATAAATAAGTCACAGCCACCACCTTCAAAGAGCTTCCACTTTATGACAGAAGATGTACTAGTGTTGTTCATACTTAATTTACAATTTTTCATTTAAGAAAAATACAATTACACTGAAATATACTATACACTAAACACAGCATTAAAAAAGTATATGGGAGGGACAAGTAATTCTGCCTACCTATCACGCGAATAGAGTTAGAAAAATCCCGGACCCAAAACAACACCAAGGAGAACAGGCACTAGGTAGTGCCAGAAAAACATCCTTGGTACCACAGTCAGAATTGGAATGCTAGTTGAAATGAATCATGTTATGTTTATATGTTATATACCATCTTTATTCCTATGGCCAAAAGGAGTTTGGAAATAATTTCGGTAGCATAAAAAGCCATTCCTTCTCAGTATCTTTCCTCTTCGCTTTCTTGAAAATAGCATGTCACTCCTCACCCCATCTTCTTTCCTAGACTTATGTTTCCTCGTAGCACCTGACACTATATTTTACATGTTTATTGCTCATCTTTCTCTATAGGATGCAAGCTCTAAGACAGGATTTTTCTATTGTTCACTACCATACCTCCAGCACCTAAACAGTACATTTGTACGTGTCAGGTGCTCAAGAAACACTGGTTGAATGATGTCTGAAGGATCCTCCTTCATGTACTTTCCCTCGTTCAATTCAGAGAAGCCAGAATTGTTTTTAGTTTATTTTTATTTCTAACTAAGAGATGGTAAGTGAAACAATTTCCAGTGTAACTGATGAGTAGTCATTAGAGGTCAATAAACTTTGGTACCAGCATATCAACATTTTCATGTGAATTAGGCATTTCAAAAGGACAGACTATAAAGGATATGCTAATTCCATTTTCAAATTTAATACTGTGGAGAATCTACTATGTAACAAGCACTGTTACAAATACCAAAGATAAAAAATGAATGTGACACGGTGCTGAACTCTGAGCAGCTCACAGCCTAGACAGGAGCAACTCCATTCCTCAAATCCATGCCATTCAGCTTTAACTCTTAGAAAGATGCTTCTTTCTGCTTTATATGTTATGACACCTTTTCTTATACCTTAACTCCTTTAACGTTCATAAAAACTCTTGTTTTAATATTAACTCTGGCTTTACAGAGGTAAAAACCTAAGATCTGCAAAATCAACGTCTTGAAAGAATTAAAACACAGTCCAACTGCCTTGCAAAAATCCAATCCAAGGTCCCCTGACTCCAAATGGCATGCTTTTCATTTATTCATTCATTTATTCAACAAATATTTACCAAGCAATTACTATGACATACGTGCTGGAAATGCGACAATAAGTGAGGCTCACACCAAACTGACCCCCCAATCCTAACATGATACCAAGCTGATATCTGCTGTAAGACCCAGAACAAATTATTTCGCTTCCCTAAACCTCAGGTTTGTCATCTGTAAAACAAAGATAATGCCTCCCTGGCATGATGCATAGTGCCTGGCGCCCACGAATGGCAGAAATAACCAGTAATACAACTCATTACAGAGGACTAAGGGTAGACAGTGCTTCCGTTCAGAATAAAAATGAGGCCCAGCAAAGTTAAGTCGCCCCCAAGAAGGCCGGACTCTGCCAGCTCCTGCCAGCCTCGGACTCCGCGGACTTGGGGCCCTCTGCACGCGCCCAGGCACTTCGTTGGCCACAATCGTCGTCTACCCGCAGACGTCGGATCCTGGCCCCTTTTTCGATGCCCAAGGGATTCCCCCAGCAGCTACGAGGCAGAGATGCGCACACACACCCCCAGCCCCCCTGCCTGCCCGAAGGCCAGACAGGAGGAACCGCCCAAGGGTCCAGGCCAGGAAGACCACTGCCTTTGCCCGCTGGGAAAGCAGGACCGAGTGGAGTCGCCCCGGTGCCACTACTCCTCACTCGGTGTTCACCTCACTGTAGAAGGTCATAAATGCTTCCTCAGTGCTCCCTCCGCCAGCCGAAGCCCCGCTCTCTCCTGGAGCCGCCATTTCCCCGGCCCAGCAACCACGTGACTCTCCCGCGCAGGCGCAGCCTCCTGTGATTCTTACAGGCCCACCTCCCTAGCTCCGCCCCCTTCCTTGTGACTCTTAAAGGGCTGGCTCCCAAGACAGAAACCTCTAACCTAAATAGACTCTTTTTAATTGAGGTGAGATACACATAACATATAATCAAAATGAACAGTTCAGTGCCTCTTTACACTCACAGTGTTGTGCAACCACCAACCTCTATCTAGTCCCAAAACACTTTCATCACCCCAGAAGGATACTTAGACCTATCAAGCAGTTCCTCCCCATTCCCTTTTCTATTCAACCCCTTACATCAACCAGTCTGTGTTCTGACTCTATGGATTTACCTATCCTGGACATCTTATATAAATGCAATCATACAATGTGTGACCTTTTGTATCTGCCTTCTTCACTTAGCATAATGTTCCCAAGATTCATCCAAGGTATAGCATGAATCATTATTTCATTACTTTTTATGGCTGAATGATATTCTGCTGTGTAAATATACCAATTTATTTTCACTCACCAAGGGATAAACATTTGGATTGTTTCCATCTTCTGGCTATACTGAAATGGTGCTTCTATGAATATGTGTGTACATGTATTTGAATACTAGTTTTCAGTTTCAACAGGGGAGGGTACACACCTAGAAATGAAATTGCTGAGTCTTATGGTAATTCTGTATTTAAGTTTTTGAGCAACTGCCAAGCTATTTCCCCCAGTGGCTGAACCCACCAGCAATGTACAAGCATTACCCTTTCTCCACATCCTCACCAACACTTGTTATTTTCCTTTTTTTTTTTTTTAATTACAGCCATCATAGTACCTAGACTATCCTTTGCACAAGTTCAGTAAGACCCTCCATTGGATGCCCAGCCTAGGACATAATCAAGAAACAACAGTATCTGAGAACTAGAATCAGAATTTCTGAAACTAGAATGGCACTTAAATATCATCTAGAAACACAGCAAAGTATTACCACTACGTAGTGATCTTATAAGTGATTATTATTTCTATCCTTCTGCTTTTGTGTTTTTCCAAGTTTTATGCTATCAACATTTGAAAATGTGCCCTGCAGGTTATTTCCTCTCATTTAAGTCATACAAACCAGGGTTGGTATTTCTCCAACCAAAAGATGATCAATAAAACAGTTCCACAACTTCATGGAAAGTAATGAAGGTATTTTTATAATTACGAACAAGATAATCTGGCCCAACCCTCTCCTCTAAAAGGAGGGAAAAAACTGAACTCAGAGAGAGAAAATGACTTAGGAAAAGGTTATAACTCCTACGGTCTTGTTCACACTTGTTAGATGGCTTTAGGAAGGTCAAAGCAAAGCCTTCCCTAGACTCCTACCTATGGTCTTTTCCACTTCGTTACTTCACATTACCAAAAGTCCAGCTATCAAGCCTATTTGATTGCATATTAATGCATTTTACAAATATTAAATTCAGTGCCTACTTGATCAGGCCCTGATAACTTTAAATGGTGAAAAGTGCAAAGACAGAGAGAGAAAGAACAAAACAGAGCTATAATAAAATGACTAATGAGGTCAGGGAAGGTTTCTGAGAAGGTGACATTTAAGCTGCAACTTGAGTGAAATGTCAATACAACAAAAGAACACTGGCATCTCTTAAGATACTACATATATATATACACACATATACATATACTTATAAAAAATTTTTCCCCACAACCCTAAGTCGGAGCATCCTGGACATAGCCCCCCAACCCCTACATTAGCCATCTTTTTGATGCTAGTAGCCCAGGAAAGGGAAGGCTTTCTTTGTGTGTTTAATAACTTCAGGATTGGAATCGCGGTATGGGGTGGATGCCACAACTCAGTCTGACAGGTCCAAGAGCTCAAAATACGACTTCTGACTGAGTTCCTCCTCCATTATTATTCTTGTCCTTTGGCCCTAAAGCCCTTGCCAGAGATTGGCTAAGAATAGGCCCGCCTCTAGCTCAGGATTCGCCGCGAACTGCAGGAACCCCTCCCCCTCCCCCTCATTATTTGCTACTCCTAGGTAAGTCCCGCCTCTCCATGGAAAAGATTGGCTGCGTGGCTCCCAGCGCGTTAGCGCCTGCTGAGAGTCTGCGCCGCCAGAGACTTGGAGAGGTGCGGTTCTGACAACAATGGCTGTCACGGCGTTTGCTGCGCGAGTGCGGCTAGGCGTGTGGGGCGTTAGGGCCATGCAGGCCCGAGGCTTCAGCTCCGAACGGGTACGCTGGCAGGAGTATCCGTTGTCCCATCCCTGAGCGCGGATCCCATCTCTTCGCACCTTTACCGATGTTCTCGTCTCTCTCCGCAGTCAGAGGACTCCCGCGCGGGTTCGATCCGGGAGGCCGGTGGGGCCTTCGGAAAGAGAGAACAAGCTGAAGAGGAACGATACTTCCGGTGAGGCCCACGGAACCCCGAATCCAGTCCGAGATCTCTCAGGGCCTTCGGATCCTACTTAAACTTCCAGTCCCCCTACCCTTCCCTCCCTGGTGCCCTAGGGGCGCCCATCCCCCAATAGAACTCGCAGGACCTGTACTTAAGTTACCCCTCACACTTGAGGTCACGACTGTCGCCACTTATAGGACGCTCCCCTGCCAAATAGTCCAGAGGCCCTTTTGGGGGCCTAATGCCATTTCCATCCGCGTGTCTCCAAAATTCTCAAACCGTGGCTCAACTCTTCCTGAATCATTTACCATGCCCACCCAGGGAATTCTCCCTTGGTCGTGCGAAGTGGCTTCCAGATTCTTCCAAGAGTGTCTAGATCCCACTGCCCAATATTTGCAGACCTTCTGAGCCTGCTTTCCGTGGCCCTCACCCACTCCTTAACCCCTCTAAATTCATTTTTCTCCTCCACATGGATGAACTCCCTGACTCTTCAGACCCTCAGCCATTTCTAGACCCTCATGCGTCTCCATTTCGGCCAGAGTGAGTGGGTCACAGGAGCTGGTGGCAGCTGCTTTTGGTTGGAATCCTCCTCCCGCGCTTCTTGGAGACTTTTGCCCTGCCTCGCCCAGCCCAGCCAGCCCAGCCCAGCCCAGCCCAGCCCAGCGTCTGGGCTGGATAGATTTCTCTCCTGCATAAGAGTGGAGAACAGGCTGAACCTAGCAAGTCTTTCCCACCCCTTAGTTATCCTTTTCTGACTTCTACCCCCAGTGGGGAGCAGCTTGGAACTAATCTTCTGTTTGTCCTTTGGTCTATCTTTTCACTTCTGCCCTTTCTTACTCACTCTTAAGAATTATCACCATGGGCGCACTTGGGTGGCTCAGTTAAGCATCAGACTCTTGGTTTTTGGCTCAGGTCATGATCCCCCAGTTTGTGGGTTCAAGCCTGGCATCCGGCTGTGCACTGACAGTGTGGAGCCTGCTTGGGATCCTATTTCTCTCTCTCTCTCAAAATACATAAACTTAGAAAAAAAATTATCACCGGGGCACCTGGGTGGCTCAGTCGGTTAAGCGTCCGACTTGGGCTCAGGTCATGATCTCACAGCTTGTAAGTTTAAGCCCCGCGTCAGGCTCTGTGCTGACAGCTCGGAGCCTGGAGCCTGCTTCAATTCTGTATCTCCCCCTCTCTCTCTCTGTCCCTACCCTGCTTGTGCTCTCTGTGTCTCATAAATGAATAAATGTTAAAAAAAAAAAAAAAAAAAAGATTATCACCATGCCAAACCAGAGAGCCAAGGCAAAGCCCTTAGGGACCATCTAATTGGGCCTCCACATTTTACGTTAAGGAAAACCGAGGCCCAAATGTAGCCAAAGCAACATTTGAATGTCCCTTCTTGAGACCTAAATTGAGCTGCCAATACTTTTTTTTCTTTACCCTTCATTTTGGCCTTTTCAGTGAGCCATGCATTTCCCTATGCGAAGAAAGCCCCCTAGATAAATTGAGATAGGACATGGGTATTTGTCCTTTAACAATACCCCTTTGTCCCTACATCCCTCCTTTTGCTCTTTTTTTCCACAAAAAAAGGGATTCTGGTCTCTGGGTGGTTCCTGTCGTGAGGTGTTGGGGACTTAATGTCACACCACTCTGGAGTTTTCTAAAGAGAAATCTGAAAGGAATAACTCACAAACGATGGAATTTCAGGCACTGGCACCAGGATAATGGAATCATTTGGTCATCTCCTAAAGATGGATATATCCCGAGATGGAGTATTCTATCACTGGTGGGGTTTAGGATAGAAGAGGGTGACCAGCCAGACTCCAATGGGATTGGGACTGCTGTTCTTTGCCTTAGGTATTGTGGGTTATGCTTAGAGATCTCTGCGGGATGAAGGATTGGGATTAAACACAGCCACTGTGTCCTTGTAGAGCACGCACTAGAGAACAACTAGCAGCCTTGAAGAAACACCATGAAGATGAGATCAGTCATCATATAAAGGAGATTGAGCGTCTGCAGAAAGAAATTGAGCGGCACAAGAAGAAGATTAAACATCTCAAACGTGATGAGGAGGAAGATGATTAAATGCACACAGTTCCCATAGAATGGCTATGTATTGTTGCTCACTTCTATGTAAACATAGTCCTGGTTTTATTAAATATCTGTGTGCTGCCAACAGATTACAATAAATTATCATCAGTGAATTGTGTCGAATGCCTTCTTCCACTGTCTGGAAAGGGGTAAGAGAGACATACTACTGGACTGCTAAAATGAATCAGACAGGGTACCTGCAATAGGGAACTCAAACAGCACAGTGTGATAAGTGCTATGCAGTTTATGGGGCAGGGGGCTGTGACACAAGGAAATTCCCTCTTCCTTTCTGGTACTAGTCAGAGGTGTTCAGAGAAAGCCTCTTGAAAAACAAACCCTAATCCAAGACCTGAGGTTAAGAGCAGCCTGGAAAACAGGAATGATAGGATATCATTCAAGGCACCATCAGTCCATTTTGCATTTATAAAATGATTAGAAAGGGGTACCTCGCTGGCTCAGTCGGTAGAATGTGCTATTCTTGATCTCAGGGTCATATGTTCAACCCCCATGTTGGGTGTAGAGCTTACTAAAAATAAAAATTAGAAGGCACCTGAGTGGGTCGGTTGGTTAAGCATCTGACTTCAGCTCAGGTCATGATCTCATGTGAGTTAGAGTCCTGCATCAGGTGAGTTCAAGCCCTGCTTCAGGTGAGCCCCACTTCTCTCTCTTTCCCTTCCTCCCTCCCCCTCTGCCCCTTACTCACTTGCACTGTCTCTCAAAAAAAAATAAAAATTAGAGAACTCTTCATATGAGCTAGTTACCTCTTGTTCTAATTAGCCTTGTACAAATTGAAAGAACTGGAATTAGAAATTATGTTTTGCCTACGGTCACTCAGTATTGTGGAGTTGAGGTTTCCAAGTTAGTTAATACCAGAGAAGCAGAATTATTTCTTAGGTTATATTTTGCTTTGCTGAGGGGCTCTTGATTCAGATTTGACCATAAGGCTTGTTTAAATTATTATACAGGGACGCCTGGGTGGCTCAGTCGGTTAAAGCGTCCGACTTCAGCTCAGGTCACGATCTCGCGGTCCGTGAGTTCGAGCCCCGCGTCGGGCTCTGGGCTGATGACTCAGAGCCTGGAGCCTGCTTTCAATTCTGTGTCTCCCTCTCTCTCTGCCCCTCCCCCATTCATGCTGTGTCTCTCTCTGTCTCAAAAATAAATAAACGTTAAAAAAAAAAATTTTTTTTTTAAATTATTATACAAATGAGTGGTGCGACTCCTCCAGGCCAGAAGAATAACATTTGGGACCAATATCAACACCTTTCCAATTCGCCAGTTTAATAGATCATTTGCCCCAGAATTGTGATGAGTCTTTTGTTGCAAGACTCTATTACAAAAAAGGCTTTAAAGCCATTGAATGGTAAGTTTGGACTAGTCATTGACCCTGCCCTTGAAGAAAAGTCACTAGATGTCTGTTTCCAAAACACATGTCCATTGCTACTGCTGGTGAAAAGTTTATAGACACTCCTGAGATGTGAATGCTGAGATTCAATTGGCCAGCAATAAAATTACCTCAAAGATGCAGTACAAAAAGTGATCATAAGTCACATGCCTTTTTTTTTTTAACTTTACAACACTACAAAATTTGAAAAGTTAAAAAAAAAAATTAGTTGAGGAAAAAGTAACATCTTCCATTTTGCACTTTATGACCCTCTTCCCCAGCCCAGGCTTACGAAATCCCCTAAGTTCATAGATGATAGTGCTTTTGTGACTTGTGATCAATAATTGCCTTATTGGGAGTGATGTTCCATCTACACTCACTTAGTATACCATCTGCTCTTGACATTTATTTTTATTTATTTTTGAGAGAGAGGGAGGCAGAGAATCCCAAGCAGGCTCCGCGCCATCAGCTCAGAGCCCGACATGGGGATCGAACCCACAAACCGTGAGATCATCACCTGAGCTAAAATTAAGAGTCAGATGCTTAACCAAATGAGCCACTCAGGTGCCTCCACATTTATTTCTATTTTAAATTAAAGTCACTCTAATGATTGGATAAAACAAGCAAAAAGTTGAAACTTTGAAGTGAAGATGAAAAGCAAGCTCGAATTCTTAGAAAGATAAAATGAATAATTTTTGGAGCAGCTTAATTTAAAAGTACCTGAACTTTATGAAAATGGTAACTCATGGTCTTTTTGTTGAGACGTATCTTTGGTTAATTTTTCTATCATGCTATAATAAAAGTAAGATAAATATTGTTTAAAATACATTTAAAAAATACATTTTGAATACATTTATTTTTTTGTGCTAGAACCATTTTAATGTAATTATATATATCTGCCAAATCCAGGAAGAAAAAGTTTATGCATATATAACTTTTCCAGTTAACATCTGCAAGCATAAATGACAATGATCACAGTCTATAAATTCATCAGGGTCAGAGCAATTGACCAATGTCTCCATACTGCTAGACTTACCAACAGTAAATTACAGATGAATTAATGTCCTGTTTCTCTTCTCTCATTCTCCTTGTCCAGAGATATTTTGTTGTAAAGTTTCAGTGCAGCTCACCTCCAGCCAAAGGCAATCTTTTTAGGTAAGTACTCAGTTGCTCTGAATTTGCTTATAATTATAACCTACTTAATCACAGAGGAATGTCTGTAGAGGTGGAGTTCAAGGTTGCATACAACAACAGGAAATCCCAGTTTTGAAGTTTAGCACAGATTAAAAACCACAGATGCACCATTTATATAAGACACACACTGATTGTCTCCTAAACTACATATTGACTCCTTATGAACATTATTTTTAAAACAAAGTAGTGCATCTGGGACAATCAGTCGCACAATTCACACAGCCCTGAAAAGTTTTTCAGTGCCAACTACCAATTGGTCATGAAACATGAGTGAGCTTGAGACACTTCATTCCTAAGATTCAACCATGGATTGGCTAAAACATTGGAACGCCTCTGCTTAAGAAGGCTATGTCCTTCCCTCCTTTCCCTCACAATTTAGTTTTGTTTATTTTTGGTGGTGTTTGGTTGCACATGGCTAGAATGCTTTTGGTCACTTTGCAAATCAGGAAAACAAATGACCTAAAACTATGACAGGATCTTAAGTAGACTGGTTTGTCCATTTCAGGTTGCTGGTTGCTGGTGGCCCCTCTAAGGCCCTTCATTTTTCCTTCTATGCCTCCCCGAACATTGATTAGAAGATGAGTCTGAGCATCATCCCATCTAACTCTTTTAACCAATGCCTGGCTAAACCTGGAATGTCCAGCCCAGTATATTTAAAAATCGCCCACAAAAAGGTTCTACGGATCTTCACAAAACCTGGTATTTCCATGGGGATGTCTGATCTTTATATTCCAAGCAGTCAGCATTGAAGTTAAGCTTCCAGGAGGCAGTTTGGTCCTTATGATCCAAACAATCAGTGGTTGAGTTAAAATCCAAGCTTGAAGCTCCATATTCCTGGGTGGAAAGAGAAGCTGGGGACTGATTGAGATGGCTGTTGACCGCATTGGTACCAGGGGCTGAATGTGGCCCCTGGTCCAGGAAGCTGGTGATGTATATAGGGGTCAAATAAGATCCACAGTCCATGTCCCCAAAGTAGGAAGCTGAGCCAGCATATCTTGACTATAACCCGAAGCCTGAGTATAGGTCATGGGACAGGACCTCTGCATGCAGGAAGAGGAAGTGGACAAGGGATCTGACAGTGGGGAGATGGAAGCTGGGCTCCAGATAGACACAGGAGCACTGCTGCTGGAAATGGCCAGGACTGAGGTGCTAGAGGGGGTAGCAAATTGGCCACTCATTCCACTCTCTGAACTTACCTCCCGAGCTGGAGAGGTCTTCTTTTTCGCAGGTGTCACTTTGTTTTGACCTCCATTCTGCTGCTGCTGCTGCTGCTGCTGTTGGCGGCACTTAGCTCTTCGATTCGTAAGCCATACCCGGGTAGCTCACCGAGGGGCGCAGCAAGAACATGCCCAAAGTGATCAGACTCAGTCCGTTGACTGCGTAAGGCGGTTGCTTAAGATAAGACATCATGCCAAGGTTGTTTGGAGGCGCGAAATCGGCCCAAATCGGGGGGGACCCAGCCAGAAGGTCTCGCTTCGCTGGGGGTGGACAGATTCAGGGTCCTTAGTGTGTGGGTTTGGAGCGGTTGAACTATGGGCAAAGCAAACAAACAAACAGAGGTGCTGGTTTACTGCTTCACAGGCACAGCTTTTCCACGTTCCACCACTAACTTAGAAAGCTTAAATATATTTGTTTAAATATATCTTTGTTGGGGCGCCTGGGTGGCTCAGTCGGTTAAGTGGCCGACTTCAGCTCCGGTCATGATCTCACCTCTGATGAGTTCGAGCCCCACGTCAGGCTCTGTGCTGACAGCTCAGAGCCTGAAGCCTGCTTCAGATTCTGTGTCTCCCTCTCTCTCTGCCCCTCCCCTGCTTGTACCCTGTCTCTCTCTCTCTCTCTCTCTCTCAAAAATAAATAAATGTTAAAAAAATTAAATATATCTTTGGTAAAATCCTCAGATAATTTATATATGAACCAGTAACCATAGACACGTAGCACAGGTCATAAGATTCCCCAGAAGTACCCCAGATGTTTCTTAGAATTTGGAAAATACTCCAGCAGGGGTTCTTAAAGTGCTTGCAGGCCAGCATCAGCATCACCTGGGAGCTTGTAAGAAATGCAAGTTCTCAAGCCCCTTCACAGACCTGCTACACTGAGGGTAGGACCTAGAAATCTGTTCAACAAGCTTCCCAAGTGATTCTAATGTCCACTGAAGTTTGAGGGCCACTGTACAAGTAGCTTCTCATGATATTTGCTGGCATTCTTGGGCATAGGACATTTTTATAAAGGCAGATTACTAAGTATAACTACATATATCGAATACAGATCTTCATATGAATCCTGTTTCAGGATAAAAATAAAGATATGTTAAAATTATTCTTGTACAAAACATGTTGACATTTTTAGAGCATAGCATTCCCTGGAATAAAATCACTTTTGTTTACAAGTAACAGAAAACCAACACAAGCTGGCTTAAGGAGGAGAAAAAAAGAGTGATTTTTTTTTTTTAAAGAACAGGGGCTATTGTCTCAGAATCACAACAAACCTTAAACAAACGAAACTCAGGAAAGGCAGGGACCAGAGAAACTCAGAACTGCAGGAGCAGATCTATCGAAGCAGCTTCCTCACCATCTGTGTCAGTGCCTTTTTTTTCTTTTTGAGATTTCTATGGAATTTTGTACAATGAAGTTCTTTAACAATAGCACAACAGTTTATATTTATGAGCACTTCACAATTATTTGTTCATTAAATCTTGTGATATTTCTGGGAAATAGACCCACGCCGTTAGTTTACTTTTATAAGCAAAGTAACCAAAGCAGGGAATCGTGAAGTTTCTCCAAGCCACACAGCCAGGTTTCTGCTGAGCAAGGACTTTCCTTCAGAGCACCTGCTCCCACGAACTTAAGCTGTAGTCCCAGTGTAGTGGTTCAACTGCCTGTTAAGTTAGTTCCCCCCTCAATGTGGGACAGGTTGGGGGAGTGCCCGGATATCTGGGAATGGTTGGTTAAGGTGAAGGCTCCTGAAAGTAAATGTAGAAGTGCCAGTGGTTGGCGTTGGCATTGACATTAACATTTGGGCTGTATCATGCATCCCATCAGTATGTCAGTGCGTGCCTATATGACACAAACACACGTTTGCAATAGAGTCTAGTTTGAGATTTTCACATCAGTAAGTCTAAAGTTGTAATTCCCAACCTGGGCAGCACATTGAAATACCTGAGAGCTTTAAAATTAAGTCAAAGTCTCAGAACCAATTAAATCCAAATATCTGAGATGGGGGTGTGAGCTTGGATATTTTCAAAATTCCCCTTTTTTCCAATATGTGGCCACAGTTAAGAATCACTGGTATAAAGGATCCTGCAGATCTGGTGGTATGGTTGGGCAGATTGTTCACTGGATAAGGACACCTAACTGAAGGGACCAAGGAAGACTAAAATTCAGCCCACACCCTGCTCACCAAGCAGTGTCCTCTTGGTTAGGGGTGGCATCTATTCTGAAAGAGTCACCTTTTAACTAATTCCCACAAAGAGGACCCTGGGTCATTCCACTATTCTTGAATGTGCATTACTGTATATTCTACATATGCCATTTTCAGATTTTAAAAAGTGTATTCAGGAGTGCCTGGGTGGCTCAGTCAGTTGAGCATCCAACTTCAGCTCAGGTCATGATCTCATGGGTTGTGAGTTCAAGCCCTGTCTCAGGCTCTGTGCTGACAGCTCGGAGCCTGGAGCCTGCTTCAGATTCTGTGTCTCCCTCTCCGCCCCTCCCGTGCTCACACACTCTTTCTCTCTCTCTTCCTCTCAAAAATAAATAAAACATTAAAAAAAAAAAAGTACCCCTTTGAAAATGTATTCATTAAAAATTATATTTAGCATCTGCTACCTGGTGGACACTTGGCATACATGGGGTACACAACTACAAAATAATCACAGCTCCTGTCTTTTTTTTTTTTTTTTTTTGGATAAGCTGTATGCCCAACATAGCGCTCAATTCACTGACCTGGAGATCAAGTGCCACATGTTGTGCTGACTGAGCCAGGCAGACACCCCACAGCTCCTGTCTTTATGGAACCCACAGCCTGTTGGGAAAAACAAGTGGCTAAACAATATGAGAAGTGTTCTAATGGGAGTGTGTGCAGAATGCTGGAGGAATGACACTGCTCAGGACACTTTGACAAGGCTCCAAACAGCCTCCCATATGCCACTGGCCCGGGCACCATTGAATCTGCCAGATCATATGACCCAAGTGGCAGAGCAGCCTGCATGGCAGCCTGGCCTTCTCTCTTGCTCTTATCCCCACGCGTAAGTAGCAGCTTTTCAGGTTTTTCAATAAATGGGTTGGAGTAATACACTCAAATGGGGAATGTTGCCTCCAAACTCCAGAGTTCCACTAGGTGTTACGCCTCTTTCCTCATCGTAGGAGGGGACAGATGAAACACCTTATCCTTCATCTTAGAAGGGGTAGCACAACATGCCACACATCATTGGATCCCTAGAGATTTCACAAAGATAGAAGGCCCCAGAATTTTTGTCAGATTTATTTTCCACCCTCTGACACACAGATGACTTTCCAATAAGTCTAGAGTAGTTGCTACTTCTTGCTCACTAGGGCCCATTAGCACGATGTCATCAATGTCATGGACCAGGGTGATGTCTTGTGGAAGGGAAAGGTGATCGTAATGGCCTGAATGTCTGTGTCCCCCAAAATTCATATGTTGAAATCAGACCCCCTAATGTGATGGTATTAGGAGGTGGGGCCTTTGGGACATGATTAGGTCATGATGATGGAGCCCTCGTGAATGGGATTAGTACCTTTATAAAAGTGACCCCAGATGTGAGCTCAAGCCCCACATTGGGCTCTGCACTGGGCATGAAGCCTATTAAAAAAAAAAAAAAGTGACCGGATCTTTCACTCTCTGCCATGTGAGGATACTATGAGAAGTCTGCCAGTCAGCAACCCAGAAGAGGGATCTCATCAGAACCTATTCATGCTGGCAATCTGATCCTGGACTTCTAGCCCCCAGAACTGTGAGAAATAAATTTCTGTTTTTTATAAGCCACCCAGTTATGGTACTTTGTTACAGCAGCCTGAATGGGCTAAGACAGTGATCAATTGTCCTGTGAACCAAATTTTGACATAGAGTTGAAGAATGGATATATTCCTGAGGCAGAACAGTGAGGGTATATTGCTGGCCTCAGGATTCTCCAGAGAAACAGAACCGACAGCATGTATAGGCTATATAGAAGTGATTCAGAGATTATGGTGGCTGAGAAGTCCCATGATCTGCCATCTGCAAACTGGAGACCCAGAAAAGCCAGTGGTATATTCTCGTCCAAGATCAAAGACCTGAGAATCAAGAAAACCAACAGAGTAAGTTTTAGTGCAAGGGCAGAAGACCTATGTCCCACCTCAAGTAGTCAGGACAATGAGAAAAAATTCTCCTTTCCTCTGCCTTTTTGTTTTATTTGGGACCTCAGTGGATTAGACGGTGTCCATCCACATGGGGAAGGGCAATCTGCTTGACTCAGTCTACTGAGTAAAAGCTAATCTCCTCTGGAAACACCCTTACAGACTCACCTAGAAATAACATTTAGCCAAATATCTGGGTGCCCTATGGTCCAGTCCAATTGACCCATTAAGTTAGCCACCACACCAGCTGAAAGCAAACTGTTTCTTGTGGTCCTTATCGACAGGTATGAAGAGAAAAGCATTTGCCAGGTCCATAGTTCCATACCAGATAACAGGGAATGTGTTCATTTGTATCCCTATGTTCATCCTTTTCTTACCCCACATTGTAGGGAAAGTGACATTAGAAGCAATTAGCCGAAGAAGAAGAAGAAGAAGAAGAAGAAGAAGAAGAAGAAGAAGAAGAAGCAGCAATTAGCCAAGCTCACTACATTTCTTAGTTTGACAAGAATGTTCAAAAGTATCATACATACTGTCACTAGATCATTGCTTCTTATAAGTAGTTGATTAAGAATATCTGATGGTGAGAGCACCTGGCTGGAGCACACAGCTCTTGATCTCAGGGTTGTGGGTTCAAGCCCCATGTTGAGTGTAGAGAATACTTAAAATCTTGGGGTGCCTGGGTGGTTCAGTCAGTTAAGTGTCCAACTCTTGATTTGGGCTCAGGTCATGATCTCACAGTTTGAGTTCGATCCCCACGTTGGGCTCCATGCTGTCAGTGTAGAGCCTGTTTGGGATTCTCTCTGTCTCCTTCTCTCTCTGCCTCTCTCCTGTTTGCATGCATGCACACACTCTCTCCCTCTCTCAAAATAAATAAAAGAACTTAAAAAAAATAACAGAAAATATTTTAAAAAGTACCTGATACTGGCATTTTTAATATCTTTATTGCCAGATCATACCATAGACTATCAGTGCTATCTTTACTACCAGAAATAGAGCCATTAGTGTCTTTTAAGTCTAATAAGAGTAGAAGAGCCAATTCCAGAGCCCCCAGAATCAATTCTGAAACTCCTTAAATTTCTGTTCTTCTAGAACCACTCTCAGTACCAAAATCTGTATCAGTCAGGGTTCTCCAAAGAAACAGAACCAATAGGATCAATTATGGAGGCTGGCAAGCCCCAGTGTCTGCAGTCACAAGCTGGAGACCCAAGATGGTATAGTTTCAGTCCAAGTCCAAAAGCAGGAAAAACTGCTATTCCAGCTCAAGTCACCTAGGCAGGAGAAAATGCCCTCTTATTTGTGGGAAGATCAACTATTTTGTTTTATTCAGGCCCTCAACAATACTACTCTACCTATTCAATATTAATCTTATCCAGAAACACCTTCACAGACATCCAGAATAATGTTTCACCAAATGTCCAGCCACCCAGACAAGTTGAAACCTAAAATTAACCATCACACCTCCCTTGCTAAGCTATAATTGCCCGTGCGGCCTGTAGTGCTCTGCTTGTTTGGTGACTTCTCCAAGCTGTCTTTGCAATAACTGCATTCCTTGTCATGGTGGTCCCTGACATCTCTATTCCTCAGCGATCAGCCAGTGACCTAACAAAGATTTCTCTTTCTTTTACTTTTTAAATGTTTATTTATTTTTGAGAGGAGGGGAAGGGGCAGAGAGAGGTGGGGACAGAGGATCTGAAGCAGGCTCTGTGCTGACAGCAGAGAGCCTGATGTGGGGCTTAAACCCATGAACCATGAGATCATGACCTGAGCCAAAGTCAGATGCTTAACTAAGCCATCCAGGTGCCCCAAGATTTCTTTTTTTTTTTTTAATGTTTATTTATTTATTTTGAGGGGGGGAGGGGCATCAAGAGGGGAAGAGAGAATCCCAAGTAGGCTCTATGCTGTCAATGCAGAGCCCAACATGGGGCTCAATCCCACAAACTGTGAGAACGCGACCTGAGCCGAAATCAAGAGTTGGGCACTTAACCAACTGAGCCACGCAGGTGCCCCCAAAGATTTCTTTAAACACTGAAATTTAAACAGCCTCTTTCTGTGTTAAGCAGTCCCCTGATTATTGTATATGGCTTGTTAGATTCCAGCATTCCAAAAAAGTTTATTCTGACCATCTCTGCCAGCTTAGTGGCTGTTTCAGTGGACAGAACAATTCCTCTAGCTCTCAACTCTACCATTTTTTATCATTGAGATGCTTTTTAAAAATGGATAATTCTGGGGTATCTGGGTGGCTCAGGTTGTGATTTCATGGTTTGTGAGTTCAAGCCCCCCATCGCGCTCTGTGCTAACAGTGTGGAGGAGCCCGCCTGGGACTCTCTCTCTCCCCCTTTCTCTGTCCTTCCCCTGCTCATGCTCTCTCTCTCTCTCTCAAAACAAATAGATAAACTTTTTTAAAAAATGGAAAAATTCTAACTTCTACCCTAGACATCATGAATTAGAATATTGAGGAAAGGTCCAGTAATCTGCATTTTTTTTCAAAGTTTATTTATTTATTTTGAGAGACAGCAAGCACATGAGGAGGGGAGGGGCAGAGAGAGAGGGAGAGAGAGAATCCCAAGCAGGCTCCGTGCTGTCAGGGCTCAAACTCATGAAACGTGAGGATCATGACCTGAGCCAAAACCAAGAGTCAGACGCTTAACCAACTGAGCCACCTGGGCGCCCCCAGTAATCTGCATTTTAACACAGCTATTGATCTGGGCTATGACTCAGATCTAACAAGAGTCTACTTTGCAAATTTCCAATTCTTGGAAAACACTCAGACCCAGCTTGAGTCAGACAATCCCATTTAGTCTAAAAGGCCAAGGCCAGGAGAGTATGATTATGGCCCACTGTTGTATGTATGGGATAGTTGCCATAGGTGGAATTGCGAGCCAGGCAGATATTTCAAGAGTTGTCTGCTGCGGTCATTAACTCAAAGACCCTGATGAAATCTATTCTGAATGTTTCTTTGTCAACTTAATCACTATGTTCTTATGCCTAGTGTATCTTCCTCCATCTTCCTAAAGGGACTGAGGTCAGAAGATTCTGGCATTGTCAACAGTTTTCTTTTCTTTTTTTAATGTTTATTTTTGAGAGAGAGAGAGAGAGAGACAGAGAGAGACAGAGAGTGAGTGGGGAGGGGCAGAGAGAGGGAGATACAGAATCCGAAGCAGGCTCCAGGCTCTGAGCTGTCAGCACAAGAGCCCGACGCAGGGCTTGAACTCATGAACCACAAGATCATGACCTGAGCCAAAGTCAGACACTTAACCGACTGAGCCACCCAGGCACTCCTCTTTTTTTCTTTTTTAGAGAGAGAGAGAGCACAAGCAAGGGAGAGGGGCAGAGGGAGAGAGAGAGAGAAAGGGTGAGAGAGAGAATCTCAAGCAGGCTCCATCCTCAGGGTGGAGCTCAACACAGGGCTCAATCCCACAGCTTGGGATCATGACCTGAGCCAAAATCAAGAGTTGGACGCTCAACTGACTGAGCCACCCATGTGCCCCACCATCATTTTTCTGATTTCGGAAATGTTCCTCTGGTTGATGCCTCCAAGTTTCTCATTCCATTCTCCACATCTGTCACCCAAAAAACAAAAGTTATTTAGTTCTTGGGAGACGGATGTAATGAATTGAAAATCACCTGCTCTGTGAAACAGTAAGATTCTTCTAGGAGTATACAAATTATTTACTGAATGTTTACTATGTTCCAGGCACCGTGCTAGGTGCCAAAATACAACAGAAAACCAGACAAGGTCCGCCTTCATGGAGTTGCCATAATGTAAGAAAGGCAAAAGTTAAACAAGTTCATACGTTAAGTGGAAGAAAAGTAAAGCAGGGTAAAGGGATATAAAATGGCTGAAATTTAATTATTTTATATAGTGCGATCAGATAAGTTTGTCACCTTATGGAGTCACCTGTGACCTGATAAGAGATAGGACTAAAGAAGAATATAAAAACAGGGGCACCTGGCTGGCTTAGTTGGTAGAGCCTGCAACTCTTGATCTCACAATGATTTCAAGCCCCATACTGGGCACAGAGATTACTTAAAAAAATAAATAGGGGTGCCTGGGTGGCTCAGTTGGTTGAGCATCTGACTTTGGCTCAGGTCATGATCTCACAGTTCATGGGTTCAAGCCCCACATCAGGCTCTCTCCTGTCAGCACGGAGCCTGCTCCTGATCATCTGTCTCCCTCTCTCTCTGCTCCTCCCCCACTCATTCTCTCCCTCTCTCTCTCTCTCAAAAATAAACATTTAAAAAATGTTTAAAAAAATAAATAATTTATGAAAAAAAATAACTTAAGCTATGAAGATACAGAGCAAAGCTGAAGTCTAACGGCAAAGGCAAAGGCTTTGAGACAATAGCGGCTTAACATGGTCAAAGCAGGGACCCCTGGGTGGCTCAGTCGGTTGAACGTCTAACTTTGGCTCAGGTCATGATCTCACAGTTCGTGGGTTCGAGCCCCGCATCAGGCTCTGTGCTGACCTCTTGCTCAGAGCCTGGAGCCTGCTTCAGATTCTGTGTCTTCTTCTCTCTCTGCCCCTCCCCCGTTCACGCTTTCTCTCACTCTGTTTCTCAAAAATAAATAAATGTAAAAACAAACAAACAAAAAAAACCATGGTCAAAGCAAAGTAGCCAGTACAGCTGGAGCAGATTAAGTGAGGGGAGTGAGAAACTGGTGATATTGCACATCTGGTAGCAAAATTTCCACCTCTGAACATAGCATTTGTTGTTGTTGTTGTTGTTGTTGTTGTTGTTGTTGTTGTTTCTTACATTCCATTTGGTTTTGTAAAAATGGGCTCACTTTGGCCTGGTCTTATTAAAAAAACCAAACACCCAAAGTTAATGGGCACAGAACTAAATGAGGTAGTTACAAGAGCCTGGAGAGTAAGACGAGAAACCCTGGCTCTAATTCCCACTCTGCCACTACCTTACACTTTGACCTTGAGCAAGGGTGTGTTTGAGCAAGAGTGAACAAGAATAGAAGCAAGTGAAGGTGAAAGGGAAGGCACAGAACCATCATAGGGCTTTGAATACCATGTTAAAGAATCTTGACCTTGTCCAGAGGTTTCAAAGGCAGGTTCCTACAGAGGCTAGACCTCTAGTGTGAGTCAAGTGGTCTATGTGTTATTATTATGGAAACTGAGAACTGGAGGAGACATGCCCAGCTACTTAGACCTGCTGATAGCACCAGGAATGCAGGCCCAGTGTTAACACATCTTACATGTTTTCAAAGGTAATTCACAAATTGGGAGATTTTACATAAAATCTCCTACTTTTTATTTTTATTCTGAAATTTTAAAATTATTTTTAAATCTCCTAATTTTTATTTTTTTTTAATGTTTATTTATTTTGAGAGAGAGAGTGAGCACACGAGTGGCGAAGGGGGAAAGAGACAGGGAAAAAGAATGCCAAGCAGAGTCCACAGTCAGTGCACAGCCTGATGTAGGACTCGAACTCATGAACCATGAGATCATGACCTGAGCGGAAGTCAAGAGTCAGATGCTTAACCAACAGAGCCACCCAGTCGCACCTCCCCTCTCTAAGGGATTTTTTTTTTTTAGTTACAAACATAATACATCTTGTCATTATTAAAAACATTTAAAGAACTGTATAAAGAATCTTATAATTTCTCTATCCCGCCTCCACTTCAGAGGTAACTGGATGCTAACAGTTTGTTTCAAACTGTTTATCTTTCCAGACAGTTTTTGCCTCTGTGTAATCATATGATATCTATGAGATTATTCTATATATATCATTTGCAACTTGTTTTTTGTTTTAACATTAAAACCTGCACACCTTTTCATTTCACACAGAGCTGCCTCCTGTTTCTTTGCAGCAAAATGTTCCATTGTGTGGGTGAATCTGTTTCTTACTTTAACCAATCCGCTTTGATGGGTATTTTGAGCGCTTCCACTCTGACACTTTTGCAACAACAGAACACCTAACAGGAGGAATACCAGCTTAGGGCAGAAAGCCTGAAAAACATTAGAAAACACAAAATGGGATAGATATCATTTCGTGTTATTTCTTTTTTACCTTTGTACTTCCCTGTATTTTCTAAATTTTCTCCAATAATATATGTCATTTATAACTTGGACGGGAAACACATAAACCAAAATCAAATGTTCATTAAAAAGAAGAAAAGGAAAAGGAAAGAAACGAAAAGCCAACAGAGTAGTACCCGCCCCCTTCCGCGAAGGCGGAGCCAGGCGGAGGGAGGGGCGGGCGGGCAGGGCCTGCACCAATCAGAGCTCGGTTGATAGGTAGAGTCAGGAGATTTGGAGCTACTCCCCGCCCCACAAACCGCCTCCGGGCTTGATTTCCTAAACCAACCTGGAAACCCGCCTGGGCCTAACCAGTGCGCAGTTGCGCAGCTGGTATTGGCTGCCATATAACCGCGCCCATCTTCCTGCTCATTGGCTGCCGCGGTTTACGAAAGAGGAGCCTGTTGCTGAGTGAAAAGAAGTGCTGTAGCTTTTTCTAGGGTGAGATGTTAGGACTGTAACCGTCTTGGGTGACTTTGGGTCAAAAAAGCAATGATACTAACCACATTTATTCACTTCCTGCTAAGTGCCAGTCTCCGTGCTCCAAAATTCTAAATGTTAATGGTTAAACCACCTTTCTTGAACACCCACTATCTGTCAGTCACTGAGTCAGATATGTTAAAATAAGAACAGTAACAAAATAAATAATAATTACGGTTTGTTGAGCGCTTGGTCTGCATCAAGCCTTGTTAAGGAATTTGTATGCATTAGCTCACGTCCCCACAGCAGCCCCTGTGGAGGTAAACTTGATTGCCCCATTTTACACAGCAGGAAACTGAGTTTCAGAGAAGTGACATGACTTGCCTAGGTTCACACAGCTGGGAAGGGTTAGAACTGGAAACTTGAACTCCGATATCCTGAGTCCACGTCCAACTTATTTTGGGGACGGAATGGGTACAGACTCAGTAGGAAGAGATGGGACGGGATGGTGGCAAGATGCTGGAAACATTACTCCAAGCACAGGCCTCGGGGTGACTGAAAATGGACAATGGGATGTGTAGAGCTTCTAGGAGTGGAGAGAGGGAGGGGAAAGAGAACAGAGAAAAGCCAGTTGTTTTCCTGGAAATGTGAGGCTCCCAGGGCAGCCTACAATGATGCAAGTGACCCTGCATTGGAGGCCTGAACTAAGGTTCTAGTCTCTGCTCTGTGACCAACTTTCTGTGGGCCCGCAGGCTTCCTGTCTGTAAGATGAAAAGAGTAAGCCAAAACAGGGGGAAGTACATTCAGGTAGGGAGGTCTTTGGGAGTATGGTCCATGCTGGCATCGGAGAATCCTCAGCAACCACACAATCTTTAGCTGTTGCCTGGACTCTTTTCGGGACCTTCAGGCGGTGACATGGGACTGGGCAATCCTGTAAACTCAAAATGGTTTAGAGGTGGCCCTCAATCCACCCTTTCTTCCCTCCGTCCTTTCTGAACTGTAGCAGAGTCTTGCCTGCAGGGGGCGCTGAGGGCTCGCTCAGCCGATAAAACCAAACTGAAATTCGTAATGAATTATCCAAAAGAACCCAGCTGGTCAGTTTTTGTATTTTATTTACTAAGAGGGGTGAGGCTTTTGAAACCTGAACGTTTCTGTCCGCAGTATACAATTGACGAAACTGAATTATACGCCTTGCCCAAATCCCTATACGGCGGCTCTGAAGGTTTAGAGCTCATTTCAGTTCCTTTGTTTTACAGATAAAGAAACAAATCCTAAAAGCTAAAAAAAAAAAAAAAAAAAAAAAAAAAAATCACTTTGGGTCACATGGCTAAAAGCTAGCATCCAGGTGCCTGACTCCAGGGCAGTGGTCTTAGGAGATAGTTGGCTTTGTTTCTTAGAGTCTATGGTTGTCCTACCCCTAAAGCACAACTCCAGGGCACAACTTCAGTTCTGCTGTAAGGCTTGGCAGCTCACGACCTGTGAGCCAGAAGGTTCTTCCTGGGCACCTAGCACAATGCCTGCTTAATGAGTGATTAAATGGACGAATGTGTGAATAAGCCTTGGAGGGTGGGTCTGCTTTTGGTTTTATCAAATCGGTTAGAGTTAGGTTTCTTCCCTAAAAGCTCCCCCAAGGCAGGAATTGTATTCTGAGCTGGGAGGGGGTGTGTGTGAAAATAATAAAAAGAGCACAGAAAAGTACCTCTGGGGTGATAAATCACAGCCCCAGATATGGTCAGGGTACAAGGTTATTATAGCAGAGTGATTCCAGAATTTGGGATTCGAAAATTAATTCAGAAAGAATGAATACAGAACAGAAGAGAATCCCATTAGGGTTAAAATCTGTGAGAGGGTCTGAAGCTAAAGAAACCTCAAAAACATTTCAAATCCAATCTAGATGTATCTTCAGGGCTGGAATGTGATTGAAGAATAAAAAAAGCTTTGGCCAATCAGTGGCCTCAACATAGCTGATGCAAGAGTCGAGTGAGTATGGCAACAGGAGGTGGAGATCTTTGCCGAACCGAAAATACAAGGTGTGGGGGTGGGGAGGAATAAGCCCAGCCTGTGTCACCAGGCCGTGCCGTGCTGGGCAAGAAGCTTCACTGCTGGATTTTTCAGAGCCCAGGATAGTGCTTGGTACACACTAAATGGTTAATAAATATTTACTAAATAAAAGAGAGAGGGAAGAAGTGGGAGCCCTGACCAGCAGGTTTGATCTGAGTGGAGCTGGTTCAACAATTCATCTTTCACTGGTTTCTTTTGCTTAGACTTCAACTGCCCTAGCCACCTTCAAATGATAACTTGGCTTTTCACGGAGACTGTCCTATAAAGAGGGATGTGCTGGCCCACCAATTACAGGCCACTTGACAATTATATTCCTCACTCCCAATTAATATATTATAATTCTACTCTACGCATTACTTCCTTATGCTAGACTGCTTCTTACAATTCATGTCCTCCTCTCATCCATGGTGTATGTAGTTTCTGCTTTGGAGTCATTCCTGCCTGGGTTTGAAATCCTTACTCAACACATTACTAAGCTATCTTGGCCAACAAACCTCTTGAGCCTCAGTTACCTCATCTGCCAAATGGGGGCATAATCCATACCTCACCAGGTTGTAGTCAGAGTTACATGAAATAATAGACGTATCCTGGACTATTGTTTGAGCTCAGTAAATGGTAGTAGCTGTGTCTCTTCTCAGCTTTCCTTCCTCAGAGACTGAGTCACAAAAGCTCATCAAATTGAGAATATTTGTATCTTTTGCTTTTTCTTTTCACAAAATTACTTTGCAAGTGAAGCCTTGCGAATAATTTAGTCGTTTCCTTGAAGATCCTAAGGGATTATTTTACAGAGGAGGGTAACTCATATTTATTCATTCAAAAATGTTTGCTGAGGACCTACTACATGTTGGTGGGGGATACAAAGGCAATTAGACACTGCCTCAAAGGAGCTCTTCGACAGCCTGGTGCAGTCAAAAGAAGATACTGTATGACCTTGACATGAAATTTTACCTTCTGAGCTCAAGTTTCTTCACTTTGCAGAAGTGATCAATCACATATTCCATTGTTAGCTGAAAGGAATGGGTAAGATAAGCAGAGATGATAACAAGGCTGCATCACATTTAAAGATCAGTGGTATAAAGAGGTAGAAACAATGTGTTGAGGAGTGGAGGAGTGGAAGAGATTATTTTCAGCTGAGCTGAAAAAGCAACCCTTTCTGTAGGAAGTGGCATTTTTGAAGGCTTCATTCAGGCCACAAACACGCATGAAAGCATTGCATGTTGGGTAGGATTTCAGTGGGCAGAGATTTGCAGACAGAACCACTGGAAGAAAGGTTTGAAGGCCAAACAAGAAACATGGATGTGGTAGGTGATAAGACTGGAAAGGTAGAATGAGGCAGATCTTGGCAGATACCGTCAGTCTAGAGGTTTGACCTTTATTCTTAGTTGATGACATACCAGTAACACTTTTTGATCTAAACACTGACACTAACTACAGAGTAGATTTTAAAAATGAAAGCTGAGGGGCACCTGGGTGGCTCAGCTGGTTGAGTACAGGACTCTTGATTTGGGGCAGGTCATGATCTCATGGTTTGGGAGATCGAACCCTGCATTGGGCTCCGCAAACTGAGCGTGAAGCCTGCTTGGGATTCTTTCTCTCCCTCTCTCTCTCTCTGCCTCTCTCTCTCTCTCTCTCTCTCTCTCAAAATAAACAAACATTAAAAAAATAAAAATGAAACTGAATCTGACATATGGGAATTTACAGGGGAATTCAATTCAAAGAAAGATTCAGTCACCAAGGGCATATTATTGGCAGGACAGGTGGCACAAGGCAGAGACAAAGATTTCAAGACATGGGCCCTGCCCTCAAAGAGCTTATAATCAAAAAGGTCAGATAAGACATGCATGTAGTGGGGCCTGGGTGGCTCAGTCCTTAAACCTCCATCTCTAGATTTCAGCTCAGGTCATGATCTCAGGGTTCGTGAGTTGGAGTCCCTCATGGGGCTCTTCGCTGACAGCGTGGAGCCTGCTTGGGATTCTCTCTCTTCCTCTATCTCTGCCTGTCCCTCTCTTTCTCTGTCTCAAAAATAAATAAATAAACATTAATAAAAAGACATGTACACAGAAAATTACAATACAAGGTAGAGTGGGGTAAGTGTTATAATAGAGCCCCCGGTCCAAGTGCCTCCTTGGTTGCTCAGCAGAGGGTGAAATTCATTTCCTTCTTCCAAGAGGCTGGAGGCAGGAGACCAAATTAGAGAGCATCCTTGGAGTGGTAAGCCTACTCTCATACGGTCTCAGAGGGGACCTTGGAGGTCATCTAGTCCACCCTCGCTCCTGCTCCTGCCAGGATTCTCTCTCCAGAGTAAACAATGACTTCAAGATGGAAACAAAAAATGGAGTTCTAAAGAAAAACTGTCAAGGAAGAGGCTGTGGGAAGGAACAGGAGGTGAATTCACCTTTGAGGTGCTGAAGTGCTGGTAGAAGCAACTTATTCCCAAATGGAGCATTGCAGTCCAGGAAATGGATGAGATCAGAAAGAGTGCGTCTGGAGAGAGGAGGGATAAAAACAGAAACCGGGGAACACCCACGTTCCAGGGGGTGGAAGGAAAAAGAGGAGTCAGAGAAGGAGTGGCCAGAGAGAGAGATGTGAGAAGAGACCCAGTAGAACACCTTACCTCAAAGTTTCTAGAAAGGGAGTGGCCGGAATGGAAGACAGGACTGGAGGCCCCGAGGAAGCAGAAGAGAGGAAACTGTAGCAATAGGGACTGAGGTTAGACATGAGGTTACCAAGGACCTTTCAATGAATGAAGGCTTTTCCAGGGACCCCACAAATACGATGCATTCCCGTGCCTGGTACATTTTACGGTGGAGCTCTCCCGGAGGCCAGGGGGACAGGGCTCTGTTCTAATCTCCAAAGATTTGGGGTTTGGCTCTGTAATTAGCACCACCTCTCCTAACTGTAACCAGTCCCTGCAGGAACTGAAAACCTAAGGAACATACTTGGGAGGGACTTCACACCCGACTCTCCGGCCCAGCCCGGTGAAGTCCCGTTTCATCACACAGCTCTAATGCCTCTCTTGGCAGTCACTCTCGTCTGAAATTGCCAACGATCTGATTAAACCCTTTTGCGAAAGTTTGCAGCATTCATCCCGGGTTGACTACAGCTCCCAGACTTCCCCGGCGCTTCCCGGGGCCGATTGGCCGAGCAGTCGGCTCCAAGGGGAGGTGTCGTACCCGCCTCCCCGGGAAACAGGCATCTGATTGGCTGCGGCGCGGGGCTTTTGTGTCCCCGCCCTCCCCCGAGGACCGCAGCCGGCTGAGCGGCGCTGCTAGTGTCAGAGCCCGGCGAGCGTTGGCAGTTCCGCGGCGGGGATGCTGAGGAGCGCTGGGCTGGCGAGCAGCCGTGGCCACTGCGGACTTCCGAGGTACTCCGGGCCGTAAAAACCCCTGGGCCGCTGCCAATCCCAGGTTCCTGAGGCCATTCACCGCTCCTGAAGCCGGCCGAGGCGAGAGTCCAGCGGAGCAGCGGCTGTTCCCTGATTCTGGGCTTTCGGAGCGTTCTGGAACCCCGAGAGACATCCCGGGGCTCTAGAACCTCCCCAGCGGCCCCCAGTCCCGGCTTCCTGCGTGCGTCTGTACAAAACCCCCTCGGGTGCACCGGTCGCCGGCGAGCTGTGGCCGGATCCTGGCACACAGCATGATCGTTGCAGACTCCGAGTGCGGCGCGCAGCTGAAGGGCTACCTGCCATTCTCCCCGGGCGGCGGCGGCGGCGGCGGCCCCGGGGCCGGAGAGGTAAGCAGCGCTCGAGCGACGCCACTCTTCCCTTGAGCCCCGAGCCGCGGCCGGGCTTCGGGCTGTCCCGGGCTGAGTCTGTGCTTGCCCCCCTCCCCCCGCCCCGGCTCGGGGAGGGGGAGTGGAGGCGCGTAACCTAGGAATGGGGTTGCATCAACTGGCACTCTCGGCCCCCTCCGCTCCCTCCCCCCGGGTTGTGGAACCTTCCCTGGCTCCCTAGGACTCCTGGCCAATGAGAGGGGAGCCTTCTCGAGGTTATCTCGGGTTTGGGCTCTCGACCGGAGAATCTTCAAGTCCAGGCAAATCCCGGCAGCAGCGGCTCGACCGACCACTCCTCCTCCCCGCCCCCTTCCGCAGATTCCCTTCCTCTGGGCTGGTGCTGGCGGGCGGAGGACTCTTTCTAGGATACGTCCCAGTGCCAGTCTCCCAGTGCGGGGATTGGGGCACCTGGGACTTGCCAACGGAGGTCGACCTCGTCCCCCGCCCACACCTGCACCCCCGATAGGAAGCGGGGGAGAGCGGGCGCTCCAGGGCCTTGGCCAGCTGCCGGGTACGCGGCGGCGGCGGCCAAAGCTGGAGGAGAAGGGGAGAAATCCTGGACGCGGCTCCCGAAGGCGGGCGGCGATTAGCCTGCGCCCTGCTGACTGGTCTCGGGTCCCAGAAGTTTGCTTGGCCGGGACTCTTTGCGGCTAAGCTAGAAATAGCCTGGGCCTAACCTGACACACCTCCTGCTCCCTCCCCACACCCATCACCACCACCCCCGACGACAATGGACATCTTATCATTTCTTAAACCCCTACTAGATTCTGGTCTCCAGATTTTGCCTTTTCTCCGAGTCCTCAGGACTAAACTAGCAAAATATGAGCTACACTGTAGCCCCATTTTCCAGGATGAGGAAATTGAGGCCCAGGAAGGGCTACGGAGAGACTTCCCTTCACTCACCGCCACCAAGTAGCTCATTCTTTGGCCTGGGCGCCTCTAGGATTCCCTAGTGTGCTTGCCACTACATAGTTTTGCTTGTTTTTATTTCCAGGCCTGGAGTGTGGTGCAAGTGTATTGCTGGGGCTGGGAGTCTTGACAAGTGCCAGTCCTGTGTGACCCTGGAGAAATCGTTGCCCTTCTCTGAGCAGCATGGTTTCTAGGGGTCCCACCTCCAGCAGTGGATGGTTTGCGTCCTGGGTTTTCTGTGGGCTTGTTTATCCTTCCCCATCAGAGTTTAGGAGCCCCAATGTGGAGGAATGAAACGCATGCCTGTCACTGCTCTGCTGAGTGGCTTTGGCCAAGTTACTTTACCCTCGGTCCATTTCTTTCTTGGAGGGTGGGAACTGGATTTCTTGTTATTATTGAGAGCATCTAGCCACTAGAGGGGTGCTGGGTTCCAGTCCCAGCGTTCCCATTGCTGGCTGTGTGACCATAGCCAAGTGATCACAACTCTGATCTGCAACTTCTTCCCATGGAAATTTGATAGTATCACTGAGGATTGTTGGGAGAAATGACAGAATACAAGCAAAGGCTGAAGCACAGTGCCTGGAACTGAGTCAGATATGCTTGGTATTGTTAGAATGTGGTCATTTCCCTTTCCCCAGAGTGTGTCACAATGGGGTGCCTGAACCTGTCCCTCCTGCCTGAGGTGAGAGCCGGCCCATCCCTCTCTGAGTGCCTGGGAAGTGGCCTGGGGAGAAGAGAGTGCCTCGGGTGGTCTGGGCAGGCTCTGAGGGAGTGGCCTTTAGATGGAAGCCACTGTCAGCAGCAGGAGAAAGATGTTGATATCTGAACCCTTTCCACACACTTTTTTTCTCTCTCTCAAGAAAAGAAGACCTTGGGAAGATGTCTACTTTAAGCAGAATCCTTAGAAGACAGCAGGGCGGCTGGACTTACAGAGCCTGGCGCCCTGGGCCCAAGGGAAGACCCACATGTACAGTCCCCTCAACTCTCATCTTTTCACCACATGCCCTTAACCTAAAGGGGTCAAGGTCTACAGACTCTAGGACTTCACTCTAGGACTGGTAGTGTGTTTTCAGAGCCCTCTTGGGCTCTAGAATCACTTCCTCAAACATCACTTCCTCTGGGAAGCTTTCCCTCCCCCCACCCCCCATAAGTCCCTTCTGCATGCCCTCCTTCAGGCCTGCTTCTCTGTTGTTGGAGCTTTAATGCTATCCATAACGTAACAGTCCTGTAATCGGGCGTTTTGCGTCAACTTTGCTGGACTAGAGACACTCTGTAGGTCACATCCCTAGTACTGTTCCTAGCACCTGAGAAGCGCTTGTAACTCTTTGTCCCTTGTTGGCTCAGCTGACACTTGGGAGCTGTGCATGCTTTGAAGCCAGATCTGAGCCTGTCTGGAACAGGACTCAGAAAGAGCCTCAATGAGCTGTCTCTGAAGAAGGAATAATAAGACCTATTTCCCTCAGGGTAGTTGTGAGAAATCAGCCAGATCAGATGTATAAAGCACTTAGCCTAGTGCCCAGCCCATGGCGCCACTCACACCAGCCTCCTTCCAAGGCTGGAGGGAAGAAGCTGCTTGAGCTCTTGGTCTCCCTCCCATGTGTAAACCCAGACAAGGATCCGAGTTCTGCAGGCAGCTGCCCATGGGGTGTTGTTGGGGGCGAATCTCTTCCCTTCCCAGCTGGTAGAGTGACTTCATAGGTATCTGTAGCTGAGTCCTGGGGGTTGCAGGCTCTGGATAGAAGACCAAGAATAAGGCTGGTCTTATTCCAAGAATAAGGCCTACTCCAAGAGGCTGATGTGGGTGATGGACAGAACCCTTAGAAGCCAAAGTGAACTGAGCACACGTCCTAGGCTGGCCACTCGTCAGCCGGTGCTTAACCTTTGGAACCTTGATCTTTCTTTGTGGGCAACATAGAGACCTCCACCCCCAAAACTGATGAAGATTATATAGTACCTGTGTGCAAATGCCTGAGCTAATATAAAAATTAACATTTGGTGAGTGCTTAAATTAGGAGCCAGGCATTGAGCTGGGCAGGGTGATCCTCTTCACAATTTGCCTGCCTGTTCAGGGGCCACCCAGAGGGACTTCAGTGTCACTGGGGTAACAGGGAGCCGGATCTAGTGTGTGCCCTCAAAGTAAGAAACAACACAGTATGACAGGTGCTGTGGCTGGGAAAAGTGGATCCCTCGGAATGTGGGCAGGGAGAAGCTTCTGGTGAACCCCGGGTGCAAACCCTGACTTGACCTCTCTGAGCCTTATTCCGTGTCTGTAAAATGCGAACCCTCAGAGTAGTAGTAGATCCTACCCTAAATGCATGTAAAATGCTTAGCTGATGGTAATCAGTGTTGTTACCTTCCATCCTTATGGACTTCCTACCCCAGGAAATACGGGAGGGCTGATTTGGAGGCATCATCTCTTGGCAGGAGGACCCTGCCCTGTCTGCTTCTCCTGAAGTTCTGGGTGTCAAGGTCAGAGAAACTTTCAGGGTATTGGAGCTCTGGACTGGAATCCACTTGGTCTTGCCTTCAGGACTTTGTATTTTCTGTTCCCTTTGGCTGGAATGCTGATCCCCTAGATCTTTATGGGCCCTGCTGCCTTCTCATCAACTCATTTAGATATTTGATATTTAGATAGCAACTCAAAGGTTCCCTCTTCAGTAGCTCTCCCTGTCTCCTTAAACTAATATATTGCATACTCCCGCCCCATCATACACTCCCTCATTGATCTTTTTCATTTACTTTGTATAATCTGCGATTTGAAAGCCTGTTCACTGTTTGTCATTCTCCTTTAGATCATGAATTCTGTGAAGGCTGAGACTGTCTTTTCACCCCTGTTCTCTTGTTGCCTGCATTGTAGTCATCAGAAATATTTGTCGAGTGAACAGATTAACTCTGATTCCACCTGGAAAGCATTTAGCACAGTGCCTTATACTTGAGAAAATGATCAATAAATGGTGTGAACCAATGGCCTTCCACCCCAGCTGTAACTTATGCTGGGCCCCACCCAATTAAATTAGAATTGGAGGTGGGACCTTGACATTGGCATCTTTTTAAACGGGATTTTATACTGCTTGGGTTGAGAAGCCCTTGCTTGAAATTACAATGAGATTAACGGTAGCTGACTTTTATTAAGTGTTTAGTGTCATAGAGGTACTTACTGAGGTAAGGGGTAAGGGCTGTAGAGGTATTATCTCATTAAATCCTCATGACTACCCAGTGAAAGTGGGTACTATTATCTCCATTATTTGGTGAGGAAACTGAGGCTCACACTGCTAGCAGATAGATAATAGGTGGTGGAGTTGTCATATGATCCCAGGCAGTTTGGTCAAGAGCCCCTATCGTTTAACTGTATTCTATAATTATCATCATGGTGTCACCATCATCATAATTAGGAATGAAAATATTGGTGGGTCCAGACCTATCACCTAAAGGTATCAGTTCCTTCCCTTGACAGCTCCTGGGGCAGATTTTAGAGAGAGAAAGGGTTCCTAAGGCTGTTCTTCCCCAGGGGAGGCGCGGGGGGGGGGGGGGAAGCCCTCCAGGTCCCCCCACCTATGGTTTTCTATCTGCCCTCTGGTCCCCTGAGGGGGAGGCCCAGATTGTGGAGTCAGCAGTCCTTATCTCCTAGACCTAGCTGTTAGGCTTTTTTCCTTTGGTGAGGGAGGAGGGAGATTAAAAGTGAGTACTTGGAGATTGTGGTAATTTTCTGTACTGGACTTGGACCAGCCTCGCCTGGTATCTCCCAGAAGTGTGGGCTGAAAGGGCCCTGAGACATTAGCCCAACTACCTTTTTTGTCCAAGATTAAGGCCCAGAGAGTCTTAAGTCACCTTCTCAGAGTCACACAGCAAGTTAGTAACAGAACTGGTGCTCAGACCTGGGACTTCCAGATCCCACCGTTCTTTCTGTGTGGGCTTTTAGAGTTCTGCTTCCCTCAAGAGGCTTTTGGCCATCTGAGGAGGAAGTTTCAATTATAATCTTTAGTCCCTGGACACCTGGGGATTGGTATTAAGTCCGGTTTCCAATGAGGAGGGAGAGTTAGGGGGACACCCTCTGTCCAGTGAGGGCATGACTCCGGTTTGGGTAAACTGTTTCCAAGGCCAGTACTGAGAAGAGCCTCCCTCCCAGTTATCAAAACAAATGAGTAAATAAAACATCCTCCCTGAACCCCACCTCTCAGACTAGGAGCAGATTTAGTGAGTATATGACTCCTATGGTTTCTAAAGAGTCTCCAGTACATGAGGTCAGAATAGCTGCTACCGTCACCTTTCTATGTCCTGCCTGGATTCCCTCCATGCCTCTCTGCTTTCTCTGTTTTCTTCCTTCACAGATTAGTATGAATGACCTGGCCCTGCCTTCCGCAGAATGTGATCTGGTATCAGGGAGACCTGAATCAGACAATTAGAAGACAATGGTTTCAGAACCAAAAGCACTAGGAATGGTGGGGTCACAGATAAGGGTCATCAGAAGGTTCCCAGACCTGGAAGACTCTTAGTTGTGCAAAAGGAGTGACCAGTGGGGGAGCAGGGGACCTAAACCACTAATTTATCTGGAAGGCTAATGGGAGCTGGAGTCAGGGTTTTAAGCCAACTGATGAGATTTGCACTTGAGAAAATTTCCTTTGGCTGCGGAAGGTTCGCCCTCCTGGAAACCACCATGTCGTGGACTCATTAAATGTGCTCCTAGTTCCAGAGGTATAGTTCAGGGAAGATGTTTTCTTTATTCGTTCCCTTTGTTAATTTGGTAGAGGATGGGTAGGAGAGGGCAGGGCCACAGAAGCAGGGAGACCATCGGTGAGGCTGTGGGTGGTGATCCAGACAAGGGCTGGTTGTAGTCTATGAAGTGGTGATGGTGGGAAGGATGAGAAGGGAGCATTTGAGAATAACTGAGTCTGCATCATAGGGAATCTAAGGTACTTGGTAATCCGGCTTCAGGATGCAAATGAGGGGGTTTCTTGTATGGAATCTCCAAGGCTGCTAAAAAGGTGGCCTCCTAGAGATGTGCACCATGGTGGCTATATATCTCCATTCCCCACGCACCTCCCACCCAATACTGGGGCTCCTGGGTCCCTGCCCAGTTCCTGAAGAAGTCACCCTGTGGGGCGAGCCCTCTTTTTTGCTTACCCTTTCTCCACCTGCCAACAGGTGTGCATCTCCCACCTGAGTCCTCTGTGTAGGGTGCACCAAAAGGGTGGTTTGAAAAGCTCAGTGTGGCTTCTTGGGTAGGAAGAAAAAGATGGAGAGTGAACTATGCTCCTAGTCCTCTCTTTTACCTCCAACAGCCATGATGTATTTCCTTCTAGGAGCAGAGGGGAAGTCGGACTCGGCGAGGTCCCCGAGGGCCGAGCGCCTTCATCCCAGTGGAGGAGGTAAGTTTGGAAGGGGTTAGGAATTCTTGATCCCTGGGAAGAACGGACATGGGACCTTGTGGGGGCGGGGGATAGGGGGGTATCTTTGCCCAGCTCTTGAAATAGCAGCTTTGAAACTACCCTTTCAGGTTCCTGACTCGTTTAACCCACAAAGAACTCTATGGAGCATGCATATCACAACCCCATGTTGCTAGGAAGAAACAGGCTCAAAGAGATAAAGTGATAGTGACACTGCTAGGTAATAAACTTTTGATTCCCAGAAAAAGGCCTTTTTGCCTTAAGAAGCTAGAACTGTCTATGCTAACTGCTCTTCCTTGACTATACATATATTACTTTTTTTTCAACTTCAAAAGTATTATTTTGTTCCTTATAGAAAGCCTTTTTATGTTTCAGAAAGCTTTGGTCTCCCGTAATCCCATCTCCCAAAGAGATAATCACTGTTACTTAACCATTTATCACTGTTTTCTGGGCTTTTTTTTTTTTTTCCATATAGAACCAAGGTCATACTTTACATCCTTTGGTGTGGGGCAAGGTTATTGTCACGTTCCTTATTTTTTTCACTTCCTACAACAGAGACTTCTTTAATCCACGGAGTCAGATCGCTCATTAATTTTTTTTATTTTTAAAAGCTGATTTATTTATATTGAGAAAGAGAGCATGTGCGCGAGCAGGTGGGGAGCAGAGAGAGGATCCAAGCAGGCTCCATCCACACTGCCAGTGCAGGGCCGGACGCGGGTCTCAAATTCACAAACCCTGAGATTATGACCTGAGCCGAAACCAAGAGTTGGACACTTAACTGACTGAACCACCCAGGTGCTCCTCATTCGTTCATTTATTTAACAGATATCTATTGAATGACTAAATGTCAGGCACTGTTGTAAGTGCTGAGGGTACAGCAGAGGCCGAGACAGACAAAAATCCTTGCCATCTTGTAGCTGACATTCTGGTGTGGGGCT
The DNA here is from genome assembly GCF_018350195.1 of Panthera tigris. Lineage (NCBI taxonomy): Eukaryota > Metazoa > Chordata > Mammalia > Carnivora > Felidae > Panthera > Panthera tigris. Next base: position 21,104,651 of record NC_056667.1, read on the forward strand.
GCTGGTGGCAGTGGGGTTATCCTCAAAACACTTGCGCAGCAAAATGTAAAAATAAGTTTCCTCCTATTTCTTTGGTCTTCAGTGAACAAAACAAATGTTTTCTTTTGTCGTCCTCTTTGCTTTCCTAAGTTGGCAAATATCTAACCACCCCCCCTTCCCTCTCCACCCTTTGTAAATGGAAAGCAAACAGCCACCTGCTGATTATTTATGTCTAGCCCAGAATTTTAAACTCAAGTATTGTTCTTGTATTTTATTTTTTCATCTGTAAATAACCAGTCCTCTTTCATTTTTTTAAGTTTTATTTACGTCAGTAATCTCTACACTCCACGTGGGGCTTGAACCCCAACCCCAAGAGTTGCACTCTCCCCCCGACTGAGCCAGCCAGGTGCCCCAATAACCAGTCCTTTTTTATGATGAGAAAAGAAATAGGTTTTGTTGCTAATCTGGATTTCAGTCCACGTTCTGTCATTTACTAGGTCTGTAACCTTGAGAAAGGAAATCACTTAGTGAATTATCTCTTCCTCCCCTGTGTTCCTTTTTTTGGACATGGTGGTCATTTTTCGTTTTCTCAGTCCCAACGCAGTGAATGTGTTGGGTCTCTTCGGTGTTGAGAGCAGGAGGGGAACCCACCCTCTGGTCACCTTTGCTTGGCAGGTCCTTCGGGAGGGAGCAGAGAGCCTAGAGCAACATCTGAGGCTGGAGGCATTGATGTCCTTGGGGCGAGTGGACAACCTGGCGGTGGTGATGGGCCTGCACCCAGACTACCTTAGCAGCTTTTGGCGTCTACACTACCTCCTGCTGCACACAGATGGGCCCCTGGCCAGCTCGTGGCGCCACTACATTGCCATCATGGTGAGCCTGTCTGAGCCCAGCTCTTGTACGGGTGGCCACCTGGGGGGACTTGGTCTTTCGATTTCTTTGCTGGGTGCTTCCTGAACTCATTTCATGGGACAGGAGAGAGGCAGCCCTGAGCAGAGGAAAGCCCTAGTTTTATCTGATTATCCACAACATTTTGGATTTTGAAGACAGGCATTTTTATTTATTTTTTAAATTTTTTTTTATTCATTTATTTTGAAAGAGAGAGAAAGCACGAGTGGGGCAGGGTCTGAGAGACAGAGGAGAGAGCGAGAATCCTAAGTAGGTTCCGCACCAACAGTGCGGGGCTCGAGCCCACAAGCCGTGAGATCGTGACCTGAGCCAAAGTTGGATGCTCAACCAACTAAGCCACCCAGGTGCCCCAAAGAGAGGCATTTTTAGTGCCTGCTTTACGAACTAGCAAACTGAGGCACAAAGGAGTCAGGTGACCTGCCTAAGGTAGGACAGCAAACTAGTGGAACTGTGGTTAGAACCTAAGTTTCCCGCCTCTCAGGCAACAGTGAGGCCTGTGACGTCTCCATCCACAAGCAAGGTTCTGTCCACCCCCTCCATAGGCTGCCGCCCGCCACCAGTGTTCCTACCTGGTGGGGTCCCACATGGCTGAGTTTCTGCAGACTGGTGGTGACCCTGAGTGGCTGCTCGGTCTCCATCATGCCCCCGAGAAGCTGCGCAAGCTCAGCGAGATCAACAAGTTGCTGGCACACCGGCCGTGGCTCATCACCAAGGAGCACATCCAGGTGCGGTGGGCAGAGAGGCAGGTCCCGGAGGGAGCACGGGGGCTGGGCCGGGACATGTCAGGCAGTCAGCCCGGGGTCAGGCACTGAGCAAGTCTGGCCTCCTTTCCTCTCCAGGCCTTGCTGAAGACGGGCGAGCACAGCTGGTCTCTGGCGGAGCTCATCCAGGCCCTGGTCCTGCTCACCCACTGCCACTCGCTGGCCTCCTTTGTGTTTGGCTGCGGCATCCTCCCTGAGGGGGACCCAGAGGGCAGCCCTGCCCCCCAGGCACCTTCACCCCCCAGTGAGCAGAGCAGCCCCCCCAGCAGGGACCCGATGAACAACTCTGGGGTAAGTCGTGCGGCTGGGTCTTGCTGGGAGAGGAAGCTGGCATGGCCTCCGGTCCTTGGATGGAAGCCACCGCTTCCCTATCTCACACCGAGAGGCCTCAGAAAATTTAGTTGACTTTGAAACTCCCATTTTCTCATCTGTCACATGGGGCTAAAGATCTCTACTTCATGGCAGTTGTGAGGATTAAATGAAACAACCGTGTGGGGTCTCTCAGCATGCAGCCTCACAGACTTAAAGCCTCCCGGGTGTTAGCACTTTACAAATACAAAGCTTGCTTCTTATTTAGAAGGGGGCCTTGTGTGTTTTAATATAAAATTACAGATACTTTAACCATCCCTTTCCTGTGAGGGCAGTTGATGCTCAGAGAAGACATGTCTGTCCTGTAGCTTCTTAAACTTCACTTTGGGAAGCACAGAGCACGCGAGCTGCCCAGCACCGCGGCCGCCGCAGGAGGCCTTCGCCATCACTCAGGAAGGCCTGGCTTGTGGGAAAGGGGTGTGGAGTTTCCTGGGGCCGGGGAGTGAATGGTCACCACTGGGTCCCTCCTCCAGGGCTTCGAGGCTGCCCGAGACGTGGAAGCGTTGATGGAGCGCATGAGGCAGCTGCAGGAGAGCCTGTTACGGGATGAGGGAGCATCCCAGGAGGAGATGGAGAGCCGCTTTGAGCTGGAGAAGTCAGAGAGCCTTCTGGTGGCTCCCTCAGGTAGAGGACCATAGGCCTCCAGGTCCCAGGGGCTGCCCCCTTCTGACACCGTCTCTCCTGGGGAGTAGGCAACTCTGCATAGCACCTCTTGTGTTTGGAGGCCACATCTCAACCACTCCTTCTAAGAGGTTCTGAGAGTGGACTTTAGGGTCGGACCTGGGTTTGAATCGTGACCTGTCAGCCCTTCCGGCAGTGTGACCACTGAGAAGTCACTTCCTGTCTCGGGGCCTCAGTCTCCTCCCATGCGAAGGATTGGTTTGTAGGGTAAATGGGACAACAGAAGCAAAGCTCTTAGCACAGAGTGAGTGGCTCCACAAATAACTACTGTTGTTAGGATCGCTAGTATTCTTACTGGGGGCCTTATCCCCCAGGTCCCTGGGCCTGACTCACCTCCTGCCGTAACGAGGGGCTTTCTCTGGCCCTCCACTCTGCATTCACCGGCCACCTACTGATGAATCAGTAGATGCCCCTGTACTCCGTGCCTGGGCCTCACTTTGACCTCTTTCTGACGTACTTAGCTGACATCCTGGAGCCCTCTCCACACCCAGACATGCTGTGCTTTGTGGAGGACCCCACTTTTGGATATGAGGACTTTACCCGGCGAGGGGCTCAGGCACCCCCCACCTTCCGTGCCCAGGTAGGCTCTCCAAACTATTCTTGGCATTGCTCTGGATTTACAAATAAGCAAGGGTAGATGGTGTGAGTGCTTAGAGAGTCGGGCACCTGCTCCTTCAGGATTTGATGAGGGAAATGGGAGACCCTAGATCATGACAGGACATGTCTGCGCCCTAAGCTCAGGGGATCCCGATCCTAGGGAGAAGGTCATCACCAAGGTGCATCTTCCTTGGCTTCTTAGGCCCAGACCAAGCAGCAGGTTAGATTTGTGGGGTGGGAAGGAGACATTATAGAGAGTGAAGTTGTGCTCCAGCGAATGGGGCCCCTATGGCCAGCCTTGGGCCCCAAAGATTCTACTCACTGACCCCTTCCCATGTTTCTCAGGATTATACCTGGGAAGACCATGGCTATTCACTGATCCAACGGCTCTACCCTGAGGGTGGGCAGCTGTTGGATGAGAAGTTCCAGGCAGCTTATAGCCTCACCTACAACACCATTGCCATGCACAGTGGAGTAGACACCTCCATGCTCCGGAGGGCCATCTGGAATTACATCCACTGTGTCTTTGGTATCAGGTGAGCAATATATTCCCTCATCCAGGCCTATGTGCACCACAAATCCTCAATCTGAGCTCACAGATGTTTCCTTTTCTCTTCGTTTCTTTTCCCTTCTTCCTGCCTATACTATTTTTTCAAAGCAAATTTATTTCATTGCTGATTATAAAAGATAGTATGCTCACTGTTTGAACCTTATAAACAAAACTCTTTAATCCCACCCCCTAGAGATAACTATGGAGATATAGAGACAGTGTGTGTTATTTCCATTCCAAGTAAGAGTTCTTCTCTTAGCAATAAATAAGGACAACGTAAATGCCCATCAGTATGGGACTCTAAATAACGTTATATCCACCCAGTGAAAAAGTATGCAGGTATTACAAATTATAATGGTCTCTTTATATTGCTATGGGAAATTATTCAAAATGTATTGAGAAAAGAGAAAGCTGGTTACCAACCAGAATCTTTTTGTGCCCCCTCTTTTTTTTTTTTTTTTTTTTACTAAAAATATGTGCATGCATGGGAAGTGTGTGGAAGGTTATACACTAAAATGTTAATTAATAATGGTTGTCTCTGCATAGTATGTGATTAATTACATTTCATCTTGTTACCTAAGTATTTTCTGATTAAGAAAAAAAATTTAAGTTTATTTATTTTGGGGGAGAGAGAAAGAGAGAGAGAGCACCGGAGGGGCAGAGAGAGGGAGAGGGAGAGAATTCCAAGTAGGCTCTGCGCTGTCAGTGTAGAGCCCAATGTGGGGCTCAGACTCACGAACTGTGAGATCATGACCTGAGCCGAAATCCAGAGTCAGATGCCTAACTGACTGAGCCACTCAGGCGCCCCTCTGATTAAAAGTAGATTTTTTTTTTTAATTGATAGGAACATGCTTGATATTTTTTCACTCAGTAATTTATTGTTAACTGCCTTCCTTGTCAGTATGAATGGGTCTCTTATTTATGCTTTTTCACCACTGCACGGTATTTTGTTATGGATGTAGCATAATTCAATCATTTCCCTATTGTTGGATGTGTAGATAGGTTGCAGTTTTTCACTATTGCAAATACCACGTGCACTGACTAGCCTTACACCTAAGTCCTTGCGGGTGAGCCGTAGGTATGAAATTACCTGTCAAGGATATACACAGATCAATTTTTTTTTAATGTGTATTTATTTTTGAGAGAGTGAGCAGGGGAGCGGCAGAGACAGAGGCAGACAAGAAAGAGCCCCATGGGGGCTCAAACCCACAAATCACAAGATCATGACTTGAGCTGAAGTCTGACGCTTAACTGACTGAGCCACCCAGGTGCCCCCAATTTTTTTTTTTTAATCTCACTCTGATAACATTGTGGGAAATTCAAAGAATTAAGGGAAAAAAACCAATTTCCCCAAATTCAACTACTCCACAACCCACATTCACATCCTGTGACATTCTTTCTCCATTGTTTTTCTGCTTTCTAATATAGTTGCTTTTGTGTAATTGGAATTATAATGGTTATTATATTTTTTCAAATATGCGTTTGATGTTTGTAAGGAGAAACAACTGGATTTAGAGTAAATTTAGAAAACAGAGATAACAAAAAGGAGAAAATAAACATCATCCACGATCCCACCTGCTCTTATTATTGTCAAGTGTTTCTTTTCTGTCTTCCCACCCACAAATAACCAAAACATATCATTCTACAAACATAAGATTTTCTTCCTACTCACTTCACTGATTTTACTCAATCAAATGTGTGCATATTTTAATGAACACATGATCTTGCTTTTCTCATTTAATGGTTTATTCCAAGCATCACATCAACAACAAAAAAAATCCCCAAATTTTTAAAAAGGCACGTGTTCCCTGTAGAAAATGCATGTTGCTAGTTTAAATCATATTTGATTGAGTGGATTGAGTTGTACTTAATTGGGCATCCTCTTGCCGGTCATTGACAGACTTCCAGTTCAGGGGAGGTAGAGGAGAGACAGACATCTTTTTTTTTAATTTTTTTTTTTTTTTTAACATTTATTTATTTTTGAGACAGAAAGAGAGCATGAACAGGGGAGGGTCAGAGAGAGAGGGAGACACAGAATCTGAAACAGGCTTCAGGCTCTGAGCTGTCAGCACAGAGCCCGATGCGGGGCTCGAACTCACGGACAGTGAGATCATGACCTGAGCCGAAGTCGGCCGCTTAACCGACTGAGCCACCCAGGCGCCCCGAGACAGACATCTTTGAGTGTGGCACAGACTAATTCCTGTCCAGCTCCCACATCCGGGCTCCCCCATTCTCCAACAGGGTCCTTGCTCCTATACCTTTGTCTACTGAGTCTGTCCTCCAGTTCTCAACCAGTCTTCCCCATCCACACCAGTCTGTGATGACTAACTGGCTCCCTGGACTAGGGAGTGACAAAGTGGCTTCTAGACAGGTCACCAACTCGCTCTTTGACTTTGAACACGTTGATCGGTTTCTCCAGGCTTAGTTTGCCCATCTGTAAAAAAGAATACCATTTCTTTTTCACTTTGCCTCTTCCTTCTCCAGGGAAAATATTTGTACAGGCCTCCTGCCCCTTCTTCCATGGCCTTTACTATAGTGACCTTGGAGCCAGGCAGAGATGGGTTTGAATTCCATTCCCAGGACAAGTGACTTCACTTGCCTGAATCTCCATTTCAGCTGTAAAATGGGGCTGATGAATCTGGCGTATTATATGTAATAGTTCTGTAGACAGCATATATAGTAGTTTTGAGGATTCCGTGAGCACATGTTCATGCAGCTCATGGCTAATTCTCTGCAATCTTTGGAGTGGTCCCCTGCCAGTCTAGCAGTGGCCTGTGATGTGGGACATCAGCTACTTTTCTAAGAGGAACCAAACTTCTACCCGCTTCCTACATTCTGCCTTTTCTTGCCACACGCTGTTCCTCCTTCTGAAGGGTGGGGTTAGGGGACAAGAGTCAACTTCTGGGAGCAGAGGATGGGTGATGCTGTTGGGGTCTTTCCATCCAGATATGATGACTATGACTACGGGGAGGTGAACCAGCTCCTGGAACGGAACCTCAAGGTCTATATCAAGACGGTGGCCTGCTACCCAGAGAAGACCACCCGAAGAATGTACAACCTCTTCTGGAGGCACTTCCGCCACTCAGAGAAGGTACAGCCCACGGGGGAAGGGGGAGTCAGCACCCAACGAGGTATCCCAGATGGAGTCTTCTGCCAGTTGGGACACCTGGGTTCAAATCCTACTCTAGTGTGTGATTTTCACATTTACTACCTATAAAATGGGAACGTGCTTCACAGGGTCCTCAGTGGCAGCCAGGAGGACCTGGGTTCAAATCCTAACATTGTCACTCAGCATTGTGACCTTGGGCAAGTCACTTTGCCCCTCTGAGCTTGTTCTCTTCACAGTGAGAGCAAATGCTGCCCACATTTCAAGGTCGCTGAGGAGGGGGGCGGGCATGAAACGAGAAAACGAATGCCCGGGGGTGGCGCTTGTTTTTATCTTTGGGGGATAGAGAGATCAGTGGGGATAAGGATAAATGTGCTAGAAATTCTTCAGCAGTCGTTGTCCCCAACTGCTCCGAGCCTTCGGAAAGGTCAGGGCGTCTTTATGGGAGAGATGGATGAGGTGAGTGGTGACTGGTCAGGGGAAGTGGCAGTCTGGGGGGCATGGGGATGGAGAGGAGTGACACCAGTTGCCAACAAGCCCTTGTCTGTGCCCCAGGTCCACGTGAACTTGCTGCTCCTGGAGGCCCGCATGCAGGCTGCCCTTCTCTACGCCCTCCGTGCCATCACCCGCTACATGACCTGACTGCGAGCAGGATCTGGGCCCGGAGCAGCTGACCCTGGGGGCATCCTCCTCCCTGCAAGGACTTCTCTTTCTGGAGACAGACCCTGATCCTTTTCTGTCCCAGCCCCCCCTCCCCTACTCCGGAGGTTGTAGGGCTTGTGTGTGACTTGTAGCCCCTGAGCCGTACCCTCCTTTTTTCATACCAGAACGGACAGGATCATTGCATTGACCTCAGCAGAGATCTCTGCAGAGATCTCAGCTCTGCCCTCGGGAGCTGGAAGAGGACTAGCAGATCGCAAGGGACCATGCCCCTCTTCCTGCCCCTGACCCCAGAGGCGGAGGGCACCGGAAGGAAATGAGCCGAGCTCAGACTCGCGTGCCAGCAGGCTGGGCCGCAGGCATCACAAGTACTGTGGCCTTCCTGGACTGGGAAGTCCCTGCCTGCCCCTGAAAGAGAGGGGTGGACACCTGCAGGGACTGACACTCCAAGCAGTTGTGCCCTTTCTCCTCCTCCTCCTCCCTCACTCCCAGATTTCATTACCTCCCACCTGCCATTCACCCATCAATGTGAAAGTCAGTGTCACAGCTGGTCTGTGTGTTTGGCTCCCCAGAAGCCTGTTCTGTTGGGCAGCCTGAAGGCCCCCTGTTCCCTAGTTGCCCTGATCCTAGTTTAGCACCTTTGACTTTCTTCACCCTCTGACTCTTTTTTTCCCATGCCTGATGGTGTGAGGCCCCAGAAGAGAGATCAAGCACGTCAAAAAAGTAGATTATCTCTAGAGAGCTTGGGGTGTCTGTGGGTCCCTCTGACTTCTGGAGAGGAGGGAGTATTATAAATTCTCTGTATTTTTGGTTCTTTATGGGTGAGGTTCTTGGGGGCCTCACTTCTCTAGCCACAGTCAATGCCTGAGGAGAAGGACAAGGAGAAATCTGTTCTGCCCGGGACTGTACGTGCCCTACAGAGGCCAGCACCCCACTCTCCTATCTCCCACGGCTGTGCCACAGACCTTTCCCAACAAGTGAGCCTTCCTAGGTGGCTTAGGAGGAATGGGCTCAGGGGGAGAGTCAGGAGACCCCAGGGTCTTGTTTGGGCCCTGCCCAAACTGGTCAGGTGACCAGGGCTATGTTGCCAAACATCTTTGACCTCCGTTTTTACAGTCGCAGACTGAAGGCTGAGACTGTATGTGATGTCTGAGTCTCCTCTGGGCTTCTCAGGCCAACCTGCCAGCAGCGAACTGCAAATCTTGCAGAATCTCAAAGGCCTCTAGGGACGCCCCGCCCTGGCAGTCAGTCTCTCCTGGCCACCTTCCAAGGACACCTCCCCCTCACCCCACCCCCCATCCCAGTTTCTGTCCCCTCCTCGATTTAAGTGGATTGCTCGGAGGCAGAAGCAGCCAAGGACCGATCCCAGGCACTTTCTGTAGCAAATAAGCTGTGAATTATGACGTCCCTTGCCTTTCTTCTGGCACGATGTGCCTGCTCTCTGACCAGTTTGGTGACTGAAGAAAGGCAAGGGTCATGATGCTGCTGCTTCTGACCCTCCTCTCTGAAGAGGGACAGAAGAGGAGCCCGTTCAGCGTGCCACATTTCACACCCGTGCAGGCATGGGGAAGCAGCTGGCACCCCCTTCAGGCCTCAGGCCCTCTGTGCAATGAAGCTGAGCAGGAGGGAAGAGGCCCCAGCATTGGGGTTCGGCTTCTAGAAGGGACGTCATGACTCTGTAAATGTCCCCTGGGTGGGTCGGGAGGGGTATCTAGTGTTCGAATGCAGAAATCTTTGGCTTTGCTACCAGTTCTGTATGCTGAGAAATAAAAGTTCACCGAGGTTTTGTTTTGTACTTCTTGTTAATGGGCTGTTTTTCTATTTCCAAGGGTCATGGTTCATCTCAGCATAAGCAGGGAGCTGTGATTGCATCATGGGACTGACCTGCTCGTCCCTTCGCTGCCCGGCACTTGTGCCCAGTGACTGCAGGGTTGGGGGTGGTTGGCATTAAAAGTCTGTTCTGTCACTTGGGTGCCCAGCCCTGCCTCCCATCTGTGGCTGGCCTGGCATTGTGGAATAATAATGGCCATGTTATTTTTCTCACTAACCCTGGCCTGGACTTGGAGGCCATTTTTCTGAATCTGCGAGAAAATTTAGACCCAGAGGTAAAGTGTACCTACCACATAGGTAGTCAATAGTGGATCTAGGATTCCAGCCAGAGTCTGGTTGACCCTAAGGCCTCAGCATTTCACCTTGCTGCTTTTCCCACTCTGAGTCTCCCCACTGTAGCAAGAGGGAGGCTGTGTGAGCATCTCTGGAGACCCCTTGTCCCCTGCCCAACCGCATGTTTACCTGCTTCTCCTCACTTCTCCAGCACCAAGGAGACAGAAACAGTTAGATGTTAGTTAGATGTGACCTCCACATTGTGCCAGGGCCGTTTAGTCGCTGTGTGGTCTTGGTCGCACTTCTTAGCTTCTCTGGGCACCAGGAACTCTAGTAAGCTTATCAGGGAGAGCACATCATGACTAAGAACTAACACCTCTTCTGTTGGCCTCCCACTTCCTCGAAACACTGCTGTCATAAAATGAAAACTGGGTCTCCTCCAAGAAGCCTCTCCTGATTAATTCCGTGTTTCATTTTCCCTTGACCCTCTTCATTTTTGTGGCATTCTATATACTTGTCCTTCCTTCTAAGTCATCCAGGAGGGTAGTGAGAGAACAAATCAGATGTGGAATACGTACTTGGATTCTGGTCTTGACTTGGTCACTTCTTACCCCAGGTTGGGGGAGAGTTGATTAATTTCATTGGGCCTCAAGTTTTCTCTGCCCTAAAAACAGGCAAAACGTTTTCAGTTCTTTCTCAGGTAGCGCTGTTGAATGACTTTTGTCAAATGTTTTCAAATTTACTATCTCAAGCTTCACAACCCTGTGAGCAAGGAGTAGTGTTCCCATTTTACAGATGTGGAAAAGGAACTTCAAGTCAGAGTCTATGAAACACCAACCCAACAGTTACACCCAGGTTCGAATTCCAACTTTCATATTTAATATCTATCTCAACCACAAGCAAATTCAATTCTCAATACCTATGGGCACAGGAGGGTTGTGTGGATTAGATAATGCATGCAAAATACCTAGCACAGTTCAGGTGCCTGGCACCAGCCCTAGTGAGCCATTAAGTATTTAGATATCTGCCCAACATCACCCAACTTAGGATTTGAACCGTTGTCACTTTGATTCCAGATCATTGCTCTGTCCCCAAACTTCCGAGGCCCTCAATCTGCATTTTGAGAAACGCTACTCAAGTTGGGGCACCTGGGTGGCTCAGTGGGCTAAGTGTCCAACTCTTGGTTTCTGCTCGGGTCATGATTTCATGGTTCGTGGGCTCAAGCTCCACGTTGGGCTCTGTGCTGACAGCATGGAGCCTGCTTGGGATCCTTTCCTTCTCTCTCTGCCCCTACCCCCCATTCTCTCTCTCTCTCTCTCTCTCAAAATAAATAAATAAACATTAAAAAAAATTTTTTAAATCCTACTCAAGTTAATTTGCATGTGCAATTGAAAACTCAAAATAAAAAAACATTAAAAATTTTTTTAAAAAAATCCTCAAGTTAATTCGCATGTGCAATTGAAAATTGCTGGGCTCCAGATTGGATCTAATGAATCTGTTTTAGACTTCTACATCCTGCAGTCCAGGACCTGGGCACATCTACCCGGGTTGGAGTTTGTCCACGGTTGCCAATGGCTTGACTCGTTGTTTGGCTTTGGAAGACTGAGAGAGTAGGTAGAGACGGGATCTGGGTGAGTCTCCTCCAGCAGGTTGCAAACATTCACCAGAGCCCTGGGACAAGGGGAATGGAGTGGTTCTCGAACTTTTTGTGCCTTGGAACCTCTGAGAGGACGAGTGTTTGGAGGGAGAGCTGAGAAATTCGCATCTTGAGCAACTCTCCCGGTGTCCCGCTGCAGAGGGCCGGATTTCATCTAACATAATGTGCATCTACTGGGTACATTCACTGGACACAGAACAGTGGACAAGACAGGACTGGTTCCTGCCCTTTGGGGATTTATTGTCTAGTGGGAGAGACCGATCAGGAAATCAGTACAACTAATTACTTAAATTATAAGTATGATCAGGACTTTAAAGGAGAACCAGGAGGTGCTACAGGAGCATTTACAAACAGGCAGCTGGGCTTTTTCTTCCGAGGAAATACGTTGGACCTTTGCAGAAACTAAAACACACCCAAGAAGAGCAGTTTCTTACCCACTGTACCTTCTTGGGAGCTGGGAGCTCCACGGAAGAGTTAGAAAACTCATCTGCACTCCTCCGTAATGGATGCCGTCTTGGGCAACCCACACTGCGGCCCTCATTTCATCCCGCCCCCCAACCCCATTGGGAGTGTAGGTAGCTGTGGGACCTCAGCAGAGTCTCTCTCTGGGAACTTCCCTGGACTGAAGGGAGCCACCTCTGGCTGTCGGTTATGCCCCCTCCAGCCATTCTAGTCTGCCTTCAACAACTAGCGGATGGGAGAGGTGGATACAAGGCCTGGCCACATGCCTCCATCGGCAATGGCCCTGAAGGACAGCCCACTTCTAGGGGTCCTTTTATGAGGCCAATGCTGCAGGCGTGCACAGCCCTGTCTCGCTGCCCTCTGCCCTATGGTTTTGGTCCCCAGTAAACCTCCTGTATGCAAATGTCTACCTCAGAGTCTGCTTATAGATGGTGAAAATAAAGAGCGGAGAGGAGAGACGATTTGCTCAAGGTCTCACAAACCTGAACCTTCAGATCCTCGTCATAGTTTGTCACCATGCTGTGTCAGTCCTACAACTTCCTGTCTTGACCTTTTCTTCCCGAGGTTGGAGGCAATAGCTGCAGTGTGAAAGGGCCAGACTCGATGTTCACTCCCATGGCTGGAGACCTTGGGCCAGTCACTTCCTGACTGGGGAGAAGGTTAAGTACTCTGTCTGAGTGTGCCATCTTCTCCCAAATCGGCCTGGGTGTGATGGCCCTGCTCCCAAGAAAAGCCATGGCCCTGTTGGTGCTAGCAACAGAGTTCCCTTCCCCTCAAGTCTGAATCACCTCTGACCTCCCTGCTGGTACCTGCTGGGGGTGGGGGGTGGGGCCTTGAGCTTCTGTCCCAGTTCTGGGTATCTAAACTCACTCTTCAGGGAGGAGCGCCTTTGTTCATGCCCACATTATCGAGCACTCACTCTGTTCCAGACGCTGCTGGATGCTGGCAGTACCTTCGTGAACAAGACAGGCGAAGTCCCGGCCCCCATGGGCCTCTAAGTCCGGTGGAAAAGACAAACATCACACAAAGACTTGTGACGAGTCCTGAGGGAATTAAAAACACAGGGAGCTATGAGAGAGCACGGCAGCGAATCCCCCACACTCGTGGCAGTTCCCAGAGAAGTAGCCTGGACCCGGCGGATTAGAAAGGACTGACCAAGGAGAGGAGGGGAGACGGGAGTGTGGCACAAAGATTTCTGGCAGAGGAAGCAGTCTGGGGGAAGACCTGGGAGAGTACAAAGAAGGCAGCCTCGTAGGGACAGAGGACGCAGGGAGGACATGAGGAAGGGCAAGGCTCAGAAGGAAGCCAGGGGCAGATCTGTCACAGCCTTACAGGGCACGTTAAAATTTTGGATTTTATCCTGTGGGCCATGGGAAGTCTTCAAAGGAGATTTTGTTGTGTACTACAAAATGGATGCTATGGACCGAATGTTTGTGTCCCCCCCTCAGATTCGTGTGTTGAAACCCTAACCCTCAACGTGATGATATTTGGAGATGGGGACTAGGGAGGTAATTAGGTCATGAGCCTGGGGCCTCCGTGATGGGATTAGTGCCCTAACAAGAGACAAGAGAGAGCTTGCTTCCCACCCCAGTCTGTGAGGGTATATGACCTGGCCAAGGGCTCTCATCAGGAACCAAATTGGCTGGTACTTTGATCTTTGGCTTCCCAGACTCTGGAAGCATGAGAAGTAAATTTGTGCTGTTCAAGCCACTCCGTCTAAGGTTGAGCAGTTGCGCTAAGACCATAGAATGTATTTATTAGAAGAAGGACTAGAGAAGGTAGTAGGATGTATTTCGGACCTTCCATGTGCCAGACACTCCACTAAGCACTTCACAGACATGAACTTCTTGCATCCTCACGACAGCCCTGTACAGTAGAGCCCATTATTAGCTCCATTTTAAGATGGGCATAACTGAACCTAGACTCAAAATTCCCCTCATCCGGAAAGATTTTTCTGGCTCCCCATCTCTACCCTGACACCACATCTTCCTTCTTTGATCTAATCTTAGTCCGTCTGTTTCTCCAAGGCATTTTTTTTTTTTTCCTGTCTGGTAGAATCATCTTTCGTGTGACCCCATTTGATTGCAAGCCCCACGGAGGCAGAAGTTTTTGTCTAGCGTGTTCACGGCTTTATCTCTGGAGCCCAGAGCGAGACCTTACAGGTAGTAGTGGCCGAATAAAGAAAATATTTGGAATAATAGGTCTCTATCCACCCGGAGACCTCATCTAGTGCAGGGTCTGGGGCTGCAGTGGTCCAGAAACAAACAGCCTCCCCCTGTTGTGGGGTCTGCTCTGGTTGCCTCTGCCTGGCTGGTTGTTACATCGCCAGCTCAGACACCCTGTGTCAGTCTGATGTTGGGGAAAGAGCTTGGACTTTGGAACCGGACAGATGAGGCGCACATCTGAGGGCACGTCCATCTGGAACAAAGCAGAGTGGTATAAATAAACAGAACCAAGTGCCTATATGAGATTTGATAACTTTAATTTCCTCGTCTGTGACATGGGAACATTACTGCAGAAAATTATTGGTATTGGGATCAAATGAGGAAATGTTGATAGAGTTGCCCCGTTTAGTCCCTTCAGCGGAAGACAGGGATTGGTTCCATGCCATTCGCTTAACTAACGGCTTCAGTTTCCTCATCTGTGAGAGGGGAGTTGCGAAACGCAAGATAATATAGAATTCCGGGCCTGGAATGCTCTTCTCCAGACTTGTCTGGGGCTAGCTCCTTCTAAACCTTCCGTTCTCACCTTTAATATCACCTCACCAGACTTCTGACCTGATTCCTGTTTCTAAACCTTGCCCCACCCCACCCCCATCTCTTTTCTCGTCAGCACCTTTCATAATATTCTTTGTCACCCGTCTCCCTGTTCACTGCTTTATCCCCACTGTCTACCAGAGTACCTGAGTAAGTGCTTGGTAAATACTGGTTAATTGCATTAAATATTTATTGGCCACTTGGTTGTCAGTCAAGGACTATTCAAGGCAACCCTAACCACAAACCCAGGAAATAGCAAGGGCAGGGATTTCACCCACTTGACAGCTGTGGAAGCTGAGGTCTAGCAATATTAATATTTCCCGGGAATTTCCCAAGTAAATTAGTGGAGTTCTAGACCCTCTGAGCAGTGCTCTTTCCACCCACCCCTCCACTGCTTTCCAGGAAAAGGAGCACTAGAGACCCAGGTTCTAGTTCAGGTTCTGTTTTAACTTGTGGCTGTAAGATTTAGGTAAACCACTTCCCTTCCTGAGCCTTAGTTTCCCCAACTCTAAATGGGAAGAATAATCCTTGCCCTGAACGGTGGTTAAGGTGAGAATCAGCTGAGATAATGGGTTGAAAGCATTTAATAAACCAAAAGCACTATATTAATAGTGCTTCCAAAATCACGGAAGATTTTGTTATATTAATATGCAGAATCAACATTGACTTCAAAGATGAATCACCGTGGGCTGGAGAAGGCAGGGTAGTTTCGTAGAAGCAGTGGCATTTCGGCTAGGCCTTAAAGAGAGGTAATATTTTGGAGAAGCAAAGCTCAGAGCCAAAGCCACAGACCAACCAAAGCAGGAACCTCCAGCCTCTCTGACTTTTACCGTCTTCCTCCTCTGGTAGATATTCTCCCTGAATATGCTCTTCCCTACCCTGATTTGTTTTTCCTTTCAAATAAAACTTATGGAAGTACAATTTGCATACAACGAAATGCACATTTTTTAATAAAATGTTTTATTTTATTTTATTTTTAATTTTTTTGTAATGTGTACTTACTTTTTGAGAGAGAGAAAGACAGAGGTGTGAGCGGGGGAGGGGCAGAGAGAGGGAGACACAGAATCCAAAGCAGGCTCCAGGCTCTGAGCTGTCAGCACAGAGCCCCACGCCGGGCTTGAACTCACTGTGAGATCATGACCTGAGCTGAAGCCAGACCCCCAACCGACTGAGCCACCCAGGCGACCAAATAAAAGTTTTTAAATATTTATTCTTGAGAGAGAGAGAAAGGCAGAGCACGAGCAGTGGGAGGGGGCAGAGTGAGAGGTAGGCACAGAATCTAAAGCAGGCTCCAGTCACAGAGCCCTATGTGGGGCTCGAACTCACAAGCCGAGAGATCATGACCTGAGCCAGACTCAGAGGTTTAACCAGCTGAGTCACCCAGGCATCCCTAAAATGCACATGTTTCAAATGCATACAGTTCTGTGAGTTTTGACACAAGCACACACCTATGCAACCATCGCCCAGATCAGATTCCTGTGTGGCCCTTTGCAGCAAATCCCCAACTCCCTTTCTTGTGTCCCCCAGACAACCACTCTCCACTTTCTGTCACTACAGAGTAGCTTTCTTAATCACTCATGTCTTCATTAGCAATTCACAAAGTTCTGCATTCAAACATTAAAACAAAAACATAAGTGGAACAAAATGTATTACTTCACTAGGCTTAAGAGAGTATTTTCCTTCGGGGCATTTGCCAACAGTCGTTAGATAAATTGACGACAGCTAATTGGTGACAAGAATTAATAATAATCATAATTTGCCCATTTAGAGAAAAGAGTTTGTTGATAAAAACTCTACCTACAGGAACGCGTGGGTGGTTCGGTAGGTTAAGCATTGGACTTCAGCTAGGGTCATGATCTCATGGTTTGTGAGTTCGAGCCCCGCATTGGGCTCTGTGCTGACAGCTCGGAGCCCGGAGCCTGCTTCGGATTCTGTGTGTGTGTCTCTCTCTCTGCCCCTCTCTCACTTATGCTCTGTCTCTCTCTCTCTCAAAGTAAATAAGCATTAAAAAAAATTTTTTAAATAAATAAACATTTTAAAAATCCAAACCAAACAAAGCAAAAAAATCAATTCTACCTACAAAATTACAAGAGAACATGGATAACCTGATGGCTTCTGGAGAGATGATGACTTATATATAAAGCAGTGTTTTTACTTTAAATATTTCTAAAGAGAAAGCATTTTAAAAGAAAGCATTAGAGATAAATAGTCATTATCCATTTTATTCTACACACTTCCTTTAATTTGATGATACACAAGAATGATTCTGAAATTCCAAACAGACGTCGACTTAAGGAAGAAGTGAGGAAAATTAGGGGCGCCTGGGTGGTTCAGTTGGTTGAGTGTGACTTTGGCTCAGGCCACGAGCTCATGTTTTATGAGTTTGGTTTGCGAGTTCGAGCCCCACATTGGGCTCTCTGCTGTCAGTGCAGAGCCTGCTAAGGATCCTCTGTCCCGATCTCTCTCTGCTCCCCCCCTTTCTCTCCTCTCTCTCTCTCAAAAATAATAAAACATTAAAAAAAAAAAAGAAATGAGGAAAAATGATAAGGTTCTCGTTTGGGGTCTCTTGTTGAATAAGAACATAATCATTATATCAAACAAAGAAATAGTAGATAAGCAGAAGTGTTTCCTCTAAATTTAGGATAGTTAATGTTAAACGTTAATACCTGGGCCATGTTATTGGGCTAAATTATAGCAACTCTTTTTTTTTTTTTAACACTTTTTAAGACAAAAAAAATCAACAAATTATATGAAAAAGAAAACTACATTGTCTTCTCATTGTTCTGATTATATCAAACAAGTTTTAAGTCATCTCCCAAAACATAGCCTTGTATATGTCCAGACTCTCTTCAACGGATTTATCTTGGCATTCCTTTTAGCTTTGCATTCAAGTACAGATTAGTTTAGCTTGTTCTATAATTTCACACAAGTGGAATTACACAGTATGTGCTTTTTATGTACGATTTATTTGGCTCAGCATAATGTCTTTAAAGTCCATTCATAAGTTTTTTATAACAGTAAGTCGTTCCTTCATTTAAAAATTTTAACTTAACTTTAATTTTTTTAATGTTCATTTTTGAGAGAGAGAGACAGGGAATGAACGGGGGAGGGGCAGAGAGAGAGGGAGACACAGAATCGGAAGCAGGCTCCAGGCTCTGAGCTGTCAGCACAGAGCCCGATGGGGGTCCTGAACTCACTAACCGTGAGATCATGACCTGAGTCGAAGTCAGATGCTTAATCGACTGAGCCACCCAGGCACCTCATTTTAAAAATTTTATTTTAGAGAGAGAGTGAGTGTGTGTGTGTGTGTGTGTGTGTGTGTGTGTGCAAGTGTATGTGCACGGGGGAGGGGCAGAAGGAGAGGAGAGAGAGAACCTCAAGCATGCTCCACACCCAGCCCTGAGTCTGACGTGGGGCTTTATCTCACCACCATGAGATCATGACCTGAACCGAAATCAAGAGTCTCACGCTAAACTGAGCCACCCAGGCGCCCCTAGGTCATTCCTTTTTAGAGCTGAGTGCTATTTCACCGTATGAACATGCCACATTCCTCTTCACCAGTTAGTGAATATTTGGCTTGTGCCAATTATTTGAATTAAGCTGCTATGAATACTCAGTCGTAAGCCTTTTTGTGGCATATATTTGTTTCTCTTGGATAAATCCCTAGAAGTGGAATTGTTGTGTTGTATGGTAAATGTATGTTTAACGTCACAAAAAAATGCCAGACTGTTTTCTAAAGTGGTTCTACCATTTTACACTCTCGCCACAATGTTCAAGAGTACCAGCTGTTCCACATCCTCTTCAACACTAGGTATAGTCAGTCTCTTTTTTATTTTAGCCATTTTGATAGGTTTATCATAGCAACAGGATGGTTACAGTGAGTCTTATTGAGGTGTAATTTGCATACAATAAAATTTGCCTTTGTTAAGTGTATGACTCATTGAGTTTTGACCATGTGTGCAGTCATGTAACCATCACTGTCATGATATAAAATATTTAAAAAATTTTTTTAAATGTTTATTTATTTTGAGAGAGAGCACATGCCCAAGCAGGGGAGGGGCAGACAGAGAGAGAGAGAGAGAGACAGAGAGAGAATCCCAAGCAGGTTCAGTGCTGTCAGTGCAGAGCTCAATCTCACACACCATGAGATCATGACCTGAGCCGACGCTTAACCAACTGAGTCCCCCAGGCTTCCCATTTAATTTTTTTTTTAATGTTTGATGATATAACATATTTTATATTCAAAATTTCAGACCCCTTTAACATCAGTTCCTTCCCCTCAACCCCCTCCCCTAGCAATCACTGCTCTGTTTTGTCACTATAGTTTCGACTTTTCTAGAATTTTCTATAAATAGAAGTATTCATTGTGTAATCTTTTGTGGTTGGCTTCTTTCAGTTAGCATATTGCTTTTGATGTTCATCATGTTTTTGTGTGTTTTCATCATGTTGTATGGGTAGTTCATTCCTTTTTATTGCCAAGTAGAATACTATTGTACAGCTATATCCTAATTTGTTTGTTCCTTCACCAGTTGATGGACGTAGGAGTTGTTTGCAATTTGGGCTACTATAAATAAAGCTGTTACAGGTTTTCATTTCTCTTGGGTGAAAACATGGGGGTGAAATTGTTAGGACATGTGCCAAGTGCATATTTAATTTTATAAGAAATTGCTGAATCATTTTCCAAAATAGCTGTTTCATTTTGTAGCAACACATAAGAGTGCCCATGGCCCAGCCTCCTTGTCAGCCCTTGGTATTGTCAGCGCTTTGTAACTTCAGCCATTCTCACGGGTATGTAATAGTAGCTCATAATTTTTATTTTTATTTTAAGTTTTAGTTATCTAAGTACTCTCGGCACCCAGTGTGGGACTCAAACTCAAGACCACAAGATCAAGAGTCCCATGTTCTTCCAACTGAGCCAGCTAGGCAGCCCAGTAGCTCATAACTTTTAATTCGTATTTCTGTGATGACTAATGACATTGAGCATCTTTTCATGTACTTATTGGTTATATGTAGATCTTGCATATCTGTCTAATGTCTTTTTAATAAACCTTTGCTGATTTTGTTTATTGAGTTGTTTTCTTTTCTTATTATTAAGTAAATACACGTTCTTTATATATTCTAGATATTCTGGATTTATATTTTGTCAGGTATACGAACTGTAAATATTTTTTCCCATGTTGTGGCTTGCCTTTTAATTCTCTAGAAGGGGAGAAGATTGTAATTTTGATGAAGTGCAATATATCAATTATTTTTCCTTTATAGTTCAGACCTTTTGTGCTTCATCTAGGAATCTTTGCCTAACCCAAGGTGACACTGATATTCTCCTATGGTTTTTTCATCCAGAAATTTTGTCTTTAACCTTTAGATCTATGATTCATTTCATGTTCATTTTTGTGTATGCTATGAGGTTACTGTAAAGGTTCATTTTCTCCCCTCAAATATCATTATTCCAGCACTACTTGTTAAAGCCTATCTTTTCTCCATTTAATTTTTTTTCTTTCTTTTTTTTTTTTTTTTTTTTTTACCTCTGTTGAAAATCAATTGAGGGATGCCGGGGTGGCTCAGTCAGTTAAGTGTCCCACTTCGGCTCAGGTCATGAGCTTGAGGTCCCTGAGGTGGAGCCCCGTATTGGACTCTGTGCTGACAGCTCAGAGCATGGATCCTGCTTTGGATTCTGCATCTCTGTCTCTCTCTGATCCTCCCCTGCTTACGCTCTCTCTGTCTGTCAAAAATAAATAAACATTAAAAAAAATCAATTGAGGGGCGCCTGGGTGGCTCACTCCGCTAAGCGTCCGACTTTGGCTCAGGTCATGATCTCGTGGTTCGTGGGTTCAAGCCCCACGTCAGCTCTGTGCTGACAGCTCGAAGCCTGGAGCCTGCTTCAAATTCTGTGCCTCCCTCTCTCTGTGCCCCGCCCCTGCTCTTGCTCAGTCTGTCTCTATCTCTCAAGAATAAATAAACATTAAAAAATTTTTAAAAATCAATTGACTAAACATATGTGAGTCTATTTCTGATTTTTTTCAATTTGTTCCATTGATTTATATGTCTACCCTGGCCCTGGTATTTAAATTTTTTAATGTATCATTCACTGTTTTATTACATGTATTTCCTGTAAGTAAACTCTATTTCTTTGTGGAAACAGACAAGAAAAAAAAAAAGATGTTTTCTGTTCATTATAGAAAAATCAGAAAATACAGATAAATAGGGACTCCTGGGTGGCTCATTCGGTTAAGTGTCCAGCTCTTGATTTCAGCTCAGGTCATGTTCTCACGGTTTGTGGGTTTGAGCCCCATGTCAGGTTCTGTGCTGGCAGTGTGGAGCCTGCATTGGAATTCTTTCTCTCTCTCCCTCTCACTCTGACCCTCCCCTTCTCGCATGCTTTCTCTCTCTCCCAAAATAAATAAATAAAAAACATTTAAAAAAGAAAGAAAATACAGATAAGCAGAAATAGTAAAATGAAAGTTGCTAATAATCCATGCCTGGAGAGTATTACTGTTATTTTTTTTTTTTTTGTAGAATTTATCTTCTAGATCTTCCTCCTGTGCTTAAATATGCTAACAAAATGGCAGTATATTAAACAGTCTGTTTTACAATCTGTTTTCCCCTCCACAGTATACTCCATAGTGGTTCTCACCCTGGAATGATTTGCCCCACAGGACATTTGGCAAATTCTGGAGACATTTTTTGGCTGTCACAAACGGGTGGGTGCTACCAGCATCCAGTGGGTAGAGGCCAGGGGCGCTGCTAACCATCCTACAGTGCACAAAACAGTCTCTTACAACAATTTTCCAGCCAAGCTGTTAATAGCCCTGAGGTTGAAAAATCCTGAATTAAATAATGCACATGACATGTTCAATACAACACTTGGCACATATCAACTGCTTGGTAAATGAACAACAAATAACTTGGGGCGAAAAATGTTCCCGGGAGCAGGAATAGAAGTTCAGTGGATCCGGATCCCCACTGTCCTTTTCCCAAATATCTAGCCATAAGGCTGTTGTGAGGTGAGTGGTTTTACCACCAGAAATTCACAAAGGGTGAACAATATGTTCAAGACAGGAGACCTGCAGCCTTGGACCTTGGACTCCTCTGTGTAGGGAGGACGGGCAAACTCACACATTCACCTCCCCCACCAGGCTGCGTCTCCCTAGGCTGGAGTCCCAGCTGTTGTCTGGGTTAGTGCAAACAAAGACCTTTGGGCTGTCCCAGATCCAGGATTTACAACCCATGGGCTCCTCCCAGTTTACAGAAGTGCTGGGAAAACACATTCTAGGTCAGCAGGAATTAAGTGCACCCCCCCCCACCCCGAGGTGGGGGGGGTGTCACGTGGTCTGATGGCACAGGCAGGATGAACTGGAAAGGGACAAACCACAGTCCAGGGGAAAGTGCAGCCAAGGGAATTTGATTCAGTTCAACAGAGTCAAACATTTAGCAACATTCATTGTACTTCTATGTGTGCTAGGCGCTGTCCTTCTCCTATGTGGGAGGTCATTTGGAATAGTGCCAGGCACTGTCCCTCTCCTATGTGGGAGGCCACTAGGAATAGTAGTTAGGAGCATAGTCTATTTAGAAAAGGATGTTTGATCCCCAGGTGTGCCAGCACTAAGTATTTGCCCTTTATAAGGCATCCCATGACTCCGATACACATAGTATATGCTCACTAAATTATTTATGTGTGTATGTCAGTCCTCACAAAAACACTGTGAGGCAAGGGCTATTATTATCCCATTTTATAAAAGAATAAACCAAGGACCAAAGAGGCTTTGCCCAGTGTCCCAGGACTAATTAAATGGCAGGGGAACATTTTTTTTTTAATTTTTTTTTTAACATTTAGTTATTTTTTGAGACAGAGAGAGAGCATGAACAGGGGAGGGTCAGAGAAAGAGGGAGACACAGAATCTGAAACAGGCTCCAGGCTCTGAGCTGTCAGCACAGAGCCCGATGCAGGGCTCGAACTCACGGACTGTGAGATCATGACTTGAGCCGAAGTCAGACGCTTAACCGACTGAGCCACCCAGGCGCCCCGGCAGGGGAACATTTTTTTTTTTTTTTTTGGCAGGGGAACATTTTTTTTTTTTTTTAATTTTTTTTTTCAACGTTTTTTATTTATTTTTGGGACAGAGAGAGACAGAGCATGAACGGGGGAGGGGCAGAGAGAGAGGGAGACACAGAATCGGAAACAGGCTCCAGGCTCCGAGCCATCAGCCCAGAGCCTGACGCGGGGCTCGAACTCACGGACCGCGAGATCGTGACCTGGCTGAAGTCGGACGCTTAACCGACTGCGCCACCCAGGGCCCCTGGCAGGGGAACATTTTAACAGACTTTTGGGAAATAAAAAGATGAGTAAGATGTGGCCCTTGTTTTCAACAAACTTAGAGTCTCAGAGGGGAGGTGAAGATGGTACAAGTCTCATTCCAAGTAAAGAGACAATGAAAGAGGTGCTAATAAAGAACGTTTCGGTGGGGTAGGGCAGATCGAAAGTTGGTTCCAGGTGGGGGCAAACAAGAAGGCTTCATGGAGGAAATAAGTGGTAGTTAAACTGGTGGTCTTTGAAGATGGGTAGGCTTGGAAGGAGACAGACTCTTCCTTCAGAGTACGGTCCTTAGAAGGGTGACCACTGGGTTGGGCCATAGGATGTGTGCCTATGGGGGCAGGGACAGATGATCTGGTTGAGAAAGTTAATAAATTAAGGCAAGGCTGGTGGAAATGGCAGGGGTAATGTTCCAAATAGCTGAAAACCAGAAGGGCATAGGTAGCCACTGATCAGAATGGATACTGAGTTTTAAATTTTTTTTTTAACGTTTATTTATTTTTGAGACAGAGAGAGACAGAGCATGAACTGGGGAGGGGCAGAGAGAGAGGGAGACACAGAGTCAGAAACAGGCTCCAGGCTCTGAGCCATCAGCCCAGAGCCTGACGCGGGGCTCAAACTCACGGACCGCGAGATCGTGACCTGAGCCGAAGTCGGACGCTTAACCGACTGAGCCACCCAGGGCCCCCGGATACTGAGTTTTAAACAGCCCCCATGGCCATGCAGGTAGGGACAAACGGAATACCATGCTGAATATCCTAGAAAGGATGTCACCATTTACTTACCCAGACTCCTTTATATCTTTTGGTAACAGTATGCTCCTGTTTTGCTCTGGAGATCCGCTTACCCTACTCTCATTCTATATAGTTCTGGTTGACCTGACCTCACCTTTATACCTCCAGATGTGGGTACAGGATCGAGTCTGGTCTAGCCAATTAGAACGCAACGGTGACTGGTACAAGGATGGACGTGTAACTGAAGTTGGGTCAATGAAGATTCTCCCCACCACCTGTGTTGGAACTCTTGAGGGAAAAAGAAGCTCTGTTTCACCAAGGAAACTAGGAGAAAGGAAAATCAAATTTATAGACTGAAGAGAGAGTGAGACAGAGAGACAGTGAGTTAGAGAGAGAGAGAGAGAGAGACTAATACTTTATGATTGATTGTTTTTAAATCTCTGGGTCCAGATATGCCTGAAGTTTTCACCCATCCTCTTTAGTTACATGAAATTGGCTTTTTTGTCACTTGCAACCAGAAGATTTCTGACTGATACAATTATGCAGGGTCTCAAATGTCATTGTAAGGAGTTCTCCATAGGCTCTAGAGACATGAAAAGGAGGCAAACAGCCAGGGAGAAGGGAAAGGAAGAAGTTTTGACAATTACAGAAGCAAGCTCCCTAGGGGGTGAAGAAGATTAAAGCAAGAGTGTGGGAAGGCAGAGGGAGTGCCTCCTGGAGAGAGGGGGAGAGGGCTCCTGACTTTTTGAGTTAAAGAGACAGAAGATTCAAGAAACTGGTCTCTGCCATCATCCATCTCCTTCTCTCGGAACCAACACTTAAATTCTTCTATAAGTCTGATGTTAAGTGTGCCAAGACAGGGGCGTCTGGGTGGCTGAGTCAAACATCCGACTTCAGCTCAGGTCATGATCTCGCAGTCCGTGAGGTCAAGCCCCATGTCAGGCTCTGTGCTGACACCTCAGAACCTGGAGCCTGCTTCAGATTCTGTGTCTCCCTTTCTCTGCCCTTCCCCTGCTCATGCTCTGTCTCTCTGTCTCTCTGTCTCTCTCTCTTTCAAAAATAAACATTAAAAAAAATTTAAGTGTGCCAAGACAAACTTAGAACGGCTTCTGTAAGTTACAAAATTTAAAGCACTCACAAATGTCATTCAGCCATTAAAATCATGTTACAAATGAATATGTATTGTTATAGAAGACATATCTAGTAATATGTCAAATAATAAAGTCAAGTTACAAAATTATATATATATATATATATATATATATGGATATATATATATATGGATATAGATATATATATATATATAGTATAATCTTTTTTTGTTTGTTTAAAAATATATTCATATGTTTCTAAGGAACAGGCCTGAAAAACATTACAGCAGAATATGGTTACCTACCCCAAACCTCCTTTGTTTTTCTTCTTTGTACATTGAACCTCAAGTTTGTTCAGGTGTCCATATCCAGGGCTTAGCTGAAGACTTAACTCTTAAGTCCAACATAGAAATGCCAGTAATTGTTTTCAGGGCAGCCAAAACAGAATTATTATTCTGGCCAATGAGACAGAAAGGAGAGTCTGCTTGAGGGCTTCCAGGAAAGGTTTCTTACTAGTTAAAAAAAAAAAAAAAAAACTTATGGAGAAGAATGTGGACATTGGAATCCTCATACAGTGCTAGTGGGAATATAAAATGGTGCGGCCACTTTGGAAAACAATATGGCAGTTCCTAGAAAAAGTAAAATACAGAGTCACCATACGGCCCAGCAATTCTACTCTCAGGTATACACCTAAGAGAAGTGAAAACATCTGTCTACACAAAAACTTATCCACAAACGTTTGTGTAATTGATGTAATTTCATAATGTGTAATGACTAAAAAGTGGGAGCAACCCAAACGTCCATCAACTGATGAATGGATAAAGAAAATCCATGTAATGGAAGATTGTTCATTGTTAGAAAGGGATGAAGAACTGATACATTTTACAACATGAATCAATCTTGAAGACATTATACTAAGTGAAATAAGTCAGTCACAGAAGACCACGTATTGTGTGATTCCATTTACACGAAACATCCAGAACAAATCTATGGGGACAGAAAATAGATTCGTTGTTGCTTAGAGTTGAGGGTGGCAAATATGTTGGGGGAAATGGAGAGCAAAGGCTAACGGTTACTAAATTTCTTCCTGAGGTGAAAAAATGTTCTAAATTGATTGTGGTGATGATTACACAAATCTGTGGGTGTCTTTCAAGTCGTTGAGTTGTATGTTTTACATGGGTGAATTGTATCCTATGTGAAATATATCTCAATAAAGCTTTTTATTGAGCTATCTTAAAAAGAGAGAGAGCTACTTACAGGAATAGGTATCCTTTATTCCACTGCAATCTAAGGGAGCTGGATGTTACATCTGCATGCGGTACTTGGAACTGTGGCAACCATCTTTCAAGTATGGAAGAGAGGGGAATGCTAACAAACTGAGAGTGGAAAAACAGAGCTAGAAAGAAATTTGGTCCTTGATGAAATCTTTGAGGTACTGAAATACACAATTCTAGAGCCATTCTACCTCAGGACTTAATAATACCAGAAGTCCTCTTAATTTCTGTCTCTTTTTCAAAAAATATATTTCTCTTTTGGGGGGAGAGCACAAGTGGGAGAGGAGCAGAGAGAGGAGGACAGAGGATCTGAAGTGGACTCTGTGCTGACACACTTGAGAACAGCGAGCCGGATGTGGGGATCGAACTCAGGAACCACAAGATCATGACCTGAGCCGAAGTTGGACGCTCAACCACCTGAGCCACCCAGGTGCCCTCTTCTTAATTTCGCTTAAATCTGAGAGCTTTTTGTTTTTTAAATAGCTTATTGAGATGAAATTCACATAACATAAAATCAACCACTCTAAATGCCATAGTTCAGGGGCATTTAGTACATTCACAATGTTGTGCAAACATTCCTCTAATTCCAAAATATTTCCTAGTCACTTCAGGGTAAAACCCCTTCCTCATTAAGTAGTTTCTCCCGTCTCCTCTTGCCCTAGCCCCTTGGAACCATCAATCTGCATTCTGAGTGTTTCATATAAATGGAATCATACAATATATGGCCTTTTTAATGTTTATTTACTATTGAGAGACAGAGAGACACAGAGCGTGAGCAGGAGAGGGGTAGAGAGACGGGGAGACACAGAATCTGAAGTAGGCTCCAGGCTCTGAGCTGTCAGCACAGAGCCTGACGCGAAGCTCGAACTCATGAACTGTGAGATCATGACCTGAGCCGAAGTCAGTCGCCTAAGCAACTGAGCCAACCATGTGCCCCATTGTGTGTGGCTTCTTTCACTTAGCATAATGTGTTTTGAGGTTCATCTATGTTGTAGCATGTATCAGTACTTCATGCATTTTTATGACTGAATAAAATGTTATTGGGGCGCCTGGGTGGCTCAGTCGGTTGAGTGTCTGACTTCAGCTCAGATCATGATCTCACACTCCATGGGTTTGAGCCCCGCGTCGGGCTCTGTGCTGTCAGCTCAGAGCCTGGAGCCTGCTTCAGATTCTGTGTCTCCCTCTCTCTCTGCCCCTCCCCTGCTCATGCTCTGTCTCTCTCTGTCTCAAAAATAAATTAATAAAAACATTTAAAAAATGTTATTATATGTATATACCACAATTTGTTTGTTCAGTCATCCATTGATGAGCATTTGAACTGTTTCTACCTGTTGGCTGTTGTGACTAGTGCTGCTATGGACAGGTGTGCACGTGTACTTGTTTAAGTGCTTGTTTTCAATTATTTTGGGTATATAGCTAGCAGTGGAATTTCAGGGGCATAGGGTATTTCTATGTTTAACTTTTTGGGGAACTGCCAAATTGTTTTCCTCAGAGGGTAAACCATATTGTAGTCCCACTGGCAACGTATGAGGGTTTCCAACTTCTCTACATCCTCACCAACACTTGTTTTCCTTTTTTTTTTTTTAATGCTTACTAACTTATTTTAAGAGAGAGAGAGCATGAGCCTGAGTGGGAGAGGGATAGAGAGAGAGGGAGAGAGAAAGAGGGAGAGGGAGAGAATCCCAAGCAGGCTCCATGCTGTCAGTGTAGAACCCAATGTGGGGTTTGATCCCACGACACTTGAAGGGGTACCTCCTTGTGGTTGTTTTTTTTATTTCACTTGCAGCTAAAGATATTGAAATTGATGCAAGTGTTAATGGTGGTAGAATTAACGGTTATGTCAAGTATTTTCTTCATTTTGATTACCTATATTTTCTAAATTTTCTGTAATCATACTAATATTTATGAAGTCCTTACAATGTACCAGGCACTGAACGTAGACATTTATATGCATAATATCATTTGTTTCTCATAACAAATCTATAAGTCAAGTAAAAGCTGAGTCAGACAGGAAACATAATCTATCCTAGGACACGGAGCTAATAAAAAATGGTGGAGGCATAATTTGAACACAGGGCCCAGGATTTTAAAAAAAAATTTTTTTTTACATTTATTTATTTTTGATAGAGAGAGACAGAGCACAAGTGGGGGAGGGGCAGAGAGAGAAGGAGACACAGAATCCAAAGCAGGCTCCAGGCTCTGAGCTGTCAGCACACAGCCCAACGTGGGGCTCGAACTCACAAACTGTGAGATCATGACCTCAGCCGAAGTCGGAAGCTTAACTGACTGAGCCACCCAGGCGCCCCAACTCAGTTTTCTTATCTTAAAACGGAGCTATAGAATATCTACATTATTGGGTTGAGGGGGTTAATGCACGTAAAATGCTTTAAAATAGTGCCTGACAGGGAGCCTGGGCGGCTCAGTCAGTTGAGCGTCTGACTCTTGGTTTCAGCTCAAGTCATGATCTCATAGTTCGTGGGATCAAGCCCACATCAGGCTCTATGCTGAGCATGGAGACTGTTTGAAGTTCTCTCTCTCTCTCTCTCTCTCTCTCTCTCCATCTACCCCTCTCCCCTCTCGAAAACAAAAACAAAAACAAATAAATAATAATAATAATAATAATAATAAAATAGTGCCTGACATATAGCAAATGCTAAGTTTAGTTGTTATTACATTGTTATTATTCCAGAATTAAATAAGAAGGCCCTTAAACAACAGCAGTGTCTGGTAAGTATTCACTAAATGTTAGCTCTTAGTGTTATTTTTAACAACTTTATTGAGATACAGCTTACATACATAAATAACGTTACATAATTTGGTATAGTCACAGAGTTGTGCGATCATCACCATGATCAATTTTAGAACATTTTCATCACCCCCACAAGAAACCCTATACCTCTTAGGCATCACCCCCCAATCCTGACGTCCCCCAACGCTAGGCAACCACTGATACATTTTCTGTCCCTCTAGATTTGTGTATTTTGTTCATTTTATATAAATGGAACCGCACAATAAGAAGTCCTTTTGTGACTGGCTTCTTTCATGTAGCATAATGTAGCATTATTTATTTTTGTTTTATTTATTTATTTATTTATTTATTTTCTTGAGTTTATTTATTTATTTTGAGAGAGAGAGGCAGAGAGAAAATCCCAAGTAGGCTCTGTGTTATCAGTGCAGAGCCTGACATAGGGTTCAAACTCACAAACCCGTGAGATCATGACCTGAGCTGAAACCAAGCATCCTCTAGCTTAACCCACCGAGCCACCAGGTGCCCCTCTTCTCCTTCCTTCTTATAAAGATTCCTGTGCTGGGGCACCTGGGTGTTTCAGTCCGTTAAGCATCTGACTTTGGCTCAGGTCATGATCTCGTGGTTTGTGAGTTTCAGCCCAGCATCGGGCTCTGTGCTGACAGCTTAGAGCCTGGAGCCTGCTTCAGATTCTGTGTCTCTGTCTCTCTCTCTGCCCCTCCCCCGCTCATTCGCGCTTCAAGATTCCTGTGCTTACATTTAGGGCACACCCAGATAATCTTAACATCCTTAATTTAATCACTTCTACAAGCGCTTTTGCCATATAAGGTAACATTGACCAGTTCCAGATTAGGATCTGAATATTTTGGGGAACCAATTTTCAGTCTACCAGACTCCTTGATTCTAATATTAGGAAATAAATCCAGTAACCAATCGAATAGCAATGAAAAAACCTGGCTTGGAGTATATCTGGTTGCTTTCTTACCACTTCTGCCTGAGTGCCTCTTCAATATAAATCCTTTCAGTTCAGAAGGGAAAATTTTGGTTTGGAGTAGAGGAAGAGGAAGACCTTGGCACAGGATCCTAATAACAATTTATGGAGAATTTCCTATGTTTCAAGAAATTTACATCTTTTATTTCTAAAAGATAATTTTGAAAAAATGGGCATTTTATAGAATAAGGAAATTGAAATCCACCAAGAGTAAACCACCTGTCCAAGCTCACAAGGACAATAAACAGCACAGCTAGGATCTGAACTCAGGTCTGCCTAACGGGGACACCAAAAGCCCAGGACCTGGCTATCAATTTCAAACTGCCTCTTGAGAAATAGGAGCTCCCCAGCCTCTAATACATTTCCCTCTTCCTGACATTGACCCTGGTTGGTTATTAGGTCAGAATAACAACAAGAAGATGCTGTATACAACTCAGGCACCCCAGTTCAATCATCTGTGACGCCTCAGGGGCTAGAGTTCACAGTCTGTGCTTGGCACCCCCTGTCAGGGCTTTGACAGGCAATGTGTTTGTTAGACAGGATGTCCTTTCGAGGCTCAACCAAACAGCCCTAGCCCGTCTGAGCTGACCAGCAGAACAGGCCCCCAGGCTGAGTCACCGCCCAGATGTTTCACAACCTGTTTGTGCATTGAAGCAGCAGGAACAAGGAAGGTCACTCTGGGTGGCTAGTGTCTTCTTTAGCTCCTGGACAGAAAGGTGGCTCCCAGTACCATGTATAAGGAGATCTTGGCTCACCCTATGCCCGACCAATATTCAGCCAGAGGTTTCTTCGATTCTTCTAGGCTCTCTCTTTGACCAGAGAGAACCAAGGGAAGTTTCAACAAGCCTCAGTTCCTCATCTGTAAAATGGGAAATGTATGCATTTTTTTTAAAGATTTCATTTTTTATGTAATCTCTACACCCAATGTGAAGCTTAAACTCAAGAGTTGCACACTCCTCCAACTGAGCCAGCCAGGAGCCCCGAAAATGTATAAATATTTAAATTATTGTACATTCAACATGCACCATATAATTTAATATTTACAGCAAACCAGTGAAGTAGATGCTATTATTTCATTTCACAAATGCAGATGCTGAACATTAGAGATGTTCTATCACAGAGCTAGCTAGTGAAAGGTCAAGAACTGACCAAAAAAAAAAAAAAAAAACTGACCACAAGTCTGTACAACTAAAGAGCTTGGGTTCAGAAGGAAAGAGCAAGAGGAAAGTCTAGCCAGTTTTTGGGCTTCCCATTCTATGCTGAGTCATTTAGGCAAGTCCCTTCTGCTCCTTGGACCTTGATTTCCCCATGTGCTCTATCAGGTTGGGGGGAGGGAGCTGAACTGGGCCTGAAAGCTCACTTTCAAGTCTATGGGCCTAAGGTTTCACGTGAGAAGTACTAAGTCACCCCTTTGGTATGGTCTCCATTTCCTGCACAGCCCATTTTTGCCTCTTTTGGGGGAAGAATAGACAACAGTGATGAATTCTTCTAACCTGGAGATCTCTCAGAAAGTCTCAGCTCTTGCTTACAGTTTTTTCATGACTTCCATTGAGCCATGTCCATATCCGTAGAACTGGGACGGCCACTATACCAGCAACCCAGTCACCGCACATACCACCCTGCGAGATGTGTCATGTACATTTCCTTTTATCTTCATAATGGCTGGAGGAGACGATGTCACTGCTTGAGGCCACCCAGCTCACAAAGGTGGAGTTGGCATCTCAGCCTAGGTGACGGGGGTCTGCTTCTTTGTCCTTTGCTGGACACTGCCCTTCTTCCTATCTCTTACTACTGATGGTGGGAGAATGGACTGAAACGAATTAAAAGCACTTGGTGAACTGGGGATTGCTGTGCTCATGTGCACCATTAAGGGCTACCATTAGTTCTCTTTTTCTCACTGTAGTAGGAGCTGGGATCTGAGGCCTCAACCATTCTCGCATCTGCAGATAGCTCGAAGGTGGGACCTTCTATGGGTTTTTGGTGCATAGTTGCCAACGGAGATAATTCCATTCACTATAAACAAACAAATGGCAGCAATTAACAAGCAGGAAGGACAACGATATTGAGAATTAGCTCCCTGGTTGACTGGTCCTTATGAAGGACCCTGTGCCCACTTCCTCCTTTGTTTATTGGCAGCTTTTCTCTGCCATGATGATTGTTGTCATTGCCACATTCTCACTCTTGCACCCAAGGAAATGGGAAGAAAGAACCCTAACAGCAAGCAGAAAAGCCAGTCAAACACAATTCTTTATCACTTCTTTCTACTAAAATGTAGGCTCTGTCAGGGGAGGGATTGAGGCTGTCCTGTTTGTTCTTTTTTTTTTTTTTTTTTGGAGCAAAAAAAAAGGTGATTTTATTAAAGCATGGGGTCAGGACCCATGGGTAGAAAGCACTGCCTGTTCTGCTTATTCTTATATTCCAAGAGCCCAGAACAATGCTTGGCCTACAACAGGCACACAATTAAGTGTTGACTGAACTATATGTCACAGTGTGCTTGCTATGTCCATACAGAGACATACCAACTTTCCTTAAAATTTTCTTTACATTAGTTCTCTTTTTAATGCTTATGCCCTGCCCCCTCAGCCAGGCTACTTAAAGGCAGTGTCTGAAAACACCTATTACATGCTAAGCACCAGTACCATATATCTCTATGGGTATATATCATCTATATTTTATCTATCATCTATCTTCATAGCAATCTTTTCAAGTAGGTAATCTCCTTGTTTTACAGGTTAAGAAAGACTCAGAGTGCTCCCCTGCTAGAACCTCCAAACAAGCTCTCAAGAAAGACTCAGAGAGAGGTGCCTGGCTAGCTCAGTTGGTACAGCATATGACTCTTGATCTCAGGGTTGTGAGCTCAAGTCTCATGTTGGGTGTGGAGCTTATGAAAGAAAGAAAGAAAGAAAGAAAGAAAGAAAGAAAGAAAGAAAGAAAGAAAGAGAAAGAAAGAAAAAGAAAGAAAGAAAGAAGGAAAGAAAGAAAGAGAAAGAAAGAAAGAAAAAGAAAGAAGCAAAGAAAGAAAGAAGGAAAGAAAGAAAAAGAAAGAAAGAAAGAAAGAAAGAAAGAAAGAAAGAAAAAGAAAGAAGGAAAGAAAGAAAGAAAGAAAGAAAGAAAGAAAGAAAGAAAGAAAGAAAGAAAGAAAACAGATTCAGAGAAATCAAGTACCAGCTCAAGGCCACACACCAGTACATAGCTGGGTCCAGATGTGACCTGCGTTTGCTTGTTTGTTAATCCATGTTTAACAGAGTACAAATCCTACAATGATATTGGGAATAGTTAAAATTTTAATTGATACTTGTCACCTGCCAAGTGTATCAGTCAATCCTTATAAAAATCTTAGAGGAAATTACTAGTATTCTCTCCACTGGAGAGATGAGGGCATGAGGTTTGCAGAGGCAAAGTAAGTTGCCCAAGTTTACATGGCTTAGACAGTGATAAACTTTAAATTAAAAAAAAAAATTTAGGGGCACCTGGGTGGCTCAGTCGCTTAAGCATCCGACTTCTGCTCAGGTCATGATCTCGTGGTTCGTGAGTTTGAGCCCCATGTCAGGCTTTGTGCTGACAGCTCGGAGCCTGGAGCCCGCTTCTGATTCTGTGTCTCCCTCTCTCTCTGCCCCTCCTCCGCACATGCTCTGTCTCTCTCTGTCTTTCAAAAATAAATAAATAAACATTAAGAAAAAAATTTTAAGTAAATTCTACCTCCAACGTTGATCTCGAACTCACAACTCTAAGATCAAGAGTCATATGTTCTACCAACTGAGCTAGCCAGGCACCCTGACAGTGAGAGAATTTTAACCCAAACAGCCTGACTCCAGGGCCCATCTTAAACCCTAAGCAAGAGTGTGTTAACCCACATCTTTCTGCTTCTCCATGGAATCTCCTTGGGCTCCTTTCTACCCTCTGGGCTGGACCCAGAGTCTCCTCCAGGAAATGTTTGAGTTGATAATGCAGATAATAGCATATGACTCTCTGACCCAAGGAAGGGGTTAATGATGATGAAATCTTAGGGGACCAAAAGCAAACCCTCTTCCTTCTAAAGACAGCACATGGCAGACTCACAATGCTTCCAGGTCTGAGACTGGAAGACCACCACCTGCTCCAGAAGGCTGGTATGAGGAGTAAATGAGGGATCCAGACTCACAAAAAGTGCTTCCAACAGAGCCTGGTATGGTACCCAGTAAGCAAGCACTAGAAGGGAGCTGTCAAAGGGCCTCCATCTAGGGAATTCGAGACCCAGTGGGTTAATTATCCTCAGGCAGAAACCACACTGACTTCCCCAGACAGACCTGAGAGGGGAGAAACCCAAACAGACAGTTACAGTTCAGCTAAAATAGGGCTAATCTTTAATCTTTTATGGATACATGTAACACATTAACTATTATAGCCTATCCCCTCGAGGCACCTCAACACCTGGTCAACCAGAGGCGGGGGTTAGGTTGGCTGGGCTAAGTGGAAAGGAGCAGGTAAATAGGCCAATTACCCTTCTGCAACAGACTTTCTTAGGTCCTTGCCTTGAGATTAAGAGGATGAAATGGCTGATGCTGCCTGTCATACAAGGGGCGGGGTAGGGAGATGAACTCTTGAGTCAGCAGCCAGTGAATATTACCGGGCACAAAATAACCTGGGATGTTTTACCGGACTCTCAGCAAACCAAACTCCTTAAGAGCAAGAATTGTATCATTTATTATTTGTCATTGGGTGTTTGCTGTTGGTAGTTACTATTAATAATGATGTCATTGTTTCCATAATATGAAAAAAAAAAATCCAAAGGCAAAGAATTACTAAGGCTAGATGTCTCTGTGAATTTTGAAGTCGTAAGGGTTCAACTACCATATTTTTTCAACTTGAAGATGTACTTTGTGTCCATGTTTATCAGGCTTTGTCTTATAATAGTACTTGTAGATGGAGCTGTTTCTCAATTGCCTGAAATTCTGTTATTATGTAAAAGCTGTGACTTAGAGTGAATAGTGTCTAAGAATCAAGGTGATAGAATAGATCAATCTCCCACTCCAGGCAAGAATTCCTCCTACCATAATCTCTGCCTCAATACTTCTACTGAAAGGGGTTTACTTCTCATCCAGACAGTCATTTTCACTCCTAGACACCAGCACTGGGGTCCCTATATGTGTTCTTCATATAAAGCTGAAATCTGTCTCCCTATAATTTCCACCCAGCATTTCTAATCCTGTCCTTTGGAACTACACAAAAGAAGTCAAATTTTTCTTAGAATCAGAGAATCTTAGGATAGTAAGCAAAATCTCTGGAGGCAGACAGATCTGAGTTTTAATACTGACTCTACCAGTTATTAGCAAGCAACTTAACTTCTCCCTCATCTGTCAAGTGGGTTAAAGTGCTAAGAGATTGAAATGAGATTAATATGTATAAAGTCTCTGATACCTGATGCTCAATAAATGTCAGATACTTCCTTCCTCTTCTCCACCCTCATTGCTGATTTCATCATAATTTCATATACTTGAAGACAGATGTTATATTCCACCCTTCTCAAGTCTTTTCCAAATTAAACACTCCCCAGTTTCTAAACCATTCTCCTAATAGTAACTCTGATTCATTACATACCTACAACACACAGTATGTGTCATGCACTGCCAAAGGCCTAACAAGTTAAATAACTTGCCTGAGGCCACATAAGCAGTGTCTGGGATTCAAGCCTAGATCTGTCTGGCTCTAAAGCTACATCTTCAAATCTAGATCCTATAGTAATGCTGTACAATTGCAATAAAATGCTAGCCACATATGTAATTCAAAGTAATCTAGTAGTTATATTTTTAAAAGTAATAAAAAAGGGAAAAATTAAACTTAATGATATATTGTATTAAATTCCAAATACCCCAAATGTCAGTTCAACATGTGATCAATTTAAAGAGTATTATGCAGGATTCCTGGGGGGTTCAGTCGGTTAAGCATCTGACTCTTGGTTTCGGCTCAGGTCGTGATCTCACGGTTCATGAGTTCAAGCCCCACATCGGGCTCCACTCTGACAGCATACAGCCTGCTTGGGATTCTCTCTCTCCCTCTCTCTCTCTCTCTCTGCCCCTCCCCTGCTTGCTCTCTCTCTCAAAATAAATAAACTTAAAAAAATTTAAAGTATGACACTTCACATTCTTTTTATCATAGTAAGTCTTCATAACCCCATGTATATCTTATGGCCATAGCAGATCTCAATTTGAACTAGCCAGATTTCAAGTGGTTAGTAACCACACGTGGTTTGTGGCTGCCACACTGGATAGCACATACTAGAGCAAAATTGCAGTGTCCCTGGCCTGGAATCTAAGGACTTAGGTTTCCCACCCCCAAATCCAGTGCTGGCTAAATATAGGAGACCAAGAAAATCATTTAATAATCCTTCTGCTAACCTCTGTTTTCTACTAATCATTCTGTCAACACAAACAATATTTATCAAGTGCCTGCACCGTGCCAGGCATTATTCCAGGAGCTGGGGATACTGCAGTGAACAAAACAAAGGCCCTGCTTTCACGGAGCTTGCTTATGACTTTAATGGGGTGGGGTGGATAAACAATTCAGTAAGTAAGAAGTATGTCGCCTAGTCAAACGTGCTATGAAGAAAAATAGAGCAGGAAATGAGGGAGGCACACTTCCTATAATTGCAAAAGACTTAAGATGAGAGTTATCTTTAACATGTTCAAGTAAGAGCAATGAGAAGAACGTGGCTGGAGCTGGGTTGGGGGGAGCAGGCACAGATGGGGATGGTGGGAATATGGTCAAAAAGGTAACATGTGATGGGGGCAGGTCATGTAGGCATAAGGAGGGCTTTGGATTTTGCTCTGAACGGAGGGATAACATGACTGATGAGGATGCTGGGGTTAATTAGGTTGAAAAGCAATGGTTATACCTTTTCCATAGGACTACACATATAGGAATCAGCCAATAAATGTCAGGTCATTCCTGGGGAAATATTAGTTTGTAACACTAAGAGTGAGGGTCTAGCATTGCATATAATGGTGGTGTAGATCTATCTTAATTCCCATCAGGCCACTCTTGAGAGCTGATGAAGAAACTGTGTATAGGTACATGTGTCTGGAAATTCATACTGATGGTCTGCTGTCCCAATGAAGACTGCTTAAAAACTGGTCCTAACTAACTCTTTGAGCCCAGTCTGGTGACTGGCTGGGAAGCATTAATGTATAAACTTTTCTCCTCCTTTGCTGGCACGAACTGTAGTAACTGGGGAAAGTCACTGTGGAGAAAGAGCCCAGGAATTCAGAAGGAAGCATGATAAAGAGACAAGCTTGGTGTCAGAAAGAACTGAACTTGTGAATGAGTTCTGCCATTTGCTGGCATTTGGCTTTGGGTAAGTCACCTTACCTCTCTAAACCTCTTTTTCCTCTTCTGTAACATCGAGATGGTAATATGTACATTTTAGCAGTATTTGGCATATCTCCACACATATAGTGACAAGTTATTGGTGTAGAGCAACAGTTCAATAATCGGTAGTAATTGTGATGTTTTCAACAAAATTTTTGAACACGTACACACACAAAGCACATTATTATGAACTGAATGTTGTGTCTCCCCCCAAATTCGTGCGTTGAACCCCTACCCTCCAACGTAACAGTACTAGGAGGTGGGGCCTTTGGGAGGTGATTACGATTAGATGAGGTCATGATGGAAATGCCCCCCGTGAATAGAATTGGTGGTCTTATAAAAAGTCCTCTTATAAAAGTCCTGAGAAGTTTGCTTTACTCTGCTCTTCACCATGTGAGGATACAGGAAGTCAGCAACAGCGGCCCAGAAGTGGGATCTCACAGAACCCAACCCTGCTGGTACCCTAATGTCATACTTCTAGACTCCAGAACTGTGAAGAATAAATTTCTATTGTTTATAACTCACCCATTCGATGGCATTTTGGTATAGCAGCTCCAGCTAAGACACACATTATGTGTGTACCAGGGAGATGAAACATGCAAAAAATATATTCAATAAGACAGAATGGGCTTGCACAAATGAGATACAAGATATAAAACCAATAACAGTTACAACCATTTATTGATTGCTTACAATAAGCCAGCCACTGCGCTAAGTGTTTCATAAACATCTCATTTTATTTTTGCAAATTCCACCTTAAAAAGTACTATTTTTATCTCTGTTTCACAAGAAAGGAAGCTGAGGCCCAGAGAGGGGAAGTGAGTTGCCCAAGGTAGCACAGCTGGGTAGTGGCAGAGGACAGAAGTGAGGCCCATTCTAGGCTCCAGGCCTCACATCCTCATCAGAAAAATCCATCCCTGTAACTCCTAGGCTTTGTCCAAGTTTTACCATTTTGTTCACAGATTTCCTGTCCATCTTTTTCTTTTTTAATTTAACCCTACTTTGAAATGCCAGCTAAAATATGGATAAATACTATGGTGCCTCAAGGGACCCATAATTCACTGGACTTTCCAAAGTTGGTGTCTGTATATGAAAAAAAGAGGGCCAGCAATTTTACAACCTCCTCCAGTCATTAGAGCGCTGAGAGCTTGTCATTCTGCCCAACATTGTGAATCACCAGGCAGATCAGGAGGCACATCCTAAGCCCTGGGGTATATGCAGCCTTAATAACCATCAGAGTCCTGTGCAAGGTCCAGTTTCTTAGCCGTCTTGTCTTCCTGTTCTACACTCTTTCAGGGTGATCTCAATTATTCTCATACCTTCAGCTACCATCTATCAGGCTCTGACTCTGAAATGACTACCTCCAGCCCAGCTCTCTCTCTTCTAACTCTGGCTGGGCACTACCACTTGTGTGTTTCATAAACACCTCATGCTCAATGTATCTACATATGAACTCACCTTTCCTGCCTCACCCACACTGCTTTGTGTTTCCTAGCTCAGAAAAAAAGCACTACCGTGGCCACCCAAGGTAGAAATCTAGACACCTGTGACTCCTTCTATCTTTAGCTCTGGTTAGTCATCAAATCATTCTGTATTTTTAAAATCTCTTTTTTCTTGCAATTATTTCTCAGTTGGAATTGCGTCAAAGCTCCTCACTGGTCTTCTTTCTCCAAGCTCTCCTTTCTCAAGCTTTTCTCCACATTGCAACCAGGGTGATCTTTTTATTTTGTATTATTTATTTTGAGAGAGTGAGTGGAAGGAGCAGACAAAGGGAGAGAGAGAGAATTCCAAGCAGGCTCCTCAGTGCAGAGACTGATGCACCCTCGAACTCAAGAACTGTGAGATCATGACCTGAGCCAAAGTCCGACACTTAACCAAATGAGCCACTCAGGGGTCCCCCAGGTGATCTTTTTAAAGCTCACAAATTTCTTCAGACTGGCATGCAAATTCTTCCAGATTCGGGGCCTTACTCCTTCCCTGAACTCATTTATTTTGGCCCCTAACCTCAGATTCTATATCCTAATTCTACTTAACTCTGTGTCCTTTTGTACATGCTGTTCCCCTCACCTGAAACTCCCTTTCCTCCCTTCTTTATCTAACACCTATTGATCCTTCAGGTTACTCTGGGCTTTGATGACCTTTTCCAGGAATCCTTCATTGATGCCCCCACGATGGATCAAGTGTCCTGCTTGCTTCCAAAGCAGCTGAGCTGTTGATACCTCATTTTTCTATTGAGTCAAATCACATGGTACAGGCTCCTTAGTTTGACCCTCTGATTCCCACAACTTGCCTATAAACTCTTTTGAGGGTACAGATGGGAGTCAACAGCTAACAGAAAGTCTGGAACAGTCTAGCCTTTCAAGAAATGTTCAATTAAAAAAAATGAATGGGAGGTGGTGTAGGTAACAGCGGGGGAACTAGACCTAGAAGTGCAAGTAAAGTAATTAAGAGAGAGGGCTCTGAAGTCAACCATCTTACGTTTGTATCGTAGTCTCTCCACTCCTTTGTATGCTAACAACTCGTTGCCTGGGTTTCCCCATCAGTGAAATTACAGTAATGATTGTACGTGGCTCATAGGGCTGCTGTGAGGGTCAAATATTAAATTTTGATACTCTGTTCAGTATTTTTTGCATTAAATTTGTAAAATATTGCATTAAAATATTATTTATCTTAGCCACTGAGTGTCTTTCTTTCTTTTGTGGCACCAACATTTTTATTTGCCCACTTTCCTGCTCTCTTTCAACATTATAAACATTAATGAAACATTACAAACCAAATTAATCTTTTTGATCCAAGGTTTTGTTAGGAACCATTATGTTACAAAGAGGTGGCAAATCTATGCCTACTTTTATGATTCTCTGGCCCCTCTCAACCTCTGGGTGTCACTTCTCTTGTCCTTTTTCGGCTGTCCTTAACAGCCACTGAATTTCTGGTGTCCCTTTGATTCTTTCTTTACAGGAGAGTGCCTCATCCACTTCACTCTAGTCCTCACTTTGTCCGCAATTTATACACTCAACACAAATCAACGTTCAACAAACATTCGTTGAATTTACTTATCTCCCTATATTCTCAACTTGAAGTAAAATATATAAAGTGAACAAATATTAAGTGTTTTGCTAAGCTCCCCAATTGTTCAGAACATTATACTTCGCAGTAAAGGGTGTCTTTTCACCCTCTCTCCTCTGCTTTCTGCAGCTCCCTTCCCCGGGCTCTCTTTTGCCCGTCAAGAGACTTCCTAAGGCAAAACTTTCCAGGTCGTCGAACTTGAAAAAATATCTTCCTACAGGGTGGCCTATGACATCAACGACACCGGTAAATCCCAGAGGAACGCTCCAAAAGAAGCCGCCATCTCCCATACAGCAGCAATGCATCTTGCGCATGCGCTTCTGCTTGCGAGCCAGAAAAGAGGAGCTTTTTATCCCTTCTCGGCACCCTTACGTCGGTGTGGAGATTTACGTGACGACCGCCTCTTGCCGGAAATGGAAAGACGAAGAAGAGGTGTTGCAACACCCAGAGGGCTTTAACTTTAGGGCTGGGGGCTAATTGTCGTTTAAAGGCTCCGACGTGCTGGGGTGAATATATTACCCATTTTGCGAGTAGAGACTACAGCGCGCCCGGAGGTGTGTTTCTAGTGTAAGTGGGCACGTGTCTTTGATGCTGACTTAAGGGACCTAAACCGTCCTCTTAAAAACACTTTCCGCCTCGCTGGCTTTGAAAGGCGTTTTCAGGGAGGCGGAACGCCTAGATTTTAGTCTGATCCAAGCTCTGCCACCGACTTCCTGTGTCCTTGGGCCCCTCTCCCAAAGACACAATATTTTCATCTATAAATTAAAGAGTAGACAAAGTCTCTTAAGTCACTTTTCGGGTCTGAATGTTATCGCATGTCACAAAGTCTTGGAGGTGAAATACAGTTGGCCCCATTTTATAGGTAAGACATTGAGTTCCAGGGTGAGAGGATTGATGACTTCTTCAAGATTGCACAGAAAACTTTTAGAGATTTCAGACTTTGAGACTAGAAGATTATGCTGTAACTCCATGACCAAGTCTCCTTTGTATATTTCTGTATCATCAGTTCCTGAAACGGGCCTATACCAGCTACTCAAAAAGTTTGGGTAAATGAATCTTTTGATGTCAAGGCCAATGACTCGAGCAGATCTGTTGTCTCTCCATCCTTCTGATGTATTAACAATGTAACTCTTCTTCAGGTGTTTCTTGTGCTTTACTTGACTGGGGACTCCGAAATCAGTTCTGTTGTTTTCAACTTAATCGGAGACCATGGAGGCACCTCCAGTCACCATGATGCCTGTCACTGGAGGCACCATTAATATGATGGAGTACCTGCTGCAAGGTAAGTGAACAAGGCAACTTGGATGGCCTGTTTTCCTCTTTCTGTTCGGCATCTGTGGAGGTGAGAGGCTGTTAAAGGCAGCCTGCATAATTTCTGGCACCCAGTAGACAACAACTTTTTAAGGTTTAAATGTTGGGGCGCCTGGGTGGCTCAGTCGGTTAAGCGTCCGACTTCAGCTCAGGTCACGATCTCGCGGTGCGTGAGTTCGAGCCCCGCGTGGGGCGCTGGGCTGACGGCCCGGAGCCTGGAGGCTGCTTCCGATTCTGTGTCTCCCTCTCTCTCTGCCCCTCCCCCATTCATGCTTTGTCTCTCTCTGTCTCAAAAATAAATAAACGTTAAAAAAAATTATTTTTTAAAAAAAATAAATAAAGTTTAAATGTTAATTATGGTCACAAACACATAACATTAAATTAAGTGTACAGTTAAGTAATGTTAAGTGTATTCGCATTGTTGTATAGCTGATCTCCAGAATTTTTTTATCTTGCAGAACTTAAACTCTGTACCAATTAAACACTAATTGCTCCTTTCCCCTCCCCTCAGCCCTTGGTAACCACCTTTCTACTTTGTTTCTGATTTTGACTACTTTAGATACATCATATGAGTGGAATCATACAGTGTCTTTTTGACTGGCTTATTTTACTTGGCATTAATGTCCTTAAGGTTTATCCCTATTGTAGCGTGTGACAGGATTCCCCCTTTTTAAGGCCGAATAACATTTTATTGCGTGTAAATACGTTTTCTTTACCCATTCATCTGTCATTTGGGTTGCTTTCACCTCTTGGTTATCGCGAATAATGCTACAGCAAACATGGGTGTGCAAATATCTCTTCAAGATCCTGCTTTGAATTCTCAATA
Organism: Panthera tigris; assembly: GCF_018350195.1. Lineage (NCBI taxonomy): Eukaryota > Metazoa > Chordata > Mammalia > Carnivora > Felidae > Panthera > Panthera tigris. Next base: position 21,146,935 of record NC_056667.1, read on the forward strand.
TATGCACAGAAGTGGGATTATTGGATCCTATGGTGATTCCCTGATACTATTATTAGCTCCATCTTATAGATCAGGAAATAGGTAAAGCAGTTTTCCCAGATGAGAAAACTCCAGAGAGGGTAGTGATTTTCAGGAGGTCATATAATGTTTAGTGGAAGAATTTAGTCTTTAATTCAGATTATTCTTGTAATAACTTAGTATGAACAACATAAGGTTATTCTCATTCCTCAGGCTACCTCTCATTCAGTCCTTCCCAACTCAGTAAGTGCCACTGTCATTCACCAGTTGCAAGAACGAAACATTTAGGAGTCAGTCTCTGTTTTTCACTTTACTCCCATAGCTAGTCCATCTCTAAGTCTTACTCATTTTACTTCCAAAGTATATTTAAATTTTTTTAATGTTTATTTATTTATTTTGAGAGAGAGCAAGAGAGCACAAGTAGGGGAGGGGCAGAGACAGAGGGAGAGAGTCCCAAGCAGACTCCCGCACTGTCAGTTCAGAGCCCGATGCAGGGCTTCAACCGACAAACTGTGAGATCATGACCTGAGCCAAGATCAAGAGTCAGACGTTTAACTGACTGAGCCACCCAGACGCCCCCCAAAATATATCTTAAATATGTATTTTCTGTACCTGTAGTACCACATCCTGGTTTATCATTGCTCTTCTGACCTACTTTCATAACCTTTTACTCACTACATTGCTTCCACTTTTGATTATCTGTCTCTTTCCAAACAACAGTCCATCTTTTTAAAAAATTGTCGTATTGGGGCACGTGGGTGTCTTACTCGGTTAAGCATCTGATTCTTAATCTCAGCCTGGGTCTTTTTTTTTTTTTTTTAGATTAAAAAAATGTTTATTTTTGAGAGAGAGTGAGTGGGGGAGGGGCATAGAGAGAGGGAGAGAGAGAGAAGAGAGAGAGAATCTCAAGCAGACTCCGCACACTGCCACATTTTGCCATATTTGCCTTTTTTTTTTTTTTTTTTTTTTTTTTGCTATTTTTTTTCCTTTTTTCAGATTTTATTTTTAATCTCTACACCCAACGTGGGGCTCAAACTTAACACTGAGATCAAGAGTCGCATGCTTTTCTGAATATGCCAGCTTGGCACCCCTTTTGTGCTATTCTTAAAGAAAATCTCTGACGTTATAACATTTTACCCCTAAACTCTTCAGTTTGCATCTCTAAGAAACAAGGATATTTTTCTTTAAAAAAAAAAGTGTGTATTTAGTTTTGAGAGAGGGAGTACACATGCAAGTGGGAGAGGAGCAGAGAGAGGGAGACAGGGTCCAAAGCAGATTCCACACTGACAGCAGAGAGCCAGATGCAGGGCTCAAACTCACAAACCGTGAGATCATAACCTGAGCCAAAGTCGGACGCTTAACCAACTGAGCCACCCCAGATGCCCCAAAGGATAATTTTCTTCATAGCCCTAATGCCATTATTATTATCTTAAGAAAATTAATAATATATTTCAATATCATCTAACATCTAGTCCATATTCAAAAGTTTCCCCCCAGTTGTCCCCAAAATGTGTTTTGGAACCAGGATGCAATCAAGTTTCATGCATTAGATTTGATAATTGTGTCTCTTAAGTCTCTTTTAATTTGGCTCAGTCTCCCCTCATTCACACTTTTTTTCTTCATGACCGTGTCTTGTTGAAGAGTCCATACCAGTTTTCCTGGAATGATTCTTTTATAGTATAAATCGGTCATGTCTTTCCCTTTTGTTGAAAATAAAGTGTGGAGCTCATAGCTGCCCTGGTGACCTTGGGGTAAAATACCACCCTCACCAGAGACTGTGTGTAAGGCCTACACACCGTGGCCCAGGCCACATCCCCCTTTCACTGGTGTCTTCCTTCTCACTCACTGCACTTCAGGCACACTGATACCTTTTCATTTTCTTGAATTCCCCAGCTCCTTTCCTGCCTCTGTGCCATAGAGCTTAATGATCTCTCTGCCTCAGTAGTTTTCTCCAGCTCTTTAAATAACCATCTCATTTTCATCCTCAGGTCTCAGCTCTGTTATATCCCCTTAGGGAGACCTTCTCTGACTCCCACCCCTCATGTCTTTTCTCCACCCCCACCAATTGCTCTCTATCCCACCCCCCTTTTATTTCCTTGTATTTCTCTTCACATACTTATTTATTTTTTGTTTCCCCCACTAAATTCTAATCTCCATGAGGACATAGACCTCTACTTCCTAGCATAGTGCCTGGAATTCAAGTATAGGTTGAGGGGGCACCTGGGTGGCTCAGTCAGTTGAGCGTCTGACTTCTGCTCAGGTCATGATCTCCAGTTCAAGAGTTCGAGCCCCACATCGGGCCCACTGCTGTCAGCTTGTGGCCCACTTCGGATCCTCTCTCCCTCCCTCTCTGCCTCTCCCCCACTCTCTCTCTCTCAAAAATAAATAAACATTATTTAAAAAAAAAAAAAAGAAGAAGTATAGGTTGAATGAACTTAAACACTTAAAAAGCTCTAATGTTTGAGGAATGAACAAACACGTCTGATACTGTCCCGAATGTAGGGTACAATGTATTGAATGTAGAACCTGTTCCCTGCTCCCATGATCTTCTATCCTGTATTTAATCTGTTATTGCTTTTCCTACAACACTGTCCATTGCCAAAAATTCATTCCTTTGAGTCCCATTATCAATGTTTACCACAGTAACAGTGTATACTCTTACTTTAACAGATTTATTCAATAAACATTTGAATATGTTCCTAGCAGCGGAGGAAGAAAGATGAATAAAGTATCAATGCACAGGGGAGTCTGGGTGGCTCAGTCAGTTATGGTCCAATTTCGGCTCAGGTCAAGATCTCATGGTTCATGGGTTCGAGCCCTGTGACGGGCTCTGTGCTGACAGCTGGGAGCCTGGAGCCTGCTTCTGATTCTGTGTCTCCCTCTCTCTCTGCCCCTCCCCTGCTCATGCTCTGTTTCTTTCTGTCTCTCAAAAATAAAAAATGTAAAAAAAAAAAAAAAAAAAAAAATTAAAAATTAAAAAAAGTATCAATACACAATTGATATATTGAAAGATGACAAAAGAATCGAAGTAATAATGCTAAAATAAACTAAAGCAGGGAGGTGGAAAGTGATCGGAGGGAGACCTGCAGTCTTCATTTAGGGTGATTAGAAAAGATGTCTCTGATAAAGTGATACTTGAGCAAAGACTGAAAGAAAGTAATGGGATGAGGCATGCAAATACTGGTGAGAAAAATGTTCTACGTGTAGGGAATAAGGGAAGGGGCTCTGAAGAGCAATACTTTATCAAATACTTGGCATTTTCAGGGAGTAGCAGGAAGATCACTGTGGCTGGAGAGAGTGATGTAGGGGGATAGTGAAGGAAATAATGCTGGACTGGTAGAGACCACAATGTATAGGGCCTTGTAGATGATAGTAAAGACTTTGGGATTTATTTTGAATGACACAGGAAGCCATTGGAGGGTTCTGAGCAGAAGAGTGTCATTATCTGCCTTCTATTCTAAAAAGAACATTTAGCTGTTGTGTGGAGAAGAAGCAGGCAAGGGTAGAAGTAGCTATTGGAAAAAACAGGCAAGATATGAAGGAAACTTGGACCAGATGGAAATGAATGAGGGAGTGAGAAGTGGTTGGATTCTGCATGTATTTTAAACATATGGATTGGATGTAGGTGTGGGGGAAAGTAAGGACTCCAGATGATTCTGTGGTTTGGAGCCTGGGCAACTGGAGGCAGAGAGTTTCCATTGATTATGATGGAGAAGACTGCAGAAGGAATAGGATTCTGGAGGAAATCCCACAGCTGGATACTGAACATATGAAGGTGAAGATGTCTGTTAGGTATCAAAGTGGAGAAGGTGAGTAGACAGTTGGATATATGAGTCTGTGGTTCATGAGATATAAACATGGGAGTCCTCAGGCCATAGATGATATTTAAAGCCATAACATTAAATTAGGTCACCTAGGGAGGAAGAGATTGTTGATAAAGAGGACCAGGATTGAGTCCTAGGATCCTCTAGTAATTAGGGAAGATGAGAAAGACCCAGCAAAGTAGACTTAAAAGGAATGGTCAGTGAATTAGGTGAAGAACTAAGAGTTGTGTCCCAGAGGCCAAGAGAAGATAGATTTTAAAGTGGGTATAATCTAATAATCTTACCAAAATGCTGTTTGGAGGATGAATAAGAGAACAAAGATTAGTGTATTTCTATGGAGCATTTGGTTCTCTTACTTCGATATAGTGTGTAAAAAAGAAATGTTATAATCTATAGATGGAAAACTTGTGTTTGCTGGAAATAGAAGATAATTTTTTTAAATAAATGGCAACAAAAGAGTGTTGTTATTATTCTAGATAGATGCTCTTGCTGTTAAAGACTCTGAGCCCAAAGCCTGCTGGAGATTAGCATTTAGAGAAGGCCTAAGGACTTTCTGGTACCAGATAAGACAATGCAAAACACTGAAAGGGAATTAACTTTATCATAATGTTGTCCAATACTTTGGCAGTATAATCCCTCAAAAATCTCATATATTGGACCAGTACTTTACAGAATACTGCAGTAAACTGTTTTGGTTTTTCATTGAAGTTTTTTCAATCTTTTACTAATCCCAGTACCCTAAATTAAAGAATGGACTCAACAATGCTCTTTCCTTCTTCAGGAAGCGTTTTAGATCACAGTTTGGAAAGCCTCATCCACCGCCTTCGTGGTTTGTGCGACAACATGGAACCCGAGACTTTCCTTGACCATGAGATGGTATTCCTCCTTAAGGGCCAGCAGGCCAGTCCGTTTGTTCTAAGGGCCCGGCGTTCTATGGATAGGGGAGGGGCACCCTGGCATCTGCGCTACCTGGGACAGCCAGAAATGGGAGACAAGAACCGCCATGCCCTGGTGCGAAATTGTGTGGACATTGCAACATCTGAGAACCTCACTGACTTCTTAATGGAAATGGGCTTCCGCATGGACCATGAGTTTGTCGCCAAGGGTCACTTATTTCGTAAGGGTATCATGAAGATTATGGTGTACAAGATCTTCCGCATCCTCGTGCCAGGAAACACAGACAGCACTGAGGCCTTGTCACTTTCTTATCTCGTGGAACTAAGTGTTGTTGCACCAGCTGGGCAGGACATGGTCTCTGATGACATGAGGAACTTTGCTGAGCAGCTGAAACCTCTGGTTCACCTAGAGAAAATAGACCCCAAAAGGCTCATGTGACTAAGACAGTCTGTCTGCCACTGGGGCCTGCCCTCACCTGTTACAAAAAAGAAAATGTAGTAAATTCCCCTTTTCCACCACTGCCAGCCAGGCATTCTTCCCTCAGAAAGGAGGACAGTGAGAACTTAGTTGGTTCTTTGCACAGTTTTCCTCATGTGGCAAACTTGTGACAGGCTTTCCAGATTAAAGGCTCAGGATAACCTGAAGAATCTATCCAATTCCTCTGTATAAAGATGGAAAACCAGAATAAATTAGCTTTTAGAAAGAAAAATCTTTTGAATTTCTTTTTGCTATTTGTGTATCAGATTTGTAAAGTAGAGGCTGTGAGCTTGTATTAGTTGGTAATAAAGCCTATGAAGAAAAACATCTGTGATTTTGATTCTTTGTTACCCTGCTAATTTGGGGTAGATTAACTACCAGTTGGAACAAAAAAAAAAAGGCAGTTTTTAGTTTTATTATTTTTTTATTTTTATTTTTTTAATGTTCTTTTTTAAGTTTACTTATTTTGAGAGAGAGCAAGTGTGAGAGGAGGAGGGACAGGGAGAGGGAGAGAGAGAATCAGAAGCAAGCTCCACATACCATCAGCATGGAACCCAGTGTGAGACTTGATCTTGTGAACTGTGAGATCGTGACCTAAACTGAAATCAAGAGTCCGCCAGTTAACCAACTGAGCCTCTCAGGCGCCCGGCAGTTTTTAGTTTTAAGTTTGATAGAGGTGAGGGGTGCCTGGGGGTGCCAGTTGGCTAAGCGTCTGACTCTCCGTTTCAGCTCAGGTCATGATCTCACGGTTTTGTGAGTTCAAGCCTTGCATCAGGCTCTGTGCTGGTGGTGCAGAGCCTGCTTGGGGTTTTCTCTCTTCTCCCTCTCTCTCTGCCCCTCCCCTGCCCACACTATCTCTGTCTCTCTCTAAATAAATAAACAGGGGCACCTGGGTGGCTCAGTCAGTTAAGTGTCCAACTTTGGCTCAGGTCATGATCTCACAGTTCATGAGTTTGAGCCCCGTGTGAGGCTTTGTGCTGACAGCTCAGAGCCTGGAGCCTGCTTTGAATTCTGTGTCTCCTTCTCTCTCTGCCCCTCCCCTGCTCATGTTCTGTCTCTCTCTGTCTCTCAAAATAAATAGGTAAACAAACAAATAAACTTAAAAAAAATGTTAAAATTTTTTGATAGAGGTGGTAGTTTTTACCTTTAACCAAAGTGGCACATTTATCGAAAAAATTTTAAATACAAACAAAAATAAGAAAATAACCTATAATCCTATTATTCAAAGAGATAACCTATTTCTATTCTGGTATATATCCTTCTAGTCTTCTATAAATTTATACATATGAGATATATTTTGTAATGCTTATTTTGAGAGAGAGAGAAAAAAAAGCATGAGTGGGGGAGGGGCAGACAGGGAGGGAGAGAGAATCCCAAGCAAGGTCCAGGCTCAGCACGGAGCCTGAAATAGGGCTTGATCTCATAACCTGAACCAAAATCAAGAGTTGGATGCTTAACTGACTGAACGACCCTGGCACCCCAAGGTATATTTATTTTATAAAATTACTCTGGGGCACCTGGGTGGCTCAGTCAATTAAACGTCCGACTTCAGCTCAGGTCATGATCTCACAGTTCATGAGTTCAGTTCCCACATCGGGCTTACTGCTGTCATCACAGAGCCCACTTCAGATCCTCTGTCTCCCTCTCTATGCCCTTCATGTGCACTCTCTATGTGTACTCTCTCAAAAATAAACATTAAAAAATATATATATACTGGTTTATATCCTCCTTTTTCTGTTTATCGTTAACATCTTTCCAGGACATTAGACTATAGTGTCCTTCTGTAAAAACAAACAAAAAACTTCATTTAAACAGGGAAACCGAGGTAGAGATTAGTCAACTTTCTATTAATTAGCTGGTGTGTAAATATTGATATTTATAATTGCTATCTGTATCCCTTATGGATTTTCCATAACTTAATTGATTCCCATACTTTGGGATTTTTAGTTTGATCCCAATTTTTGGCTTTTATAAATAATCCTGTAATGCTAGTGTTTTTCATCGTTGACATCATTGACATCTCTGACTAGCTTTAGGATAAATCCTAGGGAACTGTTGAGTCAAAGGGTATGCACTATTTTAAGACTTCTGCCATGCATTGCCAAATGCCTTCCAGAAATGTCCCAGTTTTCACTCCCACCAGCGGTAGATGAGGTTCCCAAAAATGTTGCCAAAGCTGGGTGTGACTGTGAAAACTTGTTTTCCCCATTTGATGATAAATGGTAACTAGTTTTAGTTTTCTTTTTAAAATAGTCATCAGTGAGATTAAAATTTTTTATGTTTACTGGACATTTTTTTCTTACGTGACTTGCCTTTTCATTGATTGTTCATCTTATCTAGTCATTTATGAAGAGCTTTTATAAAAATTTTCCCCATTTATCATTTGTATTTAATTTTTTCTTTTTTTAAGTAACAGTTCTTAGTGGGATAAATGTGTTGCTCATTTTAATACTTGTAGAGTTGTTTTTTTTTTAATACACTGGAGAGAGTTTGGCTTGCTAAAAATTGTAGGTTATTCAAAATGTTCATTTTTTTCTGGAACCTTCACTTAGATCACACCACAGTTGCGCTACATTGAACAAATCATAATTCTCTTTGGATCTCAGTTACTTGAAATATTATATGAATATTCTGTTAGGATGCTTTAGACTACAAGTAACAGAAAACCTATCCAAAGCTACCTTAAACAGTAAGGCTGGCATTATCTCATGAAATGATAAGTTCTAAGATGGGGCAGCTTCCAAGTTGGGTAGGTAGTTATTTCTCTGGCTCTGGAATCCTGTTCTTGGCTTTCCCCTGAATGTTTTCAAGATAGTTTCCCCCACCCCCTCAGTTACAGATTGCATAAATGCGTAAATCCTGTTCCTTTCTTCACAGCATATTAGCATAATGATTCAGGCAAGTCCCTTTTCTTGTTTTGTACTCTTCCCCTTTATTCCTAAACTCTATTTTCCTTCCCTCTTTCCTATAGGCACCCATTCTGATACGTTTGATGTATGTCTGTGATGCTTGTCTTGCAATATGTAGAGTTATGTGACCATATTCAATTCACACAAATGATACTGTGCTATAAACATTTTTTTATTTTTAAAAATTAATATTGCTTTTGTGATATGCTCTTGTTGCTATATATAAACCTACCTCATAACTTCCAGCTTGCATATTCTTTTTTTTTTTTTAAGTTTATTTATTTATTTTGAGAGAGACAGGGAGAGAGAATGCATGTGCAGGACAGGGGCAGAAAGAGGGAGAGAGGATCTTTTTTTTTTTTTTCTAATCTTTATTTATTTTTGAGAGAGAGACAGAGACAGAGACAGAGCATGAGCAGAGGAGGGGCAGAGAGAGAGGGAGGCAGAGAATCTGAAGCAGACTCCAGGCTCTTAGCTGACAGCACAGAGCCTGATGGGCTCGAACTCACAGACAGTGAGATCATGACCTGAGCCGAAATTGGAGGCTTAACTGACTGAGCCACCCAGGCGCCCCAAGGGAAAGAGAATCTTAAGCAGGCTCCGCACTCCCAATGTGGGGCTCGATACAGGGCTCAATCCCATGAACTGATATTATGACCTGAGCTGGAATCAAGAGTGAGACACTGAACCAACTGAGCCACCCAGGTGCCCCTGGCAGGTGCTTTAAATGTTTTAACTCACGTGTTTCTCACAATAACCCTATGAGGTAGACCTTGTAACTCCCATTTTATAGATGAGAGTGAGATACAGAGAATTTACTCAAATTTTCTTCTTCCATTGTTCAAAGTCAGAATTAGTAAATGGTGGAACCTGAATTTCAACTCAGCGTAGCTCCAGAATCCAGACACATAACTGTGCATACACTGTATTTTACTCCTTCAGTCCCTTGAGGATGGGAATCTAGATTGTCATTCACTCTCTTATTACCATAAAAAGTGCTAAAATAAGCAAATTTGTAAATTGATGTGGAATATTCCTCTGAACCATATACCTATGAGCATGCTCAAGTTTTCCAAGTATTCCAGATATCTTTTCAGAATGGCTGTGCTATTTGACATTGCTATCACCAGTGCACAAGAACTCATATCCGCATCCTCTTTGTACTTTGTGCTAGTTTGAAGGGTGTCAAGTGGCAGCTTTTGGTTGTCTTGATTTGCATTTCTCTGGTCATAATCAATCTGAGCTTTTTTTAAGTCTTTTTTTTAATACACCTTTTTGTATATGAAATTATACAGACTTCTTAGTTTCTGAAACTAATGTATCTATACCCTTTGCATATTTTTCTATTCGGTTTCCTATCCTGTTAGTTGGTAGGAGTTAACGGGTATATTCTGGACATTCCTGGTTTGTTTTAAACATTGCAGATCCTTCTCCTGCTCTGTCAGTCACCTTCCTGTTAAGCTTTTCTGTGATGTGATGTTGTTAATTCAGCAGATGTCCTAAATTTTGACCTTAGGATTTGGAATCTTCTTTAGGAAGCCTTTATTTACCCAGAGGTAACAGTTTTTCCTTTATTAGTTTTATAGTTTTCATTTCTTACATTTAGGTCTTTCATCTCGAGTCCACATTTAACATAGTTTCATGTAAAAATCCAGATTTTTTTTCTCCATACAGTGAGCAATCTTTCGAATGCTTTGTGGTGCCACATTTATCACATACTAAGTTCCCATGTATATGCATTCTTTCTAAACTCTGCATTCTATTCCATTGGTCTGTTCCTTCCTTTCAGTACCAGCAACACCATGTTTTTATTACTGAGGCTTTGTGGTGGAGCCAGTTCTACCAGTAGGGCAGGTATCCTATTTTTATTTCCCTCTCAAAATCGACTTAGCTTCCATACTCATTGTAGAATAAGTTTCAGTTTCTCACCATTATTGCTAGAATTTTTATTGGAACTTCATTGAGTATATATAGATCAATCCGGGGGGAGAACTGACCTCTTTGCATGGAACACTCCACTTCTTTCAAATCCTGCTAAAATGTCAAAAAAAAAAAAAAGCCTTCCCTGACCATCCTAAGCAGCACACTCATTCCCATCACTCTCTGTTTATCTTATTTAATTTTTTTCATAGCATCTATTACTAACCAACTTCAGATTATTTATTTACTGCTTCTCTTCTTGAATGTAAGATTCATGAGGAATGTCCCAATATCTGACCTTTGGTAGTCACTCTGAATGTTAAAAAATGAATAAAATCTTTATACTGCTGAGGTTATCCCAATTATGACATTTATTCAGGTTTTCTTATGTCCCGAAATAGAGTTGAAAAAAAATGTTTTTGAGGTGTATTTATTTTAGAGAGACAGTGAGCGAGCAGGAGAGGGGCAAAGAGAGAGGGGGACAGAGAATCCCAAGTGCATGCCACACTGACAGCACAGAGCCTAATGCAGGGCCCGAATTCTTGAACCATAAGATCATGACCTGAGCTGAAGTTGCACTCTCAACCAACTAAGCCACCCAGCTGCCCCAAGTTGGAAAAAAAAAGTAATAAACTTCTTAGGCATTGCTTTTAGGCTAATTTCTGTAGACCATAAGTCAGCAAACTGCACTTGTATAGGTCAGCCTGCTGTCTGGTTTTGTAAATAAAGTTTTATTGGAATATCCACATTTATTTAAATATTTCTATGACCGCTTTTGTACTACAATGCCAGAGTTTAGTGGCCACAACAGAGATCACATAAAGCAGAAATTATTTACTGTCTAGCCCTTTACAGAAAGTTTGTTGATCCTTGCTATAGACTATAGTTTAGTTGCTATTGTAGATTGTGTTATCTTTTTATTACATTTTAAGGTGAATATTCCTGTTATAGAGACTATTGGGTTTTATAAAATGATTTCTATTCTTACAAACTTGATCAATAACGCTTTTACAGTTCTGATAATTTGCCTGATGGTTATGTTGTGTTTTCCATATAGACTATCATATCATTGGCAAGAGTGGCAAGCAGAGACAGTACATACCTCTTTCACGTTTTTCTTGTCTAAAGGAATTGGCCAGACTCTCCAATACTCTAGCTAACACTACTGGTAATAATGCACACCCACGACTTAGTCCTGATCTTGATGCTATTGCTTCAAGTATGATGAAAAATCATGTCATTACCAACAATAGCCAAACTATGGAAAGAGCCCAAGTGTCCATCGACTGATGAATGGGTAAAGAAGATGTGGTATATATATATGGAGTATTACTCAGCCATCAAAAAATGCCATCTTGCCATTTGCAACCATGCGGATGGAGCTAGAGTGCAATTATGTCAAGTGGAATAAGTGAGAGAAAGACAAATACCATATGATTTCACTCATAAGTGGAATTTAAGAAACAAAACAGATGAACATATGGGAAGGAAAAAAATAAAAGAGTGAGAGGGAAGCAAACCACAAGAGAGTCTAATAATTGAGAACAAACTAAGGGTTAATGGAGGGGGGTGTTGCTAAATGGGTGATGGGTATTACGGAGAACACTTGTCATGATGAGCACTGGGTGTTACATGTAACTGATGAATCACTAAATTCTCCCGAAACCAAGATTACACTGTATGTTAACTAACTAGAATTTAGTAAACATTTGGAAGAAAAAAATCATGTGATTTTTACCCTTTGGTCAATTCAGGTGGTGAATTATATTGACAGACTTTCTGCTATTGGGCCATCCTTGCACTCCTGGCATCACTCCATTGCATCATGATATTATCTTTTAAAAACCCTGTTGGGTTTGAGTACCTGTTATTTTGTTTAGGATATTTCAATTGTGGACTACCTTAATTGTCATCCAGAGATCTATGCAAAGTGACTACTCCCTATTTTTCCAACCTCTCTGCTAGAACTACAAGCTAAGCACTATGCTCAGTGCTGGGTTACAGCAATGGCTAAGATACAGTTCCTGTCTTTAATAGCTCCCATTATAATGGCAGAAACAGACATTTATACAGTTTGTATAGTCATAAAAGGTATGTGAACAAAGGTCTCCTTCCCCAAATGAATGACCAAGCAGGTCTGCTTCCTTTTCCTTATACACCTCAACACACTTGTGTATGTATTATCTTTCTTTTATTTTTTTTAATAAGTTTATTTATTTATTTTGAGAGAGAGAGGGAGAGAGCACAAGTGGGAGAGGGGCAGAGAGAGAGAGAGAGAGAGAGAGAGAGAGAGAGAGAGAGAGAACCCCAAGCAGGCTCCACACTGTCAACACAGAGGTCAATGCGGGGCTTGAACCCACGAACCGTGAGATCATGACCTGAGCTGAAATCAAGAGTCAGACACTCAACCGACTGAGCCATCCAGGTGCCCCTGTGTTATCTTTCTTAACACCTTTTCCTCTGCCTTTCCCACTCATCTCTGCCTGTGTGACTCTTACATAATCAAAAAGGATCAAACAATGGAAAACATGTAACAGTGGTTAAGAGCTCAGGCTTGCGAGGCAAATAGGTTCCAATTCTAGCCGTGCCATTTACGAGCCATGTGACCTTGCACATACTGCATCTGCCTCCCAGAGAATCCATTTCCTCATCTGTGAAACTGAGGATACCTTCACTGCATAGAGGATCCGGATCCGATGAACTAACCTGTATAAAGGCTTTCGACACAGGTGACAGTTACCAGAATTTTCCCTTTCTGTCCTGCAGTCATTCCCAGACCACAAGAAGGGCACAAAGTCTCTTTTTTCCTGACTTCTGATATTTTATGGCAGCTAAGTGGCATCATTTGTTTCACTTTTCATTGTGTTCTCTGTATAGTTATCCTTTATAGACCTTGGCTTCTCATACCACCATTTAATAGCCGTGTGTGTCTTAGACGAGTTATTTAAATTCTCAGAATGTCTGTGTTCTTATCTGTAAGTAGGCATATAATAATACCTCTTCACAGAATTGTCATATGAATTAAGTGACCAATATGTATAAAGACCTAGCAGAGTGCTGCTTGGCATTTAAGTGCTTAATACTTGATAGCTGTTTTCAGTTTCAGTCTTATTAATATGCTTTTTACAGGGAAGGATTGTGTTTTATAGTATAGCATAATGGTTAAGACTCTGGAATCTTGAGTTCAAATGTGAACTCCACCACAAGTATGTTGCTCAAGCTGGGTAGACCTCTCTAGGCCTTAGTTTTCTTATCCGCAAAATGGGAATAATGAAAGAACCCAGTTTCTAGAGGCTATTGTAGGGATTAAATGAAATAATCCACTCACCAAGCATTTAGTGCAGTGCCTGGCATAAATATTATTTATTGACCAATTATTATGTGCCAGGTAATGTGCTACATGCTTTATTTAGCAATGTTCTATTTTATTTCTGTGAACTCCATAACCCCTGCCTCCCTTAGTATTACTCATATAATAACCTTCCAAATATTTATCGAATAAGTGAGTGAGTGGATTAGTGAATCCTGAGTTGTACGCCACAAGAATCTTGCTTCTGTGAGCTGGTCTGTCCCAGGTTAACACTCCTCATTCCTTTATGATGAGTTAGTGTGTAAGCCATGAGATTCAGCATCTGTAAAAAGCAGGAGGAGATTATGGAAAGGGGGAGGTTTGAGACCCTGGCTTTTTTTTTTTTTTTACTCTAGAGAAATCATTCATGCTTTAATGCTTGAACTTACTTCTCAGAACTGGTAAAATGAATTTTAAAACATTGCTGTAGACAAAAGTAAAATTTACAACATTCAATGTCATGGAGAACATAGAGAAAGGAACACCTTTTTGAAGATATACATCCGATGCAACTGTCCTTGAGGCATTTACCCTAAGGAAGTAATTACAGGTGTGCACAAAGGTGTAGTTTAAGGCTGGTCATCTTGGTGATGTGTATATAGCAGCAAACAATGGAAATAATCTAGATGTCACATAAAAGGAGATGGGATAATTAAATGAAACTTTATTCATAAATGAGATATCTTGCAGCCCTTCAAAAAATGTTGTAGTAATGAGTTTAATGATATGGAAAAATATTCCAGGTAGTTAACTTATTAACTTTGTGACTTTAGGCAAATTACTTGTCTGCCTCAGTCTCCTTATCAGTAAATGGGAATATTAATATTGCCTTCCTTATGGCTTAAATTAGTTATATGTAAGAATACTTGGATTGTACCTGTCCCATAGTAAACATTTATAGATATAAGCTGTAATTATTTCTATGTGAAGTAAAATTTAAAAACAATGTGTATGGTATGCTATTACTTACAAAACATATATATCGGGAAAATGGTATGAAATACTTCAAAATGTTAACAGTTATCGCTTGCTGTTAGAAATAATGCTGTACTTTTTAGTGTTTTGCCTTTTTTTAAATGATACATGTAAACCTAAAAATAATAATAATTTTTAAAGAAAACCGAACAGGAAAAGATCATTTCTTCAGTAGGGGAGTGAGAGTGACTGGCATTTTCCACCCTGTCTGTGCCCTTCTTGTTAGCTGGTGTGTCTGGTGTTTAAAAGATAGTCTCCCCTCTTCTCAAAGGAGAGATGGACCCACAGTCCAGAATGCCCTTAGACAGTGGCAAGTTCTTAGCATAGTGGGGCTGACAGTATAGAACCAAAACTGAACTCTAGAGGTGAACAGGATATGAGTCATCACACTGTTATTTTGTCAAGTTGACGATAATTGTTTCCATGTTTTCCTTGGAGGTGTGAATGTGAAGTGATGAGACTAATTAAAAAAAACAAGAAAACACAAGTATAGCAGAAGATGCACATCTAAATAAGTGGCTCAGCTTCCTTCAAAGTTCTCATTTGGAGAAACTACACAGTTACTTACAAATTTTTGCTATTGTTCATATAATTTTTTGGGATTTTTTGTGGGGCGAAGGGGGAAGTCAAAGCAATTGACCTCAAAATTGGTTTGGGTGAAATGTTTTTCCAGCTCCTAATTTATTAAAATTGTGATACTGAGTTCTTTTCTCTCTTCCTTTCTTTCTTCCTTTCTTCCTTTCTTTCTTCCTTTCTTTCTTTCTTCCTTTCTTCTTATTTTAGAGAGAGAAAGCACAAGCAGGAGAGAGGGGCAGAGAGAGAGGGAGAGAGAATCTTAAGCAGATGCCATGCTCAGTGCAGAGCCCTACTCGGGGCTCCATCCTACAACCTTAGTATCATGACCTAGTCAAAATCAAGAGTTGGATGCTCAACTGACTGAGCCACCCAGATGCCCCAATACTAAGTGCTTTTTTAAGACGCAGTGAAATGGGTATTATTCAAGTGTTTCTAGTGGCATTATAAATTAATAAAAACCTACTGGAAAGCAATTTGGAAGTAAATACCAAGAACCATCAATCCTCATACCCTTTGATCCAACAGTCCCACTTCTGATAACCCAGGCTGAGAGAATAAGCAAAATCACAGGGAAAGCTGTATATATTATAATAATTTTTAAAAAAAACTTGAGGGGCACCTGAGTGGCTCTGTCGATTAAGCATCAGACTTTGGCCCAAGTCATGAGCTCAGGGCTCCTGGGTTCAAGCCCCATGTCGGACTCTGTGCTGTCAGTGTGGAGCCCCCTTTGGATCCTCATCTCTCCCTTTCTCTCTGCCCCTCCCCTACTTGCTCACACACACACACTCTCTCTCTCTCTCTTTCAAAAAAAAAAAAAAAACAGGGGCACCTGAGCAGCTCAGTCTGTAAAGTGACTGACCTCGGCTCAGCTCATGATCTCACAGTTTGTGAGTTCGAGCCCCACATCGGGCTCTGTGCTGACAGCTCAGAGCCTGGAGCCTGCTTCAGATTCTGTTTCCCCCTCTCTCTGCCCCTCCCATGCTCATGCACTGTCTCTCTCTGTCTCTCAGTAATAAATAAAAGTGAAAATTTTTTTTAAAAAACCAAAAACTTGAAACAATCTAAATGTTTAGCAAAAGAGAAGCAATTAAGTAATTCTGGCATATCCATTTGATGAAATATTATGCAGCCTTTAAAATTATTATTATGAAGAGGGCACCTGGGTGGCCTCAGTCAGTTGAGTGTCCCACTTTAGCTCAGGTCATGATCTCACAGTTCATGAGTTGAAGCCCCCCGTTGGACTCTGTGCTGACAGCTTAGCAACTGGAGCCTGCTTCAGATTCTGTGTCTCCCTCTCTTCCTGCTCCTCCCCTACTCACACTCTGTCTCTCTCTCAAAAATAAAAAAACATTAAAAAAAATTTTTAATTATTCTTATGAGGATTCTATAGCCATTTTATGCTTATTATAGAATATTAAATAATGTTTAAATAATATTTTTAAGTTAGATTAGCACATTACACATTATGTACATTATTAGTATTACTATTTTTAAAACTGTGTATTAAGGAAAGATAAACAAAACACACCAAAATGATAATGGTTGTATTAAAGAACCCCTAGGCTTGTGGGTAGTTTTCTTTTTTGTTTTAATCTAAATGGACTTTATTGCTGTTATCTCTAAAATATTAATTTATTTTAAAAGGATATAATCTATGTGAGATCCATATAAGAAAATCAGTCCTACTTCATTTTCTTCTGTACCCTATTTATTCACTTCTAATTATTTCATTAAAAATTTTTTTTAATCTTTATTTACTTTTGAGAGAGAGAGAGACAGAATGCGAGCAGGGGAGGGGCAGAGAGAGAGGGAGACACAGAATCTGAAGCAGGTTCCAGGCTCCAAGTTGTCAACACAGAGCCCGATGTGGGGCTCGACCTCGCGGACCGCAAGATCATGACCTGAGATGAAGTCAGATGTTTAACCGACTGAGCCACCCAGGTGCCCTCTAATTATTTCAAAACTTGAATTTATCTTTATAGAAGATGAAGATTTGCCACCAGTGAGGATGTGTCATAGACCCTGTAGATGTTTCTGAATTGGGCATCCCAATCACGGTTTGGAAAGTGGAAACATCTCTGGAATAAGTGTGCTGCCTCCAAGGTGATGACAACTTTAAAGTAAACAATATTCATTTGTCAGTATAAGGTGTGTCCTGTTTTTAAGAAATGACTCAAAATGCTGTGGTGGGTCCCAGACTGGCTATAGATTGGGGCCACTTCTGAAATTCAGTCTTTATTAGATGTGCCTGAAGAGGTAGGTGGTCTACAGGTAATAATCATCATTACCATTTATGAAGCACTTACTATGTTCTAGGCACTGTGCTCAAAACAAAAACTGCCGTGTTTTAAACTCTTACAACAATCTTTTGAGATAGATATCATTGTCTTCATTTTACTGGTGAGAAAACAAGGCTCATGGAGAAACATGCCACAGTCACAGCCGTGAGAGGCAGAACTGGATTTTAACCTAGGCTGCCTTCAAACATAGCTTTTCAAGACTCAGTGCTGCGCTGTAGTGCTCCCACCGTTTGCATAAGTTTTTTTTGGCTGGCTTATAATGATGGGCAGGAAGAGAAAAGCTTGCATGGGGAAGAAAGCTTGATGTCCACTGCCCAACAGGTCCTCAAGTGGGCTCTTGTATCTGAGTTCTGTAGAGAGGAACTACAAATTAAAACTGTTTTCCTATTTCCTTTTTTTTTTTTTTTTGCTGTTTATTTATTTTTGAGAGAGAGAGAGAACACATTTGTGAACATTAGTGGGGAAGGGGCAGAGAGGAACGGAGACAGAGGATTTCAAGTGGGCTCTGTGCTGACAGCAGCAAGCCAGATGCAGGACTCGAACTCACAGAGTGAGTCAGATGGTGACCTGAGCCGAAGTCAGATGCTTAACCAACTGAGCCACCCAGTAGCCCCTGTTTTCCTATTTCATTCCAAGTCTCCAGCAGTGCTACTCTGGGGCCCCGGTGACAGAATGTGGAAAGGTAGAGGAGAATGGTCTCTTCCACCATTTTTGAAGTATATTCCATTTTGTTACAGTGTGAATTTTGAGGAATTGCTCCATTATTTTGAGGTGGACACAAACTGGCAAGGTCATCAGGGTTAGTGAAGTCCCAACCCTGGCCAAGAATCCTAAGAGGCTCCTCGGACAGTGGACACTGGTGGCCAAAGTAGGAGCAGGTGGGTGTGATGGACGCTCCTTGTCTATATCTAGATTTTTAGGATATAACTCCAAGGACTCTATCATTTAGCCAGATAAGATAGCAGTTGGGAGGACGGGAGTGATTTATTCCTTGAGGCCCAAGGAAGTGCAGGTGATAAGAACTTACAGTCAGTCCTACTCTAAACAAAAAGAGTTTGGGCGGCACTTGCCGACCCCTTAAGGACATGAATCACCTGAAATGCAAATACTGAAGGAATGCAAATAAATGGCACTTGAAGAAACAAAAAAATAAAATGAATAATCCAATAAAGAGAATATAAAAGTAACATTAGGTGGATAAAGTGTTTCAAAAGTAGCATTGGCTGGGGCACCTGAGTGGCTCAGTTGGTTAAAAGCATCCGACTCTTGATTTCAGCTCAGGACATGATCTCACGGTTTTGGTTCCTGGGATCGAGTTCCCCATAGGGCTCTGCACTGATGGCGTGAGGCTGCTTGGAATTCTCTCTCCCTCTCTGTCCCTTTCCTGCTCGTGCTCTCTTTCTCTCTCAAAGTAAATAAATAGACTTAAAAAAAAAAAAAAAAGCATTGGCTAAACCTGATGACTGTCCAAATCTTCCCAACCCACCCTATTAGAATCTTTGGGATGCAGGGGCACCTGGGTAGCTCAGTAGGTTAAGCGTCCAACTCTTGATCTCAGCTCAGGTCTTGATCTCTGAGTCATGAGTTTAAGCCCTGTGTTGGGCTCCACACTGGTCAGTTTCAGGTGTACAATATAGTGATCCAACACTTCCGTACATCATCCAGTACTCATCACAAGTGTACTCCTTAATCTCCATCACCTCTTTAACCTCTCCCTCCACCCCTCTGGTAACCATCAGTTTGTTTTCAATAATTAAGGGTTTCTTGATTTGTCTCTGTCTCTTTTTCTCCCCCTTTGTGTGTTTTGTTTTTTAAATTCCATATATGAGTGAAATCATATGATATTTGTCTTTCTCTAACTTACCTTACTCTCTTTAAAATTGTATGATATTCTATAGATGTACCGTTTCATCATATCTCTATTGACAGATATTTATTTTTCAGTTTTTTTTGAAATGCCAATAGCAGATACCCTAGTAATACATTGTCAAACACATGTGCTAGTATTTCTGTAAGATAAAGACTGAGAAGTGGAATCACTCTATCATACTCATATGGAAGGTGTCTAATAGGAATTTCCAGAGTGAAAGAAGCATGTGAATGATTAATCAGGATCCAGATTTAGGTAGGCAATATTTAATTATGGAAAGAAAGCACACTAGACTGGAAGACAGAAGACCTAAAATCCTGATGGTGGCTCTACCATTTATGTTGAGAAATTTTGTTTATTTTTTGTTTATTCAAAAATATTAACTGGATTCTGCCTACTCTGTGCCAGGCACAATGTTAGAGACAAGGAATACAAAGATGAATAAGACATAGAAGTTTACAGGGGTACCTGGGTGGCTCAGTCAGTTGGGTGTCTGACTCTTGGTTTCGGCTTGGGGGTCGCGATTTCATGATTTGTGGGTTCGAGCCCCATGTCGGGCTCTGCGCTTGACAGTGCAGGGTCTGCTTGGGATTCTGTCTCCCTCTCTCTTTGCCCCTGCTCATGCTCTCTCTCTCTCAAAATAAATAAATAAACTTCAAAAAAATTTTTTTAAATTTACAGTGATTGGTGTGGTGGGGAGATGGACATGTGAACAGATGCCACTTGCTCACATGTGGCCTTGGGAAGTTGCTTAATTTCCTGAACATCTGTTGTTGTTGTTGTTTTTGTTGTTGTTGTTGTTGTTTTTCTGTAAAATGGGTAATGGTCCCTGTACCGTAAGGTTGTCATTCAATGAAATCGCGTAGGAGAAGTGCACATCACAGTGCCCGGCGCATAGTATGCACTCAGTAAATGGAAGCTATTGTTACTGTTTTAGTAACAGGCTAAACTATAATAAGTAAGTTTTTATAGTTGCTATGAGAGAAGTTCTACCTCTTTCTCTGAACTCATTTCTACAGTACTAGATGAATTGTTGAGGCAAAAAATATACCCTATACAAAGTGGCACTTGGTAAATATTAGTTTCTTTTCTTGCCTTTTTTTTGTTCAGACGGAGGGTAAATAAGCAGATGGAACTGCAAACATCGTACGTTTGAACACAGCCGTGATCTTTCCAATCCGTGTGTCACAGAACCAATTCTGGCCACTTTACAGGTTTCACCTCTGGTCACATCTGAGCATCTGGAACGAGGCTGCACACTTCCCTGCCTGCAGACAGAATGTTCGCATAGCTCAGGGCTGGTGGCCACCTCCTGCAGAGGATTTCTTTTCTCCCAGTTTGCTAAGCAAACAGCTTGTACCCATACTGAATGGGATCACTTTTTTTGCTTGACACTGATTTTTGTGAAATAGATTTTTTTTCTCACACTGATATAAAATGAGAATTAAAGGAAGTGTATCTGGATACCAAAAATTCTGAACTTTAGTTACTGATTAAATTTAAAGATAAGTCTTGAGGCAAATTTAAGCTGAATTAAATGATAGAAAAGAATCATTTATAAATATTTTGGGTAAATTCTCTCTTTTTGGGATTAACTAGTGTCTAATTACTAGACACATTGTTTTTTGTTTGTTTATTTGTTGTTTTTTCCTGTTTCTCTACTTCCCTGGAAGGTTTTAAAAGCACTGACATTTATTTCCCCTTCCTGGATGTGTATTTGGCCTTGCAGATCATCCCACATTCCCCTGGGTTTTTATAAGCTGATTATCCTGGCAGAGATAGTGCAGTGCAATGGTCTAGAGCCCAAGTTTTAGAGTCAGGTGGACCTAGGTTTGAACTCTAGCTCTTTTATCTACATCCTCTGGGACCTTTCCTGGCATAAAGTAGGCACTCAGTACCTAGCTGTTGAATCATATTTAGTTGAGCTAAACATCTATTCAGGCATTAGCACAAGAGCTGTGTCACTAGATAGCTGTCATTCCAAAATTGACAGCCGACCCTGACACAGACATGCTTAAATGGTTTGTAAGCCATGATTTCAACTTCCTGCATTGCAGACATCTCAATTAATATTCCATTCCACTCACCTGACCATTCGAAGGAAAGGACAAGCTAATAGAAATATCTAACTTAGCAGCTAAGAGGATGAGCTTTGGTCTAGATAGATCCAGGCTTACAATCCGGGCTCTAGCACTGCCTAGTGGGTCAGTTACTTAATCTCTGAGAACATCAGTTTTCTCATCTGTGAAGAGGGGATAATCATAACACCTATCTCATCAAGTTACGGTGAGGATAGTGCTTTCCATATAGTACCTCTTCTTTTCCTGGAATAGTCTCTCCTCATGTTTTACTCCTGCTTTTTCAGCTTGACTGTCACTTCTTCCAGAAAGCCTTACCTGCCGCCCATAGTAGGCTGGGTTCACTGTTACACTCTCCCTAAAGTACCTGCCAATTACTCTCTATAATTACTTCAACTACTCACTTCCTTTCTGGATTGTGAACTCCAATAGGATAGGGATGGTGTCTGTCTCATTAATTCCTGTGTGTCCAGTGCCTAACAGTCCCTTGGTACATAATATTTTGGATAGACGATATTTGGTTAAAAAAATTTTTTTTAAGTTTATTTATTTTTGAGAGAGAGAGGACAGAGTGAGAGCAGGGGAGGGGTAGAGAGGGAAGGAGAGACACAATTGGAAGCAGGTTCCAGGCTCTGAGCTGTCAGCACAGAGGCCAGCACAGGGCTTGACCTCACAGACTGCAAGATCATGACCTGATCCAAAGTTGGACTCTTAACCAACTGAGTCACCCAGTCACCCTGTATTGTTTTGTTTTGTTTTGTTTTGTTTTGTTTTGTTTTTAATGTTTATTTATTTTTGGGAGAAGAGAGAGAGTCTGAGCAGGGGAGGGACAGAGAGAGAGGGGGACAGAGGATCCGAAGCGGGCTCCATGCTGACAGCAGCAAGCCCCAACATGGGGCTCAAACCCATGAACTGTAAGATCATGACCTGAGCCTAAGTTGAACACTCAACTGACTGAGCCACCCAGGTGCCCTGCGTGGACTAAATTTGTTAACTGCGTGAACTAATGAGATAATAATGCACATATACATAGAGCCTAACACTTAGCAAGCTCTCAATAAATAGGATATTATTAGCAACACAGTATTGGTGCTGTGTTTATTCACCTTGAGAAAACTAGTGTGGTAAGAGGAGCAACAAATTACAGATAGGTGTTGTGAATCTAGCTCTGTATCTTCTTTGTTATATGTCCTTGGCCAAATCTTTATTCTTCCCATTTCCCCACTATTAAAATGAACATAAGATGTCCACCCTGGTGTCCAACTCAACTTGGTTCCTATAAAGTCTGCCCTTTGCCAGACAAGACAGGCTGTCCTGTCCCGGAGTTTCTAGATATAGATCCTATACTGCACTAGCATTCCTCTCTTTCCTCTGCTGCTAATTGTTGACCCCTGACCTTTCTCCATTCTGACTGCCTAGCCCCTAAGTTCGTTACACCAATTGGCTACCTCCCAGCTTCCAGCCTTGAACTACACTGGTCCTCACAGTAAAGTCCAAAATCCTTAGGGAGCCAACTAGAGCCTTATTTTCTTCCCACCTTCCCCTTGCTCACTGTGCTCTAGTCACTGAGCTTTCCTGAAGCTTCCTGGAGCCAGTAGCCTCCTTGATTCAAGACCTTTGGACACGGCAGTCCCTCGCTTGGAGCATTGCCCCCTCTGTCTTTATCAGGCTAACCTCTACTTAACTTTAATGTCTCAGCTTTAACATCACCTCTTCAGGGAGCATTACTTGGCTCCCTTGGAAGAAATTAAATTTCCCTGTTATATGCCATCTTCCTTGTAGGTCTTATACAATACATTGTTAAACCTTCACATTTTAAAAGAAGTTGAAAATCTGACCTTAAAGGTAGAATTTCAGTGTTCAAAGCTAGAAAGTAATTTAAAAATTATAAAATACTGAGGGCCAAACCAAAATATCTGTAGGTTAGTGAGCACCTGTGGCCTGCCTGTTTGCAACCTGAGCTGTTCAACCTTTGCCTATACTTGGTATCTTTTCCCGTATTAATCATCACTCCATTGTCACTCCATTTAACTGTCCACTCTATGCCAGGCACTGTGATTGGTGCTTTATATAGATGATGTCATGTAATATCCAAAACCACCTGTGAGGTCGAGTAAAGTTCAAAGAGGTTAAAAGACTTGCCAAAGGTCACAAGCCCTAAGTGGGAGAGCCAGGTACTAAAGGTCTTTCCACTACACTCTTGTGTGCCAAGGTACAATTTGTCAGTTATTGAATGGGAGAAGCTTCTGAAGCTCTGCCTAACAACAACTGTTAATATTTGTGCTCACTATGTGCCAGCCATTGTGCTAAGCAGTTTACATGGTCTGATTCAATCTTCACAACGTCTGTACAGAGGAGCTATTGTTATCATCACCATTTAATAGATGAGAAAACTGAGGTATAGAAGAGGTATCTGCTTTACCCAAGGTAAAGCCAGACAATCTGATGCCATAGTGTCTACTTTTAGGAATTACTATCACCAGTTTGGGGTTGTGGCGGAGTAGTGGGCTGCAGGGGAGAGGGAAAAATTTATGTACGTCTCCAATACAGAGCCCCGCAGAGGACTCAATTGAGAGAAGAATCCCCCTAGATTATTTCCATGAACCGTCTATTGAGAGATTTGGCCTGCAGGTGGCAGTCTCTAAATTCTGCAATGTTCAATGCTATAGCACTTTATACAGTCAGAGTTGCTCATTTGCATATTGCTCTCTGATTGGTCTGATTCATTTTTGCCAGTTAATTGGCCTTGGTTCTCAGCCCAGTAAGAACAGCCAGGTTCGTAGAGCCATTCGCGTCTGTGAAAGAGCTCTCAGAATTTGAAACTATGGTGAAGTCAACAGGCCGTGATTTTAAAATGTGATAGCTGGAAACTTGTTTCATTGATTCTCCAACACTTTTTTAGCTTAAAAAAAAAAACAAATTATGGGGGCGTCTGGGTGGCTCAGTAGGTTAAGTGTCTGACTCTTGATTTCAGCTTAGATCATGATCTCACAGTTTCGGAGTTGGAGTACTGCCTCGGACTTTGGGCTGACAGCATGGAGCCTGCTTGGGATTCTCTCTCCTTCTCTCTCTGCCCCTCCCCTACTTGTTCTCTCTCTCTCAAAATAAATAAAACTATAAAAATTAAACTTAAAAAAAAAATTCTCAGTGTGCCTGGGTGGCTCAGTCAGTTAAGCATCAAACTCTTGCTTTTCCACTCCCCAAAAAGGGTAGAATATTTTGCACACTGCTCTGCTCCATGCTTTTTTTTTTTTTTTTTTTTTTTTTTAATAGAGAACTGGGGCGCCGTAGTGAGTTGAGTCCAACTTCTGCTCAGGTCATGATCTTGCATTCATGGGTTGGAGCCCTGCATCGGGCTCTGTGCTGACAGCTTAGAGCCTGGAGCCTGCTTTGGATTTTGTGTCCCCCTCTCTCTCTGCCCCTCCCTTGCTTGCACTCTGTCTCTCTCTCTCAAAAAATAAAGTAAAACGTTAAAAAAAATTTTTTTAATAGAGAACTATTTCAAGCATATAGAAAAATAGACATTTATATAACAAACACCCAAATCGCTGTCACAACTTTGTCAAATCTTAATGTTTTATCATTTGTTTCTTAAAATTGCTTTCAAGAAATAAAATATCAGATATGCTTTAAGTCCTGATATATTCCTCCTTTTACCCATTCTTTTCTCCTCTCCCCAAGAAGTAATCATTTGCCTGAATATTTTATTTCCACACATGATTTTATATTTTTGCTGTGTATAGATAAATCCTTAAACAGTATATAGTATTGTTTGGGATGTTTTAAAATTTTATATACATGGTATCAGGCCATATGTAACCTCCTACAACTTCGTTTTTTTCCCTTAACATTTTGTTTTGTCCCTGTTGATCCCTCCAGTTTTCATTTATTCACTTTAACTGCTTTGTGCTATTCTGTATCATGAATATATCACAGTTGATTTGCGCATTCTCCAGTAGATGCATATTTAATTTATCTCCAATTTTTTTGTTTGAGATTTCAAACAGTACTACAATGAATATCCTTGCACTTATAGCCTGTATCCATGTTCATTGTTGAAAAATTGGAAACTTAATAAAAACAGAAAGACAAAAACATATTACTCGTAATAGTGATTGTTTATTGAGTACTTAACGTATGTCAGGTACAGTGCTGGCTACTTTATGTATGTTACTTTGTTTAATTATCACATCAATTTACATAATAAGTACTATTGTATTTCCCATTGTACAGTGAGGGAACTGAACGTTAACCAGTTTCAATAACTTGGGCAGTAGCACACAGGAAGTGGCAGAACAGTTTTTTATTGCCAGAGCTTATGCTCTTAACATTATACACCAATAGTGCCCATGAGCCCCAAATCCAGAAATATTAATGGTTAGAAAGAGTGTTTACTGCTAACTGGTCTCTCAGAAGACAAGAGGCCTGGTGCAGACCACTTCCCATTTTAAAAATTGAGTATAATATACAGGCAGAAGAGTATCTATATCCCATGAGTGAATATTTACAAATTGAAGACACCCATGGACCAAGCACCCAGGTCCAGATCAAAAAGCGACATTATCAGCCTCCAGAAAACCACCTCTCACCTTCTTCCAGACACTGCTCTTCCACCCTGAAGGGTGGCTGCTAGCCTGACTTTCAACAGAATAGTTTTGCCTGTTTTTTATTGTATATTTGTGAAACCATACAGCATATACTCCTTCGGTCTAGCTTCTTTCACTTACTATCATTTGTGAGAAGCATCCATATGTTTGGGTGTCGTGTATTACAAGGCACAAAAGGCATGTGGGGCAACATATAGCATGTTGCAAAGAGTGATGAGTGCCACCAAATCTTTTGTCAAGGTTGTCACAGGCCATTACCTTGAAGACAGGGTGATAAATTAGATCTAATGTAGAAAATGGACAAACCTGAGCATTGCAAGTGGTCTGGCACCCCCATTGCCTTATCTCACGTCCTCACAGAGCTACCTTAGCTTTTAGCTGAAGCTGCAGAAAACAGTTTAGTAAGGGCTTCACTTCTCCTTCCATCTTTCTGCATTCTGTCCTGGAGCTTTTCCTAAACCAAGATATAGGACTCTGGTGGGACCCTGTTCCAAATGCAAGAGGAGTTGATACTCCCTGGGGCAATCCCATGGGATTTACCATGGGGGATGGGAGCCAATGGACAAATGCTCCTCAGAGCAGTCCTTGGGTAGACAATGCTGAGAGGCATTGTAGACAATCCTCACATGGTTTTGGTAGGATTGCCAAGTGAGCAATGCACCCTTATGTTGGCTCCTTCTTCCCTGTTTTACTGTAGGCTCTCACAGTAAGTCCCTGGGATCACTTTCCAAGTAAATTACCTGAAACTAGTATTTGTCTCTAGTTATGCTTTTTGGGGGGAATCCTAATGCAAGGCATATGTAAAATACCTGGTACATGAGAGATGCTCAAGGAAAAATAGGAGTTTTTATTATTACTGCTATTAACACTACTGTTACCACCATCATTACTTGCCTGGGATTTCATAGTTGCCGTCCCTATCCATCCCCTTCCCCATGAATGATATTGAAACTCCACAATTACAGCTTCTATGGTAACTTTTTTTTTTTTTTTTTTTTGCCCAAGAGTACCAGGAAGCCACTGAAGGATTTTCTTTCTTTCTTTCTTTCAGTTTTTTTTTTTAATGTTCATTTATTTATCTTGAGAGGAGGGAGGGGCAGAAAGAGAGAGAGAGAGAGAGGGAGAATCTCAAGCAGGCTCCACACTCAGCGAGGAGCCCAATGTGGAGCTCAGTCCCACAATTGCGAGATCATCACCTGAGCTGAAATCAAGAGCCCAATGCTCAGCGACGGAGCCACCCAGGTGCCCCAACAATTTTTTAAGTTTATTTATTTTGAGAGAGAGAGCATGTGCACACATGGAGGAAGGCAGAGAGAGAGGAAGAGAGAGAATCCCAAGAAGGCTCCATACTGTCTGTCAGTGCAGAGCCCCACGCAGGTCTTGAACTCAGCGAGATCATGACCTGAGCCAAAATCAAGAGTCGACTGCTTAATTGACTGAGCCACCCAGGTACCCCCCAACAGTTTATTGACTATCCTATTTTTCAGGTTTAGTGAAGTATAATGATGAACAATAAACCTCACATATTTAAAGTGTGCAATTTGATAAGTTTTGATATACTTAAAACTCATTATACAGCCTTGAAAACATAACCATGATCAAGATAATTAATATACCCATCACCCCCAAAAGTTTCCTTATCCCCTTTGTTATCTCTGGCTGCCATACATCTGCCTTCTTGGTTCCCCAGGTGACCACTGATCTTTTTTCATTAGAGTTTGGTTTTCCTAGGGTTTTATACAAACGGAATCATACAGAATGTACTCCTTTATGTCTGGCTTCTTTTACTCAGCACAATAATTTTAAGATTCATCATGTTGTGTGAATCAATAGTTCATTCCTTCTTATTGTTGAAGAGTATCCATTGTATAAGTATGAAGGACATTTGAATTGTTTCCAATCTTAAGCTATTACAAATAAAGCTGCTATGAACATTCATGTTCAATCAAGTCTTTGTGTAGATGTATGCTTTCAGTTTGTCTTGGGTAAATACCTACAGTGTAATGGTTAGACCATATAGTAGGTGTATATTTAATTTTTTTAATTTAAAAAAATTTAATGTTTATTTTTGAGAGAGAGAGAGACAGAGTGCAAGCGGGGGGAGGGACAGAGAAAGAGGGAGACACAGAATCCAAAGCAGGCTGCAGGCTCTGAGACGTCAGCACAGTGCCCAACTTGGGGCTCAAACTCACAAACCACAAGATCATGACCTGAGCTGAAGTTGGACGCTTAACTGACTGAGCCACCCAGGCGCCCAAGTGTATATTTAATTTTTAAAGAAACTCCAATACTGCTTTCCAAAGTGGTTGTATCATTTTACAGTGCCACCAACAGTGAATGAGAATTCTTGTGGCTCTACATTCTTGTTAACACTTGATCACTTGATATTACAAGTCATGGTGTGTAGATTATCTCATTGTGGTTTTAATTTGCATATCCCAAACATCTTTCATGGTTTATTTGCCACAGGTTTATCTTCGTTTGTAAAACATCTGTTCAAATCATTTTTTAAGCTGGGTTGTTTGCCTTAATGAGTTGAAATTGTTTTAGATATCAGTCCCTTGTTGCATGTAGGTTTTGCTGCTATTTCATCCCAGTGGGTGGCTTCCCTTTTCATTTTCATAAGTGTCCTAAAGAGCAACATTTTTAATTTTAATGACTTACGATTTATCAATTTTTTCTTTTATGACTGTGTGTTTGCAGGTCATATAGATTTTTTTCCCTCATTTTCCTCTAGCAGCTTTAGGTTATACACTTAGCTCTAATTTGGACTTGACACAATGGGGTTGGCATTTAGCAAGATCATCTGGCAGCAGCAAGGATGGTGTTTGGAGGAAAAGAGCCCAGAGGCCTGAAACTAGTGAGACCAGCGAGAGAGGACCGTTGCTTGCTCTAGTTAATGGTGATAGAGGAAATGGAACGGTGAGGTCTATGGGATATAGATTGACTGGACTTAGTGGGCTGAAGAAGGTGCCAAGAATGATTCCCGGGTTGCTTCTTTATACACTAGATTGAGGATAACAACCTCCACCACCTCCTCCTCCTCCTCCTCCTCCCCCTCCCCCTCCTCCTCCTCCTCCTCCACCTTCTTTTTAAGATTTTATTTTTAAGTGATCTCTATACCTTAGAAGGCCTGGAACTTACAACCCTGAGATCAAGAGTAGCATACTCTACTGACTGAGCCCTCCAGACACCTTGAGGATAACTTACTTCTAAGTTTTTGTATTTTAAACTGGCCCTCAATAGTTTGTTTTGGGTTTTTTTAGTTTATTTATTTACTTTGAGAGAGAGCGAGCGAGCTTAGGAGGGGCAGATAGGAGAGAGACTATCCTAAGCAGGCTCCTCGCTGTCAGCACAGAGCCAGATGCAGGGCTCAAACTCATAAACCATGAGATCATGACCTGAGCCAAAATCCAGAGTCAGACGCTTAATACTGAGCCACCCAGGCGCTCCATAGCGTTTTCTTTTGCAGAAACTATATTTGAAATTTGACCAGATAGGGGCTGGACACGGTTTTCTAAAACAGCACACGTACGTCAGCTCCTCCCTAGACACTGCCTGCAGCTGAACTTGTTTCTGTGCTCCTACGTCCAAAGACCTTTGCCCGCGGGCACTAGTTAAGCAGTCCAAGTTTTCATACCAAGATTGCCAGCAGCGGGTGGCGCATGCCCAGAGAGGCCGTGTGAGGCCTACAGACCCGGAGCATAAGGCGGAGGCGTTCCCGCCATCTTGTCCAGCCCGCAAAGCAGCTGGCTCTGGCTGGAGACTACGAATCCCGTGAGCCTCCGCGGGGGCACTTCCTACCCCTCACTGTCCGGCCAGCCTCGGCTCCCCCCTCCCCAGGGCCGAAGGCTCTGGCTGCAGCCTGGCGGCGGGCGGGCCAGGTAGGATTTCCGGGGGAAGCTACTGTTGGAGGCTGAGGAGGCGGCGGCGGCCACCCGGGTGATTTCGGTGAGCAAGGGAAAGTGAGCGAGAAGTACACTGGGTCTGGTTGCGGGCGTCTCTTAGGCTCGCGCCGCGTTCTAAGCTCCGCAGTGAGGTCGCGGTCTGGGCGGGGGTAACGGCCCGAACCGCGAACTTGTCGGTCCAGGGCGGGGCGGGCTGGGCCGGGGCCGCCGCCTCCTCCTCCGCCCTCCCACAACGGTCCCGCCGTGGTTTCTCAGCCTGCAGTGTGTCCCGCGAAGGCTGGCCCTCCCCTCCTCCCGCGACTTGGCGGGGCCCTTTTGTCTGGGCTGCCCCTTTGTGCCAGTGCGTGGGGTCGCCTCCTCCGGGGAGCCCTCCGGGCCGGTCCTTGATGGGGGCCCGTCCCAGGGGATCCGGTTACGGTAACCGGATCAGGTCAAAGTCCATTTTAAAAACCCGTCATGGGTCGGACCTCTGCATCCCGGCTGGGCAGAGCGGAGGCTAGGAGCCAGGCAGTGGCAGACGGAGTTTCTGTTGAAAACCCTTGAGGTTATTGTCTAACTCTGAAATGTAGCCCCGCGCGGCTTTGGGACACGAATCTCCAGGCATTTTTCTCGGTAGGGGGATGGGCCTGCGGAAAAGAAGTGAGCCCCCTCCCCGGGATACTGGGAAGGGACCTAATTTGCTGCCGTGTCTGTATAGGTTGCAGTTGTGATCGGGGAACCAAAGAACCAGTGCGGTTGAGCAGAATGGTAGTTCACAGACGTCTTGAATCTCGGAGAAGAGAAAGTGATTTATAGGGCAGCGAGCAGGCTTTTCATTCATTGCATGCAGAAAAAAGTTACTGGACTTCATCCAGGCGCCCAGTTCGTCTCCCTTCGGACCCGCGATCCTTTTATTTCTTCTGCTTGAAGCAAAGTTGGAAGAAACGTCCATTAATAGAAGGATCTGCGTTATAGCGAAACCAGAAACCTAGTAGCTTCAAGAAAGCAACAAAGAGACTACTAGTTCACCAAGTAATAGAAATGAAGCCAGTTTGAGGGAGGATAGTAGTAGATCCTTACTGAAACCAGTGAATTGTGTGGATTTAATCAAATTTTGTTAGTGGTAATTTCATCCACGTTCCGTTGGAAGACTGCATTGCGAGATTCAGCATAAGGGCAAAGCTTTATAAACGCCGCGGCGGTGGCTGCTATTGAAAAATAATTAGTATTTCAGGTCTCTGAAATGAGGATAACCAGGACCCTTTTACATGAATCAGGGAATGATATTAAAGTTATATAGGTTAAATTCCCTCCCTAGTCAAGTATGCAAAATAAAGCCTATTGTACTTTATTATTTTGATCTCTCATAATGGAAGTGATTAACTCTGGGAATCCAGATTGTGTTAGTAATATTGTGCAGGGATTGAGGTCTTTAATGCAATTGTTCCCTTCAGGTTTTAATCCAGTCGTGAGTAGGGATTGGTTGTTTTCTTGATTGTGTTTTGAAGAAGTGTCCATAGAATTGCTCTGGAAGTTTTAAAAATAATCCAAGGAACAGGGGCACCTGGGTGGATCATTCCCTTAAGTATCAGACTCTTGGTTTCAACTCAGGTCATGATCTCAGGGTTTGTGAATCTGAGCCCCATGTTGGGCTCTGTGCTGACAGTGTGGATGGAGTCTGCTTGGGATTTCTCTCTGTCTCTGCCCCTCCCCAGCTTGCTTGCTCGCTCGCTCTCTCAAAATAAATAAATAAACATTAAAAAAAAGGAACATCAGTTACTAATGACTGGCTGTTATCTGTTGAAATATGACATTGCTATTAGTGTTATTTTTTGAAAACAGCTCATCATATATATTATGTAATTTCTTACTGCAGTTCTCTGAGGTGGTGGTTCTCATTTTATTGGTGATAAATGTTCAATTCACAGCCTCTAAAATGTTAAGTGACTTGCCTAAAGTCACACAGTTAACCTAGATAGGAAATAGTAAACCATACTTCAGTCCAGTGCTCTTTCCATTACTTCACACCTGTTGCAATTACTCATTATACCACCATGAACAGCTTATGATTTATTGGCATTTAAATATTGGAGAAAAATAATGGAAATATATATATATATATATATATATTTTTTTTTTTTTTTATTTTTTTATTTTTTATTTTTTTTGAAATATTTTCTAAGCAGAGAAAAGTGACTTAAAATGAACTGGAGTTTTTATTTTTCTATTTAAAGAATTAAAAAAATTTTTTTTTAACATTTATTCATTTTTGAGAGACAGCACAAGTAGGGGAGGGGCAGAGAGGGAGACACAGAATCCGAAGCAGACTCCAGGCTCTGAGCTGTCAGCACAGAGCCCAATGTGGGGCTCGAACCCGTGAACCGTGAGATCATGACCTGAGCCGAAGTCGGACGCTCAGCTGACTGAGCCACCCAGGCGCCCCGGAACTGGAGTTTTTAGAACATCAAATGATGTCATACTAAGCCATAAATCATCCTGAACGTTGGTCCCATCACCTTGTTTGGTGGTACGTTGTGATTGCCTTGTGCTTAGGCCCAGTGGAGGTGGAAGAGTGGTGAGTTACTGGGCTGTGGTTTTGTCTAATCATTACTAGCAAGTTTTGATTAATCTTTCCTTAAAGGTTTTTAAAGAAATATGTTGGAGAACATCTATACAGCACTTTTGGCTTCTGGAAATAACATTGAAGAAAGAACTGAACTTCAGATTCTTTTCTAGCCAAAGTCAAGACTCAAGAAAATGCTTTCTTTGGTGTTTGCTTTTAGTAAAAACTTTTAATTAGTTTCAAACCTGCAGTTAAATCTTGGCTTTATGTCAGTACATGCCATGAATGTGACATCAGAAATAGAAACTTACTTCACCTCCTTTACTTAAATTCTTCTTAGGTAAAATGCATAACATGCCAGTGGAATTGAGTCAATACAATTGGTCTAGCCTTTCTAACTAGTAGAAGCCTGTTTTAAATCTCTTTTATTATGCCATCATAATGAGAAGGAACTTTTTTCCTTGTGTGTTTTGCTGTTGGTCTACTTTATTTCCAAATCATTTCATCCATTCATCTAGTCAACATAAACTTATTGGAGGCCTGTTGTGTTCTAGACACTGGATCGGATTCCTAGAAACCCAGGAATCAGATCCTGGGGACAAAGCAGTGAAAACCAAGTCTTTTCCTTTTTGGGGCTTATAGACTGATTAGAGGTAGAGTAGTTGGACAAGTCAGACAGTAAGTAAGTACTAAATAAAATCCTCTCTCATTAATGTGCAACCTTGAGCAGTAACCTCTTTGAAGGTTAGTTTTCTCATCTTCAACATGGAGATAATCATTCCTGCTCCATCTACCTTGTGGAATTATTTCCAGAAGTCAGAGGGTATTTGGTTGCATTATACCCTTTAGAAAAGGAAAAGGAGCATTGGAAGAAGGTTGTTTATAAAGAAAGAGACAAAGAGAATGGATGGATTCTCTGGTCTAAGACAGTCCGATGTCTCATTGTAAAAAACGTTCTGTGACTGTTAGTCACGTCTTCATGTAGCTCTCATCAAATAAGACTTTTTTTCTTTATTATTTATTTAGAGAGAAAAATCGGGGGAGGGGCAGAGAGAGAGAGAATCCTGAGTAAGCTACAGGCTCTGTGCTGAGCCACACAAGGGGCTTGATCTCAAGATAGTTAGATCATGACCTGAGTCCAACACTTAACCCACTGAGCCACCCCTACACCCCTCCTATAAGACCTTTGTATTCTGTATTGTCACAGTTAACTGTCTTAACGGCAAGGACTATGTATGTCCTAGTCTATTTCCTTACTGCTTAGCACATAGCTCCAAATATTTCTTTGGAATTTTATAAATATTTGTTGAATGAGTGAATTAATAACAAAAGTGGGCAGGGGCAGTCGTGGAGAATACAAGAACACAAATGCAACGCCAAGTATGTTTCTTTTATTCAGATTTTTATTTTGCTCATTGCATGCTAGGATCTGGGTTATGTTCTGGAGATAGATTTAAAGGTATCGAGCCTCTTCCTTGAAAAGCTTGCAACATTGCAACACCTAATTGTGGTGTTGAGTACTAAGTTCAGGAGAGCTGTGTACAACCTAGGAAAGGGACTGAATGATTCGGTTTTGTAAACTGTGAAGGAAGACATTACAGAGGAAGTGATTTTGGAGCTTGTTCTTGAGGGATGAATAAGAATTCACCCAGTAGACCCATTACTATTAAGGTTATTCCAGCTTGATTCCCCCAACCACTACCACCCCTAATCAGCCAGAGGAAGCAGTTTGGGCATAGGAATGGAGGTGAAAAAGTATAAGGTGTGTGTCTGGAAAAGAGTGAGTACTCTGGTATAGCTAAGAGGGTTTTGCAGTTGGGGTTTTTTTTTTTCTTTATTTTTTTTTTTTTAAATTGTTTATTTTTGAGAGAGAGAGACAGACAGACAGAGTGCAAGGGGGGAGGGGCAAAGAGAGATGGAGACAGAATCTGAAGCAGGCTCCAGGCTCTGAGCTGTCAGCACAGAGATTGATGGTGGGGCTCAAACCCACGAACTGTGAGATCATGACCTGAGCTGAGGACAGACGCCTAACCAACTGAGCCACCCTGGAGCCCTGGGTTTTGCCATTGGTTTTTAACATGTTTTGGTTCAGATGCCCCCTCTAGGAAATTTGATAAGAACAATGGTTTGTCACCCCAGACAATTGCACATAAGCAAATGTATATAGTTTTAGAAGGTTGTGGAATACTTAGTGGGGTGGGGGTGGGGTCTCTGGACATCTGGGGTTGAGCAATTAAAGAGTATAGTGACTGGTGAAAGGAAAGGTTGATGGCCAAGTGCTGAGAAGGGTTCAAAACTTTTCACTAAAGAGTTTAGGTTTTATGATTAGGGAATTTTTAAACCATCAAAGGTTTTTAAATTTTTTTTTTAATGTTTTATTTTATTATTTTTGAGACAGAGAGACAGAACATGCATGAATGGGGGAGGGTCAGAGAGAGAGGGAAACACAGAATCCAAAACAGGCTCCAGGCTCTGAGCTGTCAGCACAGAGCCCAACGTGGGGCTCCAACTCACGGAGTGTGAGAACATGACCTGAGCCAAAGTCGGACGCTCAACCGACTGAGCCACCCAGGCGCCTCAACCATTAAAGGTTTTTAAAGCAGGTAGTTGGCATAATCTGATCTGTTTTTGAAAGGTAATTGCTTGCTGTCTTTGGGTAGGTTAAAGGGTTTAGGAGAGATAGAGTAAAAGCTAAGAAGAGTTGGATTTCAGGGCCTTTTTTGTTTGATTTGATTTTAAAAGATGGAAGAGATTTGAAATATTTTGAGGTAAAGGAGAAGGAGCCAGCAGAGTGGCAGTTACTGAAGATCTGCACAAGAGGAAAGGGAGATGATAAAGGAGCCCTGGAGAGGTGAGCCTTGAAAGGGAAACAGGAAAAAAGGATGGAGGAAGATGTATTTGGAAGTGATGGAGATGGGAATTGAAATTGGAGTAGGTACCAGCCACATAGGTACTTTCATATGTGTTATTTAATTTTACAAAATTCTGTAGAGTGAGTGGGCATTCTCATTTGACAGTTGAAGAAATTATGGTTCAGCAAGATTAATTTCATTCCCCAAAGGCACCATATAAGTAACAGAAGAAGTCTGGGGTCCAGATATATTTTGACTGCAAAGCTTGGGATCATAATTTCTGCCTTATAAGGTTGGTTAATGTCTAATGTGACCTCTTTTTTGTCTCCCTTTCCAATGGAAGGGGTTAAATTATCTGCAGAACGATAAAAGGCTAGAGTGGGCTAGATGACTTCAGAGAGTGTTAAAAGTTTTGCAATGGCAGTTGTGGAAAAGGCAAGGGGGCCAACCAAAGATGAGCAAAAGGGCTATTGAACAGTAATTAGGACCTAGCTGGAGGTCAGACACGAAATTTCTGCTAGTCCACATGTTCTGTCTCCTACATTCTCAGTAAAGCAGCATCTCTTGAATATTGTTGATGTCGGCCTTTGAAAAAAACACACTATATTGTAATAGAAGGCTTTGGTACCACCATCTCTGAGCAGATTACAAGCCTTGTGCTACAGTTTTCTCATCTCTTAAAGAGTGGATTAGTTGGTCTCTTAAATTCTATGGTTTTTATGACTTACAACCAAAAACATTCCAGGGAATTTTAGGAGAGGAAGTGTGTTTAGTATCTGTTTGATTTTTAGGGAAGAGGTGGTTGAAACCATACATCTTTCAGATTCAAGCTTAGTTTTCCGTTTAACTTCTCTATTATGTTGAAAGCACCAGGTGTTGGTTTTGACAATCTGAAAGTTCTGACCTATTTACTCAATATAATGCAGTTCCTACCTTTGGAGTCTGAAGACCTGGTTCTAGTTCCAGCTATATCACGTTGTAGCTGTGAATATCCAAGTCAGCTAACCTTAAACTTTAGTTTCTTCGTCTATAAGATAGGGATAACCATTTCTTCATGGGGTTTTAGATGAGGTAAGATTTGTGTCAGGTCTTTATAGATTGTATAGTGTTTAATAAATATGAAAAAAGATACTATTTCTGACAAAGGAGAAAGGTAGTACTGGGATGCCTGGGTGGCTCAGTCGGTTGGGCGACCGACTCAGTGGGTTGGGCGACCGACTTCACTCAGGTCATGATCTCACAGATCGTCAGTTCGAGCCCCGCGTCGGGCTGTGTGCTGACAGCTCAGAGCCTAGAGCCTGCTTCAGATTCTGAGTCTCCCTCTCTCTCTGTCCCTCCCCGGCTCACATTCTGTCTCCTTCAAAAATAAATAAACATTAAAAAAAAAATTTTTTTTAAAAAGGTAGTACTGTGATCAGTGCGGTAGGAGAGAGGAAGCACTGGTTTCAAGTGCATCCTTCTGTTCAGGTGTCCTGAGTGGCAAGGGAAGTCTGTCAGGATGTGAGCTGTCAGTGTATTGATTTAGAAGTTGATTTGTGGTATATGATGTTGCTGGGTGTTTCTGTCAGGTATACGTTTCAAATCAAATCTAATCTTGAATCAAATCTGACAAAAAAACTCCATTGTTAAAATTCTCTACATTTATTCTTTCAAATGTGAGCTTGTTAGGCACATTTCCAGGAGTATTTTTTAAATATATATATTTTTTAATGTTTATTTTTGAGAGAGAGAGAGCGCGCGCATGCATGCAAGAGTGTACTAAAGCAGGGGGAAGTGCAGAGAGAGAGGGAGACAGAATCCTCCTAAGCAGGCTCCAGGCTCCACACTGTGAGTGCAGAGCCTGATGTGGGGCTCGAACTCATGAACCATGAGATCATTATCTGAGCCGAAGTTGGGTGCTTAACCAGCTGAGCCACTCAGGTGCCCCTCCAGGAGTATTTTTTAGATAGATTTTGACTATTTTATTTAAGACTAGATAACAATCTTATGATTGTCTGATAACTTAAATGCATCACTTGGTTTGTTTGTTTCCTCTCTGGGGCTGATTTTGTTGGAACTCTACATTTTAATCTCTTACAGAGAACTCCCCTTTCCCCACCTTTACCCTGCACATGCCATCTAAGTTTTTACCAGTGTACTTAATTCTCTCTACCCAGCTGCTTACTCTCTCCTTTGCATTTTGATAGGAAATACAGTGTCAAAAATTGGTGTTGAAGATTAATGATTCCTCCTTAACTTGAGTGATCCCAGAGCACTTTGACCATATCTCTGCAGGGCACTTTTCTCTATTTAGTTTACCTCTTTATTCTCCCCTACTAAACAGTTACTGTTTATGGAAATAAACTGAGTTTTAAAGAATCGTATGTTGTGGGTTTCAACTTGTTTAACTATTACATAGGTATTGCATGTGTAACTTTTTTCTTTAAAATGAAATCACTAAAATAAAATTGCTAAAATAAAATAAAATTACTAGATGAACATTTATATAGTTCACCACCCAGTGAACCACCCAGGCACATCCTTATCCATTCATCAGTTGATGGACATTTGGGCTCTTTCCATAATTTGGCTATTGTTGATAGCGCTGCTGTAAACATTGGGGTGCATGTGCCCCTTTGAATCAGCGTTTTTATAGCCTTTGGGTAAATACCGAGAATGCAATTGCTAGGTCGTAGGGTAGTTCTACTTTATTTTTAAGTAATCTCTACTCCCAGTGTGGGGTACTAACTCAAAACCCCGAGATCAAGAGTCGCATGTTCTCCTGACTGAGCCAGCCAGGTGCCCCAGAAAAATCAGTTTTGATGTGTGGGATAAAGATGTTATTCCAAGTTAATTTTTTTCACAGTTAACTATTATTCCTGGTAGCATTTGTTTTGTGACGACATTTGGAGTTTCGGAAGACACTAAAAGTGTTCTTTTTTCTTCTTCTTCTTTTTTTAATGTTTATTTATTCTGAGAGAGAGAGAGTGCAAGGGAGAGGGGCAGAGAGAGAGAGAGAGAGAGAGAGAGAATTCCAAGCAGCTCAGTGTGGAGGCTGACGTGGGGCTGGCTTTCAGGACTGTGAGATCATGACCTGAGTGGAAATCAAGAGTCTGATCCTTAAGCGACTGAGCCACCCAGGCGTCCCTCAAAGTGTTACTAATCTTCAGCTAGTAATGTCCACCTAGGTCATTAGAAATTTAAAATCTTTATTCCTGAGTGGCAGAATCAATCAGTAGAGCATATGACACTTGACCTTGGGGTTGTGACTTTAAGCCTCACATTGAGTGTAGAGATTACTTAAAAATAAAATCTTAAGGGAAAAAAAAGTGGAGCCCTGAAACATTTCCCCCTCCCCCTCCAGTGAGTGACGAGTAGAAAGAGGGACAATTTCTAAGGGAAACATAGCTCTTCTTCCCATCTCTCATGGACAAATCCCTTTTATTTATGTTTTAAATGTTTATTTATTTATTTTTGTGTGAGAGAGATAGAGAGAGAGGAAAATAATCTAGTGCAGGCTCTGGCCAACAGCAGAGTTTCTCAGCAGAGAGCCCCCCATGCAGCCTGAACCCGCGAACCAGAACGGAAGATAAAACCTGAGCTGAAGTCAGCAACTTCACCAACTGAGCCACCAAGGTCCCCAATGGATAAATCCCTTTTTAAAATGCTGTCCTTCAGGGCACCTGGGTGGCTCAGTTGGTGAAGTGTCTGATTTCAGCAAGGTCATGATCTTTCGGTTTTTGAGTTTGTGAGTTTGTGAGTTTGAGCCTGGGCTCTGTGCTGACAGCTCGGAGCCTGAACCCTGCTTTGGATTCTGTGCCTCCCTCTCCCCCTGCCCCTCCCCTGCTCACGCTCTGTCTGACGGGGTCTCTCTCTCAAAAATAAATAAACATTAAAAAACTAAAATTAAAATGCTGTCAGTCAATACCAAAGAATATAGAACCAAGTCACCGGGCGTGAAGAGTACTTTCCATTTTCTTTTACTTGCACACACCCTACTACTTTGCCTCCCGTCCCTTCCTCTAAATTTAAATTTGAGGGAGAGCATTAAGATTCAGAATATGGGTGTGTCTCTGCTTTATGTATTAAAAGATGACACAATGCCTCTTGCCTGTTGGGTGATACCAGTGAGACTGGACATTTTTCTAATAGTCTTTTGCATACTCTAATGCTTACATAAAATTAGGTAAGAGATAAGTAGTTTCTGGAACAACATCTTTATGTAATTGGGAGAGGGGCTTCACCCTTTCCCTAAAGCCACGGGCCAGTAAGAGCCATTCTGTTAAATGAATGCATCTTTGCGGTCTGTGGCATGAGATAAGTCTGCAATTGCAGTAATCATTGCACACTTTATATTTTTAATTGTGGTAAAATCACCATTTTAACCTTTTTAAGTATTCAACTCAGTGGCGTTAAGAACATTCACAACATGGTGCAGCCATCACTGCTAGCCATTTCTAAAACTTTCCATCATCCCAGACCGAAACTCTACCCAATAAATAATAACTCCCATTGCCTCCCCTCTCAGCCCCCGGTAACCTCAATCCTATTTTGTGTCTGTATTAATTTGCCTATTTCAGGTGTCTCATATAAGTGGAATCATTTAATATTTGTCTTTTTTGTGTCTGGCTTCTTTGTATTTTTAAAACTATCTCTTTGTGCTTACAGAAAGAAGAAAATATTTTGTAGCAATGAGAAGCCCTCCTGTAACCTCTTAACTCTCTGGAGGAAAGACATCATTCAGATAAAGTAGAAAAGCAAGCATTTAACTATTTTTAGGGCATTCTTGTTAAGGAATTAAAAATAAAGGTTTAGGGGATTTGGTAAGTAAAATATTTTGGTACGTGCTAGTGAGTTTGTAGGGCAGAAAAGCAAGGAAGATATTAAAGAACAGTTGTTGAGCAACTTCTTCCTTTTAACTACAAGAGATTTAAAAGGGTTAGCCTCCTAAACATCAATTAGGCCATATTAAATTCCTCCCATCCAAGTACTAATCAGGCAAGACCTTGTTTAGCTTCGAGATCAGGGTGGTATGGCTGTACACAGCCATATTAAATTCGTGTAAATAATGAGCCCAAATATTATTTCATGAGGAGATATTTATACTTGGTATCACTATGATCCAGACGTACTGAAACTGTTTTATTTTTATTTTTTTTTAATTTTTTTTTTTCAACGTTTTTTATTTATTTTTGGGACAGAGAGAGAGACAGAGCATGAACGGGGGAGGGGCAGAGAGAGAGGGAGACACAGAATCGGAAACAGGCTCCAGGCTCCGAGCCATCAGCCCAGAGCCTGACGCGGGGCTCGAACTCACGGACCGCGAGATCGTGACCTGGCTGAAGTCGGACGCTCAACCGACTGCGCCACCCAGGCGCCCCGTACTGAAACTGTTTTAAGTCCATTTAAGTCTTTCTGCAGATAAGTTTTACTAGATTTCTAACACCGTACAGATATACGTAACCAAACTTCATCAATTAAAAAGAAACTTTGGGGTGCCTGGGTGGCGCAATCAGTTGAGCATCCGACTCTTGATTTCAGCTCAGGTCATGATCTCATGGTTCATGAGATCCAGCCCCATATCAGGCTCTGCACTGACAGTGTGGAGCCTTCTTGGGATTCTTTGTCTCCCTCTCTCTTTGTCCCTACTCTGCTTGCTCTCTCCCTCAAAATAAATAGATAAACTTAAAAAAAAAATTTTTTTTTAAGAAACTTTAATTGTCTGAAGATTGAATTTAGTCCCATTTATTTCAGAAGCAATAATATGATTAATTATGCATATCTTAAAAGTAAGATCACCTTTGCTGAGAACTGTATTTTTCCTGAAAACAGTGTCATTTGTCATAATTCCCTAATGATATTTCCTGAGAGTACTTTTGATTATTAGTGAACCACACCTCTATTTTAAAGAGCTGATTCATGCCTCTTAGTGGTAACAGAAAAAACCGTGTTTAATTAGGAGGAGGAGGTTAGTTTTTCTTGAAGCTGGGGGTGGGGGTTAGTCCCATTTTTAAGTCTTTACCCTTAAGTAATATGTTAGATGTTGGTTATTTGTGCTTAAAAATAACCTTTTCCTAAGTGTAACTTTTTTTTAAATTTTTAAATGTTTATTTATTTTTGAGAGAGAGAGAATGAGTGGGAGAGTGGCAGAGAGAGAAGGAAGCACAGAATCTGAAGGAAGCCTCTGAGCTGACCTGAGCCAAAGTCAGATGCTTAACTGACCGATCCACCCAGGCACCGTAGTGTGACTTTTTTGGAACAGACTTTTTATTTTATTTTTTTAAGATTTTGTTTCTGGGGTACCTGAGTGGCTCAGTTGGTTAAGCATCAGACTCTCGGTTTTGGCTCATGATCTCACCGTTCTGGGATTGAGCCCTGTGTTAGGCTCCACACTGAGCACAGAGCCTGCTTGGGATTCTCTGTCTCTCCTCCTCTCTCTTCCCCTCTCCCCAGCTCACGCTCTTTCTTTCAAAATAAATAAACTTAAAAAAAAATTTTTACTTTTAAGTTATTTCTCCACCTAATGTGGGGCCCGAACTCATAACCCCAAGATCAGAGTCACACACTCGTCCGACTAAGTCAGCCAAGTGCCTCTTGGACAGACTTTTAAAGACAGAAATGTTTTTTCTGTGTCAATCATTAATAGCTTTTATTCCTTGTTTCATTTTGAGTGTCCAGGATAGGCTCAAGTTGTAAATACAGATATAAATGAGTCTACCAAGAATACACAATTTTTCCTAACAAGGTATATACTTTTGGAGGTATTGTTTGGTATGCTGGTTGAACCAATACTAGAAGTAAAAAGGCAGCGGAACAATATTTTCAAAATTGTATAAGAAAACATCTGTCAACTGAGAATTGTATACTCAGTAAAATAATATGTCAAAAGTAAATTTCAAAGAAAAAATTTCAAACAAAGGAACTGAAAGAACGTGTTCCCATGGAACCTCCCCAGAGGAACTTATGAAGGAAATCTGCCTCTTGGACTCAAGGGTCTAAGATGCAAAGGGGAATGATGAGCAAAGAACACATGGACATTAAGGAAAATCTTAAGGACTGACTTGAAAAAGTAACATCTTATTTGTGGGTATAGCAATGGAAAGTACTCAAACAAATATAAATAGGGAGGGGGCTTGAAGTCAAAGCATTCCAAGAGTTCCTGTATAATTAGGAAGGAGAGTAAAGATATTAACTAACTTTAGACTTCAGATAAAATATTCATGTCAGTCTTTAAGAGGTAACAATGAAAGAATAGAAATAGAATACAAATGAACAGAAATGAGGAAAAGGAATAAGAAAAAAATGATACAGCAGAGGGCAAAAAAGGAGAAAAAACCTGAAAAGTTGAACAAGTGAAAAAAAGAAAGTAGGGTGGTAAAAAGGAACACAAATATCTCTTAATCACAAAGAAATAAATTAGATCGTTTTCCCCAAAAACTCTGTTTAAAAGACAAAGATGGTCCAAGCAGAGACGTAATAAAGGAGGCCTAAATAAATGGGAGAGACATAAAATATTCATGTTTGGAAAACTTTGTATTATAAAGAGGACAGTTCTCTCCAGTTTGAGTTTTAGATTAAATTTAATTCTAATCAAAATTCCAGTAAGTTTTTTTCATGGAATTTGACAAGCGGATTCTAAAATGTATATGGAGCAGGGGCGCCTCGGTGGCTGAGTTGGTTGGGCTCTTGGTTTCAGCTAGGGTCTTATCTCGTGGTTTCATGGGTTCTAGCTCCATGTCGGGCTCTGCGCTGGCAGCACTGAGCCTGCTTGGGATTCTCTTTCTCCCCTCCTCTCTCTCTGCTCCTCCCCAACTTATACTGTCTCTGTCTCTCAAAATAAGAAACTTTAAAATAAATAAATAAATAAAAGGTATATGGAACAGCCAGCACACTTCTGCAGATAAGATGGGGAAACTTGTCCTACTTGATAACAAGACTTATCGTCAAACTGATTATTAGAGTGGTTTTGGCCCTGGGATCATAAAATAGACGGGTAGAATAGTATAGAGTGCTGGGAGAGAGACCTATGAATATAGGGAAAGGGATATGTGACAAAGGTGGCATTACAGATCAGCGGATAAATTATTCAGTAATGGACTGAGATCATTTGTTACTCATAAAAAAACAAAATGGTTGTCTATCTAATACCATACACAAAAATCAATTCTAGTAGCATGAATGACCAAAATGTGAAAGGTAAAATTTTTACATGTTAAAAAGAAGGTATAAGAAAATATCTGGCTTAGCTCAAGTTTTATATAGATTAACTTAGCAATAAGTTAAAAATAGAAATAAAATGGGATGAAGGGATAGGATGTGATGGACAGGGATATGGTATTTTAGACAGGGTAGTCCGAGAAAAGCCCCTCTGAGCGAGTCATATATGAGTTGTCACGTGAAATAAAGGAGTAAATCATGCAGTTTGTGAGAAAGGAGCATTCCAGGCTGTTTGAACCGTACCTGCAAAGCCCTGGGAGAAGAATGTGCTTGTTCAGTTACTCACAGGGTTAGTGTGGCAGGAACAGAGCAAGCAAGAGAGTGATAGGAAGTGAAGTCTATGCGTATATAAATGGGTTAGGTTGTGTAGGATCTCAAAGGCCATGGTAAGAAATTTGGAAATAACTTCAGATGCCGTAGGGAGACACGATCTCTCTTTTTTTTTTTTTTTCTTAGCAGAGGGAGAGAGAGAATCTTTTTTTTTTTTTTTTTAATGTTTTTATTTATTTTGAGACAGAGAGAGACAGCATGAGCAGGGGAGGAGCAGAGAGAGAGGGAGACACAGAATCCGAAGCAGGCTCCAGGCTCTGAGCTGTCAGCACAGAGCCCAACGCGGGGCTCGAACTCACGGACTGTGAGATCATGACCTGAGCCGAAGTCAGACGCCCAACCGACTGAGCC
The DNA here is from genome assembly GCF_018350195.1 of Panthera tigris. Classification (NCBI taxonomy): domain Eukaryota; kingdom Metazoa; phylum Chordata; class Mammalia; order Carnivora; family Felidae; genus Panthera; species Panthera tigris. The sequence continues at coordinate 21,190,914 of NC_056667.1, forward strand.
ACCCAGGTGCCCCAGGAGAGAGAGAATCTTAAAACAGGCTCCACACTCAGCGTGGAGCCCAACGTGGGGCTTGATTGCACAACCCTGGGGTCATGACCTGAGCCAAAATCAAGAGTCAGATGCTCACACGACTGATTCACCCACCCAGGCGGCCCCCCCCCCCAACTTTATTTTTTTAAAGAATCACCTGGACCACTCTGAGGACAATACAATATAGGAGCCTAAGTGGAAGAAAAAAGGTTGATTAGGGAGTTGACACACCAGTCTAGGCAAGATGTGGCCATAGCTTGGTGTTGGGTGGTGAGAAGTGTTTAGATTACGGATGTATTTTGGAGGCAGAGGCATAAAATTTGGTGATGATTTAGGTGTGGGTGTAAGAGAAAGAGAAGAGTCAGTCATGACACTAAAGTTTTTGTCCTGAGCCACTGGAAAACTTAAGTTGCCTCTTCTGAAAAGATGATCCAAAATAGCAGCTAACACACTTGCCAACTCTATTTTGTTTTTTGGGTTTGGGTTTTTTTTTTTTTTTTTTTTTTTTTTTTTTTGTGAGTGTTCTACATCTGTTGCCCTACTATTGAATAGGGGACACTGGAGGAAGAGCAAGTTGGGAGTGGGCAATCAAGAGGGTTTTTTTTCTTGTTGTTTTTGTTGTTTTTTTAATATACTGTGTTTGAGAAACTTCTTAGATTTCCAAATAAAGATATTATATGGGCCAGTGGATATGCCAGTTTGAAGTTCAGGAGAGAGACTCAGTCTGGAAATACGAATTTGGAAGTTATCAGTGTATATATTGTATTTTAAACTATAGAACTGGATGAGATGATTAATCGGGGTCCATATTTGGGGTGTTACTCCTCCAGGAGCGTCTAGAATTATAGGGGGCTGGTTTTGCATGTCATAATTGGGGAGGCTGTGGGCATTTAATGTGGGGGGCTGGGGTAAGGGATACTAAGTGAGGGTTGCTAAATGTCCTGCAGAGTGTAGAACAGTACTCACTAAGGAACTGACCCGGCCAAAATGCTGATGATGTTCCAGGGAGGGAGAGAGTGAAGATTGGGAAGAGACAAGATTCAAGGGCCAGATCTTAGGACTCTGCAACACATAGAGGAAGAAGGGAGGAGGTTCCTGCAGGGACTACCTCAGTTGAAGTAGGAGGGGAAACAAAGACTCTTAATTCCATAGACCCCAGTTTAGAAAACACTTAGCAATTACTGGGGCTGTGAGAGGCAGCGAGAATATTTTGGATTCTATTGTGTCTTCAGGCAATGAAGAGAGGGTTGGGATGTGAGATATGTTTTGGAAATGACTCGTGATTTGGAGGATGAGATTTCTGGTTTGAGCAAGTAGGCGGTGAGCTAGGAAACTTGCACAAAGAGTAAGGAGTAAGGATGAATGAGGTAGATAATGAATTGTTTTGTGTATGTTGAATGGAGGTTCGTGGATATCTAAGTTGGAGATGTTCAGTGAGTTGGACATGTGAATTTGGAGCTAATAAAAAAAATTTTTTTTAATGTTTATTTATTTTTGAGAGAGAGAGAGTGCGAGCAGGGGAGGGGCCGAGAGAGAGGGAGACACAGGATCCGAAGCAGGCTCCAGGCTCTAAGCTGGCAGCACAGGGCCCGACTCAGGGCTCGAACCCATGAACGGTGAGATCATGACCTGAGCTGAAGTTGGCCCCTTAACTGACTGAGCCACCCAGGCACCCCTGGAGCTCATTCATTTAAAAAATAGTTGTTATTGTATACTTGTTATTTTCCAGGCAACTTTCTAGATGTTAGAGTGAACAGTGTTAGAGTGAGCAGTGAACAAAAATAGGTAAAATATGTGTCCTGAAAGAACTCATAGTTTAATGAGAGGAGATGATAAACACAATAAAAGTACATTTATAGCATATGGTAGAAGATAAGTACTCTTGAAAAATACAAAGCTGAGAATAGAGACAAAGGAGGGGTAGGGTGATGCTGATGATCTCGATTTAAAGTAGGGTAATGAAGGCTTCACTAGGAAGGCAGCATTTTAGTAGAGATCTAAAAGAATTGCGGAATGAGTATCTGGAGGATGAGCATTCCAGGGAGAGCAAGTGCAAAGGCCCTGAGCATGCCTGGCAGGTTGAAGAAACAGTAAGGAGGCTCACTGGCCTGAAGCTTAATGAGGGAGGGAGAGAGGAGTTGAACATGATGGGGTCATGTGAGCATGGTCATAGGGTCTTATAAACTGTTGAAAGTGTTTTGGCTTTTACCTGAGCTTTTGAGAGAGATCTGGACTGAGCATATGTATAGGTGTGGGCATCATCTGCCTATGGGTGGTTATAGAAACCACGGGAATATTTGTAGCACAAGCATCCAGTTAGGTGGAGACACAAAGTAGTCTCTTCTACGAAGACTACTCAGGATTCTTTTAGCAAGATACCCTTCTGTTTGTGACTCTCTAAGGACAGAGGTGTTTTGTTAATTGAAACTTTCTGTTAGGTAACCCAGGATCATCACCCTGATCATCTAGTGATAACGTGTTTAACAGTTGAGATAGTATGAATCCTGTCTTCTCAATCTGTCAGCAAATCCTGTTGTATTTACTAAGCATTTTCAGATTTTTGATTCTTGGTTATTATTGCCATTCCACTTATGTATCAGACATTTATTCAGTGCCACATACATCTGAAACAAAGTGCTGACCTCAGGTCTGTTAGCATGAGGGTTTGAATGGAGCTTTGTTTACACAAATGAACACACTGCATTCAGGCTTCTAATGACTGTAGCCAGTATTAATCCCTTATTCTCTCTAATTCCTTTTATACTTGTTATTGGAAGATTAATACTCAACTAATTTGACTTCCTAGCTAGTCTTTTTTTAGTGGTTGCTCTGGGGATTATAATTCACATGTTACTTTAAAACAGTCTAGGGGTGCCTGGGTGGCTCAGTTGGTTGCATGTCTGACTTCAGCTCAGGTCATGATCTCATGGTTCGTGGGTTCAAGGCCAGTGTCAGGCTCTGTGCTGACTGCTCAGAGCCTGGAGCCTGCTTCAGATTCTGTGTCTCCCTCTCTCTCTACTCCTCCCCCCGCTGGCTTGCCCACGCACACTCTCTCTCAACATCTAGGCCTCTTCAGGTAGTTTTGTTGACTGCTTTTTTTCCCCTGTATATAGACCATACTTTCCTGTTTGGGTGACTCATAATTTTTTCTGAAAACTGAGCCATTTAAAATAATGTGGCAAGTTTGAAAATCAGATTCTCCCCTCCCTCCTGTGGGTTTCTTATTGCTGTTTATTTAGTGACTTTCCTGGACTAAGTATGTATAGAGCCTGTATGCTTTACTGGGTATGGCCTTTGCAGTCTCTGCTTAGTTGGTTTAGTAGTTAGCCAATGATTAGACAGAGATTTCCTTAAGTGTCTTGAACCAATAAATTACCCACCCTTTGCCAAAGGTGCTGTGTCTGTATGTTGGAGTATACCTTCAATACTCCCTGCAGGTAGTTTACAACCTTCCCTTAGCCATCACTTCCTGCTTGCACAGAATTTCAAGGTCAACCGCAGGTAAGAGATCAGGGCCTCCTCTCATGCCTTTCCTGGGTTTGTGCACAGCCTGTAAATGCCTGTGCCCTTCTAGATACCCAGGAATATGTCAGAGCTTTCCAGAGTCCCTTATAGACATGTCATTCCTGAACATTTATGGGTTTTTTTCTTCAGTGTTAGCCTCCAGCTGGTATCACTGCCTTAGGCTGTTGGGATGTTAAACCACTGTCACTGACGGTTTTGAAAAATGAGCTCAGGATAGGGCTGTTCACGTGGAGCAAGCTCTAAGTGAGGTCAAATAAAGATGAGGAGCTTGGACTTTCTTGGTGCTGTTAGTCCGATCACACACTAACAGTTCTCTGAGGATGGGGCTTTGAGGGAGCTCCACGTTTGTTGTATCTTTTCCAGTAGCTGCTAGGCTGTGGTTTTCATAGCTACTGTAGTTATGGAGTTCTTCATTTTCAAGGCTAACACAAACCTGAAGAGAGGGGAATGAAAGTCAGTTGAAATGCCATCTTAATAATCACTGGAACCTTACCAAGGTTCAGCTAGTTTTGTTTTTTGTTTGTTTTGTTTTTTAAACCTTTCCTTGATGTTTATTTATTTTGAGGGAGGGAGAGAGAGAGAGAGCACTCAAGCAGGAAAGAGGCAGAGAGAGAGGGAGACAGATAATCCCAAGCAAACTCTGCACCCACAGTAGACGCAGGGCTTGATCTCATGAACTGTGAGATCATAACCTGAGCCGAAATCAAGAGTTGGTTAGTTGAATGCTTTACTGACTGAGCCACCTGGGTGTCCCTCTTTTTTGTTTTTTTTTTTTTTAATTGCAGTAAAATATACACTACGATGTTTACCATTTAAGCATTTCTTGAGAGTATTGTCAGTGACATACTGTTCTACAACCATTACCACCCTCTATCTTCAGAAATTTTTCATCTTACCAAACTGAAACTCTATATCCATTAATGATAATTCCTCATTCTCCCCTCCTGCCAGCCCCTGGAAACACCATCTGACTTTCTGTCTCTGAATTTGACGGCTCTAGGTAAAGTGGGATCCTACAATGTCTTCCTTTTGGATTTGGCTTATTTCATTTAGCATAATGTCTCAAGATTCATCTATGTTGTGGGGAGGCTGGGTGGCTCAGTCCATTAAGCATTGGACTTTGGCTCAGATCATGATCTTACGGTTTGTGGGTTTAAAGCCTGTGTCAGGCTCTGTGCTGACTGCTCTGAGCCTGGAGCCTGCTTCAGATTCTGTGTCTCTTTCTCTCTCTGCCCCTCTCCCACTCACATTCTGTCTCTCTGTCTCTCAAAAATAAATAAACATTTAAAAAAATTTTGAAGACTCATCTGTGTTGTAATGCATGTCAGACTTCCATTCCTTATTAAGGCTGAATAATATATACCACATTTTATTTATTCATTCATCTGTTGATGAATATTTTGGTTGTTTCTACCTTTTGGCTGTTGTTAGTAATGCTACTGTGAACACGGGTGTATAAGTATCTGTTTGAGTCCCTGCTTTGAATTCTTCAGGGTGTATACTCAGTAGTAGAATTGCAGGATCATGTGATAATTTTTTTTGAAAATTTTTTTAGGAACTGCCATACTGTTTTCACAATGGCTGCACCATTTTGTGTTACAGTACATAATTCTCCAAATCCTCTTGACACTTTTCTGTTTTTAATTTTGACGATGTAAAGTTTATCTACTTTTTCTTTTGTTGCTTGTGGTTCTGGTATCATATCTAAGAAACTTAATTGCCTAACTAAAGGTCGTAAGCTTAGACCTATCTTTTCTCCTAAGAGTTTTATAGTTTTAGCTCTTACATTTAGGTCTTTAATTTATTTTGACTTAATTTTTGTGTTTTCTATTTCTCTAATTTCTGCTCTAATCCATATTGTTTACTTTTTTCCCAGTGTCTTATGGTAAAAGGTTAGGTTGTTGATTAGAGATCTTTCTTCTTAATTTTACTTTTTTAACATTTTTTAAATGTTTATTTATTTGAGAGAGAGAGAGAGAGAGAGAGAGAGAGAGAGAGAATCCCAAATATGCTCCTTGCCATCAACACATAGCCCAACACGGGACACGAACCCATGAACTGCCAGATGATAACCTGAGCCAAAGTCGGACACTTAATCGACTGAGCCACCCAGACAACCCTCTTTCTTCCCTTTTTATTGTAGGTGTTTACAGCTGTACATTTCTCTCTAAGCACTCCTTTAGCTGCATCTGGTAAGTTTTGGAATTGTGTGTCTTCGTTTTTGTTCCTGTCATCTACTTGTTTATACATGTTGAGAGAATAGCTCCTCCAGAATACTGGTGGGCCTCTCTTCTATCTGGGGGATGCTTAGAAGAGGGAAGTTGGTGTGGTGAACTATATCTCCTGCTGCTGCAACTGGTCTCAACATTACAACTGGTAATTATTACCTCCCTCCACTCTCCATTTCAGATTCCCCTTGTCTTCTGCTACCATCTCACCAGTCTGGATGTCCTGCTTGGTAGCGTGACCCAGACCTTCATTCCTGAAGGATCTGAACAACTAGCTACCATGCGTTTCTTAGGCCAGAGTATCCAATTTGTCTGTTTACTGTGCATTCAGAATTGGGAGAGCGAGTACCAGTAGGCACCCAAGTGGGTCATCTGGGTTTCAGATACATTGTCACTGTCCCCTTGTGGAACAGCAGCCCTACTTCTTTCTGATAATAAGGATCAGTTATCCCTGCCAAGGTGGTAATTCCTCTTCTTTGCCTACTATCCCTAGATACAAGAACTCCAAAATGCCCAGGTGGCACCCATAGCTAATAGTCTATTGGGATTCTTTTGTCTCCTATGGAAGTGTTCTTTTTTGATGATGAATATCTTTAGAGTTGCAGGGATGGGACGCACACATTCTCCAGGTGGGCCTTTGGGATTTGGTGACAAACAGGGTATCATGTTTCTACCTACCATTTTCCTGTATCCATGTATTTTTCCTGTTGAAGACATAGCATGTAAAGGTCTTTGACTTGGTGCATATGTTGCATCCTGGAGGGTGGCACTTTGATCTCATAACATATTACATTGAGTTGATCCTTCAGCTTTGCCTTCAGGCCATTTCAATGGTCTTTAAGGTAGGAGCTTTTAGATGATGCTATTGTATGGTACCGCCAGTGGATCTCATGGTCCTGGGCCCTATCCTGCACTTAATGTGATGACATGATATTGTGTGGGATGATGCTTACTGATAGATTACAATTTTCCAGAACTCTCAGGTAGTGATGTTCCTTTGGGCAGGAAAGGCAAACCTCTACCCAGAATATGTCCTTATTCCTTTTGGAATAAATTGCTCACCTTTTCATGGTGGAAGGGGCCAAATATAGTCAGTCAACTTGCCATCATGTGGCCTATTGGTTTCCTTAAAAGGTGGTGCCATATGGGAGCTTAGTGTTTGCCTCTGTGGCTGGCCATTTGGACTTTTTGCGGCATCAGTAACTGGAGCATAACTGGGAGTTCATTCTGTTGTCCATGCATGGTATATATCTCTGCCACTATGTCCACTTTCTTTCATGTGCTCATTTTGTCAGCACTTGGGAGGCCATGACAAAAGATGGCTGACAAATTAGTTGAGTCATTGTCTGTTTGGTTGTTTAGTGCTTCTTCCATGGCAGATGTTCTCTGATGAATGTTAACATGTCGTACAAAGGTCTTAACATGTTGTATCCACTCCTATGCCCTCCTGCATGCCTCTACCCTAAGACCTCCTTGCCCCAATATGCCAGTCTTTCCACTTTTATGCCCCCTGACCAGCATGTTAGGACACTTTCCTGTGAACTATCACACCACTTCTTTGTCTTCACAAAGTAGACAGTCAAGTGTACCGCTTAAAGCTCTGTCCATTGGGAGTGTTTTCCCTTACCACTGTCTTTCCGTGCCACCCCCGGAGTGGGGCTGTGCCTGTTCATTTTTGACTCATATCCGCATACAGCTATCTATGAAAAATGTGAAGTTTTTTTTTCTCTGTTAGCTGGCTATAGGGCCTCCTATATGTCCAGAAAGGTATATGCTGAGGGATATTCTTGTACAACAGTGGTGGATGATATGATGATTTGGGCTCTCTGCTCAAGCTTGTGGGTCCTATTTGTGCTTGCTCTTGGTTGTATCACTTTCATCTTATGCTGTATTGTTACTGGGTACACCCGACGTTACAGCTTGGTGTGTTTCATAGAACCTAGGTCATGATGGATGCTTCTAAGTAAACGGTCACTTGGTGTCCCATGGTCAGGTGCTCCATATCTACTAGGACACAGTATATCATGCCAGGAGTTGTGCAGAAGGCCTATGATTTTCTCCTACAAGTGGCATGGGCTTGCTCCGGAACCCCAGTGGTCTGTGTAGTGATTCTCCCACTGGGGCTTGCTGTAATACCATAGGATCGGCCAGGTTGTTTGTATCACCACCCAGGCCTGCAGTCCTCTCCTGTTTTGAGCTATTCTCCAAATGCGCCTTTTTGTGTCACCTGGTTTAGAAGCCAGAGCAGTATTCTCAGGTGTTGTGCTTCCCTCTTACTGGCGGGTGATGCAAGATGCAATTATTTACTTGGATGACTTTACTTGAATGGCATGTCTTGTCAAGTCCTGACTACTAAAGATTTTACTGCTGTAATGGGTTCCTGAACCTTTGAGATATTTATCTCTCACTTGTCTGGAATGCATGTTTCCTGACTAGGCCATCAGTGTGCTATCTACCTCTTGCTCATCTGGCCCAGTTAGCAAGATGTTATTAATATAGTGGTCACTGTGATGTCCTGCAAGAAGTCCGGATGATCTATGTCTCTTAGGACTGTATTATGCAAGAGAGGGGAAAATTGACATAGTCCTTTAAGTGAGAATCCCAATCAGGCTCTGCACTGTCAGCACAGAGCCCTACGTGGGGCTTGATCTCATGAACCATGAGATCATGACCTGAGCTGAAACCAAGGGTTGGCTGTTTAACCAACTGAGCCACCCAGGTGCCCCTCTGATTATTCTTTTAAAGTGTACTTATTGATTTTGAGAGAGAGACACACACAGAACCAGTCGGGGAGGGGCAGAGAAAGAGGGAGAGAGAGAGAATCCCAAGCAGGCTCCGTGCTGTTAGCCTGATGTGGGGCTCCATCTCATGAACTGTGAGATCATGACCTGAGCTGAAATCAAGAGTCAGATGCTTAACTGATTGCACTGCCCAGGCGCCCCAGGGATTCTGATTTTTTAGTGGGGTAACTACCCTCAGCATCCTGACCTTCCATCCTTAATTTCTTTTGATGTTTCAAATAGAGAAGTGGTCTTATTGGCAGTTTGTCTATTTTGCTTCTAGTGACATCATGTTCCATTAACTATCTCCATAAATCTGAGTCAGGACCCTTTGACTGCCACTCTGACTTTGCTGGTCTGTATGGTAATTGTGTCCCTCTGGCTTTTAACAGTTAAGTACCAGGGTCTGGGTTCCTTTGTTTTAAGCTCCTGCCATCACCATTGCTATCAGTGGGGTTAGTTTTGTTAACAACCTCTCCTGTGCAGGAGACCAGCTATTAAACTTCCTAATGACACTGGAGCCCATCTCACCAGCACATTCTTTATGGCATCCTCCTGGCCATTCCAAGGAACATAATAATTTGATGGGTTTTCTGACCTACTTCAGCATGCCTACTTCCCTGAACCTTTGATTCCTTCCTCCACTGTCTGCCATTGTAGTTTTGGTGTTGGTACTTAGCATGGGCCATCACATTTCCAGTTTTAGCAACCTTCCTGGTGGTAAGTTCACATCATATCCTGAGGTTTTTGCCAGGGTGGTAAATCCCATATTTCCAGAGAGTAGTAGATAACCTCTTCCTTGTCGGTCTTATGTTCTGATCCTCATGTTCAGGCATCCTCAGAATTCAGTCACTGTTTTACTCCCCTGGCCCCTGCCATACATGCTTTGCTAAGTCTTGCAACTACCTTTGGTTATAATTCCTTTCTGATCTATCAGAAATAGCACTTGTGGGCTCGGTTATGTTGTGACTTACACTAGCCAGGAGGTGGCAGATCCTGAGGGGGGCATTGTTTTACTGAGCAAGATGTGGAGACCTCTGCATTATTTTCAAGTGAGAGGTGAATGCTGGTTCTTGTGGGGAGGTTGGGCCACTTTTGTAGTCTCAGGAGGTTACGGTGTATTTGGACATTTGAGATTTTGGAAGGGACATTAATCCAGTTATCTCCCTCCCATGTATTAGGGTCTCATTTTTTCCCCAATCAGGGACCTGACCTTGGCATAACATACCTCTCTTGGCTGAGCATTAACCTTCAGAGCTGGCCTATTCTGATTAACTCCTGCCACGGGTCTTCAGCTTTTTCTGTCCTGCTGCCACAGAGTAGAGTTTACCAATAAGGCTTGTGGCTTTCATATTTGACTTTCAACTGACTGTTAATTCACTCTTCGTTTTTTGTTATTACTGAGTTTAGCAATAGTCATTCAATTCAGTTGTCATTATAGTTATTGTTTTCCCTTTGCTGGTCAAATGCCTGATACATTCAGTCAGCTAGAGCATTCCCTTCCACAGATAGACCACCACTGTTTACCACTGGTGAAAGTTTAAGAATTGGACCAGCACCTTTTACCAGGGATTATCTGTGTTAGACCTACCACCAGCAGTGGGGTCCTCACTGCCATCTAGGCTGTGAGGAATTCAGCTCCAAAACCCTTTCATACTCCCAGTTTTCTCAGGTCACTCCGACACCAGCTGTTGGTAGGTTGTGTTCTCTGAAAAGCAGACTCTGAATTGGGAGTTTAGTATTCATTCAGACTGTTTATTAGGGAATGCCCTTGGGATCAAAACCACCAAAGAGATAGGAAGTGAGATTGGGCAGATTGATCCTTGTCTTAATTAAGGGTAAAGGAGATTGGGTATCTATACTCAGTCAAATTTCTTTCAAAACATTGTTTTATTTTCATACTTGAACATCCTAAACTTAAAACTTACTGCATTTGAAATAACTCGTACTTTCTTTAGGCAAAATCAATTCTTTCTAAGATATCATGGATACCCTTTCTCAGATGTTTATGTGAGTTTTGTCAGGTGTCTGGGGCGGGGTATGTGTTTTTACATAAGAACTATCCTTTTTCCTTACACTGTAGTAGATTCAAGATGGGGGCTGGAAAGGTAACTTACTTGAGTAAACTGAGAATAATATATTTTAAAATGAAAATTAGGGGCATCTGGGTGGTTCAGTTGTTTAAGCATCAACTTCAGCTCAGGTCATGATCTTGTGGTTCGTGAGTTTGAGCCCTGCATTGGTCTCCACGCTGATCATGCAGAGCCTACTTCGGATTCTCTCTCCCTGTCTCCACCCCTCCCCCACTTGTGCGCGCACTCACGCGCACTGTGTCTCTGTCTCTGTGTCTCTCAAAATGAATAAATAAACTTAAGTTAGCCTTAAATGTTTTATGATATTTTTATACTATATATCTGTATCTCAGCTGTCTTAAAATAAACCCCAGTTGGTAATGTTCTCACTTAATACATTATACATTTCTATAATGTTCCAGCCTTAGTGTTTATTTTATTTTGAGAGAGAGAGAGTGCATGTGCGTGCATGTGGGCACAGAAAAGAGGCAGAGAAAGAAAATTCCAAGCAGCCTCCGTGCTCTCAGTGCAGAGCCTGACGCCAGCGGGGCTCAATCCCACCAACTAACTGTGAGATCATGACTGAGCCAAAATCAAGAATTGGACGCTTAACTGACTGAGCCACCAAGGCACTCCTATAATGTTCCACTTTTAAACTATAACCACTGTTACTGAATTGGGTGTTAAAAAAAAAAAAAAAAACATAAAAGGTGGTGGGTTTTATGTTTTAAAGTATATCATTTACCTTTTTCTCTCTTTAGAAACTATACCTCACCTCCCTAAACTGGTTAATAGTGGCATGGAAGATCCATTTGGTGAGTATCACTTAACATTTTTCTTAGTAAATGATATTTGTGTTTTATCCTCACCTCCATTAAACCTCTGTAAATTGATTTTTTTCATGTTCAGTATGCTGCTCTGTAGCTTAATGGCTCTCAGGCTTTTTGGTCTCAGGATCCCTTTATACTGTAAATATAATTGAAGGCCCAAGAGAGCTTTGTTGGCATGACTTATATTTATTGATATTTACTATGTTATATTTATTGATATTTACTATGTTACTGTGAAATATGTTACTGTTGATATTTACTATGTTATACAAATTTTTAAAATATTGTTTCATTTATAATAGCTTTAATAAATTCATAAGCTTCATAAATAACATTGTTAATGAAAAATAACTCCCAAAACAAGGGGGAAAAAAAAGCAACAAGGGAGGGATTGTTTTACTTTTTTTGCGAGTCTCTTTAATGTCTGACTTAGAAGACAACTGGATTCACATAGCTGCTCCTATAGTCTGTTCTGTATCACATACCATGTAGTCTCTGGAAAATTGACTATACAGTTGAGAGATTATGAGAGTGAAAAGGCAAATAACATCTTTGTCTTATTTTTAAAAAATAATTCTAACCTTGCTATTTAGGGGTCCCCAGTGTTTCCTACATTGTACTTTGAGACCTGCTGATCTAGAATGCTACTTACTTCAAATAAAACAAAGAACCATTTGGCAAGTTAAAATAAGAAGTTTAAAATTCTCAATCTTGAACACTTAGGAACTTATGAATTCTTCTGCTTGGTTGGAAGTTTAGTTCTGCTACTATTTCCAAACAAGTGTGCTTTGAAGTTCTTCATTAGTACTTGGCCAGTGAAAGATACCATGGAAGTAATCATAATGGCAAGGATGTTCACTATTTCTAGTGAAGTTTGTAGGTATGTGATATTTTATCTAACAACAGCATGGTTAAGGGAATGTAAATCTAGATACACAAGGGTTTAGTATCTACCTTTCTGACTAAAAAGTAAGTTACTGTTTTCCTATTGATTCTAATTTCAAAGAGAGATATAGTCTAGGGTATCCATCCCTTCCTCCCCCCAAATCATATTACAGATTAGGAAGACTAGTTAGGAAGAACTTAACATTTAAAATAGGAGTTTAAAATATGCAAAAAAAAAGGGACCAGAGACTGTTTTCCTTAGACTGTTAACCTTAGCATGCTGGAGTAAGATTTTGATTCAGGCATTTTGTGATTCTTTGCTAAATGTGAAGAAATCTGAATCTCCTCTTATGCCAATGTAACTTGAAGTATAAGAAAAATATTACCAACTTTATATTCTACTCATGCCCAGTTACCCTAGATGACTGAGATCAGCGCTTGGGCTACTGGTACAAGTAATGAGTAGTTCAGGTTAATAGCTATTGTCTTGCTTTGAGAATTTTGCAAGATCCAAATTTCTTCTGCTTTAAAAAAAAATTTTTTTTAATGTTTATTTATTTTTGAGAGAGAGAGAGAGACAGAGTGTGAGCGGAGGAGGGGCAGAGAGAGAGAAAGACACAGAATCTGAAAAGAGGCCCCAAGCTCTGAGCTGTCAGCACAGAGCTGGATGCGGGGCTCGAACTCACAAGCGGTGAGATCATGACCTGAGCCGAAGTCGGACGCTTAACCGACTGAGCCACCCAGGTGCCCCTCTTCTCTCCTTTTAATGTCCGTGACTGCTTTTTTAGGACCTTGGCCCCCTGAAGGGCTCTTACATCAAGTTCATCAACATAATCCTTAGTATGAACACTAGAGGGCAGTCAGTACTTTAGTGATAAATTTGTAGTTTTATTATTAAGTTAATTCTGGTGGGGATTCCTTATGAACGGTTTAGTAAATCTAGTTGATTTTGGTTGCTTGGTGACAAATCGTATAGAACATGTACATGTGACAAACTAGAGTAACTTTTGACAACTCCAAGAATGTTTACTGGAAACAGTTTTTCTCTATAACCCCCTTACCTCACCTAACTTAAGCATAACTTAAATGTAATCGCATCTAATTAATGTGCTTTTGATCACCAACATGAGAAAAAGGAAGGTGGTGTTCTGTGCTAGTGAGATTTTTCCTCTTCTACTTTAAATCTTGGAATCATAACCTGATTAGCATTTATATTCATAATGTGGATTCTAAAGAAAAATGGAATTTTCTTATTTGCTTACAAAACATACATATGATAATGTTTGCTGGGTTATGATCTGCTCCGTGCCATTTGGCAAAGAAAAGAATTCTGAATGTAAAATAAGTGTGTTTCGAAGATGATAGAGTCCTTATAAGATAGGGTGAGAATTTTGTGATAATTAGGTTAGCTAACAGTTATACAAATGCAATGAAAAAGAATTATTTGTTGTATTCTGAAAACAAAAGTGAGGGATGTTGACCCATCAAGTTACAGTGAGCAGACCTAACGCCTCTGGGACCTTCCCTACGTGGACAGATATTTACACATTTCATTATATAATATTTTAAAATCACCTTTGTTAATACTATCACTGGTCTCACTGTAAAAGTCTTAAATATTGAGAAGTTGTCACACTCACTCTGGATATGTCTTCCAAAATTACCATTCTCTTTTGAAAGCCTGACTTATATCACTGGCAACAAGTACTGTCAGTTTTCTTTGTAGTGATAGGCTCACTTTCATTCAATTTTGAGACAATACCTGTCAAATATCTAAGCTTGAATAATATAGTTTGTCATTCAACCCTTCAAGTAAAAATGGTATTTTATGGAAAAAGAGAAGAAAGAAAGAAAAATACCTGGCTAGTTCAGCTGGCAACTCATTCACACAAGTGCTTTTCCTAAAGGTAACTGTTGTACGTAAGTATATGTTTTAAGCGTACTTCCCATTTCCTCATACAGAATAATAGAAGGATATGTACTGAAGGATTTAGTTTTTATTAAAACTAATAACTTTTACTGCTTTATCAAAGACATTCTTAAAATTGACATTGTTCTTCAATTGCAGTAATGTAGTGGTGAAGACCATGAGTTCTATTAACAGTTTGGTGCCACTGCCTTGATTTGTGTTAAGGTATCAGCAGTTTTGCTCACCATTGTTTTTGTACCATCAGGATAAGTGTCAACACCAGAAAAAGGCAAATAATCCTTTAGTATTACTAAGTCTATAGCTGTACCTCTTAGACTGCTGGAAGGATTTCAGGGATCCCCAGGCATCAATGGACCATCCTTTCTTCAGTTTCCTGAGGCTTAAGGAGTCTATTCTATGGAAGAAAAGCAACTTTGGGCAAAGTCAAGACTTGTCCTGGAGGTTGTACTGGGCAGGGCTCCAGTGTGGACCTAGTCTTGGACAGGTGGCAGAAAGACGGTCAGAGGGAGTGGGCAGCTCTGATTTCTTCTAAGTTGACCATGACCCACCTACAGCTTTCAGGACTTGGTTAAAGAACACTTCTCTGGGATGAAACGAGTGTTCTGAGCTCGTTAGGCAGCCAAGTATTTTGAGTAGAAATTCATCAGCATTTAGTCAAGATAAACTGAGATATTGTCAAGATAAACGTTGTTATACTGTATTAGTCAAGATAAACGTTCTTTTATTGAAAGAGGATAAATTGCAGCAGAGATCGTGGTGCTGACAACCTTCAGTCTGTCTCTTGAGTCATACTGTTTCAATCTGGGCAGATGTCTCTCTAGGTGTGGTACACAGCTGTCATCCTGGGTAACCCTGCTCACTTGGGGACTCTGCTTCTCTCCTGTGTTGGCCTTTGTTTAGTAAACCCCATGTCTTCTTCTTTCTTGATTGCCAGTTGCTTCTCAATGCTTGGCTTCCTAGAATAGTTTCCTGATTTTCACCTCTTTTTCCTTTAGTTCTGCCTCCTAGAAGACTTCTTCATCTTTACCTTCAATTAAAATTTTCTTCTCTACTATTATGTTTTGATTTTCTAGGAGATCTTTTTTTTTTATTCGTGGAATGTTTCTTTCATAGTATTTTTGTTTGTTTGTTTCAACAAATTTTCTTTGCCTTGCATAGTTTCTTTTCCCCTAAAGTTCCTTTTCTCTCTTGGTTTTTATGTTAGAGTTTTCCTCTGATGTCTCATAATAATTAGCTGTCTGCTTCTGATTAAGAGTGGGAAGCTTTAAATTAGAAGCTTTAAACACATAGGCTGATTACCTTTGGGCCTTTCTGTAGGGTGAGCTTCTTGTCCCTCTTGTTGAGGAAAATCCCCACACCAGTAGGAGAAGAGTCTTCCTGTCACTGACTAGATTTCCAGATGGTAAGGGGTGAGGGGGATTGGGCAGGGCAGAGGGGTTTGCTCCATTCAGCATTGTTGTGCACATGGTCACCTAATTCCCCTCAGGTTTTAGTACTGTCTTCCCATTGTCAACTGCCTTTTGTGTCCTCAGTTCAAAAACCAGTTGTTTAATCTCTTCCAAGAAGCACACCTCTTGAGGGGCACCCGGGTGGCTCAGTCGGTTGAGCATCCGACCTCAGCTCAGGTCATAATCTCAGTCTGTGAGTTCAAGCCCTGCGTCAGGCTCTATACTGACAGCTCAGAGCCTGGAGCCTGCTTCGGATTCTGTGTCTCCTTCTCTCTCTCTGCCCCTCCCATGCTCATGCTCTGTCTCTCTCTCTCTCTCTCAAAAATAAATAAACATTAAAAAAAAATTTTTTTTAAAAAGAAACAGACCTCTTGAATTCTGCCAGTGTTTGTGTGGGAACAGACATTCAAAGTCATGGAATGGGGAAGGTGATAAAGGAATCAAACAGCTTTTACCCTGATTCTCTTTATTTTATTTCTTTCCCTTTCACCTCCAGTTTCAAAGGGACCTGGTAGAATTCAATGAAAGTATTATTATTGTATATTAATAATTTTTACTGGGGGGGGGGGTAATGGCTACACTGTACATTCAGTGCGAGAGGAAGGAAGGGTCCAAAAAAGATGTGTATACAGTTTATGCTATGTGATATCTCGTCCCCTACTGCTTTTAAAAATGTCTCATTACTGTTTTTGCTTTCTTTCTTTCTCTCTTACCATCTGTTCATGGGTTACCAGCCACTCTCCCCATAGCATGCCAAAAGAAAAGGGATTGAAACTCTGTCATATGAAGCTCCTAAAGGTTTTTTTAGGTAGGAGAGGATCTGTATACTAAATTGCCTTCCCCAAATCTTCTGACATTATTAAGTTTCTGTCTACCCTTTCTTATATAGAAGTAAACACAATTTGTTGAAAATATTTCTTTTGGTATGTGCTTGATGAAATAATTATTTAATGAGATAGGTTGTTAGTATGAACCCTAAGTTTGAAATTGGTTGCAAAGGCTTTATTCATATGCATGGTATTCTGGGAACAGTTTTACAAGGTAATATCTGTTTTAGATTAAAATTTGTATCACATTGGGAATATGAGGAGCAGTGTGTTGAAGTAGAACAAAAACTATATCTAAACAAATAAAATTAATTTATTTTCTCCTCTTCTGTATCTGAATTTATAAAATAACTATTATGTTATAAAGGGATTTTTCCTAGCTATTCAAGGACATTTGTTAAGGAGTCATGCTCACAGCTAATGCACTTAACTTCAAGGTTCATGGGAAAACAGGTTGCTTGGCTGGCTGGGTCAGTGGAGTATGTGACTCTTGATTTTGGGGTTGTAAGTTCAAACCCCACACTGGGTGTAAAGATTGCTAAAGTAAAAAATAAATAAAATCTTGGGGCACCTGGGTGGCTCGGTTGGTTAAGTGTCTGACTTCAGCTCAGGTCATGATCTTGTGGTTTGTGAGTTCGAGCCTGGCATCAGACTCTGCACTGACATCTCAGAGCCTGGAGCCTGCTTATGATTCTGGGTCTCCCTCTGTCTCTTTCTCTGTCCTTCCCCCCACTTGTGCTTTCTATCAAAAGTAAATAACTAAAATAATAATAAATAAATAAAATCTTAAAAAAAAATAGGTCTTCTGGTTGGCTCAGTCAGTTAAGCCTCCGACTCAATCTCAGCTCAGTTCTTGATCTTGAGGTCGTGAGTTCAAGCCCTGTGTTGGGCTCCATGCTAGGGGTGAAGCCTACTTAAAAAAAAAAAAAAAAAATCACCAAAGTTCATGGGAAAACATTTTTGTGATGCTGTCCTGTCGTTACCACTTGAAGCTCTAAATGTGTTAATAACACATACCCTCCTCCCTCCTCCTTAAGAATGAAGACCAAAATATGAACTTAATTAGTTTTGAGATCCTTAGGGAGTAGGAGATGGATTCCTTTGGAATTAAACTATGCCAAAAATGATATTAGTTCTATTTTTTTTTCTGTAGTTTTGAATAGAAAATTTAAAAAGCATTATTATAAATATATATTAAATATCTTCCTTTTCTGATAGGACTGTAAACTTAAGGAGAGCAAGATCTTTCTGTTGTTCCACTACCCAAGAGTAAGCACACAATACATATTTGTATTTCTTATAGTGATTTTAAATTTTCTGCATAAAGTAGAATAACCAATTATCAGGGAAATAGCACAAAACGCCAGCTTCTGTAAACTTTAATAGCACTGATATCATGTAATTATTTTTTTTTCTGTCTGTACCACAAAAAGATGAGCCATAGTGGAAATGCAAGCCTGAAAAGTAGTAATGCTGACATTCTGGACTATTTCCCATATACTTTCTCTACTTTTCAACCCTTCTGACTACTCCGTGGTCCCTACATCATAACAGGTGTGATGAGTTGACTAAATGTGAAGACTGATTTCCATCTGAATTTACTTCTGCATACTGAGCCCTTATCAATGTGCAATGAACATAGCATAGGCCATGAGTATAAAAATTCAGGGATGCCAGGGTGGCTCAGTGGATTGAGCTTCTGACTCTTGATTTCGGCTTAGGTCATGATCCCAGGGTCATGGGATTTAGCCCTGCATTTTGCTCTGTGCTGAGAGTAGAGCCTACTTAAGATTCTTTCTCTTTCCAGGGCATCTGGGTGGCTCAGTCAGTTGAGCATCTGACTTTGGCTCAGGTCATGATCTCATGGTCCGTGAGTTCGAGCCCCCCCATCAGACTCTGTGCTGACAGCTCAGAGCCTGGAACCTGTTTCAGATTGTGTCTCCCTCTCTCTCTGCTCCTCCCCTGCTTGCACTCTCTCTCTCAAAAATAAACATTTAAAAAAAATTTTTTTTTAATTCTCTCTCTTTCTCCTCCCCTGCCTCTCCCCTGTGCTAGCACACTCTCTCATATAAAAAATAATTAAAATTAAAATTAAAAGGAAATAATAGGAGAGAAGGATGGCTTTCACTTACCATTTTGTATCTTACTGTATGGTTTGCGTCTTTTAACTATGTACCGATATTACTTTTATTTTTTTTTTTTTTAAGATTTGAGAGTGAGAGAGTGTGTGAGTGGGGAAATGGCAGAGAGAGAGAGAGAGAGAGAGAGAGAGAGAGAGAGGAAGAGAATCCCAAGCAGTCTCCACACTAATAGTGTAGAACCTGATATAGAGCTCCAGCTCACAAATCATGAGATCATGACCTGAGTCGAAATTGAGAGTTGAATGCTTGACCAAGTGAGCCGCCCAGGTGCCCCTGTATTACTTTTATTTTTCAAAACATAAACAAGGATTTTATCTGCATTGTAATTTTAAGGACATTTTTGTTTCTTCTTTATATTTCTCAGTGTTAAAGTATATAAGACTAATTTTTTAAATATTTATTTATTTACTTATTTATTTAGAAGGAGCCTGCACATGCACACAAGCAGGGAAGGGATAGAAAGAGAGGGAGAGAGAGAATCCCAAGCGGACTGTGCACTGATAGTGCAGAGCTTGACTCTGGCTGGGCTCGATCTCACAAATCGTGAGATCATGATCTGAACCAAAATCATAAGTCGGATGCTTAACTGACTCAGCCACCCAGGCACCCCTATAAAACTAATTTCTTAAAGGAGATTAAAGATAGTAGAAAGGTTTTGTTAATGGGGATTAAATACTATAATGGTCATTTTACATGCACAGTTTAACTGTTGTGCCTAAAATAACCATGTTAACAATGTGGCCTTTTAAAATACAAGACATTTTATTCTTCTCATGAACTAGATTCAGCCTATCCTATCAAACTCCAGCACCATTGACTTGGTCCTCATCCATTCATTTGTTCAGTAAATACTGAGCAAAATCAGCGAGGCAGCATGTCCTAACAATTAAGCCCTTGGCTTTGGAATCAGACAAACTTGAGTTCAGATCCCAGTTCTGCCATTTCTTGGCTATGTCCTTTGGCAATACAGTTACCCTTTGATCTTTAATTTATCTGTAAAATAAGAATATGGATTTTGCCTTTTCCACAAAGTTGCTATAAGAATTAAATGAATTAGGAGCACCTGGGTGGTTCAGTCGGTTAAGTGTCTGACTTTGGCTCAGGTCATGATCTCACAGTTCCTGGGTTCAAGCCCCACATCGGGCTCTGTGCTGACAGTACAGAGCCATCTTAGGCTTCTCTCTCCCTCTCAAGATAATTAAATATACTTAAAAAACTAAAATTATTAGGGGCGCCTGGGTGGCTCAGTCGGTTAAACGTCCAACTTCGGCTCAGGTCATGATCTCGCGGTCTGTGAGTTCGAGCCCCGCGTCGGGCTCTGTGCTGACAGCTCAGAGCCTGGAGCCTGTTTCGGATTCTGTGTCTCCCTCTCTCTGACCCTCCCCCATTCATGCTCTGTCTCTCTCTGTCTCAAAAATAAATAAATGTTTAAAGAAAAAAACACTAAAATTATTAAATGAAATAATGCTTGTAATGTTTGTAACATGATGCCAAACACATAGTAAATATGTAATAGCTGTAATATCTAAGCCACTAAGGGTATAAACGTGAATAAGACATGATCCCTGGTTTTTTTTGTTTTTAAAGTAATCTCTACTCCCAATGTGGGGCTCAAACTCATGACCCAGTATCAAGAGTCACATGCTCTTCCAGCTGAGCCAACCAAGCACCCCTGGTCCCTGTTCTTACGGAGCTTTCAGTCTGGGTTAAGCAGTTACAAGGTGCTGCTTAGGATTCCCCCCCCCCCCCGCCCCCAGACTTCTTTCTTTAACTTATGTCTGGTTAATTGAGATATAATTTACATACAATAAAATTTACCCTTTTTAGGTATATATATATTCCTGTGTTTTTGAAAAACATGTAGGTTGGTATAACCACTACCACAATCAGGATATAGAGTATTTCACCACAGAACTTCCTTGTGCACCTTTTTAAAAAACGTTTATTGGGGTGCCTGGGTGGCTCAGTCGGTTGAGCATCCGACTTCAGCTCAGGTCACAATCTCACGGTTTGTGAGTTCGAACCCCGCGTCAGGCTCTGGGCTGATGGCTCAGAGCCTGGAGCCTGCTTCCGATTCTGTGTCTCCCTCTCTCTCTGCCCCTCCCCCATTCATGCTCTGTCTCTCTCTGTCTCAAAAATAAGTAAACATTAAAAAAAATTTAAAAAAAAACAAGCAACGTTTATTTATTTTTGAGAGAGTGTATGCGTTGGGGAGGGGCAGAGAGAGCAAGAGAGAAACCCAAGCAGCCTCTGTGCTGTCCACACAGACTCCAATGCGGGGTTCGAACCCAGGAACCATGAGATCGGGACCTGAGCCAGCAGTTGGCTGCTTAACTGCGCCAACCAGCTGCCCCTCCCTGCTTACCTTTTTAAATAATCTCAATCTCGTCCCTCCACTCTTAGCCCTTGGCAACCACTTAGATCTGAATTCTGTCCCTTTTTCCATAATGTTATATAAACAGAATTGTATGACACATAGCCTTTTCTGTTTTTTTTTCCACTTAGCATAATGCTGTTGAGATTCATACATGCTATCAAGTATATCAGTAGTTCATTCCTTTCATACCTTTTCCGGAGTGTCATATATTTGGATTCATTGCCTTTTAAGATTTACTTTTTTCACTCAGTGATATGCATTTAAGGTTCCTCCATGTCTTTTCATAGTCTGATAGCTCCTTTCTTTTTAGCGCTGTATACTATTCCATTGTTTGACCGTACCACAGTTTATCCATTCATCTACTGAAGGGCCTCTTGGTTGCTTCCAAGTTATGGCAGTTATGAATAAAGCTGCTATAAACGTGTGTGAAGTTCCTGTGTGGACATACATTTTCAGTTATTTAGGTAGATGCCAAGGAGTACAGTTTTTGGAACATACAGTAAAAGTATGTTTAGTTTTGTAAGAAACTGCCAGATTGTGTTCCAAAGTGGCTGTCCTAGTTTGCATTCCCACCAGCAGTGAATGAGCCTTCCTGTTGCCCCACGTCCTCACCATCCTTTAGTGTTGTCCATGTTTTGGATTTTGGTAATTCTAATAGTGGTTTCTCATTATGGCTTTAATATGCAGTTCCCTCAAGACTGAGTAACTTGTCATGTGTTTATGTGCCATCCATATCTTTGGTGAATTATCTATTAAGATTTTTCCCTCTTTTTAAAAATTGACTTATTAATGAGTTGGAAGAATTCTTTACATGGTTCACATGCAAGTTCTTTACGATATATGTGTGATACATGTGTTTTCTCCCAGCCTGTGGCTTGTCTGATTAGCAAGTTTTTAATTTGATGAAATCCAGTTTTTTTCTTTTATGGTTAATGCTCTTTGTCTTCTAAGAAATCTTTGCTTAACCCAGTGTCACAGAGATTTCTCTGTTTTTTCTTCCAGATGGCTTACAGTTCTAGGTTTTCCATTTAGGCCAGTGACTCTTTTTGAATTAATTTTTGGATATGGTACAAAGCTGAAATGTTCTCTGTTGTCTGCTAAATTACTTTAGCACTTTTGTTGAATACCTGATAACTTGAGCAATTTTCTAGAAAAATATAATTTACCAAAGTGATTGAAGATATAAAAATCCCATATAGACTAATAGTCATGTAAGTAATGTTAAAATGTGTCTAAGCTCAGTGGGTTTAATGGTAATTTCATTCATAGTGTGAAGAAACAAATAATTATAATGCTGTATCAACCACAGGAGAACAGAAAAAAAGATAGAAAAATACACCCATCTATTATAAAGTTAACAAGATCTTGATAACTTGATACTTGATAACTAAAAGCTGACAAAGATAGTACAAAAATAAAAGTGGCATTTCTCTCATCTCAGTGTATATAGTTATAGAGATTTTATAAATTTTTTTTTTAAGGTTTTATTTATTTTTGAGACAGAGAGAGACAGAGCATGAACGGGGGAGGGGCAGAGAGAGAGGGAGACACAGAATCGGAAGCAGGCTCCAGGCTCTGAGCCATCAGCCCAGAGCCCGACGCAGGGCTCGAACTCACGGACTGTGAGATCGTGACCCGAGCTGAAGTCGGACACTCAACCGACTGAGCCACCCAGGCGCCCCTATAGTTATAGAGATTTTATATAAAGTACTTGCAGATTAAATCCAACAAATGATTATTGCATTTTTTTCTGATTACAAAAACCACACATATTTCTTCCAGAAAAACTAGAAAATACAAAGTGACATAAAGAAAAAACTTTTATGCCCAGTGATAACTACTGATCTATTGATACCATTCTGATGTATCTGCTTCCATGATCTTTTCCAGAATTACCTGTATCATTATACATTTTTAGCAAACTGACTTAGAACTGCTTTTTTTCCCATTTGATATGTCACATCTCTCAGTATATTAAAGGAATATGATCAAGAGGATTTCTTTTAGGATCTAAAGATATTGAGGAATCTATAAATAATAACATATTAGTACATCAGAAAACAGGAGGAAAATGATATGCTCATTCTGGAGATGACAAAAAATTTTTATTTTATTTTTTTAATTTTTATTTTTTTAAAGGATTTTTTTTAAGTTTATTTATTTTGGTGGGGGAGACAGAGTGAGTGTGAGTGGGAGAGGCAGAGAGAGAGGGAGAGAATCTCAAGCAGGCTCCGCATGGTCAGTGTCAAACCCGACTTGGGGCTCCAACCCATGATCTGAGCCAAAATCAGGAATTGGACGCTTAACTGACTGAGCCACCCAGGTGTTCTGATGACAAATTTTTTTTTATAAAATTCAACTATTCCAGCTAAAAACTTATATTAAGAATCTGATGATTTATTTTTAAATGAAAAGCACCTACACATTCCTACTAAATTGATTTAAAAATTGGTAACATTAAGACACATTTTATAAAAGTTAGATACAATTTCTTTTGCCCACCTCTGCCGCTCAGTGACAACCCACAGCATGAATGTTGTATATATCCTTTTAGTTCTTTTTTTTTCTATTGCAGTATGTTTACATACAGCTTAAACATAATAAAGAATGACTCTCTGGGGCGCCTGGTTGGCTCATTGGTTAAGCTCTGACGTCTGCTCACGTCATGCAGAGCTCCTTCAGATCTTCTGTCTCCCTCTCTCTCTGCCTTACCTCTGCTTGTGCTCTCTCCCTCTCTCTTTCTCAAAAATAAATAAATATTAAAAAAAAAAATGGCTCTCTGAATACCACCCTTACCAGTGAGATATTGAAGAAATGTCCACTAGAATAAGAACAAGACAGGAATGCCCACTGTTACCTTATTTAACATTATTTTGGGAGTTCTTAGTGTAGTAAGGCAAACACTAATCAGAAGTTCCAATAATGAAAAAGTTAATTATATATTTGTTGACCAATAATATTTCCTCTTCATAAAAATACTCCCAAGAGAATCAACTGAAAAAGAGTTCAGTAAAATGGCTGACTAAATGCAAAATAATTGTTCAAAAATGAATCGTTTTAAATGTACATATAATAAATTATGCCAAAAGACTAAAGGAATTAAAAGCCCTTTACTTGCACAACCCAAATTATGAGATACCTAGGAATGATTGTAACAAGAAGTCCATAAGCTCTATGATACAACTGGAAATTTGCTATAGAGGAGAGAATAGAGGCATTGTGTCAAGCAATGGGAAAATTAGTGCCATGTATTACTAAATTTACTGTATAGATTTAATGCAGTTCTAATAATTGAAGTTAATTTATTTTTAAATTTTTTTAATGTTTTTTTATTTTTGAGAGAGAGAGAGAGAGAGACAGAGCATGAACTGGGGAAGGGCACAGAGAGAGGGAGACACAGAATCTGAAGTAGGCTCCAGGCTCTGAGCTGGTAGCACAGAGCCCGACCTAGGGCTCAAACCCATGAACCACAAGATCATGAAGTTGGACGCTTAACCAACTGAGCCACCCAGGTGCCCCAATTAAAGTTAATTTAATTTATATTTGCTTTTGGTATTTGACAAAGTGTATAAAATATAAGTTAGAAAAAAAGTTAAGTAATTAACTGCCCCTTTTTTGTTGATTTATGACGCTATTGCAGCAAGCTAAGGTTTGTAAGATCTCAAGTATATTTTTGGACTGTGCATTCTGTTCTATTGAACCACCTGTCGATTTTTACACCATTTGTACATTGTTTGTTATTATTATCTTTTCTTAAGTAGGCTTCATGGCCCAGCGCAGAGCCCAGCACGGGGCTTGAACTCATGACCCTGAGATCAAGACCTGCGCTGAGATCAAAAGTTGGACACTTAACCTTAAGACTGAGCCACCCATGCACCTCCTTATTATTATTATAGTTTTATATTTTAAGGTCTAAAACAATACCCTTCATTATTCTACTTTTTCAAACTTTTCTTGGTTATTTACCTAGAGAAATAACTCTGATAAAGAACAATGCACACAGCACAGTGTTTATGGCATATTCCCATTTAAAAGTGTATAATTTTTATTAAACAAAAAAGTCTTTTAAAGTTTTTGAAATTTTTATGTTTTTCTATTAAGTGATAAGTAAATATCTTTAATTTTAAAAATGTTTCCTCAGCTTTGTTTCAAATTCACATTATGGTCAATGGGATTTAAAAGTTGATAATGAGACTAGTATAAATATTTTCCATTAGGCAGGAAACCATTAATTTCAAAACAACATCAGTGGTTATCTTCTTGTGCCTGTTCAGAGTTCTGTCATGTTAAAAATGACCTTTTGTGGAGCGCCTGGCTGGCTCAGTCATTAAAGCATGTGACTCTTAATCTTGGTCGTGAGTTTGAGCCTCACATTGGAGGCAGAGTTTACTTTAAAGAAATGACCTTTCATGGTAGAGCTTTGCCTTGACTCAAAAGACACCGTTTTTACAAGATTATTATTTGAAACATCAGTGGAGTCCAGAATACGTGTGTGCACGCACACACACACACACACACACACACCCATAATGGAAGGTTTCATTAAAAGAAGGTGATAGCAGTATAATAATGGATTATTTGTGAAATGGTGCTGATGGTCTTCAGTTCCTTATTGAAAATTGTTTTGGTTTTTCCTCATCAAATCAGTGTTTTTCTGTTGGTAGCCAGAATGACATTAGGTCAAACTGTAGTCTGTAGCTACAGCTTTCCTTTTTTTCCACTGCATAAAAAGATTAAATACTACAAAAAAAAAAAAAAAAAAAACAATAATAATAACTGCATTTCTCTTGACTATTTAAATATTTTTAAATTTCTTTTGATGATTCTTTATCTTCTGTTTTTCTTCTTTGATCTCCCCCCAGATAATTTAAATGCTATAAAACAGGTGGGTCTGGCTGCTTTATTTTGTCCATTTTCTCCCAGAGGTCAGTCTTTCCCCTTTTCAGCTTAGAGCTCAATAATCAAAGGGCTTGAATAGCAAGAACCCTTAAGAATCATGTCTTAACTAATGAAAGAAAGAAGTGGCACTCAGGTGGAGCTTTGCCAGTACTAAAGGTGTGTGCTTGTTTAGTTCTGGTTTTAATCTCATAGTACATCCAAGGCCAATGGCTTAACGTTGGTTACAATGAAGTTCAGGTAGTTTTGCTTGATAATTTATTTTCGTACTCAGTGTATACTCACTCCAACCAAAAGGTGAAAAGGTGGATGAAGATGATTGGCTGGCAGACTGATTCATTAATTCATTCAATAAATTTTGTTGGTACACTGCCCTAGTTGCCATGAAGGGAGAAAATAAGATACAGTTTCAGCTCTCAAAGAGGAAATTAAGAACTGTCAATGTGAGGCAGAGTGAATAAATGTTTTTATACATATGAAAAGAGTTGCATTATTGGAATTTCATGCCGTGTTATTGAGCATGACTTGTACTTATGGAAATTATTAAAACCAAATTTGCTTGTATAGATACATATTTCCTTTCTTATCTCTGCATTCTTTGAACAGCTTAGTGGTGATTTCTTTAAGGAGAGTTTTTTTATTGTATTTGTCTTGTATCAAGAGAATTTGGAGAACATGGGGAAATAGGAAAATCTAGGGGCTTCCTAATTACCTAATAACCTTAAAGATACAGACACACAGTATATGATGATGAAACATACTGTTTTATATGGCTAATAATGCCCCCGGTGTGGGTTAAAGGTGCTTCTCATGAAACACTGGGGCTGGGGTATTTTTGTTATAGGTTTAGTTTGAGGAGTGGTAGAAATGTCTCTGACCCAAATAGCCAACCTCTCTTGATTTTAGACCTTTCATTCATTTTCTAAGAATTTCCTTTATTTATTTTTTTTAACTTTAAAAACAAATTTTTTTTTAACGTTTATTTATTTTTGAGACAGAGAGAGACAGAGCATGAACAGGGGAGGGGCAGAGAGAGAGGGAGACACAGAATCTGAAACAGGCTCCAGGCTGTGAGCTGTCAGCACAGAGCCCGACGCGGGGCTCGAACTCACGGACCGTGAGATCATGACCTGAGCCAAAGTTGGATGCTTAACCGACCGAGCCACCCAGGCGCCCCTAAGAATTTCCTTTAAAGATTGGTTTTATGATAGGAAGCATCATTCTTGGTGATGGTCATACTGGAAATTCAGGGATGGGCTAAGAGAACAACTATTTTTTTAATTTTAACATTGTCATTTTGGACAATTTGTATAACTGCTCTGTGCCTGAATTTTACTTTTGTTACAGTAATACCTCCAACAGTGTTTCTAAGGTTAAAAATAAGTTGTGTGAATTCAACTGATATTTAGGTATACAGTATATTAGTAGGAGTAGAGATTCACGTCCAGAGTACTTAGATATGAGCCCCAATTTTGCCATTTGTCGGCTTTGACCTCACTGGACAAGTTTACCCCTGTGTGACTCATCTGTTAAGTAGGATAATAAATGGAATCCTTTTGATGTCCTTGTTGTGAGAATTAGATTAACACATGTAGAACACTTAGAATAGTCCCTGGAGTTATAGGCTCAGTTAGTGTTAGCTTATTCATAGAAAACGAGGGGAAAGAATGCATGGGAAATTGAACTTAGTTTATTCTTTCTAAGATTTAGCTCTTTTTCATCAGCTCTTTTGTTAAAGATGTTCATATGTAACAAAATAGATATTTAGTATTATTTTATCTCTTGTGTTCTGATTTTTCTGGTAGAAACGTTATCATTTAATGAAATGATTGGGAAACAAGAATTTCCAAAAATTGGGAAACAAGAATGAAGGGGAGAAAAGAAATCACCTTTGAGTGATTAAAAACTGGTGGTGCTAGTTTAATCCTCGTAACCGTTTCTCCTAGAAACTAGAAGAAAAGCAGAGCTGGGTTTTTTTTCAATCACTTTTTTTATAAATCTAAAACCAACTGTAATTCAAAGATTGTGTTGCTGTAAGCATAGATGGCAGTGAATTTGTAATAACATTTAATCTGTAGCTTTCAAGATAATCTCAATTATGCCTGTCTTTTTCTTTCCTTTTTGTCATGAAATTGTTAAGTGACTTATTCTAAGTTCATTACCTACCAGCCTAGCACTTTCCCCAACTTAAATACTTCATAACCTGAAAAGGATATTTGCAGTCTAGTGAAAGATCCTGTTCTCCCTTTGCCTGTCTCCATTGTTTTCAAATATTTATTGAATGCCTACTATGTGCTGAGCAGTATGTTACTTGCTGAGGATATATGTAGGAGAGACAAGTAAGTAAATAGATAATTAGAACAAAAGTGATGTGTACCCCTGTATGTAGAGGTATACTCAGGGTGACTTGGGAGCACAGAAGAGGTATACCTGGTTCAGTCTTAAGTGTCAAAAGGTAGATGTTCAAAGGCAGCTTCAAGGAGGAAGTGACACATAAACGAATTTGAAGGAGCAGGACTTAGCCAGATGAGGGGATGTGGGGAGGGAGACGACTTTCCAGGTAGCTAGAACAGCAGATGCCTCAGTAGATAGACCCGGGAGAGCACGTCATAGTTCAGGAACTCCACGAGGTGCAGCAGGACTGAAGACTAGTCCCAGAACTGAAGACAAGTAAGTACGGGAGAGGAGGTAGAGAAGAGGCTCGTTAGAAAGGTAGGCTTAGATCAGGGCTTGAAAGATGTTTTTTGTGAGCCGTGAAGAACACTGTTAAATTTGTGCTGTTGTAAACATCACTGTGGCCCCACTGTTGAGGATAGATTAAAGAGGAATCAAACTGGAAGCAGGAAGGAGTAAACTATTACTGCCCCAGGCACACAGAGGAGGATGTCAAAACTGAAAGCTATACTCCACAAACAGACTATGTCAGACTGGGGAGATTTGTAAAATTGTTTAAAGATACAGAAGACTTTTTGCCCCAAGTGAATGAATCTCAGAAGAGTTCTTTCAGCCCTTTATCTTTTTTATTTTCCTTCACTACAACTCAGCACAACAAACTGGTTGTCAGCTCCTCCCTGGATTTTAGGACAGGTGGTATCCTGAAGGCCCTTGGTGCATAGGCCCGGCAACCAGATGAGTGTTAGTACAGTGTTTAACACCTAACTGGATACTGTGTAATTTCGGGCTTTTTCAGTAAAAGAAATTATTTTTAGGCTGAAAACACAGTAATCAAATTTGCATCTTGAAAGATTTTATTTGGTGATTACATTTTTACAGCCTCATCAGTACGAATAAGGATTATCTTTTCCAAAAAGTTAGACTAGAATTAGGCTAGTTGCTTTAGTACAGACAGGTGAGCAAAATCACACAATTGTCCGTATTTTTTCTGACGTCACCAGATTGTTGTCCTAAAGTGTTAATGTGTTTCACTGTTCCTTTTTTTTTTTTTCCTAATGACAGACGGGGAGCAGGGGAGAGGGGCAGAGGGTAAGAGAGAGGATCTTAAGTGGACCCCATGTTCAGCACGGAGCCCAATGCAGGGCTCAATCCATGACCCTGGGATCATGACCTGAGCCAAAATCACCAGTCGGATGCTTAACCGACTGATCCACCCAAGTACCCCTTTTTATTTTGAAGATTATATTTTTAAGTAATCTCCACACCCAACACGGGGCTTGAACTCACAACCCCAAGACCAAGAGTTGCATGCTCTACTGACTGAGTCAGCCAGGTGCCCCATGTTACTTTTTTTTTTTTTTTAATTTTATTTTTTATTTTTAAAAATTTGTATCCAAATTAGTTAGCATATAGTGCAACAGTTATTTCAGGAGTAGATTCCTTAGTGCCCCTTACCCATTTAGCCCATCCCCCCTCCCACAACCCCTCCAGTAACCCTCAGTTTGTTCTCCATATTTATGAGTCTCTTCTGTTTTGATCCCCTCCCTGTTTTTATATTCTTTTTGTTTCCCTTCCCTTATGTTCATCTGTTTTGTCTCTTAAAGTCCTCATATGAGTCAAATCATGATTTTTGTCTTTCTCTAATTTCACTTAGCATAACACCCTCCAGTTCCATCCACGTAGTCGCAAATGGCAAGATTTCATTCTTTTTGATTGCTGAGTATATATACACACACACAATAGAGTATTATGTGTATAGAGTGTATATATATATATATATATATATACACACAGAGTGTGTGTGTGTGTATATATATATATATATACACACACACACACACACACACACACACACACACCACATTTATCCATTCATCCATCGATGGACATTTGGGCTCTTTTCATACTTTGGCTATTGTTGATAGTGCTGCTATAAACATGGGGGTGCATGTGTCCTTTCGAAACAGCACACCCGTGTCCCGTGGATAAATGCCTAGTAGTGCAATTGCTGGTTCGTAGGGTAGTTCTATTTTTAGGTTTTTGAGGAACCTCCATACTGTTTTCCAGAGTGGCTGCACCAGCTTGCATTCCCACCATGTTACTTTTTTTAAAACAAGATTTAGAAGGACAGTTTTGTATAATCCAGAACATAATGTTTCTTTGAATTTGAATTTAGAAATTATATGCATAGCTTTTTTTTTTTTTTTTTTTTTTTTTGCCCCTGTGCTTCATCTCCCAGAATTTGTGATTGTGAAAGATTGAGGGTTTTGAGGGAAGAGAATGCTACAAAAGAGGTGGATACTTCATACATGGAAATCAAAGAATAAAGTTCATTTGAGTTAATAGCTGGAGTAAGTTTTATAGAAACACCACTGATATAATCATCCTTGGTTCCTATTACAGGAATTACTGTTGACTCATGGGGTAACCAGGTGTTCATTACTCAGAATTTTTATTTAGTAGACGACAAACCCTTTATTCTCCTACACGTTTTAAAAAAGAATGTTTAAGGAGATTCCTTGTTAGACATTTTTGAATAACTACTACAAACATTGTAGCTATTATCTGACATTGATTGTATTCTTACTGAATATGTGGCTCAGAATATTCCTTGGTAATGTTTAGATTTCTTTCTCACTTAAAGGGTTGAGGGCCAGATGAGTTAGAGTTATGAAAGAGAAGGAAGGAAGGAGAGAACTGGCAGTGGCTAATAGTCACCTCTGAGTCATCAGCAGTGAATGCCACTTTACTGGGGAACATTTAACTCGTTTCAAAACCCTGGGATGGGCAGCCCTTTGATTTCTGACTGGTTAGTTTCTACACATCATTGATACCTTGTGGTTTCTTAACAGAGGCCACTAGGGACTTAGTTTTTGTGAATATCATGTTTTATAAAGTACTTTTTTTCTTAAAACTCCTCAGTCACTTTCACTGTAACTCATAAAATCTATCTTCAGCGCATGAAAAAGTACTGTTTGGAGAAATAGAAATAATAAATGGATGGCCAATAAGATAGAGGTTGTTAATTTTCTTTAAAAAATTTTTTTTATTTTCTTTATTTCTGAGAGGCAGAGAGAGACAGAGCGCGTGTGGGGGAGGGGCAGAGAGAGAGGGAGACACAGAATCCGAAGCAGGCTCCCCGGCTCTGAGCTGTCAGCACAGAGCCCGATGAGGGGCCCGAACTCAGGAACCGTGAGATCATGACCTGAGCCGAAGTCAGTCGCTCAACCGGCTGAGCCACCCAGGTGCCCCGAGGTTGTTAATTTTCAATTGATAACAAATGGATATAATTCTTAGTAAATCTTTAAAATAAAGCCATTCTTGGGATGCCTGGATGGCTCAGTCAGTTAAGCATCCAACTCTTGATTTTGGCTCAGGTCATGATCTCACAGTTCATGGGATTGAGCCCTGCGTTGGGCTCTGTGCCAACAGCAGGAAACCTGCTTGGCATTCTCTCTCTCTCTCTCTCTCTCTCTCTCTCTCTCTCTCTCTGACCCTCTCCGCCCCTCTCCTGCTTGTATGTGTGCTCACTCTCAAAATAAGTAAATATTTTAAAAAATTTTTAAATCATTCCCCTTCCTTAAACTTTGAATTAGTATTAATAGTCAAAGACTTTAACTGAGTATTACTAGAAAAAGAAGTAGTAATTCAGTTACTAAAGGAAGAGTGTTATGGGCACCTGGGTGGCTCAGTCGGTTGAGTGTCTGACTTTGGCTCACGTCATGATCTCACGGTTTGTGGGTTCGAGCCCTGCGTCAGGCTCTGTGCTGACAGCTCAGAGCTTGGAGCCTGCTTCAGATTGTATCTCCCTCTCTCTCTGCTCCTCCCCCACTCATGCTTTTTCTCTCTCGCTTTCTCAAAAATAAAATAAACATTAAAAAAAAGAGAGTGTTAATAGCTTAGTAGTTAGTGCTGTATAAAAAGAAACTTTTTTTTTTTTCTTAAACTTGTCAGGGTTCCCTCATAGTATAGTGCCTTTAGTAGGTTAGTGCCTTGGAAGATAGACACCACACACTGAAAGGTACAGTTAGTGCTGTTTTGTTATTACTAAAAGACTTTAGTGGACTTGAAAAAGCCTTCAGGTGCATTATGTCCAATAGAACTTCCTGCAGTGATGGAAATGTTCTGTATCTGCACCATCCATCGTGGTAGCCATGTGTGGCTATTGGGCATCTGAAATTTGGCCAGTACAAATGAAAAACTGAATTGCAAATTGTATATAATATAAACAGATTGAATATAAATTCAAATAATCATATGCAGCTAGTGACCATAGTATTAGACAGTCCATCTGTAGATATTTGAGAACTGAATAGCATATTTGATAACTGTTAGTTCAGTGACCAATCATTAAAATATACTCCAGAGTAAGCAGTATTCATTTGTAGTACCTTTGAAAGTGTCACCTTTTATTTTGCTTCTCTTAGAACTGATGGAACTATAGTATAGGCATACCTCAGAGATACTGTGGGTTCAGTTCCAGACCACTGCAGTAAAGCAGATTTTGCAATAAAGCAAGCCAAGTGAATGTTTGCCAGTGCATGTAAAAGTTATGTTTATACTATATTGCAGTTTACTAAGTGCACAGTAGCATTATGTTTTAAAAAATCCATGTACACACCTTATTTTAAAAATACTTAAAAAAAATACAATTACAAGTAAAACCTTGCATTGTAACAGAGTAACTTGTTCTCTGAGTGTTCCATGAAATGAACAAACATTTCTAATAAATTTTAACTTGATAAACAAGCAATGTCTTGCAATACGAGTAGTATGTGGTGCCAAATGTCCCATGATCACCATTTAGCCAATGGTTCTTCTCTCTTTCTCCTTCTCTATGTGTCTCTCTCTTCCTCGCTGTGGGATTGTGGGTGATCGTCTCCCATGCTCGGATGCTCTGTCTCAGGCCGCAGTGTTTGGCAGAAATCAGTGATTTTTCAGAACGTTGGAAGGTGCCCACACTGCCACTAGTATACTTTTTTGTCACTTCAAAGCACCTATAGACAGACCTTTGCTTTTTCATACAAGAGTAAGCTTAGGAATGCTTTGCTTCATTCTAGGTCAGGCTGCCTGCAGATATAGACCCTTTCCTCTGCTGCCTTATTGCCAGTTACATTAAATACAGTAGATGACAAGTTTATTAATACTGTACTGTAATCAACATCCGTTAGTGATAATGAAAGTGGTCCTACACCATAATCCTCCTCTCTCTTCTCTCTCTCACACCAGCCATGAAGGCTTTCAAAGGTAAGTGTAGGTTAACTTGTTTATTTTTCTTTATATTTTGTATTTTCTTTATTATTTTCTATTATGTTACAATATTGTGATCATTTTTATATGAATATTTTTGGGTTGTGGAACAAATCATCCGAGTTTCCATTATTTCTTATGGAGAAATTCACTTTGATACACAGGTGCTTTGGATTATAAGCATGTTGCCAGAATGAACTATGCTCACAAACTAAGGTTTTACTGTACTTTACTTCTGGAGCACCTGGGTGGCTCAGTCAGAAGAGCATGTGATTCTTGATCTCAGGGTCATGAGGCCAAGCTCCACGCTGAATGTAGAGCTTACTTAAGAAAAATACTTGATTACTAAAAAAACACTAACCATCATCTGAGCTTTCAGTGAGTTGTAATCTTTTTGCTGATAAGAGGGTCTGGCCTTGATGTTGATGGCTGCTGACTGATCAGGGTGGTGGGTGCTGAAGGCTGGGGCAAGTTCTTAATATAAGACAATGATGTTTGACACATCGGTTGACTTTTCCTTTCAGCATCATAACATGTGGTGCTGTTTGATAACATATTTTACCCACAGCAGAACTCCTTTCAAAATTAGGGTCAATCTGGGGCTCCTGAGTGGCTCAGTCGGTTTAAGTGTCCAACTTCAGCTCAGGTCATGATCTCACAGTTCATGAATTTGAGCCCTTCATTGGGCTCTCTTCTGTCAGGGCAGAGCCTGCTTTGGATCCTCTGTCTCCCTCTCCCTCTGTCTGTCTGCCTGTCCGTCTCTCTCTCTCAAAAATAAATAAGCCTTAAAAAATAATTCAAGTCAGTGCGCCTGGGTGGTTCAGTCAGTTGGGCGTCCGACCTCGGCTCAGGTCATGATCTCACAGCTTGTGGGTTTGAGCCCCACATTGGGCTCTGTGCTGACAGCTCAGAGCCTGGAGCTTGCTTCGGATTCTGTGTCCCTTTCTCACTCTGCCCCTCACCCGCTCATGTTCTGTCTCTCTCTCTCTCTCTCTCTCTTAAGAATAAATAAAACATTAAAATATAATAATAATAATAATAATTCAAGTCAATCCTCTCAAACCTTGCTGCTTTATCAACTAAGTTTATTTGATATTTTAAATCCCTTGTTGTCATTTCAACATTCTTCGCAGCATCTTCACCAGGAGGAGATTCCATCTCAAGCACTCTCCTTGCTCATCCATAAGAAGCAACTCTTCATCTGTTCAAGTTGTATCATGGGATCACAGCCATTCAGTCCCATCTTCAGGCTCCACTTCTCGTTCTAGTTCTCTTGCTGTCTCCACCCCATCTGCAGGTACTTCTTCCATTGAAGTCTTGAACACCCCCCCACACACACAGTCATCCATGTGGGAATCAGCTTCTTCCAAACACCCAGAAATGTTGATATTTTGACCTCTCCTCATGAATCACAAGTGTTCTTAATGGCATGCAGTTTGGTGGATCCTTTACTTTCCTAAAGATTTTCAATTTACTTTGCCCAGATCCATCAGAGGAATTGCTATCTATGACAGCTACAGCTGTGCAAAATTAATTCCTTAAATAATAAGACTTGAAGGTCAAAATTACCCCTTGAGGGATGCCTGGATGGCTCAGTCAATTAAGCGTCTGACTCTTGATTTCAACTCACAGTCACAATCTCACAGTTCATGAGTTTGAGCCCTGCATCAGGCTCTGTACCACCAGTGCAGATTCTCAAGAGACTCTTGGGATTCTCTCTCTCTGCCCCTCCCCTGCTCTCTCTTGCTCTCTCTCAAAATAATAAATAAACTTACAAAAAATTACTCCTTGATCCATGGAATGGCTATTGTGTTAGCAGGCGTGAAAACAAAATTAGTCTCACTGTACATCTCCATCTGAGCTCTTGGGTGACCCGGTGCATTGTCACTGAGCAGTAGGAATCTTTCTTTCTGGGCAGTAGGTCTCAAGAGTGGCTTAAAAAATTTAGTAAACCATATTATAAACCGATGTGCTGTCATCTGTTCCATTTGTAGAGTACAGGCACAGTAGATTTAGCATAGTCCTTAAAGGCCCTAGGATTTTGGTATGGTCAGTGAGCATTGGCTTCTACTTAAAGTCACCATCTCTATTAGCCCTTGACAAGAGAGTCAGCCTGTCCTTTGAAGTTTTGAAGCCAGCATTGATTTTTTCCTAACTATGAAATTCCTAGACGGAATCTTCTATTTTAAAGCTGTTTTCATCTACATTGAAAACCTGTTGTTTAGTGTAGGTACCTTCATAAATTATCTTGACTAGATCTTCTGGAGAACTTGTTGCAGCCTCCACATTGCCGTGTGCTGTTTCACCTTGCATTTTTATGGAGATAGCGTCGTTCCTTAAACCTCACGAACTGAACTCTCTTAGCTTCAGACTTTTCTTCTGCAGTTTCCTCCCCTCTCTCAGCCTTCACACAATTGAAGAGAGTTAGGGCCTTGCTCTGGATTAGGTTTGGCTTAAGGGAGTGTTGGGGTTAGTTTGATCTTCTCTCTCGACTACTCAAACTTTCTCCATATCTGCAATAAGGCTATTTCACTTTCTTATCATTCATGTGTTCACTGGAGTAGCACTTTTAATTTCTTTCAAGAACTTTTCCTTTGCATTCACAGCTTGGCTAACTGGACCAAGAGGCCTATCTTCTGGCCATCTTGGCTTTCCACATGCCTTCATCACTAAACTTAATAATTTCTAGCTTTTGATTTAAAGCTGTGACTGTTCCTTTTACTTGAACACTTAGAGGCCATTGTAGAGTTATTAATGGACCTCATCTCCATATTGTTCTGTGTCAGGGACTAGCTAAGCTTGAGGAGAGGGAGAGAGATAGAGGAATAGTCAGTGGAGCAGTCAGAACACACACATCTATCGATTAAGTTCACAGTCTCATGTGGGCCTGGTTCATGGTTCCCCAAAACATTTACAATAGTAAAATCAAAGATCACCGATCACAGATCACTATAACAAATATTATAATAGTGAAAAGTTTGAAATATTGCAAGAATTACTGAAATGTGACAAAGAGACACAAAGTGAGCAAATGCTATTGGAAAACTAGTGACAGTAGACTTGCTTGACACAGGGTTGTCTCAGACCTTCAATTTGTTAAAAATGCAGTATCTGTGAAGCACAATAATATGAAGTATGTCTAAGTGAGGAAGATGACAGAGAAAGTTAATTGAGGAATTTCTTTACTTCAGGTCTTTATATGTTATCTTCCCAATGAGGCCCTTCTCACACAATTTGTAATTTAGCACTCTCTCTCTCTCAGCCCACCCTGTTTCCCTTTCCTGAATAATTTTTCTCTACAGTACTTATTACCATCTAACGTACTAGAAAGAAGGCATGAGGTTTTTCCACACTGTATTCACTACCATGTCCCCAACACCTGGGACAATACCTGATACTTTAGAGGTGCTCAGGAAATAATTGTGGTATGAATATATAAGGCTTGTGGTTTCCCAGTAATAATAATCCAATTCATTAAGTGGGTATTTTGCAATACATGGCAAGCACTGAGCTAGATTCATTATATAAAGTACACTATGGCCACTGCTCTTTTCCATAATAAAACACTTTTTGGAGGCATTATTTGAAACAGAACATTGAATTGGTTAAGTCGTTGGTTTGATTCTGCTGTAGAATTTCAGAACCAGAAGGGAGCTTGGCAATAATTTGATTCAGCCACCTGATGTCACATAGTTGCCTGAAGTTCCATCAGTGTCATTGATAACCTCGTCTCACTTCCCTCTTTCCCTTGTCCTCACAACCTGTGAATCTTTTGGCTCGGCTGTTTTTCCCACACTTTCTAATCTCCATTCAGCTAACTGTCGTTTCCAGCTGGGCCTACCTTTCCCACTGCCTCTACTGCATTCTAAGTGACTCTGTAAATCCTTAACTCAGCCCTGGAAAAACCCTTCCATCTTTCTTACCTGAAATTTTCCTGTTTAATCTCATTTCTTACAACTCTCTCCTCAGTTCTAGAAGCATGTCCTGATCCCGAGGGCATCCTTAAGAACTTATTGTCTTCAAAATGGGCAAAAGACATGAACAGACACTTTTCCAAAGAAGACATCCAGATGGCTAACAGACACATGAAAAAATGCTCATCACTCATCATCAGGGAAGAACAAATTAAAACCACAATGAGATACAACCTCACACCAGTCAGAATGGCTAAAATGAACAACTCAGGCAAAAACAGATGTTGGCAAGGATGTGGAGAAAGAGGATCTCTTTTGCACTGCTGGTGGAATGCAAACTGATGCAGCCACTCTGGAAAACAGTATGGAGATTCCTCAAAAAGTTAAAAATAGAACTACCCTATGACCCAGGAATTGTACTACTAGGCATTTATCCAGGGGATAGAGGTGTGCTGTTTCAAAGGGACACATGCACCCCCGTGTTTCTAGATGCACTATCAACGATAGCCAAAGTATGGAAAGAGCCCAAATGTTCATTGACAGATGAATGGATAAAGAAGATGTGGTGTGTGTGTGTGTGTGTGCGCACACACACACATATACATACATACATACATACATACATACATACATACATACATACAATGGAGTATTACTTGGCCATCAAAAAGAATGAAATCTTGCCATTTGCAACTACGTGGATGGAACTTAGAGGGTATCATGCTAAGTGAAATTAGCCAGTCAGAGAAAGACAAATATCATATGACTTCACTCATATGTGGAATTTAAGATACAAAACAGGTGAACATAAGGGAAGGGAAGCAAAAATAATACGAAACAAGGAGGAGGACAAAACATAAGAGACTCTTAAATAGAACAAACTGAGGGTTGCTGGAGGGGGTGTGGTTGGGGGGATGGGCTAAATGAGGAAGGGGTATTAAGGAAGACACTTGTTGGGATGAGCACTGGGTGTTGTACATAGGGGATGAATCACTGAAATCTACTACTGAAATCATTATTGCACTATATGCTAACTAACTTGGATGTAAATTAAAAAATAAATAAAATTTTTAAAAAAGAACTTATTGTCTTCAAAACACAAACTTGAAGAAAAAGCAAAAAGGCAGTATGTGTGTAACACCAGTTTTTTAGCCTGAGGTCTTTCATTCCATGGAGCTGAAAGCAGTCCGGCGGTGTAACTTCAGTTTCTTCCTCCCATTAACATAGGCCAGCGTATTGCAGGCTTGTAAACATGCATTACTTCATGCCTGCCATACATATAGCCTCAGTGACAGAAAAGCATATCAGAACATCCCCAGTTTTTCCTAAAGAACAGTGGTGTTTAAATTTAAACGTTGGGGGGAGGGGGTGGTCATTTATATAAAGAATCTAGGTGGGGCTAGAGGGCGCCAGATATTTTAAGCAGCTTCAACCATCATGCTCTTTAAAAATTCTCTTAATCCTCACAACTCTGTGAGTAATTCTCTCCATTTTGCAGGTGTGGAAACTGAGGCTCATGTAAGTTAAAAGTAACTTGTTCAGAGTTGCCTAATCAGTAAACAGGAAAGCTGAAATTTTATGTAGGGCCTCTGCTCCAGGTCTCTAGGGCCTCTGCTCTCTTCCATTGGCAAACCATGTTGCCTTCTGGAAGTTGGGGTAGCAGGGAACAAGAATTACAGTATTTGATGTAGCATAGGAAGCAGGTATGTTTGCTTTTGCATCTAACAAACCAGCCACAGAAAGAAACCAATGCCAGGGCACCTGAATGGTTCATTCAGTTGAGCGTCTGACTCTTGATTTCGGCTCAGGTCATGATCTCACGGTTCATAAGCTCCAGCCCCACGTCGGGCTCTGCTCTATGAGCATGGAAAGCCTGCTTGGGATTCTTTCTCTCTCCCTCCCTCTCTCTGCCTTTCCACCCCCGCCCCCCCACTTGTGCACTCTCTTCTCTCTCAAAGTACATAAATAAACTTTAAATTTGCCAGGTGGTAAACAGCAGCTATACCAGGATCCATAAATCTATCTGTTGTACTCTGGTATGGTCCTGTCAACCTAAACTAAATTCTCCAGTACTGTTTCTGGGCTGTGAGTGTGTGTAATGTGCCTGGTTTAAACTTATTCACAGTAATCGTTTTGTCTGGGCTGTTCCATCTGCTTGCTGTTTTTGTATACCAAACCTGATTGTGTTCAGACTTCCTCCTTGGACTGCTTCTTCCAATATGCTCCCTGGATTCATGATACAGAAATGTCATCCTCTTCCGTTTCTGACTAACCTCTTTGTAATGACTTTTTTTTGCCATGTACCATTGTCTGGCTACTCCTGACTTGGCCTTTCCTTTCTGGACTTGTTTTCTTTTACTATAGCAACTGTGATAATTATCGCTTGCATTTACTGAGAGTTTTCCGTGTGCCAGGCACATCGCAGAGGGCTCTATTTATGTTCGTGTCATTTAATCCTCACAACTGCCTCGTACTGCTAAGTATGGTTATGCTCATTTTACAGAATGGAAAATTGAGACACAGAGAGGTAAAGGAACTTGCCTAGTGTTAACATCTAGTGATAGATCTGGAATTAAAATTTCAGTTACCTCCAAAGCACATCCTCTTTTTTATATATAAAATAAAATAATTTTTTTTTAATATTTATTTTTGAGAGAGAGAGACAGAGCATGAGCAGGGGAGGGGCAGAGAGAGAGACACACGCAGAATCCAAAGAAGCAAGAACTGTCACCACGGTACGTGATGTGGGGCTGGGACTCACGGACTGTGAGATCATGACCTGAGCCGAAGTCAGACGCTCCCAAAGCTCATCCTCTTAAACATATGCTGTGTTACACCCATGATGAAGAAGATGATGGTGATGATGATGGTTACTACAATATGTTGAGCACCTACTGGGTGCTGGGCAGCAGGTGCCACCTTTTGCCTCCCATTTTACAGTGTGGAAACTGCTGTTACACATGCTCTGCTTTTAGGCTAATAAGTAAGTGCCAGAGTTTGAAGGTATTGGATATTCTTGCATTAGAGCATTCTTTCAATATGTTTTTCCTTTTACTCTCTTTCCTATTTTAATGGTCAACGTAATAATGTTTTTCTGACTGCTACCAGTATTAACAATTAAAATGTTGCCTGAGGCTTTCTATACTTTTTTTCTTACCATTGCTTTGGCTTTATTATTTTCTTATTTGTTACCTTTGCTATTTTTTTTTTCTGTATCAAAAGCAGATAAAGGGGGTAAAATAACGGGGGGAAAGGAGAAGGTACTAAGGAAAGGTAAAAGGAAATTCCAGATACTAGAAATTCTTCTGTGAGCTCGGTTTGGAATACTGAGATTTAAACTAAAAGATTTGGGGTTTTGTTGTTGTTTGTTTTGTTTTTCGCAGCTGTCATTTGTTGAAGGAATATTAGAGCTTTGGCACTTACAAACTTGGTGACATAAGTCACAGTATTTGACCTTACTAACCTTAGTTTCCTAATCTGATAATAGGTTAAATAATATGCTCTTCACAATGCATGGTTAGTTGTGGCAATGATTAAATCCAGTAACCAACGTCAACCTCCATAACGTAGTGCTCAGAAGTGTTAGTTTACCATTTTTACCTTCAGGTGTTAATGAAATAATCCAGTGTATGTGGCTAAACACTGCAGCTTGTGTTAGATATGGCTTTTTGCATTTACCAAATTAAGTGTTAGCATACACAGGTATGTCTGTGGATAAAAATTCATCAAGCTGTATCCTTAATATTTAAGTACTTCGACTATATGTAAGTTAGTTATATCATTAAAAAAGAAAAATCAGTATGCAAGCTGCACCTTCAGTTGGGACATGTGGTTAGCTGATATTTTCATGTATTATATGCAACATGTGGGGTCATTACCTATCATTTTGTAATCCCCAAGGTCATTTAGTGGTTATTGAGCTTGAGCAGGAAGAGAAATACTGTCAAACATTTATTTCAAATTTATTATTTTAGTAAGCAAAATTTTCAGAACTATTTATTTTTAGGGAAGGTATATTCAGTCCTAAACTATTACTCCTAATGTTATTAATTCCCCCTGTGTATAGATCTCATCCTGCTTTGGATCTGTCACTTATAGGTAGGAAATACTACAGTTTTAGAGCAAGCCGTGAAATGTGAGAACAGTCGGTACTTGTGAGGCAAGCCTGTCTTGAAGACATATCTTTGAGTCTACCTCCTTTCCCATCAGTGTGTAATGCACAACCCTGACGTTTTGTGCATGATTACATCTACAAGTTCTACTCTGGAGTAGGCTCCCATTCGTCTATAGCTGTGAATCTGGAGAGTTATAAAAAAGCTCAACGGCAGGAGAAGTAGGTGTGGCCTTTCGGGGCGGGCCACACAGCAGCCCGAATGTAGTTGGCAGTCTCCTCCCCTTCCTGCACTTGAGCTCTTCACAGTGTGCGCTCTGGAATGACAGGCATTCCTGTGTGAAGAGAGCCAGCGTGAAGACATATTTGTAAGAACCACAAGTGCCCAGGCTGGGATACGGGGAACAGAAACTCCAGCAAATTAACTCACCTCATGCTTTTTCCCGACGTTTGGCAGTGACACTGAGAGAGGAGTGCATGTCTCTTCTTTATGTGGATTTATCTTTTTAAGTTTTCTTTGGTCCGGGACAGTTTGTTGTCGTGAGACACATCAGACAATTTAATCATGGGGCAAGCTGACGTCTCCAGACCGGTAAATCCAGATGCAGTTGGTGAGTAATAGAAGGCAAAGAAATTTTGACAGAGGCAAGGCAGATGAAGATGTGAAATTGAATATTTTATAGGGAGTTGACCAGGAGGATTTTGTTGTTTATAACTTTAGGATGTGTACAACTTTGTGAAGAATGAATGAAACGTTGTAAGTTGTTTTTCATTCAATTATATTAATTTGCCACTCATAGTTTTGTTTTACTTGAGCCCTTCGGAGTTTTTTTTTATATAATAGTGTAGGGAAACTATTAATTTCTTGCCCTTGCAGAAGATAAGTGCTACAGGAACTCATATTTAGAATTCAATGTTTTACTAGCGTGTTGCAGGACTTGGTATGTATATGGTCTAGAGGTAGCACAGCTGATTTCTATAAATGGGACTTTTTTCAAGAATTGACATAATTTCTTAGACTCAGTTATATATACATCCTCCAGATAAGTCTCAGGCTTTTCCCATTGTGCTGGTGTTTCCATTTCTCATAAGGCAGTTCTTTGATATAAACATTTCTCAAGTCAGTGCTTTATATTTGAAGTGTTTTTGTCTCAGAGATAGCTAGAGAGCAAGCTGGTAATTACAAGTGTAGCTTAGAGTTTCAAGGCTTGTAAGTGAAGTGGCAGTCCATTGTCACTGAAGGCTCATTTTCCCAACCGTGTGGAGTTTTGTATAAGATGAAGATGGAAAGGTGGGAAAAAATAGTTTTAAGTGGGTATTTGTTAAAGGGTTGAAAATGTAAGCAAAGTGGGGGAAAGCCTATGAATCATTTCTTGATATTACACTTTTAAAAAAACGATTGATACCTTCTCTTTGATTTAGGAAGTAGCAGAAAACATGTTCAGTCCTAGGCTGCTCTTTTTTCAGAAATGAAAAATGTTGATGACTTTAAAGAAAACATTTAAAGTGTGGGAACACAGGTAACATTCCCAAATATCTCGTGATTTAATATTATTTAGTTTCTAAAAGTGTGTTTCCCCCCTGAGATCTTGCCAGATGAAGTTCCTGCAAAGTATTTTTCATGTTTTACTGAAACTGAAGCACATGGATCACAAAGTGAATCACAGAGCAACAGATTTTCAGGACCACAGTCAGGACTTGATTCACTTCACCTTGATCATGAGCAATTTTTAAAACTTTCTTTTATTTTTAGTGAAATTTTTCATAAATAGAAAAAAGCATAGACAAAAATACACAAAAATATAAAGGATCCTTTGGGCCACTGCCCAGCTTAAGAAATGAAATTAAAAACAGAGATATCCCGCTCCACCCCTCTCTCTATGCCCATGCCCGCATTCCCTTGTGATGACATTTTGTTTCTTTGGTCCCAGAGGTAACCACCCTCCTGAAATTGATAAATTCACTTTTGGGTCACTAACTTCTCCTGTAGTTCTTCATTAATAAGGATAAGGATCTAAACAATGCTAGGCAGTTATCTATGAGATGGAAATGAATGGTATTTGAAAACCAAGAAATAGGCAAAGAGATATAAATTACTGATAGGATATAACTTACTTAGGAAGAATGCCCATCTAACATCTATATACAAAAATATTTCATCTAAGTAGATAAAGTTTGATATTTTTGTTTGATAAAAAGTGAGCCTCAAATTCATCAATTTTTCTGTCTACCAATAGTCCTAAAAGCAGAACTAGAAATCACTCAGGCACCTAAGATTTTTATATTCTCTCTAGAGAGAGTGAGCACAAGCAGGGCAGAGGGACAGAGGAAGAGAGAGAGAATCTCAAGCAGAGATCATGGGATCATGACCTGAGCTGAAATCAAGAGTCAGGTGTTCAACCAACTAAGCCACTCAGGTGCCCCTGTTCTCTCTAGATTTAATTTTTGGGTTTTATTTTCTATTTCCTAGATAACTCATAGGTGGCTGTAAGCTATTTTAATGGAGACTATAGTATATTTCTTATAATTCAGGATTTATTCTATTTGAGTAAATCAGGGCCAGGTCATGAAGGGTCAACAT
This sequence comes from Panthera tigris, assembly GCF_018350195.1. Taxonomy (NCBI): domain Eukaryota; kingdom Metazoa; phylum Chordata; class Mammalia; order Carnivora; family Felidae; genus Panthera; species Panthera tigris. Next base: position 21,235,133 of record NC_056667.1, read on the forward strand.
TGACACCTTTGAGAACTACGCCATTGCTTTATTTTATTTTATTTTATTTCATTTTATTTTATTTTATTTTACTTTATTTTTTAAGAATTCTTTTTTTTCAGATTTATTTTATTTATTTAAAAATTTTTAAGTTTATTTGTTTATTTTGCAAGAGAGAGAAAGAGCACAAGCAGGGGAGAGGCAGAGAGAAGGAGAGACAGAATCCCAAGCAAGCTCCGTGTCATCAGCACAGAGCCCAATGTGGGACTCAAACTCACAAACTGTGAGCTGAGATCAAGAGTCGGATGCTTAACTGACTGCACCCCTTTTATTTATTTATTTATTTTAATGTTTATTTTTTAGAGAAAGCACGAGGGGGAGGTGCAGAGAGAGAGAGAAAGAGACAGACAGAGGATCTAAAGTGGGCTCTGCGCTGACAGCAGAGAGACCGACGTGGGGCTGGAACTCATGAACTGCAAGATCATGATCTGAGCCAACATCAGACAATCAACTGACCACCCAGACGCCCCAAGATTTCTTTTATTAAATTTATTTTTTTGCACTTTTTTAAAAAGTTTATTTATTTATTTTGAGAGAGACAGAGACAGTGCAAGTGAGGTAGGGGCAGAGAGAAGAGGAGACAGAGAATCCCAAGCAGGGTCCACACTGCCAGAGATCACAAAACTGCTAGATCATGACCTGAGCCAAAACCAAGAATCAGACGCTTAGCCAACTGAGCCACATAGGCGCCCCAAGATTTTTTATTATTATTTTTTTAATGTTTATTTACTTTTGAGAGAGAGAGACAGGACATGAGCGGGGTAGGGGGTTGGGTGTGGGGAGCAGTGAGAAAGAGGGAGACACAGAATCTGAAGCAGGCTCCATGCTCTGAGCTGTCAGCACAGGGCCCGATGCAGGGCTCAAACTCACGAACTGTGAGATCATGACCTGAGCTGAAGTCAGACGCTTAACCGACTGAGCCACCTAGGTGCCCCTAGATTTATTTTATTTTTAGAGAGAGAGTGCACACATGAGCAAGAGAGTGGGGCAGAGATACAGAGAGAGAATTTTATTTTTTATTTTTGAAAGAGCAAAAATCTTAGGCAGGCTCCATGCTCCGCACGGAGCCGGAGGCAGGGCTTGATCTCATGACCATGGGATCATGACCTGAGCCAAAATCAAGAGTTGAATGCTCAAGCCACCTGGACGCCCCACTACACCTTAGCTTTAAAGGCTTTTACCAAACATAACTGTTTCTTCAGGAAATTTAAGAGGCATTTCAGTGGATGAGTGTGTGGAAAGTCTTATCAGATTCTTTGGAAGGATAAATGTACAAAGTAAATTAAGATTTAAATCATTTGTTTATAGTTCTAGGCCTATAATATAGTAATTCGTTTTAAGCTTTAAAATTGATGGTATTGGGCACCTGGCTGGCTCAGTTGGTAGAGTAGGCAACTCTTGATCTTGGGGTCATGAGTTCGAGCCCCATGTTGGGGGTAGAGTTTACTTAAAAAAATTAATAAAATTGATGGTTCTAAGTTTAGCAAGCTAAGTGAAACAAAATTAGTTACTGGGTATATTGAATATATTTCTTATTATTTAAGGCCCTGTAAATGTTTTAGTGGATGCTGATAGATATAAATCATGTCTATGCCCTTGAAGTTTACTTTCTAGCTGAGAATTTAAATATTAAAAGAAAAAATCCAAGATATTTATAAATTTAAGATAATGTGTATTCTTAGGGCATCTAGCTAGCTCAGTCAGTGGGACATGCAACTCTTGATCTTTGGGTTGTTGGTTTGAGCCCCATGTTGGGTATAGAGATTACTTAAAAATAAAATCTTTAAATAAAAACAAAACAAAAAAACGGATAAGATGTATTTCTTTCTTAGTTGACTGTAGCTTATGTTGGATGTCCAGAGCTGTTAATTAAGAAGAGTCTGCTTTCAAATAAATAACCTTTGCATGGGGAATCATATGCACGTAGATAAGATGTTATGTCAGTATCCATCTAGAGTTTTACCATAGGACCTCTCTAACAATTGGTGAATTAATCAATTATTTAAATCCAGAGTAGGAGTTTATGCTGTAGTGTCCATTCAGGAGAATAAGCAATTATCCTCAGTAGTTCGTATAAAATTTTTTTTCCTCAAGTGAAATATGTCCATAGGAGAAGCTTGTATATTTACTCAGAGAAAATGTTCAAGTAGTAATACTTTGTAGTTCTTGATCAACGTAAAAGCTCTTTCTGTCTTCACTAAAATCCTTTACTGTGTATCAGATTAAAGCAGCCAGCTAATTATTAGCACATGTCCTTAAATTAGGCACAAGCCGGGGCGCCTGGGTGGCTCGGTCGGTTAAGTGTCCGACTTCGGCTCAGGTCATGATCTTACGGTCCGTGGGTTCGAGCCCCGCGTCGGGCTCTGTGCTGACAGCTCAGAGCCTGGAGCCTGTTTCAGATTCTGTGTCTCCCTCTCTCTGTGACCCTCCCCCGTTCATGCTCTGTCTCTCTCTATCTCAAAAATAAATGTTAAAAAAAAAAAATTAAAAGGAAATAAATTAGGCACAAGACCAAGTAATTTTATTTTTTTTCAATATATGAAGTTTATTGTCAAATTGGTTTCCATACAACACCCAGTGCTCATCCCAAAAGGTGCCCTCCTCAATACCCATCACCCACCCTCCTCTCCCTCCCACCCCCCATCAACCCTCAGTTTGTTCTCAGTTGTTAAGAGTCTCTTATGCTTTGGCTCTCTTCCACTCTAACCTCTTTTTTTTTTCTTCTTCTTCTTTTTCCTTTTTTTTTCCTTCGCCTCCCCCATGGGTTTCTGTTAAGTTTCTCAGGATCCACATAAGAGTGAAACCATATGGTATCTGTCTTTCTCTGTATGGCTTATTTCACTTAGCATCACACTCTCCAGTTCCATCCATGTTGCTACAAAGGGCCATATTTCATTCTTTCTCATTGCCACGTAGTACTCCATTGTGTATGTAAACCACAATTTCTTTATCCATTCATCAGTTGGTGGACATTTAGGCTCTTTCCATAATTTGGCTATTGTTGAGAGTGCTGCTATAAACATTGGGGTACAAGTGCCCCTATGCATCAGTACTCCTGTATCCCTTGGGTAAGGGACCAAATAATTTTAATGAACTGTACTCTACCATTTAGTCTGGAACTTTCTTTCTCTCTGCCTTTCCATTCTCTTATCTCTAGGTTTGTGTTTTTGTTTTTTCCTTTTTGACCCTTCATATATTTTTCACTCAAAAATTAGCCTCTTTTTTTTTTTTTTTACTTTTACATAGGAATATATTGCTTTAAAAGGTACCATATTAGAATATTTTCCTCTTTCCTACATTCGTTTTCCATCACCTTTTGATTCATTTTGCTCTAAAATTCATAGTTATGGGTTCTCAAGCCCATGATGATGGAGTAATTTGGGGCAAGGTGATTTAGAAATATAGGGTAAAATCAGTAAGGAGAATGTTGGATGGATAAAATTTAATGTAGGTATATAACAATATTAACATAGGAATAAATAATAGATGGGTTAATTAAGAATAAACTACTTTGTAACCCTTTGAAGAAAAACTTGGCATTATTTGGTCATGAGAGTTATCAGAGACATTTTTTCATACTTACCGAGGTGTAACAATAAATGGTTTCCTCCGGGAAAGAAGGAACAGGAACACTTTCCACATGTAGTCAGGAATGAGGAGGAAGCAGTAGAATAGGAGTCCGACATGGACTCCTTATAATAGGGTTTTCTGTTATCGAATGTGGCCTGCCAACCACAAATTATTGACCCTTCTCTCTGCTCCAGTGGATTTTCTCAACAGCCCCTTTTTCTCCTTGCAGGAAAACTTGGGAAAGTTTAAGCCTTTTTTCCATGAGAGAATCTATATTTTCTGGCACCTCACTATAAAACCTTACTCTCAACTTGGAATTTTAATTTTTTTTTTTTTAACGTTTATTTATTTTTGAGACAGAGAGAGACAGAGCATGAACGGGGGAGGGTCAGAGAGAGGGAGACACAGAATCTGAAGCAGGTTCCAGGCTCTGAGCTGTCAGCACAGAGCCCGACGTGGGGCTTGAACTCACGGACCGCGAGATCATGACCTGAGCCGAAGTCAGCCGCTTAACCGACTGAGCCACCCAGGCGCCCCTCAACTTGGAATTTTTATCAAAAAGTGTACACATTTTGATTCAGTCATGGCCGGAAAACTATTTTACCAGAGTTGGAATCCCAGACCTAACTGTACCTGCAGGTGCAGAGAGAGACTTTCTCCCTATCTTCTCCAGTGCTTTGCCCAATTCTATTTCCTGAAGGTCAGAACCTTGCAGTATTTCCAAGGGAAGTTATGAGCCTGCTCTAGACAAAGCCTGCTTTGTTCAGTAGTGGCAGATTTTGCTTTCTGTAATTTCGTTGTAGTTTTCTAAAACAGTTCTTTAAATCCAATAGTAATCCTCTTTTAGAAGGCAAAAATGAGTAAGTGCAGTAGTGTAAGTACCATAAATTAATGTTCTCCATTTACAAGGTTTTGATGCTGTTAAAATGCTTGTATAAACACAAGATCTGTTTCAAACTCAATGAGCATTAAAAAAAAAAAAAAATCCCAGAACTATTAGATTATAAAAATAACTGATCACAATATATGTAAGGCAAGTCATGCAAGTCATGCTTAAGCTTAAAAAAGGATAATTAACACTTTTTTTTTTTTTTTTTTGAGAGATGGTATAAGTGAATGAGGGGCAGAGAGAGAATCCCACAAGGGGCAGGGAGAAAGAGGGAGGGAGAGAGAAAACTGGGGCTCACTGGAAGCAGGGCTCATGCCCACCTGATGCAGGACTTGAACTCACAAACCGTGAGATCATGGCCTGAGCTAAAGTCAGGTGCTTAACTGACTGAGCCACCCAGGCACCCATAATTGATACCTCTTGATAATGGAGTGTGTATCTTGTTGCATAAAACTATAGATTTTTAAATTTTTGACAAAAAGCTGGTTATTATAAAGGATTTATGGGTAAAATGGGAAAACTTTATACACTTCAAATCTAAACATTTTAAAACTTAATAAGGTACAAGAAATAGAGGTGGAACTAAGACCCCATAATTTTGTTACTTACTATAAACAAGCCTAATGAAGGGGAGAGGGTAGTGAAGGCTGTATTGAAAACTAAGTTTCCTACTGACTCCAGTTGCCTGTGCCTTACTTTACCTTCCAACATGGGTAATTCAGAATTGGTTATAGGGGTGCCTGGGTGGCTCAGTAGGTTGAGCATCAGACTTGATTTTGGCTCAGGTCATGATTTCACGGTACATGAGTTTGAGCCCCTCATTGGGCTCTGCACTGATAGTGCAGAGCTTGCTTGGGATTCTCAGTCTCCCTCTCTCTGCCAGCCTCTCTCTCTCTCTCTCTCTCAAAAATAAATAAACTTGAAAAAATTTGGTTATAAGTCAGGGGCACCTGAGTGGCTCAGTTGGTAGAGCATCTGACTCTTGATTTAGGCTCAGGTCACGATCCCAGGACCTATGTTGGGCTCCTAAACATGGAACCTGCCTAACATTCTCTCTGTCTCTCTCAGAACACCTGGGTGGCTCAGTTGGTTAAGTGTCCAACTCTTGATTTCGGCTCCAGTCATGATCTTACAATTTGTGAGACTGAGCCTGACATCGGGCTCTGTGCTGTCAGCACAGAGCCTGCTTGGGATTCTTCCTCTCCCTCTCTCTCTCTGCCCCTCCTCTGCTTGCTCATTCTCTCTCTAAGTAAGTAAATAAACATCTTTTTTTAATTTAAAAAAAGATTCTCTCTCTGACCATTTCACCTGCTAGCGTTCTCTCTCTCTCTTTTAAAAAAAAAAAAAAAAAAAAAAGAATTGGTTATAAATCAGATTCAGATTTCTGATAACGAACATTATCTTTGACCCATGGCTTTTTGTTTAACCCTGTTTTATCCTTATCTCTAGCAAGTAATGTAGGTGTAATGTATAACTACAGCTAATAGTTAATGAATACTTTATCTGAAGATGAAAAGTGTTAAGTAATTTTTAATAATAATATACATTTGGGGGTACCTGGGTGGCTCAATCAGTTAAGCGTCCAACTCTTGATTTCAGCCCAGGTAATGATCTCACACTTCGTGAGTTCGAGCCCTGTGTTGGGCTCCATGCTGACAGCGGGGAGCCTGCTTGGAATCCTCTCTCTCTCTCTCTCTCTCTCTCTCTCTCTCTCTCTCTCTCTCAAAATAAAAAATAAACTTAAAAAAAATTACATGTTTATTAAAAAATCACCCCAGAAATTCGTCTGGAACAACTAAACTGGAACTAAAAAACCTGAATTAATATCGATCAGGAAAAATCTGAGGGTTGAAGAAAGAAATAGAACTCTGCATAATACATGGTATAAGGAACAAGTCTAGGGGTGTCTGGGTGGCTCAGTCATTTGAGCCCAACTCTCGGTTTCTGCTCAGGTCATGATCTCATGGTTTATGAGACTGACCCCTTCATCGGCCTCTGTGCAGACAACATGAGGCCTGCTTGGGATTCTCTCTTTCCCTCTCTCTCTGCCCCTCCGCCCTCAAAATAAATAAATAAACATTTAAAAAAAGGAAGAAGAAGCCTATGAAGTATGACGTGCTACAGCTTGAGTGAGGGAGCAGGTGGTTTAAATACCAGGGCATAGTGTCAGGGTACTCCTGAAACCAGAAATTCCAAACTAATTTGATTGGTTATCTTCGTCTCCCAACCTCCACTACCTCCAAAAAACACCAAGATCTCCAACTCTGACATGCTTTCCTAGTGGGCTACATGACTCAAAGAAAAAGGTGTTTTCTTTGGGACACACAATCATAAAACTATAGCCAGCATCCTATACCCAGTGTTCTGGCAAACAAAGGGAAACTACCTTGTTTGGGCTCTCATGGAAAACAGAATGGAGCCATAAGGCCATTTTTAATTCCATAACTAGTTTAAACAGAAACAATGGAGTATACAAATGTGACTCCAAGTCTGTATTTCTTAAGTTAATTTATTTATTTTGAGGGAGAGAGAGAGAGAGAAAAAGTGCAAGTGGGGGAGGGGGAGAGACAGGAAAGAGTGAGAATCCCAAGCAGGCTCCGCACAGTCGGATGCTTAGCTGACTAAACCACCCAGGCTTTTTTTTAATCATTAAATTTTCATCGTTAAAAAATTCTAAAGGGATGATTTCTAGATTCTTGAATATACTTTTTTTTGTATGATTTTTTCATCTGTCAGTTTCTCTTTCTATTGCAGTTTTGTAAGCAATGCAATTGAATTTTCTTCCTGTCATAGTAAGAAACCTGAGTCACTGAATCCAAGAATGCTACACAGAGTAGTGGTTTCATTAGATCTGTCAGCTGCAGACATCACGGATTTATGCATACATTCTACACCTGAAAAATTTACATCTGATGAATTTAGGTCATCATTAAATTTGGTCTGTAACTCATCTTGCACAAGGTTTTACTCATGGCAAACAGGGGTGGGTGGTATGCTTAAAAGAATATGGGAGTAGGGGCGCCTGGGTGGCTCAGTCGGTTGAGCGTCTGGCTTTGGCTCAGGTCGTGATCTCATGGTTTGTGAGTTCGAGCCCTGCATCGGGCTCTGTGCTGACAGCTCAGAGCCTGGAGCCTGTTTCAGATTCTGTGTCTTCCTGTCTCTCTCTGCTCCTCCCCTGCTCGTGCTCTGTCTCTGTCTCTCTCTCTCAAAAATAAATAAACATTAAAAAAAAATTTTTTTTTAAAGAATATGGGAGTAGAAAGTATTGTTTGGGTAATCTAAATTCACTCACTTTAACATGTATTACTGCTCCAAATATCGAAGAAATATATCCTTGAGTAGTTTCAGACTGATTTTCATGTGAGAAATAATGCATTTTTATAGGAACATAGGTTTAGGGAGAATTGTTTTCTTTTGTGTACTTATGTATATGCTGGACTTGATTTTGACTCTAGCCATGATCTCACAGTTTGTGGGATGGAGCCTCACATCTGGCCCCACACTATCAGTGCGGAGCCTGCTTGGGATCCTCTGTCTCCCTTTTTGTCTGCCCCTCTGCTCGCTCATGCTCTCTCTCAAAATAAATTTAAAAACATTTAAAAAGCACATTAAATATAAATGGACTAAACACTCTAAAGGACAATTGTCAAACTAGATAGAAAAACAAAATCAAGGCAAAAGTTTCATTAGATTGACACAGGGAATTTCATAATGATAAAAGCGTATTTTAATGGAAAGATATAACTCTAAATTTCTATATATCCAATAACATGGCTTTAAAGTATAGGGGCTCAGGGTGCCTGGGTGGCTCAGTTGGTTACGTTACTTTGGCTCAGGTCACAATCTTGCGGTTTGTGGGTTCGAGCCCTGCATCAGGGCTCTTTGCTGACAGCTTGGGGCCTGGAGCATGCTTCAGATTCTGTCTCCCTCTCTCTGCCCATCCCCCACTTGCGCTCTGTCTCTCTGTGTCAAAAATAAACATTAAAAAAATTAAAATAAATAAAGTATAGGGGCTCCTGGGTGGCTCAGTCATTTGAGTATCCGACTTCAGCTCAGGTCATGATCTCACAGTTTTGTGAGTTCAAGCCCTGCATCGGGCTCTCTGCCCCTCCCCCGCTCTTGCTTTCAAAATAAATAAACATTTAAGAATATAAATAAATAAAAATTTTATAAAACAAGGGCACCTGGCTGGCTCAGTCAGAGGAACATGTGACTCTTAATCTCGGGGTTGTTACTTCTAACCCCACATTGGGTATAGAGATTACTTAAAAATAAAATCATATTTTTAATTTATTTTTTTAAATTGTTTTTAAATGTTTATCTTAAAGAGACAGTGTGTGAACAGGAGAGGGGAAGAGAGAGAGGGAGACACAGAATCCAAAGCAGGCTCAATGCTCCAAGCTGTCAACACAGAGCCTGACGGCTCGAACTCATGAACCGTAAGATAATGACCCGAGCCAAAGTTGGATGCTTAACTGACTGAGCCATCCAGGCGCCTCAGAAGTAAAATATTAACATATATGTATATGAAAAAAAAAATTAATAGAACTAGAAAGTGAAAGAGACCAACCCATTTTCCTAAGTAGAGATGTTAATATTCCTCTCTCAGTAATTTTTAGAACAAGCTGACAAATCAGAAAGGATATTAATGATTTAGACAACGTGATTAAACAACTTGCCTTCATGGCATACGTAAAACACTACGCTCAACTGCATAAGATCCCATGTTTCCAAAGTGCACATGGAACACAATATAAATCTGGAAAAAAAATAACTGCAAACTTTTTCATTGTTTATTTTTAATTTAAACTATATTCTGAAACTAAGACGCAAAGGAAAGACCCTTAACAGTTCTTCTGTAGGAATACTTATGCTTAAGTAGGAAACACTGAATGATGTTAGGATTTTCTACTTTGTTTTTCTTCAGCAAAGAATTAGGTTACATACAGAGCAGGTCTGCCTGTCTCTTTGAACATGCATACCATTTCCAGATAATAATCTGGGATTGGGTTTAACAAACCTGGCTGATCATAGGAATCACCTGTGAAGATTTTTTAAAAATAGATTTCTGGGTTCCACCACCTGGAGATTCTGTATTTTAAAAAGGTAACTGGGCTGATACCAAGTATTTGAATGGATTTAGAAGTTATTGTAATGATGCTGTACTTGTCGTATGGAGGGGAGGAGTGTGGAGAATATAAGAATATATGAAAATGTTATAAGAATGAATGAATTTGGGATAATAATTAGGTCAGGGCTGGGTGGCTCAGTGGCTGAACCCCCCACTGCATAAGGCAAGAGGCATATATGCTTCTAAAAGTTTTATAAACATGAAAAGCAAGCACATTTGTATAAAATATCAAAGAAAAAGAGCTGTTCTCTCTCATTTTTTAATTTATTTTTTTATTTGAAAAAAAAATTTAATGTTTATTTATTTTGAGAGAGAGTACAAGCAGGGGAGGGGCAGAGAGAGAGGGAGAGAGAATCCCAAGCAGGCCCAATGCAGGGCTCAAACTCATGAACCATGAGATTATGACCTGAGCTGAAATCAAGAGTCAGACACTTAACCAACTGAGCCAACCAGGTGCCCCTTTCTCTGCTGTTCATATTCAGTGACCATATTCGGTAACTTTCTTTACACAAAGAAAGAGGAGGGCTATTCTTAGCAGTAGATGTGATGGCAGACATATTTGTTTTTATTATAGCTATTGGTATTTTAAAAAAAGTACACGCGCACGGTACTTTTGAATATAAACTGAACTTGTCTTGAGTTCATATGGCCAGCAGACATAAATATGTTTGAAGATATCCTGATTTTACTGTTTTGAATATATAAGAGAAAGGGGACACATAAATCCATTGTATATAAGGAAGAATTCAAAGGGATGAACTAAGTTCTACCTCTGAAAGTGGTTAGACACCTGGCAAGATAGACAGTAAGCCAGATTGGCTGTTTCATTCAAGGACTTGTCTGTGAATCCACTCTCACCTAAAATTCCTGAAGATTTCTGGCTGCTTTTCCTTGTAAAAAATAGCACCTAGCACTCACGTCTTCTTTCGTATTGTTAGTTGTTTTGTTTTTTGAGTTTTTATATTATCTTCCTTAGTGCTTTTAATCAAACAAGCATTTTCCTGTGTGTCATTTGGAGCTGAGTGAAGTTCATTCAGTAGGTGGGTCAGCAGGACATTTCAAGTTTCAGTCTCTCCTTGCCTCTAGCAAGTAAGGAGACTATGAACAGCTTATGGTACTTAGCTCCATTTCTGAAAGTGTTATCATTAACATATGTTAAATATTATATTGTATGGTATATCTGAAATGTCTTGAGGTCTCATTGACATCTCACGATTGGGAGAATACGGTCTTAAAGCATTGGCTCTTCAAAGCAACACCACGTGGGGTGCCTGGGTGTCTCAGTCAGTTAAGCATCCGGCTTTGGCTCGAGTCACGATCTCGTGGTTCGTGGGTTTGAATCCCACGTTGGGCTCTGTGCTGATAGTTCAGAGCCTGGAGCCTGCTTCGGATTCTGTATCTACCTCTTTCTCTGCACCTTCCCCACTCATGCTCTGTCTCTCGCTCTCTCACTCTCTCAAAAAAAAAAAAAAACATTAAAGAAGCAACACTAGAGGCGCCTGGGTGGCTCAGTTGGTTAAGCGTCCCACTTTGGCTCAGGTCATGATGTCACCATTCGTGGGTTCGAGTCCCGCATCGGGCTCTGTGCTGACAGCTCAGAGCCTGAAGCCTGCTTCAGATTCTGTGTCTCCCTCTCTCTCTCTGCCCCTCCCCCGCTCACACTCTCAGAAATAAATAAGCACTTTTATAAATAAATAAATAAATAAATAAGCAAGCAAGCAAGCAAGCAACACATGTATTTGCCCATGTGCCACCTCTGGGGCTCCATCCCAGGCACCACTGGGGGAATTTCTGTCACAGGAGATGTTCTGATGTCCGTGGCAAGTAAACTTATAAAAATATGGTCCAGCGTTAGAACAATGAGATTCTCTTGCATATCATGGAAGTAATTAAAGTAGTTGAGACTCAGGATGTGTTCGAGTAAATCCTGTACCTGAAGAAAAGAGGCTCTGTCCTCTCCTCTCAATCTGTTGCACTTCAGTAACCAGGACCCTGCTTTGCCTGTCATCAATACACAGTCAAATAATGCATCTGGCAGTCACTGCTGCACTCTAAACATGACAATTGTGTAAAGTCTGACTTTCATCAGCAGGCCTCCCTAAGACTCCCGATTATCAACCAAAAAAGATTGAATTTTGCAAGTGTTTCTTAACAAAAAATTAGTGCTTGTTGATTATGTATTTTCTTTTATGAAAAAATATCTACAGTATTAAAGGAAATAATTTTTGAAGTGCATATGTTATGCCCGTTTATCCTCCCCAAGAAGAGCGTTATTTGCTTCAGATGTGAAATTGTGTACAATAAACATGTTAACTTATTACATGTGATAATATACTGTGTGGTCCTTGATGTATTTCTGTAAAGTAAGGGTTCCACTTTAATTTCAGGATGGTTATTCCACATGACTCTTTTTTTCTTCTCCTCTAGACTTCTCCAGAGAACCCTGGGACAGTAGGTGGAGTGCAAAGCTGTATTGTGTTGCCTTCCTGCTTTTTTTGTTGCTTTCCTGCTTTTATTTTTTTATATTATTATTATTATTCTTGGCCCAGTCTTGGCTGCTCCTTTTTCTGCCACTAAAGCTAACTAACTAAAATCCTGCATGTGTGGTCATTATGAGAAACTCATGGCCATTCGTTTCAGTCCTGCACATACACCATGTCAGTTATGTTTCTTGTCATATCCTTAAGATCAGGATTGTCCCTAAAGCAATATTGTCATAGGCAAACTGGAATCTCACCTCTGATTTCCAAAAAGATTTCATTTAAAAAGAATTTTTTTAAGTTTATTTATTTATTTTGAGAGAGAGAGAGAGAGAGAGAGAGAGAGAGAGCGCACGAGCACTAGCAGGGCAGGGACAGAGAGAAAGGAAGAAGATTCCAAGCAGGCTCCAAACTGTCAGTGTGGAGCCTAGTGTCGGACTGGAGCTCACAAACTGTGAGATCGTGACCTGAGCTGGAACCAAGAGTTGGACACTTAACTGACTGAGCCACCCAGGAGCCCCAAGATATTTCTTTTTTCTTTTTCTTTTTTTTTTTTTTTCATGTTCATTTATTTTGAGAGGGGTGCAGAGAGAGAAAGGGAAAGAGAGAATCCCAAGCAGGCCCCATGCTTTCGGTGTGGAGCCCAACACGGCGCTCAACCCCTCAAACTGTAAAATCATGACCTAAGCCGAAATCAGGAGTCGGATGCTTAACCAACTGAGCCACCCAAGTACCCCCAAAAAGATTTCATTTTCAAGCACTCTCTCTGTAATGCTCCAGGCCCCGTCCAGCGCTCCAAACCTAGGGTCTTGTGAAGGAAGAAAATAATCTGAAAAACAGATACAAGTAAGGTGTTAACACTTACTGTGTTACCCCCTCTGAACTGTTAATGTCCTGAGAGAGGAGGGCAGAGGGAGTGAAGTGTTTAGTAGAGAATGATGACTCCCTCACTAAAGATGGAACCCCCTGCTTCAGTGACATGGGAGGCAGTAATGTTAGCTGGGGAGGGCCTCCCCCACGCCAAGAGGATGACAATGGCAACAGCAATAGGCCGCACTGGGGCCAGATCTCATGCATATTGAAAAGACATCCACATTTGTGTGTTTGTGTGTGTGTGCGCACGCATGTGTGAGTACGCACGCCTTTAGAGGTTTTGAGCTGGTTATGATCATCTCACTGAATTTTTGTCCTAAAATGATGTCAGCTTGGTTTGGTTGTTTTTCCCTGTTAGTTATTTATCTGTTACGGATTTTGATGTTTGGTGTCCATGTGATGATGTCCAGGAATCTGTCTGCATGATTGTTTATCATTGCTCTGATCTTTTCCAACTACCACAGGAAGAGAGGGGAAGGGACCTTATAGAGATTATCCTGAAATAATAAATTGGCTGTTCCTTTCCCTGTGTGCCTTTCATCGTATCACAGAAGAAGCAGGCCAGCCCACCGCAGACCCAGGCATGGTCTTGGACAGTGTGGAAGCAGGAGACATGACGCCTCCCACCAAAAGGAAGAGCAAGTTCTCAGGCTTTGGCAAAATCTTCAAGCCCTGGAAATGGCGGAAAAAAAAAAGTAGTGATAAATTCAAAGAGACATCCGAAGGTGAGATAATGTTCTGAGTTAAAGAGTTTCTTATTTTAGAAGTACCTAACTTTTTCATTCTCTCCCCAAGCTATTAGAACCCCCTATTTGAAGAAGGAATTCAAGCTTTTAGAAATAAAACCCAGCGGTCACTCACTAAGCCTTACATAGTGTAGCCTCATCCCCAGATTGCTATTTTAACGGGCTTAAAGTTTATCAAGTGATGAATAAGGATAGTTCCTTTTGGAAATGCTGCTTTCCCAATAACACAGGATATGAAATAAATTAAGTTTAAATTTGAAGTTAGTTTTCCTGTTCTTTCTTTCCAGAAGATAGAAAATTGAACCACATTATTCTTGTGTGTCTGTCAAGTTAGAATGCTTAACGTTGACCTTTAACTGCCACATTGCTGAGTGTTTTCCAATTTAATGTTAGTTTTAGAGCGGAAAATATCTATGCGAAAACCGAGAGAAGAGCTGGTTAAAAGAGGGGTTCTTTTGGAAGACTCTGAGCAGGGTGAGTTTGTAAATAAACTACATATGTCTGTCTCTGTACACTTGTTGTTTGATCCTGACTAGGTATTTGAATTTTCTTTTGTTATTGATATTGTTGGGAGGGAGAAGAGATTCTTTAAAACTGTTCATGCATGTGGAATTTTTTTTTTTTAATTTCTATAAAAAGAGAAAAAACAACTCAGTGAAAGAATCTCCAGAAGCACTGGGCAGTTCGCTAAAGAATACATACAAATGGGGGCACCTGGCTGCCTCAGTCGGTGGAGCATGCAACTCTTGATCTCAGGGTCGAGTTCCACCCTCATGTTGAGCATAGAGATTACTTAAAAAAATTTTTTTAATACTTTAGCCCAAACTACCTATCCATGAAACCTGGAGGTATGCATACCTATGTGCCAGCATGTCCAGAACTTGGTATATACTCAACAAAAACATGTATACATGGGTATCAGGAGACATATACATACAAATATGCTTGTAGCAGCAATATTTACTAACAGTAGAACAAAATTGAAAACAATCCAAATGTCTACTGATAATAAAACATAAAAACAATTTGTGGGGGCACCTGGGTGGCTCAGTCAGTTAAGTGTCTGACTCTTGATTTCAGCTCAGGTCATGATCTCATGATACCTGAGACTGAGCCCTGCGTTGGGCTTTGCACTGACAGGGCAGAGCCTGCTTGAGATTCTCTCTCTGTCCCCCTCTTTCTGCCCCTCCCCTGCTTGTGCTTCCTCTCTCTCTCTCAAAATGGATAAACATTAAAAAAAAGAATATCCAATAGAAGAAAAGATGGTTTCTTCAACAAATGATGTTGGGAAAACTGGACAGCTACATGCATAAGAAAGAAACTGGACCACTTCCTTACACTATACATAAAAATAAATTCAAAATGGATCAAAGACCAGGGGGCGCCTGGGTGGCTCAGTCAGTTGAACATCCAGCTCTTGATTTCAGCTCAGGTCATAATCCCAGCTTTGTGGGATCAAGCCCCGCGTCAGGCCTTGCAGTGAGTGTGGAGCTTACTTGGGATTCTCTCTCCCTCTGCCCCTCTTCCTGCTCATGTGCTCGCCCTTTGTCTCTAAATTTAAAAAATTAGAAAAAAAAAAATTAAATAAAAAAAATGGAATAAAGATCTAAATGTGAGACCTGTGACCATAAAATTCCTAGAAGGGAATATAGGCAGTAATCTCTTTGGCATCTCCTATAGAAACATTTTTCTAAATATGTCTCCTTTCGTAACGGAAACAAAAGCAAAATTAAACTATCGGTACTCCACCAAAATAAAAAGCTTTTGCATGGCAAAGGAAACCGTCAACAAAACAAAAAGATAACATGCCAAATGGGAGAAGATATTTGCAAATGATATATTCAGTAAAGGGTCAATATCCGATGAAATATGTAAAAAACTTCTACAACTCAACACCAAAAAAACAAATAACCCAGTTAAAAAATAGGCAGAAGACATGTATAGACATTTTTCCAAAGAAGAGATACAGATGGCCAACAGATACAAGAAGATACTCAGCATCACTAATCATCAGGGAAATGCAAATCAAAACCACAATGAAATAGATACCACGGCATACCTATCAGAATAGCTAGAATCAAAAACAAGAAATAACAGGTGTTGGCAACGATGTGGAGGAAAAGGAACTCTCATACACTGTTGGTGGGAATATAAACTGGTGCAGCCACTATGGAATACAGTATGGATGTTCCTCAAAAAAATAAAAATAGAATTACCATATGACCCAGTAATTCGTCTACTAGGTATTTACCCAAAGAAAACGAAAACACCATTTCAGAAAGATACATGCACCTCCATATCTATTGCAGCGTTATTTATAATAGCCAAGGTATAGAAACAAATGTCCACCCATTGATGAATGAATAAAGTATACACACACATACGATGGAGTATTAGCCATTGAAAACAAATGAAATCCTGCCATTTGCAGCAATGTGGATGGATCTAAGGATATAATGCTAAGTGAAATAAGTTAGAGAAAGACCTACCATATGATTTCACTCATATGTGGAATTTAAGAAACAAATGAACAAAGGAAAAAGACACACCAAAAACAGACTCTTAAATATAGAGAATAAATTGGTGGTTGCCAGAGGGGAGGTAGGGGGTTGGGTCAGTGAAATAGGTGATGGGGCTTAAAGAATACACTTATCATGATGAGTAGAGTATAGAATTGTTGAGTCATTATATTGTACACATGAAACTAACACTGGATGCTATTTAACTTGAATTTAAAAATACATAAAAAAAATTTTTTTAAAGGACTTTCAGGGGCGCCTGGATGGCTGAGTGGGTTGAGCATCCATCCGACTTTGGCTCAGGTCATGATCTCACAGTTCTCACATAAGTTCAACCAACCCACGTTGGGCTCTTTGCTGTCAGCACAGAGCCCACCTCACATCCTCTGCCCCCTCTCTCTGCTCCTCCCTCACTCACAGTGTGCCCTCTCTTTCTATCTCTCAAAAATAAGTTTATTTATTTAAAAAATAAAAGAGGGGTGCCTGGGTGGCTCAGTCGGTTAAGTATCTGACTTTGGCTCAGGTCATGATCTCATGATTCATGAATTCAAGTCCCGCTTGGGGTGAGCTGCTGCCCTGCTTCGGCTGAACCCACAAGTCACGCTTGGGCTGAGCCCTGCTTTTCTCTCTCTCTTTCTGTCTCTCTCTCTCTCTCTCTCTCTCTCTCTCCCTCTTCCCCCCCCCCCACCTCTGCACCTTGTCAGATTCTCTCTGTCTCTCTGCCCCTCACTCATTTGTGTCCTATGAATGAATGAATGACATTTAAAGTAGACAATCCTAAATAAATAACTTGAGAGATAACTGACCACTTTTGCATATATTTTCCTAGCACATGCTGAGTAGAAACCAATTAATAATGTGTCTTAACCTTTCACTGTATGGTTTTCAAAAGTAGCAGTCTTTTTTGGCTTTGAAATGAGTCCTTGGTTTATAATCTAGAAATCCTATTTTTGTTAAGGCTGGGCTGTATTAACATAGTGGCAATTTACTGCATTTGCATAGTTGTCAATTTGCTACCTTGCCTGTTTTATTTTTTATTTTTTAATGTTTATTTATTTTTGAGAGAGAGAGTGCGAACAGGGGAGGGGCCGAGAGAGAGGGAGACACAAGATATGAAGCAGGCTTCAGGCTCTAAGCTGTCAGCACAGAGCCCGACGTGGGGCTCAAACTCAAGAACGGTGAGATCATGACCTGAGCCAAAGTCAAATACTTAACCGACTGAGCCACCCAGCCACCCTGCTACCTTGCCTGTTTTAAAATAGTTGTCAGAATACTTTAGCTTGAGAAACATGTTTTCATTTAGCACTCATTTGCTGTAGACTCTTCACTACTTTCAGCCCAAGCTCTACCTCTTACTGACACTGCACAGATAATGGTTCTGTTTAGTAGAAAGTGGTGGGTTGGGTGAAGGAGACTAGTCTCTGAGAACTTACTTCTATTACTACTATAAAAATCCAAATAATCTAGATCTGAATCATACACTCAAACAGGAAAGGGGAGAAAAGAGATAAGAAAAGTTAGAAATCACCAGCTCTTCTCCCTGTCTGATCACACCAGTCCATCAGTCTTGCTCTTTTCTTTTTGACCTTGCAGGTGGTGAGGATCCAGGGAAATTGAGCCATGCCATGTTAAAGAATGGCCATACCACCCCCATAGGGAGTACCACATCTTCTAGTTCAGTCCAAGCAGATGAAGAGTCAGGAAGAATAACAAGT
Source organism: Panthera tigris (assembly GCF_018350195.1). Taxonomy (NCBI): domain Eukaryota; kingdom Metazoa; phylum Chordata; class Mammalia; order Carnivora; family Felidae; genus Panthera; species Panthera tigris. Next base: position 21,253,095 of record NC_056667.1, read on the forward strand.
CTTAGGAAACCTGTTCCAGAAGAGGACCCAAAGAAGCGACTAGGTAAGAAACTCCCAATTTTTGAGTGTAAGAGCCATGGATCAATCATTCTTGTTTAACTCAGGGTTTTGCTAGAGCCAGGGGGGAAATAAAATCCAGAGGGAATTCTTTTCTCCTTTAGCAATTCCTCAACTAGTTGCAACTGTAAGTGGAATTTTCCCTTTCTCATTCTTGCATTCACAAAATACCTAATTTGTAATTCTCAAGGACGGAAGAGAATGTTAAGTGTCAGATACCCGTGTAGGACTTTTTTGCACTATACATTCCTCCTCTCCCACCTGTGGGATTCTGTGCCTCCTCCAGTTGCCCGGCCCTTGTGTGAAGAATCAGTCCCATACAGGCCTCTCTTTCTTTGAGAGTGTGATTGAGAGAAAGTGTCCTATACTTTAAGTATGTTGAGGTTGGGGAACTTTGCCTGTAAACGAATCTACACGTTAAATAATGGAGGAAGTTGACCACAAGTCTATAGATGTGTTAGCTTTTTTCAGTCTATCCTGTTATTCTTTTTTCTCTTCTAAATCATATCTGTCATTATTACACAGGCTCGACTGGAAGCCAGCCTAATTCCGAAGCAGAGTCCGTTCCTGAGAATGTACCCAAACAGCCTTTACTTCCCCCTAAAAGACCCTTGTCCTCTTCTCACGAAGCAAACGAAGGGCAAGCAAAGGATGCCACTTCCTCTGGCGGCGCGGCAAGGTCCATCTCCTCCACCTCCACTGCCGCCTCCACCTCAGCACCTGCCGCCACCACTCCTGCCACCAACCCAGCAAAAACTGTTAGTTCCTCTGTCCCCCCCTCCCCAGCGCCCAGGACTCTGCCTGCCACTCCTGCCAGCACTAACACTACTGCCACCCCGAGCCTCACTCATACGGTCCCTGCCAAGCAGCCCCCTATCCCTCCCCCTAAACCAGCTCACAGAAATAGCAACCCTGTCATTGGTAAGTCTTGAGGTTTCCATTGCTCGGGGTTTGGTTTGGTTTGATTTTGGATGGTGGTTTTATTGGAAAACTGGTATAATATTGATTTGGTCTGTGAGAGAGTTCTCCATGTCATGTCCCTTTGGATGCCCTCGATACGGAGAAAAGTCTTGAAAATGAGGCAGATAACTAGGAATGAAAACAGACAGGGAGCAGATATCACTAAAACTAAGCTCCAGTTTGGTCAGGAGTGGTGGGGAGTATCTATTTTCCTAAAACAGTATTTCTGAAATACGGTTTATAGTTGGGGGACTGGATGTGAGGACCACAACAGGTTCTGACCTGCGTGGAGAAAAGGGTTGTTTTTGGTTTTTTTTTAACCTACTCTAAACCACCAGCATCTGCTTTTAGCATGAGCCCAACAGATAAAAAGGTGATTGTATAGATGCCTGTGTAACTTATGATTCAGTGTCTGGCATGATACCTTCATGCAAACTGCAAAAGATATTATTCAAAGTGTCTTGATAAAATCATGTTTTTATCTTGGGAAGAGTCAAGAATGCTACTCTTAGTAAAATAAGTGGCAGAAGAAAGAAAACTTGGAAGATAACCAGCACACTTACCAGTTTAGTAAATTTTTTTTTAAGTTTATTATTTATTTTGAGAGAGAAAGAGCTGAAGAGGGGCAGAGAGAGAGGGAGAAACAATCCCAAGCAGGCTCCATGCTGTCAGTACAGAGCCCAAAACGGGGCTCAGTCTCATAAATTGTGAGATCAAGACCTGAGCCGAAATCGAGAGTACTAAGCCACCCAGGTGCTCCGATTTAGTACATTTTTTTATATTTGCCTGAAGTCCTGTTTAGGTCTGCTTTTCTGTACATAATTGCAGACCTTCTTAGAGGAAATTATGAGAAGGGGAGGAGAGGAAAGAGGTAGTTTTTCAGGAAAAATAATACAAGGCTTAGTACTGCTTCAAGTTCTTGTTCGTGATTGAAGGGAGGAATAAAGTACGCTCGTTAAACAGTTAATACCGCCAACTTGTGTGGGTTGACAAGAACCCTGAAAAACAGGCTTAGAATTCATTGTGAGTATGACAGGTTGGAGTAGCTTGATTACAGAAAGGACGGTGGTTATTATTGTTATCACCAACCTAGATGGACAGTCTGTGTTGACTTATCTCTGAGGAACTTGAGCTGCTTTCATATACTTGGCTGTCCGAGCCTCCTTGTGAAGTAGGAAGCCGATTTTATCTATTATATGGTTAGGGCAATTATAACATGAAGAACTTGTGACTCACTCAGGGTTGCAGTTAATGAGAAATAGAAACCAAACATAGGCTTTTCAGCTCTTGAGCCCAGACTTCTGTCCTGTACACCGATATTCTCAAACTGCTGTCTAGACAAGCTCTCTTCTCCATCAACCTAGAGGACTTGTGAAACACAGATTGCTGGGCCCTGCCCTTAGAATTTCTGAATCAGTAAGTCTAGGGTGGGCCTGAGAATTTGCGTTTCTAATAAGTTCCCAGATGATGCTGATGCTACATATATGGGGACCACACATTGAGAACCATTGCTCTAAAGCAGTAATACTTCACTCTTTTCGGGGTAAGACAGTTATAAAAAATAATAATATGTGTACTGTAACCTGGGCTGAACCTTAGAGGCCATGCTTGGCCTAAGGTGAATAGCCCAAAGCAATAGGCCTTGTGACTAGGGGATCAACATCAGTCCTGAGTGGTCCTCAGCAGAAGGAGAAAAATAGGAGAGTTTTTATAAGTTTTTATTAAGGCTAAATAGCTATGATTTAAAGGACTACCCTTTATTCTGAAATTATGACCTTCCTAATTCTTTGATGTTAAAAAGCCATTTCTTGCATGAAAGGATTCTGTTCACAAATGGTTTGCTTAGTATTAAGTCTTGGAAATATTAAAAATTGACAACCTGAGGTTGGTTGAGATTTTCATTTTAGTTTTATTGGTTCATGAGATCCAAACATTTGGAAACTACTGCTTTAGACATTGCTATGTCTACTGACAGGCATAACAGTGTTAGGACTAAGAACTAATTAGGACAGAGGGAGGACCATCATAAATAGCTGAACAGATGAAGGGAATTTGTAACCCCTCCAATGAGCATTCTGGCATCTTCCCCTCAAAACTACAACCAAGTGTCCTTGCAAGGATAAATATAAGACAGTTCACTTCCTTAACATTTTGAGGTATGTGTAAGTATATATATATATATATTCCTTAAATCACCAAAGATAATTTACCTTATCAATTCAAACAGTAAAATAATCAAATTTGGTCCCGTCGGATGTAGATTTTGTGGCAAATGGAATTTATAACTGCTATTTTTAGAGAGGCAACAAAAGTCTAGTCTACCCAAAAATAATCTCTTTCATTGAAGCTAAAATTAATATTTTTTTAAATTTTCATATTTAAAAGTAATATTTTGTGTGTGTGTATGCAATGTTTTTCTAGAAAGTCTTTTAAAAATTTAAGGGATGCCTGGGTAGCTCAGTCAGTTAAGCGTCCAATTTTTGGTTTCCACTCAGGTCATGATCTCACGGTTCTTGTTTTTGAGCCCCATGTCATTCTCCACACTGACAGTGTGGAGCCTGCTTGGGACTCTAATCCCTCTCTCTCAAAAATAAATAAACATTTTTTTTTTAATTTACTTAAGATATATAACACTGTATGTTATTTATACTGGAATTAAATTTTTAAGTGCATTTGGGTTATATAAATATATAAAAAGCTAAAGGTTATTAAAATAATATAAAGCTAGGGGCACCTGGGTGGCTCAGTCAGTTGGGCATCTGACTTCGGCTCAGGTCATGATCTCACAGTTCATGGGTTCGAGCCCTGCGTTGGGCTCTGTGCTGACAGCTCAGAGCCTGGAGCCTACTTCGGATTCTGTGTCTCCCTCTCTCTGCCCTTTCCCCTCTCATGCTCTGTCTCTCTCTGTCTCTCAAAGATGAATAAACGTTAAGAAAAAAAAAATTTTTTTTAAATAATATAAAGCTAATTTATTCACAATAAATTATGATTATCTCACATATTTAAATTATTTTCATAATTTAGTCTATGGGCAAGTAGGTATGCCTAATAAAATGCATATATAGTTAAAACTGAAAAAAAATTACTTATGATAAATGACATTAAAACATTAAATTAGCTAGCTTTTTACTTTAAATGCTACCAGTAGAGTGGGACTTAGGGCAAGTAAATTTTTATTTCAGGGGACCTTGAGGTGTTTCTCTCTAGGTAAGACATCTGGAACCATTTGAAAACAAGTGGTGTGACCAAAATTAGGGTTTTGAGTGAAGGGTGAGGGGTTGGTGATCAAGAGACCTACTATTTAATTACTTTGCAGGATTAGCTCCTGCGTGATATGATGATCCATTTCTTAAAGGCCATTTGGAGCCCTCCAAAGGGACTTTGCTGACTCAAAACCTCAGTCATTGTGGGCTTGGGGGAATCACATAGGGGTGCATACTGTCCTGATACAGGGTAGGAGCCTCTAGTCTCATAAACGTGTATCGAGGATCCACTGTGTGCCAAGCACTATGCCCACCTCTGTGGGTATGCTGATGGAAACAAGGAACCTATAGTAGTGGGGAGTGCAGATGAAGGTTTGGGTGTAAAGGATAAGAGGTATGGACAGTAATAAGAATCACAAAGACAGTGGGATCTAGAGGATGGAGTCTAATGATAAGACCTGGGAACTAGCTGAGCCCCTGCCTGTGTGTTGTCTGATCTTGGCAGGTCACCTACCTAATTTCTGTGGCTTCAGCTTTTCCTTTTGTAAAATGGTAAAGATAATCTCCCGTGTAAGGAGAATCTGAAGTTAAGGATAACAGAGCACTTTGATTTTCTCAAAGACCTTTGTATTTGCTATAAAAAGTCAGGATGTCATTACTGCTAATTTTATAATGCAGAGCTGGGATATCTAGATTTTATTATTTATCAAGCTGTGGTAACAATGCCTGATGGTGTTTGGGGTTTTTGTTGTTTTTTTTTTTAGGGCTACCTTCATGTCTAAATTTTTTTTTTCAACGTTTTTTATTTATTTTTGGGACAGAGAGAGACAGAGCATGAACGGGGGAGGGGCAGAGAGAGAGGGAGACACAGAATCGGAAACAGGCTCCAGGCTCCGAGCCATCAGCCCAGAGCCTGACGCGGGGCTCGAACTCACGGACCGCGAGATCGTGACCTGGCTGAAGTCGGACGCTCAACCGACTGCGCCACCCAGGCGCCCCATCTAAATTTTTTAATGGCATTCTGTTAGACAAAAAAACTTACCCACATTCTTTATCTCTTTATATTAACTTTATCTACCTCAAGTCATAAAAAGTTGTCATGTTAGAGCAAAGAAGTAAGAATTACTTTTCATCAGAGTATTAAGGTAGTGGTCTTCCTGCATGCCTGTACATTTATTAGGCTTCCTAGGTACCTAAATACAAATTTCATTTCGGCACGCGATATCTAGGATGTGGCAAAGTCAGGAAATGGATTGGTTTGCCTAAAAGCTGAGAGTAAGCTCAGTTCTAATCTAGCCCTTAGGCTGGCCCCTCATTGTGAAGCCATCTTAAATTGAGGTGTTATTCTCTCTTTTCCAGCTGAACTGTCCCAGGCAATAAACAGCGGTACATTGTTATCAAAACCGTCCCCACCTTTACCACCAAAGAGAGGCATTCCGTCAGCCTTGGTACCCACCTTGGAGTCTCCTGCCACCGCCACCGCCACAAAAGCACCATCTGATCAGAGAGAAAAGAGCACATGCTCTGTGGGCTCGGAACCACTGTTGATGATCCCACCTCTCTCTCCGTCCCCACCGCTGCCTACTCATACACCTCCTGAACCCCCACGGTCCCCTCCATTCCCTGCTAAGACTTTTCAAGTTGTGCCAGAAATTGAGTTACCACCGTCCTTAGACCTACCCCACCTACCCCAGGAGGTCTCCCAGCAGGAAGATCAGAAAAAGGAAGTGCCTAAGAGAATGTTGGACCACAGCTTTGGAGAGCCCCATGTACCCTGTAGGCTGCCTCCACTCCCACTGCATATCCGAATCCAGCAGGCCCTGACCAGCCCGCTTCCCATGACTCCTCCCTTGGAGGGCTCTCACAGAGCTCACTCCTTGCTCTTTGAGTACAGTGACAACTTTTCTGAGGACAGCAGCACCCTAGGTCGGACCAGGTCACTTCCCATCACTATTGAAATGCTGAAAGTGTGAGTGCCTTTAAAGCTTGCCTTTTGTTTCCTCTTCTTTACTCTAGGTAGCCCTTCTTGGGAAAAATTACTTATAAAAAGAAAATGTGAATAAATTTAAAGTAAGAATACTCAGCAAATAAGACATGTTCTAAAGTTTGGACATTTTTTACTCTGCTGATTTCTATAACATTGTTTCCATAGCAGTCACAAACATCTGTACTTGAAAATTAAAACCACTTTATTTTTTGTACATGATACAAGGGAAGCAGTGTAACAGGGTACTTAAGGAGCATTGATGTTGGAGTAAAATAGCTCTGGGTTCAAATCCCACCTCCACCTCTTCCTGGCTTGTAGTAGTGTACGTTACTTAACTTTTCTGCTCTTGAGCTGTCTACGCATAAACGGAGTAATCCCCACCCATAGGCTTGTGAGGATGAAATTCGACAAATCTGAAAGTCTGGGACCTGGCACCTGAACTCGGTGGAGCGGGACAGAGAGCAGTCTGGAGAAAAAGAAGGGAGCTCTGAAAGATAGCTCAGTGTTCCAGCCTCATAGACTGGACCTGGCCATTGTATTCTCTCCCTCATCTGTCCCCAGACACCTTGCCTTTTTAAAATTCCAACGATGTGTGACTAAAGGTTAACACTTTTTGGCCATTTGGAGATTTGCCTTGCTAGCTAAAAGAATTGTTACAGAGCTGTTGCGGCATACTGCTAATTAGTTGCTTTGCCATAATCTTTGTACCTGCGGGTATAATTTTTTTACTTCCCGGAAAGAGACCGCTTAGGAGTTCAAGATAGACTAAGTCACAGTTTTATGCCTGCACAATAGAAAGGGGAGAAGTTAGTTTTCATCTTTGCTTCTTTGGATTAGATTATCATCTTGTCCCACTCCATTGTTAAACCAAGGGAAATAAATGGGTTAAATGTCTTTATTGCGTATCTTCCATGAGCCAGATACAGTGTTAGATTCTCTGTGGTCTTCTCACTTAATCAGCCCAAAACAGACTTGAATCTCACATGTAGATCATTAGGGCCCTGTGTGCCAAACACTAATACAGTCTAGAATTTATCTGTTTGTCACAACAAGCCTCGGAGGTAAATATCATTCACATTTACAGAAAAGCTAAATAACTTACAAGCTATGAATGAGTTGTAGAGCTAGGATTTAAACCCAGAGCCTTTTAGATTAATAGCTGCTAAAAAGTTTCTTAGCAAGATGGTTGAAGTTAAGGGAAGGAATAAATTTTTTCATTTGTGGAGTTTTCCAGAGTTATTCAGTACTTTGCCATGCAAATCAGTTACCTGTTATGTTTCTGAAAGGAAAACATAATTATATTCATTTGTTAGTCCAGACGATGAAGAGGAGGAGGAGCAGACCCCCCCATCTGCATTCACTGAAGATGCGGCATCTACCTCAGTTGTTCCCAAACTGCCACGGTGTCTGCAGGAAGAGGAGGAAGAGAAGGAGAGTGACTCTGATTCAGAAGGTCCCATTCAGTACCGAGATGAAGAGGATGAAGAGGAGAGCCATCATAGTAAGAAAGGGAAAAGCACAGGAGAGAATTATTTTACCAATAAAGCTGCTCTTAGCAAATATAAGACGAATGGAAATAGGCACTCTCTCCCATCAGGTCATCTGGTAACTGATACTGGAGGCCATTGTGAAGGAGCCTTGTCCCTGCTGTTCCCACTCTTCTAAGAAGGCAGTGAGAGGGAGCCAAGTAGATTGAGTCATGCAGGTTTTTATTTTTTTGTGATTGAAAAATTATTTACCTTGATGGTATTAAAGAATTAGCAGAAGAAAGTTGGTATTTGAGCTGCATTGAAAAGACATAGTGATCCTCTGCTTTAGTCTCATGAACTTACTGTGTCCATGGGGCAAAGAAAAAATCCATGTTCATGTATGCAAATCTGCAGATAATGGAATTCTGATTCCCAAAAATGAGAAGGCAGCTTTAGGAATAGGAATCTTGGGGGTGCCTGCGTGACTCCTCAGACATTCGACTTTGGCTCAGGTCATGATCTCACGGTTCGTAGGTTTGAGCCTTGCATCAGGCTCTGTGCTGACAGCTCAGAGCCTGGAGCCTGCTTTGGGTACTGTGTCTCCTTCTCTCTCTGCCCGTCCCCTACTTTTAATGCTTTAAATAAGCATTAAAAAAAACTTAAAAAGAATAGGAATCTTGGGGCGCCAGGCTGGCTCAGCCCGTGGAGCATGACTGTTGATCTCAAGATCATGAGTTCAAGCCCCATTTTGGGTGTAGAGCTTACTTTAAAAAAAAAAAAAAAAAAAAAAAAAGAATGGGAATCTTAGGTGTGTTAATGCAAATGCCTTTGTGTTGTAATTCAGAGGGCTAGCCCATGTTTAGATTCTTGTTCTTCTAGCAACCTTCTTTAGAAGGAATGTAGAGAAATGTAGAAGACAGAAGGTATCTTTAGCCCAACTGAATCCATCTGGCTAATTAGATTTTTAGAGGTCTTCAGCTTTACCCCCCACCTCTACATTAGCTGAGTTACCTGGAGGCCAAGTAGAAAGCTGAGAGTTGTAATACTGTTTGTTCAGACTCTTGCTTAGTTCCAGGTGAGGTTGGTTGAGTCTTAGTGTCTACTTTTTTTTTCTTTCCCTTGTGCAAAGGTGCTCTGGCCAACAAAGTGAAGAGGAAGGACACACTGGCAATGAAGCTGAACCACAGACCCAGTGAACCAGAGCTGAACATGAATTCCTGGCCTCGGAAAAGCAAAGAGGAGTGGAATGAAATACGGCACCAGATTGGGAACACACTGATCCGGTAGTTCTTTGCCTAGAATACATGGATTTTATTTGATTTGGCCAGTAGCTGTGTTAGATACTTACTTTGTGGTGCATTCACTTACCTTTTTTTCTTTTTTGATTTTAGAAACAGCGTAATTTTTAAAAATACACATTGTACACTCTTGGATATCCTCTTGGAACTTGAAAATTAAGGAACCAAATGGCTCTTGGAGCTTTAAACCATGAGATAGACATAAATGTGGCTTTTAAATTTTCTAGGGGCACCTGGGTGGCTCAGTCAGTTAAGTGTCTGACTTCGGCTCAGGTCATGATCTCACGGTTTGTCAGTTTGAGCCCTGCATCGAGCTCTCTGCTCTCTGCATAGCCTACTTTGGATCCTCTGTCCCCTTCTCTCTCTGTCCCTCCCCCACTGCCTGTACTCAAACTCTCCCTCTCCCTCTCTCTCTGTCTCTCTTTGTCTCTCTCTCTCAAAAATAAATAAACATAAAAAAATAAAAGTTTCTAGAGAATCTGTCTCAGTCAGTAGAGTATGTGACTGTTGATCTGGGGCTCCTGAGTTCAAGGCCCATATTGAGCATGGAGCTTACTTAAAAAAAAATTTTTTTTTTTTAGTTTCTAGAGAATTCACATGGTTCCCAGGCCAGTAAGACTCCTCTGTCATTTATCCAGTTACTCAGCTATGAGGTGTCAACCCAATTAAAGATCACACCCATATTTTTCATTGTATCTATTTCACATGTTCCACGTATCTGCCTTTGAAATTTCAAAGTGTTAGTATATTTTTCAAGTCAGGTGGAACCAAAAGCATAGAGAAACTGAATGCAGGCCAGCTTCCTGCACATGTAATGTACACAAAGTCCAGGTATATAGATAGCTGTTGGACCAACTCAGATGTTTCTCTTGGTAGAGTGAGGAAAAGGAAGTGGAACTCTTGGCATATTCTTAACAAAATAATTAACTTAGGGTGTTCATTAATTGAGATCTATTCTTTCCTGCCTCAGACACCTGGCTTTGCTATTGGCCAGGATGGCAATCTTAATGCAGAACTGTGGCTCTCTGGGTGTCAGCAAGAGACTTATCAACAATAGGAATTAATTTAGAATGAGAATCTTTGACAACAGATTTCTTTTTCCAGGGCGCCTGGGTGGCTCAGTTGGTTAAACGTCCTACTTCAGCTTAGGTCATGATCTCGCAGTTTGTGAGTTCGAGCCCTTCATCAGGCTGTGTGCTGACAGTTCACAGCCTGGAGCCTGCTTCAGATTCTGTGTCTTCCTCGCTTTCTGTCTCTCTCTCTCTCTCTCTCTCTCTCTCTTTCTCTTTCTCTCTCTCTCTCAAAAGTAAATAAACATTAAAAAAATATTTAAATATTTACAGGTAAATCTGACAAAAGATTGTGTAAGACCTGTATATAGCAGAATATAATAAAATCCTGCTGAAGAAAGTAAAGAAGAATTAAATAAATGGAGAGAAATACCATATTCATGGGTCGGAAGTTTCAAGTATCGTAAGATATCAATACATACAATTCCAATCAAACTAACCCCCAGAAGGCTTTTTTTTTAATTGGCAAACTGATTTAAAAATTCTTATGGAGGGGCACCTGGTTGGTTTAGTCGGTTGAGCATCCGACTTCTACTCAGGTCATGATCTCACAGTTCATGAGTTTGAGGCCTGCATTGGTCTCTGTGCTAACAGCTCAGCCTGGACCTGCTAAGGATTCTGTGTCTCCCTCTGTCTCTGCCCCTCCCCCGCTCTTGCTCTGTCTCTCTCTCAAAAATAAGTAAACATTTTTAAAAAATAAATAAATAAAATAAAATAAAATAAAATTCTTATGGAAATATAAAATACACTAGAATAACCAAAGCAACTATGAAAAAGAACAGGGTTAGAGGACTAACACAATATGATTTAAGACAGATTATAGGGGTGCATGGGTGGCTCATTTAGGTAAGCGTCCAACTTCAGGTCAGGTCATGATCCCACAGTTTGTGGGTTTGAGCCCTGCATCGGGCTCTCTAATGTCAGTGCCGAGTCTATTTCGTATACTCTGTCCCCATCTCTCTCTGCCCCTCCCTCACTTGCTCTCTGTCTCAAAAATAAACTTTAAAAAAAAAAAAGGATATAGGGGCACCTGGGTTGTTCACTTGGTGTCCAACTTCTGCTCAGGTCATGATCTTATGATTCGTGAGTTCAAGCCCTGTATCGGGCTCTGCACTACCAGTGCAGAGCCCGCTTGGGGTGCTCTCGCGCTCTCTCTCTCTCTCTCTCTCCCTCTCCCTCTCCCCCTCTCCCCCTCTCCCTCTCCCCCTCTCCCTCTCCCCCTCTCCCTCTGCCCCTCTCCCACGCTCACTCATGCACTCTGTCTCAAATAAACTTTAAAAAAAAATTTTTAAGAAGATTATAAAGCTAAAGTAACCTAATCAGTGTGATGTTGACATAAAGATAGATAAACTGCATGGAAAAGAGAGCCCAGAAATACACCCACCCGTATATGTACAGCCCATTTTTGACAGAAGTTCAAAGATAATTTTATGAAGAAAGGATGGTTTTCTCAACAAATGGTGCATAAAAAGTACTTCAGTCCTTGCCTTGCATCATATACAAAAAATTAACTCAAAATGAATCCTGCATTTAAATATGAGAGCTGAAGCTACAAAACTTCTAGAAGAAGTTAAAGATTTCTCAGCCATGATCTCAAAAGCATGATTCTTAAGAGAAAAACATTGATGAACTGCACTTCATCTAAATTAAACATTTTTGTTCTTTGAAAGACACTGAAGAGAAGGTAAAAAACAAGCCACAAACTGGCAGAAAATATTTGTGAATCATGCATCTGACAAAGGTCTTATATCTAGGAAGAACTCACCAAACTTAATAAGAAAACAACAACCCAATTCTTAAAAGGTGGGGAGAAGATTTCAAAGAAGATACACAGATGGCGAATAAGCATATGGAAAGATGCTCAACATCCTTAGTCATTAGGGAAATGCAGATTAAAACCACAGTGAGAAACCACTCCAAGCCCACTAGGTTGGCTAAAATTGTACAATTTAAAAGACTAATAATACCAAGAGTTGCTAAGGATAAGGAGCAGCTGGCTTCTCCTACACCGGTGGTGGTAGGAGTGTAAAATAGTAGAACTATTTTAGGAAACAATTTGTAAATTTCTTTTAAAAAATCAAATGTATGATCCAGCTATTCCATTAGCTATTATTTCTAATAGCCACCCTAAAAAAAATAGAAACAACATAAATATCCATCACAGGGCAAATGGATGAACAAATTGTGGCATGATCATTCAGTGGAATACTGCACAGGAAAAAAAAAAAGCAACAAACTGTTTATGATGCTACAACTCAGAGTTCAGTAATTATGCTGCAAGAGGGTTGACAAAAAAAAAAAAAAAAGCACATACTATATTGTTTTATATAACATTTTTTTAGGGGCGCCTGGGTGGCTCAGTCGGTTGAGCGTCCAGCTTCGGCTCAGGTCACGATCTCACGGTTTGTGAGTTCAAGCCCCGTGTCAGGCTCTGTGCTGACAGCTCAGAGCCTGGAGCCTGTTTCGGATTCTGTCTCCCTCTCTCTCTGCTCCTCCCCCACTCGTGCTCTGTCTCTGTCTCTGTCTCTCTCTCTCTCTCTCTCTCTCTCTCAAAAATAAATAAAACATTTAAAAAAAATTTTTTTTATTTATTTTTGAGAGAGAGAGAGAGAGAACACGAGTGGTGGAGGGTCACAGAGAGAGGGAGACACAGAATCCGAAGCAGGCTCCAGGCTCTGAGCTGTCAGCACAGAGCCCGACATGGGGCTCGAACTCACAACTGTGAGATCGTGACCTGAGCTTAAGTCAGACACTTAACCGACTGAGCCACCCAGGTGCTCCATATATAAAATTTTAGAAATTGAAAACTATAGGTACATAAAACAGGTTTATTTGCTGGGGGCAGGGAGATTGAAATTATAAAATGGAAATGAGGGGTCTCTGGGTGGCTTAGTTCGTTCATCATCCCACTCTTGATTTTGGCTTAGGTCATGATCTAACGGTTCATGAGGTCAAGCCCCGTATCAGGTTCGGTGCTGACAGCTCAGGGCCTGGAGCCTGCTTCAGGTTCAGATTAAAAAAAAGAGAGAGAAAGAGAGAGAGACAACTTTAAATTCCAGTAGTTGCAAAATCACTGGTTTAAAAATCAAAAGAAAGATATCAGAGTCGTGAGAAGGATTGTAAAAATATATATATATTAAAATCTCAGTCCTCATTCTGGTTTTCTGGGTTAGAATTTCTGTTACGTGTCTTGAGGGCCTGTGCTCCTTCCGCAGGTCTGTTTGGGAGCTTCCAGTCCAGTGCAAACCTTCCCTTCGCAGATGAGTACACCCAGGATCTGACTGAGCTCTTTTGTGGTGACAGGGCTCGTTAATATCAGAGCTAGCATTGGAATCTTTTCCTCCTGTTTGCATGTAGAGTTTCTTTTTATGTTATAATATCCATGTTAACACTTTCAACATGAAAATTGTTTCATAAACAATCAGATAAACAAATGAAATACCAAAACCGTTTGAAAATGTATTGCTTTCATGCTAATGTAGGGGCTAATATAAACTGAGAGCAAAACAATTCTGAATAAGTAGAATTGGGAGGTTTAACATGGGTAATACCCTTATTTATCTCCTTTTTAGACGACTGAGTCAAAGACCGACAGCAGAAGAACTAGAACAGCGGAATATACTACAACGTGAGTCCAGCTCTAGGCATAAAGTTGTACAGCTTTTCTTTGTAGATTTCTGACTTTAAGGCACATACTAGAGTAGAGAAGAGAAGCATTTTCTGCAAGGGCCAAGGAGAGGGTGTTCGGCCCAGGAAGGACTATTCATATCTTTTCTCCGGAAGGAACAGAACTCCCCCAAGCTTCCTTTACAAGATATCAGTATAGTATTGCTTAGTGTACTGGGAACCTCCAGAAAATTTTGTTCCGATATTCTCACAGTATCCTGAGACCTGCTTTGGCCATGTGGGAGGATTTGACAGCATGTGGCAGATACTGCCCAACTTTCCTCCTCAGGGAAGTGAGGTTGTGGCTGTGCACCTTCCTATTCCTAATGGACTTTGAGGGCTAGGGCCCAAAGCGAGGCCCAGATGCAGGAGCCTTCCTGTCTTTTTCATTTTTTAAGACTTTGGTACATCTAAAGTCACAAAATAAGACCATGTGTTTCATTTACTTTCTATGTGCATAATTACCTTCCTAAAATAACATTCAATCTGATATACATTTGATTTCGTTTTCCAGATTATAGGATGAATTTTGCCCTTAAAAACCACCACACTGAGAGGATTAGGCTTCATAGAGTTACTTGTGGGCATGCTCAGTCTGCCCAGTCCATCCCCCCTGTTCCTTCATCACTATGTGGATATATACAGCTTAGTCACTAAGTGAATTTTAAACTTAGAAACCTTTGTAGACATATCTCATGAAACTTAGTGTGATCTCCATTCTTCATTCTTGGGGATTGCTCTTGAGCAAGAATCTGCAGAGTTTTTCTATTTTTTTTTTTTTTTTTAATTTTAGGCTTTTTATTTGGAAATCACTTTAAGCTTATAGAACATTGCAAAAGTAGTACACAGAACATGAGTACACTCATGATGCACCAACAGACGAATTTTGCCCCAGGTGCTCTTATTTGCCCCAGTGAGCAAGCTTTCTCTCCCTTCTGCAGAGTTTTTCTAAAGGGCACATAGTAAATATAATCACTTAAAAATGTAAAGATCAGGGGCGCCTGGGTGGCTCAGTCAGTTAAGTGTCCAACTCTTGATTTCAGCCCAGGTCATGGTCTCATGGTTTGTGAGATCAAGCCCTATATTGGGCTCTGTGCTGACAGTGTGGAGCCTGCTTGAGATTCTCTCTCTCCCTCTCTCTGCCCCTCCCCCTCTCCCCCTCTGCCTGCACACAGGTGCAGGCACTCTCTCAAGGTAAATAAACGTAAAATAAATAGTTAAAAAATGTAAAGATCATTATTAGCTCATGGACAGTAAAAATACAGGCAGCTGGCTGGATTTGGTACCATAGTGCTGCTGACCCTCGCTCCTAAGTATTTGACTCTACCAGTTGACAAGAAAATTATCTTGATTGTCCACCCCCAAAGTTAGTATTTTATTCTGACTTGGAGCCTATAAGAAATATCTGCCGTGTGATTACTGAATACTTGGATATGCAAATGGCCATTTTGAAGTAATATTCTTTGTTTTGGACTATTGACTGTAGCTAAAAATGAAGCTGATCGGCAGGCAGAAAAACGAGAGATTAAACGTCGTCTTACTAGAAAGGTATGTAGCCCACTTGTTCGGTTTCAGTCTGTCTACTGACCACATATCTTGTATTTGAATGACCTATTTGGTTAGAAAGAAACGTTTGACTTGAATTGCCATAGGTTGCTATGAAAATGTAATACATGATGCAGATACTGAAAACAACACAACATTATCAAGAGCATTTTTGGGGCGTGCCTGGGTGGCTCAGACTGTTAAGTGTCTGACTTCAGCTCAAGTCATGATCTCACAGTTGATGACTTCGAGCCCTGCATCCGTTCTCTGCTGTCAACACAGCCCACTTGAGATCCTCTGTCTTCCTCTCTATACCCTTGCCCTTCTCATGCTCTCTCTCTCTCTCTCTCTCTCTCTTTCTCTCTCTCTCTCTCTCTCTCTCTCTCTCTCTGAAAAATAAACATTTTTAAAAAGCACTTTTGGGGCAGCTGGGTGGCTCAATCAGTTAAGTATCTGACTTCGGCTCAGGTCATGATCTCACAATTCGTGGGTTTGAGCCCCATGTCGGGCTCTGTGTTGACAGATCAGAACCTGGAGCCTGCTTCAGATTCTGTGTCTCCCTCTCTCTCTCTGCCTCCCCCCTACTCACTTTCTGTCCTCTCTCTCTCTCTCAAAAATAAACATTAAAAAAAATTTTTTTTTGAAAAGCACTTTTATCCCATTTTTATTATTTAAAGAATGCCTGGCACAAGGTGCTCCATTAATGTTTGCATAAATTCTGACCTTTTATTTGGCAAACCTGGGATTTGATGTAGACTCTAAAACCTGTTGAAGTAATAGAGACGGTAACAGAAGGAGTGTGTAGCATTCAATTTTGCAAGGCACACTGGTGTTTTCTAATCAGAAAGAACTGAACTGACCCTTAGTGATACCAGAAGTATCACTACCAGAAGTATATAAACCAGAAGTATATACCAGAAGTATAAAAACGCCAACTGGGATTTGTTCTTAGTCCCAGATCAAATGGGGTAGAATCTTTTCTGTCCTAGACCTGTGTTGGCTTTTAAGCTTTTCCCTTTCCTTCCCACAATAATAGTTTGTAATTGCCTCCTGCAGATTCTGATTTGGCCTGAACTCTCTAGATATTTCTTAAAACTTACAAGAATCCCCAGAAGAGCAAAGGATCTAGATGGTTTCTTCCTGATTTTTCCCACTTTTCCCCTTCCCCAGGAACAGAGGAATTATCCTTGTTAGATTGAGGGGAGCTCAGTCTAGAGGCCAGAGCTGGACTCGATGCCTTCAGATTGAGCAGGTTACCTGACTATGCAACCTTAAATCCTGATTCGTTACCAGATCTCGGCATTATTCATAATAAAAGGAAATTCACCCTTTATATTACCCACTAGACCTTGCTTTCATATTAAAGGTATTCACTTCCTAATGTATTACATGTTAGTGTCTAGCTCTGATCCTTTTGTTCCCCCAAATGTAGTCCACAGACCAGCAGCATTGGCATCACCTGGGAGCTTGTAGAGATGCGGAATCTCAGGCCGCACCTCAGACCTTAATCAAAATCTACATTGTAACCAGATCCCCAAATGCTTTGTATGCATATTAAAGTTTGAGAAACACCGGGTATACTGGTTATACTGGTTTATAGCTATGGTTCTCAATGTTAGCTGTGGCATTCAGGAGCTTTAAGAAAAAAAAAACAAAACAAGGGGCCTCTGGGTGGCTCAGTCGGTTGAGCATCAGACTTCGGCTCAGGTCATGATCTCATGGTTGACGAGTTTGAGCCCCGCGTCAGGCTCTGTGCTGACAGCTCAGAGCCTGGAACCTGCTTCGGATTCTGTGTCTTCCTTCTCTCTCTCTGCCCCTCCCTTGCTCACGCTCTGTCTCTGTCTCAAAAATAAATAAACATTAAAAAAAATTGTTTTTTAAACAAAACCTCCCAATACCCAGAATCTTTGGGAATGGACCCAGGGATCAGTCGTGTTTAAAGGTCCCCAGGCAATTCCAGTGTGCAGTAAGGTTGAAGCGCTGGGTTAGAGGTGTTTTGAATGCATGATTGATGCCTCATCCCTGGCATAATGAACTAAGAGGCTCCATTTCTTTCAGCTCAGTCAGAGGCCGACTGTGGCTGAACTACTTGCCAGGAAGATTCTGAGATTTAATGAGTATGTGGAGGTAACAGATGCTCAAGATTATGACCGGCGAGCCGACAAACCTTGGACCAAACTGACCCCTGCTGACAAGGTGCCTGTTGGGGTGTGTGTGTGTGTGTGTGTGTGTGTGTGTGTGTGTGTGTCTCTATTTGAAGAATGTAATACACTAACTAGAAGGGGAAAACATAATATTTTTACTTTTTGATATGTTAAATTTCTAATCAAGATATAAAATGCCAAGATGTACGAACCAAAACTTTATACTAATGACTCCATCACCAGCACCATCACAAGCAAAAAAAAAAAAGAAAATCCTTGCTACATCACAGAGTCCACAAATCTGGAAGGAAATAAAACACATTTTAATGGTGGTTATTTCTGTTGGAGGGAGTTTGGGTGGTCTATTTTAGTAATGACCTGTATTTCACTTGTATAACAGGAAAAGCATTTGTACATGCTGTAAAACTATAAAACTATAAAAAAAAAAACTATAAACTATAAAAGTTACACTATCTCTTTTTAGCTCTCTAGGTATTCTGATGTAACTAGAGAGATTCGGTTTATTATGAGATAAATAGTGTTAAGAAAGGCGACATGTACCAGGCTCGGCGTGTGGACCTGGCTCCTTTGCTCGCCCTGGGTTGCCTGCTATGGGTTGCAGTGACTCATGAAGTTAATAAGCACAAGCGAGAATAAATGGCAAATGACACTGCTATATGTACTATGGCCGACAGAAGATGCTAAAACATTTTTGTTTCTACTCCACAGGCTGCCATAAGAAAAGAATTAAATGAATTTAAAAGCTCAGAGATGGAGGTTCATGAAGAGAGCAAACATTTTACACGGTAAGCGCCAAATACCGTGAGCTAAGTAGAGCTCTACCACAAACCAGACACAACAGAGTTGTCCAGATGGGAAGGACTCTTAATGCCATCATTAAAAGAAGGAGACAGCATGTTGACTGCAAGAAGACTACATTCAGAGACAGGGATGACAACTAAGAGGCAGTAGGAAATGCCTATACTGAGTGTGGCATTTTATGTATATTATTTAATCCTTGTGATAACCCCATAGGCTTTCTTAATATCCCCATTTTGTCGATGAAGAAACAGGCCCAGGAGCACCTGACTGGCTCAGTCGGTTGAGTGTGACTCTTGATCTCAGGGTCATAAGTTCAAGCCCCACGTTGGGTGTGGAACTTATCTAAAACAAGAAAAGAGAAGAGAAGAGAGAAGAAACAAAATGAAACAGTCCCAAAAAGGTTAAGTAAGTTGCAGAACCAGGAGTGGAAAAAGGAATGACTGGTGGAAAGCCCCTGGGTGCTCTCTTCCTGTGCCTCAGTGTCCCAGGTGTTGTATAAGGAAATTGTTGCTAAGTTAGACAGTATCTCACCCTCTCTGGTTTCGGTTATTTCTAGCACTGCTGATCTTACCAATTTAGTATATAAACTTCATTTTAGTTCCCTGTCTTCATGAAACAAGCCAAGAAGTATTTTGGTGTGGAATTACTATTGTGATTAAGGACCCATCTAAAGAATCAGCTGGCTACAAATGGAATCAATGAAAGTATGTAGGTGACTCTCAGAACATTTATAAAGAGAGGCTAGGGGCGCCTGGCTTGCTCAGTCAGAAGAGCATGCGACTCTTGATCTTGGGGTCATGAATTCAAGCCCCACGTTGGTTGTAGAAATTACTAAAAGTAAACTTTAAAAAAAAAAAAAAAAAGGTGGGGTGCCTGGGTGACTCAGTTGGTTAAGCCTCTGACTCTTGGTTTTGGCTCAGGTCATGATCTCATGGTTCATGAGATTGAGCCCCATGTTGGTCTCTGCACTGACAGTGCAGAACCTGCTTGGAATTCTTTGCCCCTTCCCTGCTTACATGCTTTCTCTCTAAGTAAACAAACTTTTTTTTTTTTTTAAGAGGTTAAATGAAGGAAAATACAATGACAATTACAGTTTGCTATAAAAAGAAGCAAGCAAGCAAAGTTGGAAAATAAAATAATTGTTAAACGTTTTTCCATCACAATCCAGGCAAATGGTTCTTTTAATTACAGAATTTTTTTGTACCGAACTGAGATAGTAGAGAAGGCAAATTTTGTTTGAGAGAGACAGAGCACGAGTGAGTGAGTGGGGGGCAGAGGGAGAGAGAGAATCTTAAGCAGGCTCTACACTCAGCGTGGGAGAGAAGGCACATTTTTTGAACAGCCAGTAACACTATTCAGGGCAATGTAATACGAACTCAAATAACAAGCCAAATTTGCCAGCAAGAAGACTGTGCTCTAATCTGGAAAAAGACCTGTGCACTACTAAATATATAGTGCAATCAATACGATAAATGCCCCAGTCATTCTAAGTCCTAAATTGGCCAGATTTCGTATCCCAACTCCACCATTTTCTGGCTATGTCAGTGTTAGCCATTCTCATTGTTGTTACAATAATAATAAAGTACTATAGCGAGCAACAATAAAAGAAAGAGTCATAGAGATGATGCCACTTAGGCTGGATCTTAAAGCACGTGAAAGAATTTATTTGAACAAGAAGGAAGGAACAAGCAGAGGGACCAGCATTAACAAGGCTATGGGAGGTGAGCCAAGTGCACACTATCTCTGGGTTACGGAAAATGTCACGGAGCAGGGGACACATGGGAGCAGTGTGGTGAAGAGGAGACCAACATAATGGGTTAGGGTCACACCCTGAAGAGCCTTGACTGTTATGCTAGGACACTGGAACCACTTGAGTTCTGAGCGTTTCAGGTGGAGCTCTGGTGGATCGATGGAAGGTGACGTAGTAGGACAAAGAAACTAGCAGCAAGGAAACCAGGCAGGAAGTAACTAAACTAGGGACGCTTGGCTGGCTCAGTCAGAAGAGCATGCGACTCTAGATTCGGGATTGTGCATTTGAGCCCCACGCTGGGTGTAGATATTACTAAAAAATAAAAATAAAAAACTTTAAATAAATAAATGTATGTATGTATGTAACTAAAATAGTCACAGGGAGCACACTGGTAGCTAACCAGGGAAGTGATTGTGAGAATGCAAGAGAGATGGATTTGGACACCATTTCAAGCACAGAACCAGGTTGGGCAATCTCTTGATTCCAGGGATGAATTAAAGAAAGTAGTCAAGGGACTCTTAGATCTCAAACTTGTCATTTTGATGTCTCCGAAGTCAATGAGGAGTTGAGGTGAACACTTCAGGACATTTATTCAGCAAATATTTATCACACACCTACTACCTGGTAGATAACAGTACTAAGGAGGTGCTTAGAATATAACATAGAGCAAGATAAAGTCCCTGTCCTCAAGGAGCTTTTCTTCTAAAAGCAGAAGGCAGACGGTAGGCAAACTGGAAAGCACATTGTGTATGTTGAGCTTGACAAACCTGTGACACACTGAGGTGGAGATGCCTAGAACAGTTGGATCTTCAGGCTGAGAGCCCAGGGAGGGAAGCAAAGCCTCAAAATATAAAATTATGAGTGGCTCTTAAAGGGAAAATTGTTTGTGGAAAATGAACCAGAAAAGCGCTCTAGGGAAAATAGGGCTCCTTGCTGGCTCAGTCCTTGAGTGACTCTTGATCTCGAGGTCATGAGTTCAAGCCGCACATTGGGTGTGGAGATTACTTGAAAAGAGAGAGAGAGAGAGGGAGAGAAGAAGAAGAAAAGTTAGGTAGAATTAGAGTAGCAGAGAAGCAGTTTTTAAAAATTAGAGCGTAGGGGCGCCTGGGTGGCTCAGTCGGTTGAGCATCCGACTTCAGCTCAGGTCATGAACTCGCAGTCTGAGTTCGTGCTGACAGCTCAGAGCCTGGAGCCTGTTTTGGATTCTGTGTCTCCCTCTCTCTCTGACCCTCCGCCGTTCATGCTCTGTCTCTCTCTGTCTCAAAAATAAATAAAAGTTAAAAAAAAAATTAGAGCATAACATTTCATGACTATTCAGATAATCACAGCAAAACAAGCTACAATACCTGGTAACTCGGCCCTTTTTGCTCATCTCTTTTAGCTACCATCGTCCATGATGCTGAAGTCTGAGAGAGGAGCTAAACAGCCCCCCAAAACAGGGCTGCTTGGCTGCTTCGGTCTCCAGAGTGATGTGGAAGGAACTTCTGCACTTCGCAGCACAGCCAGGATTCAGTCCTCGGGGATGTAGCTCTGGGGCGAACAGCACTTCTCTGAATGTAGCATTTCACTGGAATGGGTGGTCATGTGCTGCTTTGGGCAAAACTGAACACTTCATCCGTGCTTTTGAACCTTTTAACATTGCATCATACTTGAGGGGTCTGCCTCAGCACCCACCCACGCTCTGGGCCCCTTGCCGGTTCCGAGTGTTAGTGGCCACCCACACCGTCGCCCCAAGATGACTCCTGTGCTGGGGCACAGTTCGCACCATTCGCCTTACCTGCCCTGTCCTGGTCGTGGGTGCCCCTTGTGTGGCCCCAGCCATCAAATCCAATTGGTGGTGGGAAAAACCTTCTGGAGGCCCCCAGCCTTCTGGCAGAGGGGCCCCCACCTCCCGGGGACACCTCCACACCACATTGGAACGTCAGTGGAAAGCAGCGCACTATACCTCTTGTCACACAGCAATAAAGTCCTCTTCGGGCAGCGCGGCCTGAGGGGAGCTCAGGATCTGACATGTTCCTTTCTGGCACAAGTCATCCTGATTTTTATTTTTTAAATTAAAAAAAAAAAAATGATCTTGAAGAAGTGCTGGAAACTTGTGTGTTTTCCTGCCTGTTAAACAATCTGAGCTGCAATTAGATTCCAAGTTAAGACAGTGAGAAAGCATATATGTTTTCTGTATACAAAAACAAAACCAAAAAAGGCCTCTCTGTTAATGGCATTTTGGCACAAAACTAACTCATGGCTTAAATTTTATAAACTGTTGTACATTTGTCGCACCAAATGATACTCTAAATCATTCTGACCAATAGATGTGTTCTCCTCCGGAAAACAGAGTTGTGGCAACTCTGTGGGAGCCAGCCGCCTGCTGTGGGCCCCCACGCATCCAGCCAGAGTCACTGCAAGGTCCTAGGGAAGTGGGGTGCGGACCAGAAGAGGACTTTGGAGGCGGAAGTAGGAGGAGCACAGTCAGGACCCACTGTTCCTCCCTCCTGCTCAGTGCTGTTTGCCCTTCCCTGCTGTACTCACCCTCTCCCCTCCAGGTACCCGTCCCCTTGCTGAGCCTCTCTGGCTCCTTCCACCTCACGTACCCCTCCTCTGCCAAGCAGGAGCCGGTGTCATTGGTGCCTGGGCCTTGACTCGGCCCCCACCCCTTTTTGTATTTGTAATGTATATTAATATGAAATGTTCCTAAAACAGAAAATTTATTTGCTTTCTTTTTTATTTGGAAAACCATACTGCCTCACCATTTCCCTCTAATTCCTATCCAGACTAAGCGGAAGAAAAAAATTTGTTCCTATTTAACTGATGAATGTGGCCTTTTTCTCTTAATGTTCAGAAACTTGTGGCTGTTTCGCCGATTTCTTCTGCAGTCCCTGTTGTAATTGTTCACTAGATTCTTACTCGTTTTCTCCTAATATGTCCATATAAGATTTGCTGAACAGTGAGAACCCATGAGGTCAAAACAAAAGAGCTGACGTGACCTTAAAAAGGTAGTGTCTTCTCTCTGTATGGGGAATCGGGAAGCATTCCGATTACTCGGTTACTGTTCGATGCTTTGTGGCTATGGAGCTAGAGTGGGTCCACAGAAGAAGAGTGACAGTTGTACACCGTGGTGAGAGGTCTGAATATAAGGCGGTCACACACATGACTTCTTCGAAGCTCTCTGTTGCTTTGGAGACTGACTTATGCTAGCATTCTCTGTGGTTACGGTGACATTTCCAAACCCTTCTGCTGCTTTCCCTTAATGTGCCAAGTGTGAAACAGAATTGGATTTCCTGAGCTACTTGTCTGCTTTCTGTGTGCCACAAAGGACTCTGGTTCATCTTTCATCTCATTCACGTTCTTTTGAAACAAGATACTTTGGGGGTCAAGTCCTTTCAGGTGTTTATATATATATATATATATATATATATATATATAATGGATTTTGTGTTCCCTTTTTATGTAAGTAACAATTCGTAATCATAATGTAAAGAAGAAATAAAAGTCTGATGTATTGTACTTTAAGATGCTTCCCTGATGTACAGAATCTCCTTGTAAAGTAAATAATTGCGTTGTATATCAGTCTTCCTATCAATATTAATTATAAAGTATTTTAGAATTAAAAAAAGACAAAGTATACTATTCTGGTATGAATTGCTTTATTTATTTATTTATTGAGAGGGAGAGAGACAGAGTGTGAGTGGGGGAGGGGGACAGAGTGAGGGAAATAGAATCGGAAGCAGGCTCCAGGCTCTGAGCTGTCAGCACAAAGCCTGACGTGGGGCTCAAACTCACAAACTGTGAGATCACAACCTGAGCCAAAGTTGGACACTTAACCAACTGAGCCACCCAGGTGCCCCTGAAGTGTTGTTTTTTTTTAAACGTTCTACCTTATTCCAAAAGATTTAAGCTAGCTTATAAATGGTACGTAAAATACTACTAGATGCCCTAAAAGAAGTATATGAGCGGGAGAAATAATACTAACATTATTAAGTGTAGCCAGAGGTAAGGTCAGTCATGTTGTGTCTGTGCACACATATGACAAAAAGTCAACTGTGACCACCACCACCACCCCCCCCCCCCCCGTGGTATGGCACCGGGTCCTTTATCCTATTTATCCCACCCCTAATTTGGGAGGTAAGGGGAAAAAGAACCTGGGAGGTGAAGTTGCTTCCCAAAGGTCAAAGCAAATTATGTATTCACTGCGTATATTCAGGGACAGGCAATTGCATCCCAGTCGATTGTCCCTCCAAGGACTTACTGTGTGTGGACCCCATGGAAATAGACTTGAGGCTGACAGCATAGCAGGACAGCTCCTACCTCATGTACTCCTCTGGCAAGCAGCCCAGTTTCAATCCCTGTAGCCTCACCAAATGACTCACTTTCCTCTTGTCACTTCAGAGACTGGCTTTGATTAGTACACCACCCTTTACCAAGAGTTCAAAGGAACCATGAGTCAACTGCCCATGTCATTGGGTTCCACCAGCTCCCAGATTTTCCTTCTCTTGCCCTCCAAAGACCAAACCCCACTGAGCTCCGAAGAGGTCTCAAATTGCCATCGCTCTTTTGAGGTTAAGCATTGTCTACAGAAGGGTGTTTTGAAGGTGCACGTTGCTCAGTGTTTGCTGAAACGATGAATGAATTCCTCCCTAAATCCTTGTAGATTTAGATTAGTGTGCCCAGGAGAGGGGGGGCCGCAGCTGGAAACAGAAGTTTGAAAACACACTTTCAGAAAGGGCAAACGCAGGGGATATTGAATAGGAGGAGATGGGATAGGAAGCGCACCGATGAGAGATAAGAACGTACCACAAAGGAAAGCCAAGCCCTGAAACCAAAACACAGCCTGAACCACCAATTTCAGCTCTAGGAGGCTCTAGGGTAGAGCAGGAACCACCAGCAATCTGGGCCACTTGTTCCATCGGTCTCTTGTGTGAATACCATTAATTTCTTCCCCCAAGAAAGCACAGAGGCCATTGGACAGGGACAAACACCCTCAGTTTTCCTCCATCTGGTACTGAAGAGGCACACACGCACCATTCATTCATTCATTCACTCATTCAGTCAGTGTTTATCTCCTTCCTATCCACCACCCCTGGAAAAAACAATCTTCCCTTATCTCTTTTCTCTTAAACCTATTGCCCTACCTCCAGCTTTTCCTACACTCCCTCCACATAATCGATTCTAATGTTAAGCAGCTCGCATTCCCTGTACAGTCCAAGCAGTTGAGCTAAATGAGTGACAGGTGCAGAAAAAAAGAAGTGATGTAGATGTAAACTGAATAGGCTTCTTGACATTGGCTTGTAACCTCTGGTCCGTATACCTGGTTTTCCATTTCTACAGCCATAGTCACTCAACTCATTAAAATCTAAACTAAATCCAAACTAAAATGGCTTTGCCTGAGGCCACCAGCAACTTCTCAGTTAACTGCCACATCCAAACTCTGTTTTCAGCTCTTAATGTATTTGACTAGTCTGCAGCATTTGATGCTTTGGCCGTGTCCTAAGTCCTCCAAACTTCTTCCTTGGCTTCTCAGACACTGCTGTCTCTCAGTTCTCTGACCATGCTTTCTCTGCCCTGCTGGCTCCTTCCCAGCATCCCATTTAAATGGGTTTTCATGTCTTCTCATTCCCTGTTCTCCCAAGGTGACATCAGCCACCACTCTTATTCTGACAACTTCGAAATCTTTGTCTGCAACTCAGATTTTGTGCTGGACTCCAACCCTACATCCAGTTGCCCTTTGGACATCTATACACCCAAATGTCCCCAAGGTAACTTCTGTGTACTCCCAACATGGACCTTACTGTCTACCTTCACAGCCTGCTTTCTCAATCATCAGAGTTAGCGACCACCACATGTTTACTCTCCTAAGCCTGATACTTTTGTTATTATCTGCAAGTTCCCCTCTTTGCAGGTCCAGTGCAACAGTAAGTTCTGTGCATTCTCTACCTCTGAAATGTCTCTTGATTCCTGTATCTCCTCTTGCCTTGTCTACCATCCAAGTTCAAAGCCAACAGAATTTAATGGGACTTTATGACCTCTGATCTCTCTAATCTATCCTCCAATATTGCCACTAGAGTTACCTTTCTATTTTTTTTTTTTTTTTTTTTTTTTCTGGACTAAGTGGCTTTATTGGGGAAAGCCAGGATTACAACAGACTTAAGAGTCGGCATTGGGCCCTTCTTCTTTCCAAAGGTGGGCACAACATTGACAAAACGCCGGTTGGCCAGTTGTACTGCATCCACCGCTTGGTTCGACCTGTCTTCTTCTTCTTCTCCTGTTTGGCCACCTTAGGAGTCTGCCCTCTTACTTTCCAAGCATGGGCCAGGAAACCACAGACTTTACATCCAAGCATGCGGCTACATCCAGGGTGGTCAGAGCCTCCGCTCCACACTTACCCAGGGTAGCCTCATCCTGTAGGGGCGTGCCTGCCAGGAGCCACGACTTGATCTTCTGGAGTGATGCCCTCCAGAGAGGCTACATGAGCCTTGATCTGGGCGACTGTCTCCTGGCCGGTCACCTTGAGGGTGTGTAGCTCCTGGGGGCGGACAAAGAGCTGCATGTCGGCGACTGAACTACGGCCACTGCAGCCGCAACCACGAAGATGGAGTCTAGAAAGAGGGCGCGCATGTCCTCACCACCTGCTGCGTGCTCTGTCACTGCTTAGAGTTACCTTTCTAAAATGCAAAGCTGGTCACAGCAATCCTTTACTTCAAAACTTATTGATCTCTAGCTGCCTGCAAGATAAAATTTAAACTCTTTGGCCTGGACTGCAACATATTTTATAATTCAGCCTTTGCCTACTTGCTGGTCTCATGAAAAGTGCAGGCACCTTCTCCCTTCAGTGGACCTCATCAAGCTGACTTCTTTCCCTTCCCAGGAGACTGTAGTCCTGCTAGTTCCTCAGCCTGCAATGCTGTCATCATCCATACTCCACTCCTTTACTCCACCCCTTCAAGTTTGAGGTCAAATTTTAACTCCTAGGAAAGTTCCTTTAGCCTTGAGCAGATTGTTCAGTTGCTCTGTCCTCTGTGTTCTCAGAATACAGCATTCATCAAGTGATAGTATAACTTGCTGGCATGTCTATTTCTCCTACTGTGGGCTCCCGCAGACAGAAGTGTTTCATGTCGAGTCAGTGCCTGGCTGGCTCAGTTGGTAGAGCCTGCAACTCTTGATCTCAGGGGTTTTAAGTTTGAGCTGCACTTGGGTGTAAGGATTACTTAAAAATAAAATCTTGGGGCACCTGGGTGGCTCAGTCACTGGAGCATCCGACTCTTGGTTTCAGCTCAGGTCACGATCCCAGGATTGTGGGATCGAGCCCCATGTCACACTCCCCGCTGACAAGTGCAGAGCCTGCTTGGGATTCTCTCTCTCTGCCCCTCTCCTGTGTGCTCACTCTCTCTCTATCAAAATAAATACTTTAAAAATTAAAATAAAATGTTTAAAAAAAAGTTTCATATCACAGTCATCATTGTCTAGCACAATGCCTAGCAGATAAATCATATCCACTAAATAAATGTTGAACGAGTGATTGAAAAAGGAGCTGAATACTGGTAATATGGCCGGGGAAGGAGCAGGAGCAGAATTATTTGTCTTCTTCCTTTAAAAAAAAATTTTTTTTCAACGTTTATTTATTTTTGAGACAGAGAGAGACAGAGCATGAATGGGGGAGGGGCAGAGAGAGAGGGAGACACAGAATCGGAAGCAGGCTCCAGGCTCTGAGCCATCAGCCCAGAGCCCGACGTGTCTTCTTTCTTTTAAAGTACTGGTTCTCTTGGGGCACCTAGGTGGCTTGGTCTGTTAAACATCCGACTTCAGCTCAGGTCATGATCTCATGGTTCACAGGTTCAAACCCCGCATAGGGTTCTTTGCTGATAGCTCAGAGCCTGGAGCCTGCTTCAGATTCTGTGTCTCCCTCTCTCTCTGCCCCTCCCCCACTCATGCTCTGCTGTCTCTGTCTTCAAAAAAATGAATAAACGTTAAAAAAAATGTAAACTGGTTCTCAAACATTTTGGTTTTGGAAATTTTTAAAAATTATTCAGAACCCCCAAGAACTTTTGTATCTGTGTGTGACTTCTATTGATACTTACTGTACTACAATTAAAACTGGGAAACATTTTAAATATATAATTTATATAATTAATTATAATATAATGAAATATAATACATTTCAAAATAATAACCTATTACATGTTAACATTAATAATGTATTTTTATGAAAAATAACTTTTCCAGAAATAATCAGGGAGAAGAGTGGCACTGTTCTACATTTTTTTACAAATCTTTTTAATGTCTGATTTAATAGAAGACAGCTCAATTCTCATATCTCCTCGTGTATTCAATCTGTTGCTATATTTTGTTTTGGTTGAAGTAAATGAAGAAAATCCAATCCCACACAGATATATAGTTGGTAAAAATGTCAGCCATTCTTTCAAGTAAAACGGTATTTCAGGAAAAAGATGTGGCTATTTCACAACAATCATAGAAGTGCTTTTCCTGGAGACAAATGCTGTACTTTTGCAGACCACAAAAGTACTTTATGTGTACTTCTCACTTTATCACACAAAATATTAAAAAGAGGGGCACTTGGGTGGCTCAGTTAGTTAAATGCCTGACTTCGTTCGGCTCAGGTCATGATTTCACAGTTCATGGGTTTGAACCCCACGTTGGGCTCTGTGCTGACAGCTCAGAGCCTGGAGCCTGCTCTGGATTCTGTGTGTGTGTCTCTCTCACTGCCCCTCCCCCCACTCATGCTCTGTCTCAAAAACAAACAAACATTAAAAAAATTTTTGGGGCGCCTGGGTGGCTCAGTCGGTTAAGCGGCCGACTTCGGCTCAGGTCATGATCTCACGGTCCGTGAGTTCGAGCCCCGCGTCGGGCTCTGTGCTGACAGCTCAGAGCCTGGAGCCTGTTTCAGATTCTGTGTCTCCCTCTCTCTGACCCTCCCCCGTTCATGCTCTGTCTCTCCCTGTCTCAAAAATAAATAAAATGTTAAAAAAAATTTTTTTAATATTAAAAAGATGCATAGTCAAAGGTTGAGAATTAATGAAATTAATGACTTTTATTTCTTCATCAACAGCATTCTTAGAGGAAGCTATTTTTAATTTGCTATAGATACGATTTATTATTGTGGTAGAAAAACACAGAACATAAAATGTGCCTTTGTGGGGTGGGGTGGGGTGACGGGGGTGACAGAGGTGGCGCTGTCTGGCTCAGGCAGTAGAGCTCGCGATTCTTGATCTTGGGGTTGTGAGTTCAAGTCCCATGTTGGGGATAGAGATTAGTAAAAAAATAAATAAGTAAACTTTAAAAAAAACATAAAGTGTGCCTTTTTTAAACCACTTTTAAGTATACAGTTCAGTAGTCACTATATGCACACTGATGTATAACAGATTTGCAGTACTTTTTCATCTTGCCAAATTTAAATTCTGTACCTGTTAAATAACACCTCCCCCTTTCCACATACCCCAAGTCCCTGGCAACCACCTCTCTATTTTCTAAGAATGAGAAACTGACTTTAAAAAAAAACTTTTTTAATGTTTATTTATTTGTGTGTGTGTGAGAGAGACAGAGTGTGAGCGGGGGAGGGGCAGAGAGAGAGGGAGACACAGAATCTGAAGCAGGCTCCAGGCTCTGAGCTGTCAGCACAGAGCCCGATGGAGGCTCGAACTCACGAACCGTGAGATCATGACCTGAGCCGAAGTCAGGCGCTCAACCGACTGAGCCACCAGGTGCCCCTAAACTGACTTTTTTTTAAACTGTAAATTTGTGATGATAAAGAATACAATACCGCTACAGTTTGGTGACAGGGCCTGAAAACATAATAACGGACCAGCAGTTTTATCCATTTCACTTTATGGTACAGAGTCAACACAGTGAAAAAGGCAAAGAAAGCCTAAGTATTACTGTGAGATAGTTTTGACCTCATGGACCCTCCCCCCCCCCCCAGAAGAGTCTCAGGGACCCCTGGGTGTGACAACTTTGCTTTGAGAACCATTTCCCTGGGCATGTTTCACATCTTAAAATCTAGGTAATAATACCAATGTCCTAGAATTGCTGTGATAGTAAGTAATGCACGTAAGGTATTCAGAACAAAATCTTAAAGGAAGAACACTATAAATGTTTCCACTCATTGTAGCCCGGCTGTGATAGCTCCATGTTAATTTACCTAATATCTATTTGCTTAATATCACATTCAAAATTCTATCACAGGGGTGCCTGGGTGGCTCGGTGGGTTCAGAGACTGACCCTTGATTTCAGCTCAGGTCTTGATCCCAGCGTCATGGGGTGGAGCCCCCAGTCGGCTCCTACTGTGTGGAACCTACTTAGGATTTTGTCTCCCTCTCCCTCTGCTACACAACCCCACTCTTGCACTCTCTCTTGAAAAAAAAAAAAAAAAATTCTATCACATTTGCAATATTTCATATGTAATATGTATCTTCAGGATTCTTTACTTGCCTACTTCTTTATATTAGGTGAGCGTGTGTTAAAATATACTTAATGTAAAATTTACCTTTTTAACGATTTTTAGGTGTACAGTTCAGCAGTATTAAATACATCCATTGTTGTGTATAGGAGGCTTTTAACTTTAGCCAATTCCTGTAGAAGCATTTGTCTTATTTACCTGCGCATTTATCAAATGTTTATTTCAGATGCGACAGGGGAGATTCAATCACTTTTGAGATTCTGCATTTCTCTACAAGGCTTTTTCAATTTCGCATACAATTACTGCAAAGTGGGGTGTTTTTATTGGCGAGTTTCTTTAACTGTACATTCTCCAGACTACGTTAGTTGATTGCAGACAATTAAATTTGCTACTCAGCACATACTTACCGGGCTACATACTTCTAAACTCAGTTTCTGTAATTTACATTCCCCAGCAAGGTCCCCGAGCGCGAAGGGCCTATTATCGCGAGAAACCGCCGAGCCAGGTGGGGGGCGAGGGAAGGCTTCAGTTGCAATGTATTCCCAGCACCCTTAGCGAATTTCCGATTCCCTTACTGCGCATGGTACGGCGCAGGCGCAATAGAGATACCTTGACTTAACGCGCGCTTCAGAAGGTATAAATAAGGATGCCTTGGGGGTTGCTCGGTCCTTTCGAGAAAGCAAGCGGCGCTGTGTTGGATTTGGTGAGTGTTTTTACCCGTTCGATTCGTTAGCTCTACGTCTAGTCTCTCAGGCCAGCCAACCAGCTTTTCCTATGGACATCGTACTATTTAGAAGGATTCTTCTCAGCGGTGTCTGTGCTAACTACACTTATTTGTGCAGCGGGGCTGGGCCGGATGTAGGCCGCGGAGGCCTTGCGAGCCGCGCGCGGGTCTTACCCATAGCGGAGGAGCGCGAGCGCCGAAACCTCCAGGGCTGTTACCTCCCGCGTCGGGACGCTAAGTGCGCGGCCCGCCCTCTCGCTATTGACCATCGCCGGTTTATTAACTTGCCTCCTAGGAGGCGGTGGAGTTGCACGGAAGAAATTTTATTTCTGACCCCCATCCGAGTTCCAGAATTGATTTCGGAACGGACGGATCTTAATCCTGCTGCTAGTTGATTTGTGATGTTGGGTGGTTTCACGACTGTAGATCGGTTTATAGATAACGAGGCATAACTGTGGTCTCGGCTCTGCATTTTTCTGGCAGTAGTGCTAATCGCCTGTTGGGATTTATAGATAGGTTTGGGGTATCTGGTTGACAGTTCACTTAGATTACTGGTATGAGACTGCTGATAACTCGAATTTCGTTGCCAGTTTGGAATTCAGGTTTCACCTGGGGAGTTGGGGAAGTCGTCAGCTGGTTGAAACTTGTTTCTAGCTCAGTAGTCTGCAAGTTAAGTAAATTACAGTGACCAACGTGGATACTCTCGGGAGGTCACTCTCCCCGGGCTCTGTCCAGGTGGCGTAGGGGAGCATAGGGCTCTGCCCCGTGACGTACAGTCCCTTTCCACGACGTTGGAGATGAAGCCGGGCCTTGAGTCTGCGCCTGCATATTCCTACAGCTTCTCAGAGTCCTGTGGACGATGACTGAGGAGACAAACCATGCAGGAAACATCTAATGAAAACTAAAAGGAAAGTTTTTAGTGAGGTCTTCAATAGGAGTCTGATCCTCTTTTTTTTGTTTGCTTTCATTTAGGATTGAAGAGGAGCCTCACCTTACGTTGGCAGTCGACACTTTATGCTTTGGGGTACATTATTTACTTGGCAGGGACAGTTGGTGAAGTGGATGATAAATGTTTTTGTAAGCTAAGCCTGGAGGTTTAGAAGCTTGAGCACATTTGACCCCTTTTTAAAACTGCCCTTAAGAGAAATTCAAGGGAGAACAGTAGGTTTTTAAGCTTATTTTAAGAGAGAGCAAGTATGTGGGAGGGGCAGAGGGGGAGAGAATCCCAAACAGGCTCTACCCTATCAGCATGGAGCCTCAACTGAGATCATGACCTGAGCAGAAATCAAGAGTCTGACTGAGCCACCCGGCACCCTGATCCATGTGTTTCTGATGTACTTATGGATTACAATAAAGATGACTGCATATTTGTGTGGCTCCTTTTTATGTGGAAACACGACTGACCAGGCCCCGAGCTTGTCTTGTATATGCTGGCACTTGTTTACTTGAGGAAATGTGTTGGTTCCTACCAGTTCCCTAGTGTGCAGGGAAGAGCTTCCTGGTTGCATTCAAAGGTGGGTAATGCTTAGGACACCTAAGGAATTAGGTGAGAGACCAACCTACACTTGGCCACTAGACGGGAGATCTGGGTTACTGATAGACCAAGCCTAATCTTCAGTTTCCCCACAGTGTAGTACAGGCAAGTTAACCTTAGCAAATACATGATTGGACATAAATGGCAAAATCCCACCACTGTTAGCTAGTTAGCCTCTACTGCCATTGTTCCAAGTAGTGTACTTCAGCCTGAGAGAATTGTCATCCTGCTTATGATGTGAGGCTGAGTCACAATGGAAATCTTGTCAAGCACAGGCACTGACTGCCAGCGTTGGAAACTAGTCCAGGCCTTGAAGGATGGGAACTAGCAGGGAACCATCTAGAAGGTAGAGTCTAGTTCCTGGGTGGGACTAAATGAACATACAGTGGGGAGGGGGACTATAACAGCCTCATGCCCATTTAGAAGCCATCAAGGTGATTGAGGAGATTAGAGATGATTGAGTCCTAGCCCAAATTTTTGGAATGTCAAGGCAGACTGCTTCACTCCTTTGAGCCCCAGATGATAGAATTGGAGGTAGTTAAACTATGATTGTGGAGAATCTGGGAGAGCTTGCTGGGCTTACTAAATTTTTTAATGCTTATTTTTGAGAGTGCAGGAGAGGGGCAGAGGGAGATAGGGAATGCAAAGCAGGCTCCAGGCTCTGAGCTGTCGTTACAGCCTTGACTCGGGCTCAAACAGATCATAACCTGAGCTGACGTCAGACACTGAGCCACCCAGATGCTTCTTGATGGGTTTATTTTTAAGGAGTACCAACTTAAAAGGTCATCTTGAACAAGTGTTCTTGCAATGGTTACCTCTGCCAGGCACTGTTCTAAGCATTTTGGCATGTATTCATCACAATTCTGAGGTATTAGTCTAACAGGCTGATTGCTTAAGCCCACAAGTAGGAAGCAGCCTCTGCAACTATCCCCCTCTTGCACACTTGCTGGGAGGGAGCCTGTATAGCCAAAAGGCTCCTCTTTGGTATCATTGTCACATCTGCAGTCTGTGCAGGAGGTGCTCAGTAAAATGAAGTGTTCTTTTTCTCCTACAGCTAACCTGGGGATTTACAGTTTTTAGTACAAATTCTTAGCATAGGGCCCGGTAACCTGCTAGGCAGGAAATACGTGCATTTTTTTCTCTTTATGTCCAAAGTGTAGCTGAAGCAAAGCTGTTGGCGAGTTTTCTAGGCCCCACCCTTTCTGCCAGACTTCTTGTAACCTACCTGCCTGCAGGCTTTTTCTGCAAGTAGGCATTCCTAGCAAACTTGGGAGTCCCGAGGCAGTCTGGGTTTGAATCCTAATACCACCAATTGCTGTTCACGTGACCTTGGGCAAACAATTTAACCTCTCTGCCTCAATTTTCTCATCCATAGATGATAAAAGTACCTACCTCTTGGGGTTTTAGTGAGATTTAAATGAGTTAATACTTGTAAAAAGCTTACAGTCTCATAAAAGTACAATGAGCTTGTTAAGTATTCCAGCAAACAACCTGGGATATCGTATCCAATAAATCTTGTTGAATGAATAAAGTCTACCATCACTTACTATTCAACCAGGTTTACCTCAGAACGAACCCTATCTTTCCAGGAGAGATTAAGGGATTAGAAACTTGCTCAAGATCATCTAAGTAGTAAGGAGCAGAACCAGGATTCGAACCTAACTCCTAAACCATACTATGATAAGCTATTATGTTACTAGCTTTAAGCAAGACAGTGTAGTGATGTACATATGTAATTTAATACTCCACATACCTCTATAAAGAAGGTACTCTGTGCCCATTTAGCAGATGAGGACAACTGAAGTTGGAGGATATGTGGAATTTGCCCACGTTATGCAGCCAGTAAGTGTCAGAGCATGCATCTGAGCAAGGCAACTGACTGCAGAACCTATTCTCAACCTATATTATATCATGCCTCAAAAAATACTATTTCCACCTGGTTTAAACCACCTTTTGGTATTAAGCTAATGTAACCACTACACCCTAAAACCTCAGTTTCAGTTGTAATTAATTATATACCCATGTGCCTGGTTTTACTCAACACTGGAAAATAAAATGGAAATGAGTAGTTTTTTGGGGAGTGAAAGTCCTTCCTCAACCATGCCTCTCCCTTACCCCCATTTCTTCCATCTTTGTGTATGTCTTTCCCTCTAATGGATGGGACCCACATCTTAATGATAGTACCTGACATTTGAGTAGGATTTGCCATGCACTAGGCATTTTTTTCATCCTTACAAGAGCCCTATGCAATGCAGGGAATCTGATTAAATCCATGTTATAGAAAAAGAAGACGATCAAGATCAAGGTTATATCATTTGCCCAAGGCCACACAGAGTGAAACTTGAAGGTCTTTGTCTCTAGAACCTGAGCTCTTAAGTTTATTTTGAGAGAGGATGAGCACACATGAAGGAGGGGTGGGGGAGCAAGAGAGCCCCAAGTAGGCTTCCAGCTCAGTGCTCAATTCTACAACTGCGAGATCACGACATGAGTGAATATCAAGAGTCTTATGCCCAACTGACTGAGCCACCCAGACACCCCTAGAACCTGAACTCTTAACCACTGTCTTCACTTCCCCTTCTCATAAGCATTAGCACCTTGAGCATTCCATCATGATAATTAGCATTCTGATGTGATTATTTTTCAAACTGATGTCCATCTAACCCAACAGTTGGATCCTCAAGAATGGAACCATATTTGTAAGCTCAGTTCCTATACTATGTCTGGCAATAGTAAACACTAGTTGATAATTTTGTTGTTTTTCTATGTTCTGTTCCATTGATTTCTGCTTTTATCTTTATTGTTTTCTTTTGATTAGGTGTAGTTTGCTTTTCCTTGTTTCTTAAGGTAGAAGCTGATGTCACTCATTTGAGAGATTTCTTTTTTTTTCATACAGGCATTTATTGCTGTTAGTTTCCCCCAAATATTGCTTTAACAATATCCCACAACTTCTGGTATGTTGTGTTTTCATTTTAATTGAGTTCAAAATACTACCAAATTCCCATTTGATTTATTTGATCTATAGGCTATTTAAAAGTATATTCATTTTTAAATATTTGGGAGTTTTCCAAAGATCTTTCTGTTACTAGTTTCTACTTTAATGTCAGTGTCGTCTAAGAATATATTTTGTATGACTTGAATCCTTTTAAATTTACCAAGACTTGTTCTATGACCTAGACCATGGTCTATCTTGATAAATGTTTCATGTGCACTTGAATATGTATTTTACTTTGTTTGAAGAAAGCAAGGTGGAATGTGAAGAAAGGTGAAGCATTCGATAAATATCAATCAGTTCAAGTTGGTTACGAGAGTTGTTCAAGTCTCCTGTATCCTCACTGGTTTTCTACTTTTTCTATCAATTATTGAGAGTGAGTTATCAAAATCTTCACCTATATTTGTGGAGTTGTCTATTTCTTCCATAAGTTCTATCAGTTTTTGGTTCACATATTGAAGCTCTGTTATTAGTTGCATATATGTTCAGGATTATGTATTTTGAATAACTGACTCCTTTATCATTTATGAAATTACTTTATTTCAATAATATTCTTTGCTCTGAAATCTACTTTGTTATTAATATAACTGCTCCAGCTTTCTTTTGACTAGTGTGGCAGAGGATGTCTTTTCTATCCTTTTACCTTTAAACTATTTGTGTATTTATATTTTTAACAGATTTCATGGGGTGCCTGGGTAGCTGAGATGGTTAAGTGTCTGACTCTTGATTTCGGCTGGGTTAGGATCTCATGGTTCGTGAGTTCCAGCCCTGCACTGGGCTCTGTGGGGACTGCGGAGCCTGCTTGGAATTCTCTGTCTCTTGCCCTCTCTCTGCCCCTCCCCCACTGTCTCTCTCAAAACAAATAAACATTTAAAAAACAAACTATTTCTTGTAGGCAGTGCATAATTGGGTCTTGCCTTTTTTAATTTATTAGGATAATCTCTGCCTTTTAATTGTAGTGCTTAGACCATATTTTTATATGATTAACGTTTAGGTTTGAGTCTTATCATCTTAAATATGTTTTCGATTTATCTCATCTATTCTTTGTTCCTTTTTTCTTCTTAATCTACCTTTTTTTAAAAAAAGAATCAACTAAGGATTCTTTTTTGTTTGTTTCTTTTGGGGGGGGTGGGGCAAAGAGAAAGGGAAACTGCATTGTCAGCACAAAGCCTGATGCGGTGCTATAACCCACAAAGCATGGGCTCATGACCTGAGCAGAAGTCAGTCAACCAACGGAGCCCCCCAGGTGCCGCTCTTATTCTCCCTTTTAAAAAATGAGTAACTTTTTCTGATTCCATCTTACCTTCTTTGTTGGCTTACTGGCTATAACTTTGTTTTATTACTTTTGTGGTTGCTCTAGAGTTTACAGTATACATCTTCAGATTATCAGATTCTACATTCAATTGATATTGTATCAATTCATTCACTTATGATAGTATATATCATATCATTTATTCACTTATGACAGTAAAAGAACTTTATGTTGTCACCCCACAGTCTTTGTTATTGTTGTCATGTATATCACTTTTATATATGTTTTTATATATGTTATAAAACCCACAATACATTTTTTTTGTCTAAACAGGAAACTATCTTTTTTAAAGTTTTTTTTTTTAATGTTTATATTTATTTTTGAAGGAGAAAGAGACAGAGAGGGGACAGAAGAGTGAACGGGGGAAGGGCAGAGAGGGAGGGAGACACAGAATCCGAAGCAGGCTCCAGGCTCTGAGCTGTCAGCACAGAGCACGACGTGGGACTCGATCCCACGAGCTGAGAGATCATGACCTGAGCTGAAGTTGGATGCTGAGCCAGCTGAGCCACCCAGGTGCCCTCATCTTTTTTAAAGTTTGGGGGCGCCTAAATGGCTCAGTCAGTTAAATGTTTGACTTCAGCTCAGGTCATGATCTCATGCTTTGTGGGTTCGAGCCCCACATCAGGCTCTGTGCTGACAGTTCAGAGCCTGGAGCCTACTTCTGATTCTGTGTCTCCCTCTCTCTCTGCCCTTCCCCCACTCATGCTCTGTCTCTTATTTCAGAAATAAATAAACATTAATTTTTTTTTTTTTAAATGAAGGTGAAATAAGGTATTTTCCAGTGCTCTTCATTCCTTTGTGTAGATGCAGATTCTCATCTGGTATCACTTTCCTTCTGCCCAAAGGTCTTTTTTTTTTTTTTTTTTAAGTTTATTTACTTATTTTGAGACGTTTAACCAACTAAACCACCCAGTCATCCCCCAGGTTCTTATTTTAACATTTCTTTTACAATGGTTCTACTGGTGATAAATTCTTTCAGCTTTCATATGTCTGAAAATACCTTATTTTCACCTTCATTTTTGAAAGATGTTTGCGCTGGATATACCTTATGAGATACAATTTTGCTGGAGTACTTTTAAAATTTTTATTAAAAAAAAACTTTTATCTTTTTTTTTTTAAAGTTTATTTATTTATTTATTTTGAAAGAGATGGGGGAGAGAGAGAGCCGAGGGGAGCAGAGAGAGAGAGAATCCTAAGCAGGGCTCACCTGCGGGGGGGGTGCTTAATGGCGGAAGGGGGGGTCTTGATGGAGGGGGGTGGGGGCCTCAAGGGAGTCTTGAACCCACGGATTGTGAGATCACGACCTAAACCCATACCAAGAGTTGGACGCTTAACAGACTGAGCCATCCAGCCTGGAGTGCTTTAGAGATGTTGCTCCATTGTCCCCTTGTTTGCATTGTATCTTTGTCTTTGTTCCTCTGCACATAACATGTTGCATTATATCCTTGCCTCATTTCTCTGTATATAACGTCTTTTTTCTGACTGCTTTTACGATTTTCTATCATTGGCTTTAAGCAATTTGATTTTGATGTATCTTGTTTCTTGTGCTTGGAGTTACTCGAGCTTCTTGGATTTTGTGTTGGTTACAGTTCTCCAGAGAAACAGAACCAACTGGATGTATGTGTGTGTAAATGGATAGATAGAGATTTATTTTAAAGAACTGGCACACGTAGTTGTGGGGACTGCCAAGTCTGAGATCTGTAGGGCACTTTGGCAGGCCAGAAATTCCAGCAAGAGTTGGTGTTGTAGTCTTGAGCCTACATGCAGTCTTGGCAGAATTCCTTCTCATAAGGCCTTCAACTGATTGGATGAAGCACATCCACATTATAGGAGGTAATCTGCTTTCCTTAAAGTCTACTGATTTAAAGGTTATCATCTCTTAAAAATACCATCACAACAACATCTAGACTGGCATTTAACTAAACAGCTGGGCACCATAGCCTAGCCAAGTTGACATATACAACTAACTATCATGGGGCGTTTGGGTGGCTGAGTCAGTTAAGCCTCCAACTCTTGATTTTGGCTCAGGTCATGATCTCACTTGGGATTCTCTTTCTCTGTCTCTCTCTGCCCCTCCCTTGTGTGCTCACTCTCTCAAAAGAAATAAATAAACATTTAAAAAAATATCACAGATCTGTAGGTTTATAGTTTATACATTTTTAAGGTGGCATTTCTTCATGTATTTTCTGTCCCCAGATCCTCCTTGCTTTCCTGTATATTTGGCCACTTAAAGTTATTCCATACTTCACTAATGCTATTTTCAATTTTTTTAAGTTCTTTTTTCTCTGCGTCTCATTTTGGATAATTTCTATTGCTATGCCCTAAAGTGTACTAATCGTTGTTTCCACAATATTTAATCTATTGTTAATCACATCCAGTGTATTTACAATCTTAGATATTGTCAAGAAATTCACTTTGGGTCTTTTTATATCTTCCATATCTCTAGTTAACTTTTATGCATATGGAATACAGTTATAATAACTTTCAGTGTCCTTCACTTCTATCATTTGAGCCAGTTCTGGGCCAGGTTCAATTGATTGTTCTTATTATGGTTTGTGTGCAATAAGTGAAATAAATGATAGAATGTAAAAAATAATTAAAATTAATATTTCGGCTCAGAATAGGAAAAGATAAGTGGGGTCAAGGAAGTCTTCACAGAGATGGGGCCTGAATTGAGCCTTAAGTTATATCAAGAGCTCAGCAAGGCAGGAAGAAAGACACTTGGTAGGGGAAACAGCCCCAATAAAGGTGAGAAGGTAGAATGAACATGGGCACCTTCAGAGTACAGTGCAGAGGCTAAGGAGAGAGTGGGAAGTCAACAGCTTGGGGCAATTGCTGCCTGGTGCTCCGAGTACAGCACTGAAGAAATACCTGAGTCTTTAAAGATTTGTATGCAGGGCAAGTTCTCAGAGCCATGATTTAGGATGATTAATGGGGATCTAGGTGGAACAAAATGGAGGGGAGGG
Organism: Panthera tigris; assembly: GCF_018350195.1. Lineage (NCBI taxonomy): Eukaryota > Metazoa > Chordata > Mammalia > Carnivora > Felidae > Panthera > Panthera tigris. The sequence goes on from NC_056667.1 coordinate 21,292,996, forward strand.
ATGTGAGGCAGGAGCAGAGGCCAGGAGGGTGGTGCTTTAGACCAGAGGGGCAGAAACCAAAGCATGAAGAGGAGAGAAGAGGGAAGAATCAGAAAATAAGTTAAGGATTGAATCTTTACTTCTCAGAGAACCTTACTCTTGGCTGTAAGGATGAAGTTGGGGAGGGCGGGGAGAGGTCTAGATCCGTACATAACATGTTTTATTTTAGGTGTGGGGTCTTCTGGGAAGAGATAGAGAGCTGAAACTTAGGGTGGAGGTCAGAACCAGACCAAATGGACTGCCCTCTCAGTTAAAAGATGATGGCTCCAGGCTGAACAAGAGCTCTGGTCCCCTTCTACCACTTGTGTGCTGACCCCAGAGAACTTGCCTCACCTTTGAACCTCATTTTTCTCATTTTCCAACTATCGTGAGGTTTCGTAAGGAACAAATGAGCTCATGGACATGGGTGGATGTGTTTCTGTAGTTAACAAAGTAAACAGTTTTACAAAATGGGTGATAATCATTTTTATAATTACATTAAGCCATGGGAATGAGTAAGATCTTGGAAGAAGAAAGCAGAGAGAGATCAAACATCCAGGGTTAAAACTTGGAGAAATCGCACAGTATATCATCTAAAAGAGGAGTCCATGATGGAGGCAGAGGTAAATTTGGAGAGGTAAGAGACCCTGAATATGGGGAGTCCTTTGGGATGGGTTCTGCATAGTAGGAGAAATTCAGTTGGTAAATACTCACCCAAAGTATCCATCTAGAGTTCAGGTATGATTGAATGACTTTCAGAGTCAGAATCAACACGAAATGGAGAAAATACCCTTCTGCAGAGGTCCCTGTCCTGACCTCAGAAACCCTCCAGACACAATCAAATGGCCTGAGAAGTCACCTCAGGGAACATCTGGAATCTTGAACTGTTTGTATCCACTGAAGAAGGAGTGTATTAAGAGAGCATAGTCAGCTTGGTGCCTATTTTCCATCTCCAGCTCCCAACCCCAATTCATAGCCCCACATTCTTTCTTCGCTGGTCTCCCTCACTTCTCTTGCTCCCCCCACTCTCGGTTTCTCCTTCTGCCAAGTCCATTCTCCATTTTGCTCTAAAACAAATTCTGCTCGTGTCACTCCCATGCTCAAATCCCTTCCCTAGTTCTTCACTGCCTCAGGATAGAAGCTGTACTCCTTGGATACACTAGGCCCTGCATCATGATCTGACCCTTGCTTTCTAGTGTTCTCTGCTCACTCCCATAGGCACCCTCTGCCCCAGTCACACCTTGGCAGTTTCCCACAACCACTCTACTCTCTCATCGCTCCCTGTCTTCGCAAGGGATGCGTCCTAGATGCTCTGCCCTCTTAGCCTTACCTTGGAAAACCTTTCTTAAGCCCCAGGCTGAGCCAGATGCCCCTGTGCATACCCACGTCATGGCCCTGTGTAGTTGTTGATGGTCTGATTTCTTCTCATCTTTCTCTGACGGAGACCCTTTTGAAAAGCAGTATCAGTATCTTCTCCGTGCAGTCTCTGCCCCACAAGACCTTCCCAAACTTGAAAACCCGGTTTCAAGTAGTTTCTGGTTGTCAGTCCACCGGTCCGGATTTGGAGTCTCCGAAATACACACCCATTGTACCCGGGCCAGGGCGGAGAGAGCCTGGTCGGGAGCGCTCTAGCCCGAGCGCGCCACTTGCACTTCCCGGAGCGGCCGCCAGGGGCCGCCGGGCTCTTTGTTTTTCTTTCTGGCCCGGGGTCGGGGCCGGAGGCCTGCAGAGCGCATGCTCTGGGGCAGTTCGCGGCCGGGCAGGCGGGCGGAGGAGTTGCTTGTGGCGGACCTGCAGCGAGGTAGGTCGCACCCGTCACGGGCGGAGGGTCGGGGCGGAGGGTCCGGGCGGAAGGTTGCACCCCGGGCGGCCACAGCTGGAGCCCTGGCAGGCCGGGGCCGTCGCCCGCGCGCTCGTGTCGGCGGCGCCGGCCCCACGTGAAGCCGGGCGGCAGGATGGCGCGGGAGTAGGCGCGCGGGTCCCCGGCCCCGCGGGGCGCCCTGGAGCCGGCCCGGCCCCGCCTGGCTCGAGCGAGGGCCGCGCGGCCCCTCTGCCGCCGCGCCTCTCTCGTCCGCCCGCGGCGCCCGCGCGGGCGGGAGATTCAAACGGCCCGAGCGCGGCCGGCCGGGTGCGCGCGGCCGCCGTGACCCCGCAGGGCGCAGACCCGCGCGCCTCGCGGCCCGGGACCGGCAGCCCCGGCTGCGCTTCCGGAGAGGGGAAAGTGGTTTTGTTCAGCATTCGTCCGGAGGATGCGATTGGCAGAGCAGCGGGGAGCGGGGGGGATCCTGCCCGGAGAGTGTGTGCCTTAGGAGCGCGAGGTATAGGCTGGCGAGGGTCTTCTGCAGGGCAAGAAGTCAGCGTCACCAGGCACCAAGAGGAAGACTGTTGAGCCTTGGAGAGGTGTGCTGTGAACCCCGCATCAACTCAGCTGTCAACTGATTTTTACTGTCTGTCTACTTCGTGCCGCGCTGGCAGGGCTGAGAAACAATGGTGAGAAGGGCCCCGTGTGGCCCCTGGTCTCCTTGGGGAGACCCCTGTGGGGGCCTCGGTTAAGGTCCAGTGTGTCACCCATGTATGTCCGTGGACCCGCTGCTGCTGGCAAGTCATTCATTCATCAGATGGTAATTGAGGTGCTCCAACCAAGTGTAACTTGTGTGTCCTGGCAGAAGTCCAACCTATGGAGTGGTATGGAAACTCTTGAGGGGGTCACCCAACCCTGCCCAGGAGGGTCCGGATGGCTTTCCGGGTGAGATGACTCTTGGATGGGGTTTTCAAGGACAGTGGAGTTATTCAGCCCACAGAGGTGGAGGGGTTAGTGCCATCCAGCCAGGGGCATGGAGAGGCACGAAGGTAAAGGTGAGTTGGGGTCAGAAATACCATAGATGTTTCAGTGTGGGGTACAAAGAAAGGAGTAACAAGATAATACAGCAAGGACCAGGTATCGAGAGGTCTGGCGTGCAAGACCAAGAAACACTGGGTGAGGGTGGAGGAGGCAGGGAGGGGGTCACCCAAGAAGGGCATCAGAATGGGTCTGGAAAGATGGAATTAGGAGTTCACCATGCTTTTGTCACAAAGACATCCCAAGAGCAGGAATACTGTTCAGCTTTGCAGCTTATTGGTTAGGTACCCTTGGGCCCCGCCCCCCCTCCAAGTCTCCTTGGGCATTAGTTTCCTTATCTGTAAAATGAAGGTAAGAGGTGTATGGTGAGAATTACTTATATCCTGTATTTTTCATAAAGCAGTGATTCTAACATCCGGTGGAAGCTGAGGTCCCTTTTCCCCAGGATACCTCTGCATGCAAGGGGGCTCCTCTGGTGAACTCCTGGAGTGAAGTGTATCAGCTCTGTGGCTGGCACACAGCAGGAGCTCAGCAAGTGTTTGTTGACAGATGAGACTCTCTCCTCCCTTTCTTCCTGGGGACCTTTCTTACAAAGAGATTTTTAAGCTTCTGAGTCTGGCAGGCAAGTGAGGAAGTAGGGGTGGTGGCAGGGACAGCTGCTGTGGTCAGAGAGGGCTCTATCTTTCTTTGCAGAAACCAGGCTGTGGAGGGGTCATAGAAGGTCACAGCAGGAACACCAGGCCCCTGGTAGACTGTCTAGTCTGGTATACCTTCGTTCACCACCTGAGGAAACTGAAGCCCAGGGAGAAAGGGGAAGAGGAGGAAGGGGGATGCTCTGGTGCTGATGGGAAGTGGTCAGGAGACCTGGGATCTCACCCCACCTGTGTGGCCTGGGGCACAACTTTTTTCTCTGTAAAACCAGGGTGATCACACTTACCTCAGAGGGCAGGTGTGAGCATTCCAGGCATCATAGATGCCTATTAGTGGAAGTTGACTCTATATCTGACCTTACTCTTTTGTGACTGTGTCTCACTCTTCTCCCCGACTGTAAGCTGCTGAGGATGGGAGCTGTGTTTGTTAGGGGGGTTTAGGATGGGGACAAAAGATTGCTGCTTATTCCTAGTCGAGACACTTACTGTGTGATTAAGAAAACACACCCAGAGCAGTTAGAGAGGGTGTCCATACAAAGAACTGATTTGTGTAGTAGAGGATGTGAAGGACTCCACCTTGAAAAAAGTTTATGGTTTGTTTACTTATTTTTTTTAATTTTTTAACATTTATTTATTTTTAAGATAGACAGAGCATGAATGGGGGAGGAGCAGAGAGAGAAGGAGACACAGAATCTGAAGCAGACTTGAGGCTCCAAGCTGTCAGCACAGAGCCCGACGTGGGGCTCGAACTCACGAGCCGTGAGATTATGACCTGAGCTGAAGTCGGACGCTCAACCGACTGAGCCACCCAGGCGCCCCTGTTTACTTATTTCTTTAAGCTCTAGGCCCAATATGGGGCTTGAACTCGTGACCCCGAGATCTAGAATTGCATGCTCCTCACACTGAGCCAGCCAGGTGCCCCCAGGGCTCCACCTTTTAGAAGGTGCTCTCTCATCCCCTGCCCTGCTTCCGGGATTGCTCACGACAGCATTCTGCTATACCTAGAGACCTCCATCGGAGAGGCAGAAATTCTTAGGCTCAGAGAGAACCCAGGTCTGTCCTTCCCCGCATTTTTCAGTGGGTCCAGCACCCACCTGGCCCACCCTGTCAGACCCAAGCTGCCTCAGTGTCTCCTCTCTTATCTCACTGTCCTCTCCCTCTTAGGTAGCTTCAGCCCTCACTCGTTGTGTTTGGCCAAGCTCATGGGGGGATCCTGGGGAGGCCTGCCTGGGCTGCCTCCAACCTTGCCTGGATCATGGTCTGCCTTTGGCTGATGTGTTTTTTTGTTTGTTTTTGTGGGTTTTTTTAATCAGTCATATATACCTGAGTTCTATTCCTGACTCTCTTTTACTGACTGTATGAATTTAGGCAAGTAAATTTATTTCTCTGAGCCTCAGGTGCAGCAATTGAATTAGAAGCGATAGTCCTTCCTCATCTTGTGAGGAGTAAAAGATTGTTGGCATACAGACGATAGGAGCGGCCAGTGCCCCAGAGTGGCTCACGTTTTAAGGAGTAGGTTGGTATGATGGACAGACATGTAAATTAGAGTAATTACGATCCAGATCCAAAAGTCTGTCCCGTTTCTCTGGGAGAGAATGATTCCTTTGGGATGAGGGGAAAGATCTGGAAGATTTACCAGTGGAGGTGACTTTGGGACTGAGTAGACATTCTTCTAGTAGGATAAGGGGTGGGAAGGTATAGAGATGCAAATGGACAGAGAGAACAATAAGCAGTCTAAGATTGTGTGGGAAGAGTAAGGAGATTGTGACAGAAAAGGGATAGGCCAAAAGTTATGTCAGTACCAGAGTCTGGAGCCTTCCGTACCAGTCTAGAAAATGTGGGCTTTATCTTCCAGGCAGAAGGAGCCAGTGGAGAGTCTGAGCAAAGAAGCACCTTGTTTCAGGTTTGAGGTTTAGAAAGATCATGAATGACTTCTGGAATGGGATGGGGTAGGTATCAGGAAGACCAGAGCCAAGTTGCTGTCTTTTCTTGGGGAGAAGGTATGAGAGAGAGTACCCAGGCAGGCTGAGAGACTGGGGAACATTGGGGAGGAAGGTGGCAAGGACACCAGCTTTGGAGTCTGACCGACTTGGTTGAGACGTTCACTTCCTCTTCCAGTCTTGGGTGAGATACTTTACCTTTCTGAGCCTCAGCTTCCTCGTCTGTAAAATAGGATCAATGTTCATAGCTTGCGGTGAGATGCCCCACAATTTTAGCCAAAACACAGGTGTCTAAGGAGATGTTCACTGGGTTCCAACCCACAGTAACACGTGTTTTTTGTTAGCGCCCCCATGATACCAACCACCTCATTTATTTTTCTGTCTGCACTTCAGGCCTTGCCTACAGGTCAGCCCAGCGTCGGCACCAGTATGCTGACATAATTCTCTTCCCTGTGCTTTCACTTCACTTCTTGTTGTGAGTACTCTTCCATCCTGTTACACGGTCTCCGTCTGTGGCACAGCTAACCTCTACAGGTCATTTTGATGAACTGATGGGAGATTTGCCTTCAGCAGGATAGAGCCCTGGACACACTCAACTGGCTGCCGGCTTGGCCAGGGATCCAAGTTGTCTACCTGAAACAAGGATACCTGTTCTATCCCACACCCTTCACCCACCCAGCTCTGCGTACTTCACATCTCTCGTTGGCTCCCAACGACTTCAAGCTTCAGGAAAACACCTGGAGAAACGGTCTTCTCAGTCTCTTCTCTCCTGTTTGTCCCCCAGTGTTCTCTATCTCACTAATAGAAGTCTACCATCCTCCTAGTCATTTTCTTTTAAGATTTTATTTTTAAGTAATCTCTATACCCAGTGTGGAGCTCCAACTCATAAACCCCGGGACCAGGAGTCACACACTGCACTGACTGAGCCAGCCAGGCGCCCCATACCGGCCTCCTAGTCATTTAACCCAATGCCTAGGAGTCCTTGTGTTTGGCCAAGCTCATAGGGAGATTCTGGGGAGGCCTGCCTGGGATCCTCTGGATTTTTTTTTAGGATGAAGAAGGTCATTCTGGATCTCTCCCTCTCCCTCACTCTGCACATCTAATCCACACTTCGAATTTGTCTCCTAAGTTGATCAGTTTTGTCTCCTTTTTCTCTATTACCTCAGACAGACCAAATCAAGTCACCATCGTCTCTCCTTTGGATGCCTGCAATAGCCTCCTCTTCCAGTCCATTCCATTTTCTTTCCAGTAGCCAGAACAGCCATTTAAGAATGTAAATCTGATGAAGGCTTTCTTAAAATTTTTCTGTGTTCCCTACAAGGTGTTGCATGATCCAGCCCCTGCTCTCCTCATGTCGTCTGACCAGTTGCTCTCCAGCTGAAGCTGCACTGGTCTCCCCACGTTCCCAAACATGCCATTTAGCAGACCACTTTCGTCATGGTCTTGCCCTACTGTCTTTCTCTCATATTTCAGGTCTTAGCTTAAATGTCATCCCCTCCGACCACTCTATTTCCCTACCCCAAGGCATTTTATTTTTTTAGTGTGGTAACACAAACATAAAATTTGCCATTTTAACCATTTTTTAAGCATATAGCTCAGTGTTAAGTACACTCACGTTGTTGTGTCCCCCCAAGTGATCTCTTACCGTATCTCCTTATCCTTCACTCAGCATCATCTGCAATGTGTCTTCCATACTACAGTGTAAGCTTCATGGGAACAGGGAGAGGGGTAGTCCCCTTTTCCTTGCTATACCTGACCCAAAACCAAACAGTGGTGATAGGCACTTAATGAATATTTGTGGAACAAATGAATAAACGCTGCCATGTATTGAGTACTTACTGTGTGCTTAGCACTGAAAACAGATATTGCATTCAGTTTTGAGGGCAGCCCTGAGAAGTCATTGCATTCCCCTTGACAGATGAGGATACAGCTCAGAGAGGTCAAGGCTGCTGGCTAACCATGGCCACAAAAGCTGGGGTGAACAAGCCACAGCCCTGGCAGGTGAATCCAATTCCCTCTAATCCCCAAGAATGTGCATTTTTAGCATGGTAAGAGGGGTCTCAAAGAGGTGGGTTGGAGAGGAGGAGTCCCACCCCAAGAGGGGGAATCACACCCCAAGGGAATAAAAGTTGGGTGACTCTCAGAACTGCCACCTCATCAGAGTCAGAACTGGGCCAGTCACAACCTGTAGAAGCAGCTCAGCCTGCCGAGGCTCAGCCTACACTGGCTTGGAGAATTCTAAACCTTTGGCTACTTCCTCATCTTCAGTCCTTTGTTCTGCCCCAGGATAGTTAGCAGGAAAGTGCCTGGAAATTCAAGAGGCCATTGGCCTTGTGTTCATTACTCTGCAATAGGGAGCTGGAGGGGCTGAGGCTCTAGGACCTACTGGAAGAAAGACATTGGGGTCGGGGGGAAGGGAGGTGCAGGGTGCTGGTTAGGGCCACAGCTAAGCCTGAGAAGGACTCTGGAGTTCTCATTCCATTTTTAGTGTTGGGTAGAGTCTCATCCCTTATCTACAAAATGGAGGAGAGGTGGGTTAGATTAGCTTAGAGCTATTCTCAGGCATTACCTGGGACAGGCCCTAAATGTTGTAATACTGATACTAATTTATTACATTTACAATATTAGCTCATTTAATCCTATGTAACAAAGATGTAGGTACTATTATTATCCCTGTTTTACTGAGGAAGAAACTGATTCATGAAGAGATTAGGTAATTTTGCCTAAGGTCAAGCAGCTAGAAAGTAGCTGAGCCCAGATTCTGGCCCTGAGATTCTTAATTGGCACAAGCTATATTATTTCTACATCAGGATAGCTCTAAAGTGCCCTGGCCCCTGCCAGAGGGTTTACAATTCTGGTTTCGGGAGCTCCAGGCTTAGACAATTTGACTTCTTTTCACAAGCTTAAAGACCAGGGCTCAATGAAGATTTATTTCCGGGGCTGGGTGTGTGGAGGAAGGAGGCTTTGGACACAGTTTAGGCTGGATTGGAATTGAGAGAACTGGGGAAAATGTCTCTGTTCTCAGCAGCCTTGAGGAAGACAGGGAGAACATGGCAGGACAGCAGCAGCTAAAGGCAGGAGGGGTTTGGGGCTGAGGCTCGTAGCTGCCCTGGATGGAACTTTAGCTGCCCTGGATGGAACCTTTCTCGTAACTTATAAGTGGTTTCCTTTCCCCTTTCTCTAATACCTGGTGAGCATGTACACAGTGTTTATTTATTATTGGACTGTTTAGGAAGGCCACGTTCCTTGTAGGAATGGGACTTTTGGATCAAAGGGCACAAATGGTCTGGTTTGGTTTTATTTAATGAGAATCGTGCTTTTTTGTGGATGGGAGGGTCTGATAACAGTAGTGCTTCACCAGAGTTACTAGTGGTATCTCAAGGTTGAGGGAGAGCTATGAGAGATACTTTGTTTGATGTTCTTAAAGGTTTTAATTTTTTGTAATAAAAAAATTTAAAAAAATACATGTAATGTTGTTAGATATCTTAGATAATATAGGAAGGTACAAAAAGAAAAAAATTATGTGTCTATAATCCCATTTTCCAGAGGTTACCATTGTTAATAATGAACATACTTCTTTCCACACAGTTTTCTACACATATTTTTACACATGTATACATTTTTTAATGGGATGATGAAGTGTTTTTTCAGTCTTATATTATTTGGCAATGGTGAGCATCTTCCGATTCAATAAATAAATCTCTGAAAGCATCACTTTTAATGGCTTCATACCATTCTATTATAAATATACCACGTACTTTCCAGCTCCTACTATTGAGTACATGGGTTGCTCCATTTTCCTTTTTAATGTTATGACAAATACAGTAGAGAATATTTAGGGAACTTAATCTTGGGATGTATCCATTATTCTGTTACCATTCTTCTCAGATAAATTCTGAGAAGTGGAATGGCTGGAATCCCTCTTACCTTTTTTAGGGTTACCTAGTGAGAGCAGGTAAATGATTGCCATGAATGAAATGGAGTATTTGCCTGGGTTTTTCAGGAAAGGATGCCACCCAAGCGTATAGCTAAGAGAAGGTCACCTCCAGAGGATGCTCTCCCCAAAAGCAAGAAGGTGAAGGGTAAGTTGGCTTTGGCCTCTATCTCTGAATGGGTGGCCTCTTGGAGGCCCCATATTCTGGGACTGGGCTCCTTCCTCCCTGACCTCTGGAGCTGAGGGACCTGGAAGCCCAAGAACTCCACCCAGCTGGAGTCTCTTGTAGCTTACTGAATCCCACCCTCTGAGACTCCTAAAGCAGCAGAGACTTGTCTACAAGCACTCAGGTAGTACTGGGAGGTGGTGGGGGGGGTGGTATGAGACCCTAGGACTTTGCTCCCTGCAGTAATGCACCAGGGCTAGGACCATTGACTTCCAGAAGTAGGTTCAAGTCCAGGCTCTGCCACTTTGCAGTCGTGTAGCTTCGGTTAAGTCACTTAACATCGCTGAGCTTGAATTACCTGATTCATACAACAGCTCAGCACCAATCTCGCTGGGCTGTTAAGAGGAAAATGAGATAATGCCCTGGTAGCATTTGAGGAAGGTAGTTGTGGTTTCCTTTCCTGGGACCCTAGAGGGAGACAGTGAGGAGAGCAATCCAACCCCAATCCGGGAGGGGATAGTGTGGACCCACACTTAGACAGTGTCTGTCTTTTGCAGACCCTCGTAACCAGGCAGTGAGGGCTGGTGCCTCCCGTCGTGTTCCAGGTGCCCACGGGCCGAGCCCTCCTGACCAGAAAACCCGACCAGGTGGCTCCCTGCCCAGGGCACCCTCTGCGCAGCCATAGCGGCCCTGGCAGCTGTGGCCACACCCCCGGAGGGAGGGTCTGGACGCCATAGGTTGTCCGGGGCCGTGGGCGACCGTCACTGGGCAGCAGATGGCCCATTGCTGCCCGCTGGTTGGCTTGTACCTTTTTGCAAATGTCTGTCTTATGTCTTACTCCCGCCCCTTCCTCTTCTGCTGCCTGTTTGTTCCCAGATAGGCGCGGAAGGGTTGGGTGTGAATACGTGTGGGAGTTAGTCGCAGCCAGAACATGGAGGGTAGGAACGATGCTCTGACCCATGTAGGTTCCCTTGGTTTCAGTGCAGACTTTACTATTTATTAGATTTGTGACCCTAGGAAGGTATTTAACCTCTCTGAGTCTCTGTTTCCTTTCCTATAAGAAAGGATCCTAATATGGAAGGTCTGTAGCATAATTTAGGGGACTACAAAGCAATTTCACATTAGTAGAGTAAGCAGTCAGGAAAGGGTAGACGTTATGTGAATCCTCGTTGGCACAGTGACTCCTAACTGAGAACTTGGAGCTATTTGGGAAGACTGTCTGTATCCTCATTCTTCTCTTCCCCACCAAGATTCATTTCACAATATTGAGTGTCTTCTTGTTAACATTTCCTCCCTCATATTAATAATGTGCTCAGTTTTTAATTTTCACAAAAACCGTGTGACAGTTATTTTTGCTATTCACATATCGGAGATGAGGAAATTTAGGCTTATTAGAAAAGCCATATTACTGGTCTGTGGCAGAGCAGGGACTTGAACCCAGGTTTTTATGATCCCAGAGCCCATGCAGTGGAGAAAGAATGACTCCTCCTTTCCCCTGTCATCTTGCACACTCAAGGGCTGTCTTCTTCACCCCTCAGTCTCACATAGGTCCCACAGCACAGAACCAGGCATGGTGCTGACACTGGGCCAGGGCGATGTGGGCCAGCTGGGGCTGGGCGAGAATGTGATGGAAAGGAAGAAGCCAGCCCTGGTGCCCATTCCGGAGGACATTGTGCAGGCTGAGGCTGGGGGCATGCATACCGTGTGTCTAAGCAAAAGCGGCCAGGTAGGTTGGGGTGGGTGGCACAGGATTGGACAGGGCCTGGGCTTGGGGGTTCAGAGAAGGAAGCTTGAGCCACAAAAGTTACTCTGTGGCGATGGTGCTGGCTAGCTGAGCAGGGAGTGGCCTAAACGAGAATGGACTGAGGCCAGACCTTGCACTAATGAAGGCATCTTGGCCACAGGTCTACTCCTTCGGCTGCAATGATGAGGGTGCCCTGGGAAGGGACACATCAGTAGAGGGCTCAGAGATGGTTCCCGGGAAAGTGGAACTACAAGAGAAAGTGGTACAGGTGTCGGCAGGAGACAGTCACACAGCAGCCCTCACTGAGGATGGCCGAGTTTTCCTCTGGGGCTCCTTCCGGGTAAGACTGGGTCTGGAGAACTGCATGGGGGTTGGCTGGCTGAATTAACTGGTGAGGCCCCAGTGATAATCCATCTCTACCTCCCTCTTGTATGTAATGGTGGGGAAATCAAGGCCCAGAGGCAGAGCTTGGGCCCAGACCCAGGTCTCTTCATCCAGGCCTGTCCACATTTACCTTGAATCTACATTATGAAATGTGTATCTTGGGAAAGCGTGGATCAAGGATGCCTTTAAGCTGAGGCTAATCCAGGAAGCTTACTCTCCTCACCCATCTCCTTCAACCTCTCTCCTCCCCAGCCATCTCCTACATCTGTCAGGGGTTTTGGGGTGCATGGGAAAGATTGTCACATCTCAGAATTTTGAAGGCAAGGGAGTGCAGTTTAAACAGAGTCAGCGTTAAAGTTGTTTTGGTACTTTGGTGTTTATTTTGAAATGTTAAAAATAAAGGAATCTGATAAGGTGTTTCTTCATCAGGACTGTTTTTAAAAATTTTTATGGAGAATTTCAAACACATAAAAGTGATCAGAAAAATAACATTGAACACCCATCTACTCGCCTCTGCCTCTACAGTCATCAATTTGTGGCCAAACTTGTTTCCTCTCTACTCCCATCCACCCCACCACCCCGATCCTTTGTTATTTTAATGCAAATCCCAAGCCACATACTATTTCATTCATTAAGTATTTCATTATTTGTCCCGGCTCCTGCCCACCTCTTCATCCCCATCTGGCACCAGTGTCCTTCACCAGACAGCTCTGTGGTTGCCTGCAAGCCTGGACCTGACTGGTATGGGGCAGGCACGACTGGCTGGTAAGTGCTCTGCCCTACCTTCCAGGACAATAATGGTGTGATTGGACTCTTGGAGCCCATGAAGAAGAGCATGGTACCTGTGCAAGTGCAGCTGACAATGCCTGTAGTGAAGGTGGCCTCAGGTGAGTCTGGGGGTACTCGCTCTAGGCAGGAGTTGGAGAACCTTGTTCCGTGGCTGGCCTAGCCCTGGGCCCTACAGACAAGCCCTGCATCCTCTGCCTTCCTCTCCCCCTCAGGAAATGACCACTTGGTGATGCTGACAGCTGATGGTGACCTCTACACTTTGGGCTGCGGGGAGCAGGGCCAGCTGGGCCGTGTGCCTGAATTATTTGCCAACCGTGGTGGCCGGCAGGGCCTTGGTAGGTGGCTTAGGTCCCTCTGGCGGGGCAACTTGGCACGCCACCCCCTGGTGAAGGTCAGAGGCAAGAGCAGTTCCCTAATAGTCTTTAGGCTTGCATCAGATAGACCTTAACCTGGTAGTTAAGAACTCTGACTCTAGAGCCATACTACCCTGGATTTGAATTGTGGTTCTGCTACCTATTGGCTGTGGGACTCTGGACACAGTTTCCTCATCTCTAAACCTACTTCATTGGGTTGTGGTGAAGTTAAATGAGCTAACATAGAAGAATGTTTGGCACGTGGTAAGTTCCATGTAAATGTTAACCTCTTAAGGCTGTGGGAGACTGAGTGAGGCACTTGTACTCTCATGGCCTCAGTTTCCTCTTCTGTTTAATAGGGAGAAGAATGCCTGCTTAGTCTCCCTCCAAGGGCTATAGTAATGGGGAAAAAAGCACAGGGCAGACAGAGAAGCTGTGTGTGTCTGCCACTGACCCTTGCCTCTCTGCCTACAGAACGACTCTTGGTCCCCAAGTGTGTGATGCTGAAATCCAGAGGAAGCCGGGGTCACGTGAGATTCCAGGATGCCTTCTGTGGTGCCTACTTCACTTTTGCCATCTCCTGCGAGGGTCATGTATATGGATTTGGCCTCTCCAACTATCATCAGCTTGGTGAGTCCCAAGCCTAGCATCTAGCATACCCCAGAGTGACTTGGGTTCAAATCCTGGCTTCACTCATTGATTGCTCGCTCTTGATGGGGTCAGCTAACCCCTCAGAGCCATATTTTTGTCACTGTAAAGTGAAAATATCCATATCTTGGTGTTTGTTGCGGGGGGAGGCGACCTCGCTGCGTGAGGGAATGAAGAAGGACAGCTCCTTGGACAGCTTCACCCTTGACAGCTCTATCCTGGCCTTTTCCTCCCAGGAACCCCAGGCACAGAATCTTGCTTTGTACCCCAAAACTTGACATCATTCAAGAACTCTACCAAGTCCTGGGTGGGCTTCTCTGGTGGCCAGCATCATACAGTCTGCATGGATTCAGAAGGTGGGACCTCTGGGTTGAGGGTGGAGTGTTCCTTGGGCATAAGCCCAGTAAGATATGGAACCTGGGCCTGCTCCATGGGTTGGATCAGATGTGGGTCCATGAGGGCCACCCCCATCCCTCAGAGTCCTGGCACCCCTCCAGGTATGAATGAGTTCAGTGGGGTCCTATGGGGCCTCTATCAGGACTCCCCCAGAACTGGAATATACTGCAGACATTTTTACCACCCTGGGAGTGGGGACCAGCTCCCACAGATATGGGAACTCAACTGGCCTACCTGGAACATGCCCTCTGGTACTCTTTATCTCTCCCCTCCTCCCACAGGAAAAGCATACAGCCTGGGTCGCGCTGAGTATGGGCGGCTGGGCCTTGGGGAGGGTGCTGAGGAGAAGAGCATACCCACCCTCATCTCCAGGCTCCCTGCTGTTTCCTCAGTAGCTTGTGGGGCCTCCGTAGGGTATGCCGTGACCAAGGATGGTGAGTGGGGCTGCCCACATTCGGTGTGGTTGGGGCTTGGGGGTCATGATTCTTACCAAACTGTTCACCAGCCTCTGATGTCCATCATTGAATAGAGCTGAGATACACAGAGCACTGTTTGTGATGACGTTGCTTTTCTCCTGATTGTCTGAAGTTCTGACTTTGATGGACATAAAATGAGTAAACAAATTATTTTAATAAGGGTGATTTGTTTTGTAGCATAGAAAAATAGTGGAAGGGGATATGTCACTGAGGCCCAGATAGGCAGTAGGACTTGAATCCAGGTCTCCAGACTCCTAACTCAGGCTTCTCTTTACATTTTCCACCAAGGTGACCTCTTTATTTACAACCAGAGAGTTGTACTTAGAATTTTACTAGGAGAAAGAAGGCTTAGTCATTGGGGTCATAGCAGGCACAGCAGAGGAGAGTGTGAACCACATGGTCACTGGTCACCAAAGCCTGAGGGGGACAGCAATGGGCACCTTGAGAAGGCTGCAGCTGATAGAAGCGCTTGACCTGGGATTATCTGGGAAGAGTTCCTGAGGAAGTGGAGCTTGTACTACACCTTAAAGGTTCAGTCCTTTATGATACGCAATGGAGGGCATGGAGGGCATCTGAAGTGCAGGAGCATCTAGAGCAGTCCCACAGGTCCTTGGAATGGAGGGTGGTATAGGGGTTGGGGAGTGGCCAGTCATGTAGGACCTTGAATGCCATTCCTAGGAGCAGGGAGAAGTCTTTGGCAATGTGGTCTCTGGTTGACAAAGCTGTTTTTTAAATCCAAGATCTCCTTGGCTTCTCTCAGCTTCCCTGAACTACTAGAGGCTGGGACATTGCTAGGCTGCTACAGGCCAAAGCCAAAATTCACCCTCATGTTCCAGGCTTCTCACACTACAGAAAGGTGGGGCTAGGAATCCTGGAGACAGCTGCCCCCATTTCTCTCCCTTGTAGGTCGTGTTTTTGCCTGGGGCATGGGCACCAACTACCAGCTGGGCACGGGGCAGGAAGAGGATGCCTGGAGCCCTGTGGAGATGACAGGCAAACAGCTGGAGAACCGTGTGGTCTTATCTGTGTCCAGTGGTGGCCAGCACACAGTCTTACTAGTCAAGGACAAGGAACAGAGCTGATGAAGCCTCTGCGGGCCTGGCTCCCGCCACCCACCCCCCCTCCTGGAACTGGGAAGCTATGACTGTAGATTCCAGCAGGCCTCCCCCAGCCCTGAGTACTCTGTCATCTGCCTTTTTCCTATCAGCAGAACAGAATCCTTTCCCTCTTTTCTGTCCTCCTTTCCTGAGTCATCCTACAGTCTACAGGATGAAGGGGGAGGGGGGAAATGAAAAAGGGGAGGGGGTTTTGGCAGCTGGAACATTGCTCGCCCCAGAGTTATGTGGTTAGACCTTTCCCCCTTGTCCCTACCTCCCATGGTCCTGGCTGACCCTGGTTTTGCCTGCCAAAAACCAAAAATTCCTCCCCTGGGGATTTGGTGCCCACATTCTGAGAGGTTGGGGGCTCATCAAGCCCTACTGTAGCCATGTGCCACCCTCTGTCCTTCACAATCCACAGGCAGACAAATGGTATGGTGGTCAGACCCAGCTGTCATGGACTTATGCCTGGGGGAAACTGGAGACCGGGCAGGGCTGCCCAGCCATGGGCAACTCCAAGCCAAATATTTGGCCCTCAACAGATGTCCACGGGGAAGAAGAAACAATGATCCTTCACTTGGTCAAGAAAAAAGCCAATCAGCCTTTCTCCCAGAAGCACAAAACATTCTGCCCTTCAGGCATTGCCTGAGAATTCTGCCCATCCAACATGCCTTACCTGCAGCCAAGGGCCTTGAAATCTGGAAAGGAAGCTACATCTGCAGGGCAGGACATGGGGGGAGTGGGGAAGGAGGGTTTTATAAACAAATTTAAAGCAATACTGAGAGTGAAGGGAGGGAGGGGAAAGGGGGCAGAGGCTTGTGCCCAGAAAGGGAAGCAGCAGCTTGTACAGTGGCTGAGGAAATAGAAAACAGTTTTGATTTTTTTTTAATGTAAAGTATTTTGGAGGGGAGAGTGAACTCTTTTAACACTTTGAATAAATTTAGAGTTTTATAAAACAGGCCACTTGTTTTCTACATACTCCCTGCTTTTTTTAAGGGAGCACCTGTGTTGGGAAGAGCAGAATAAACCCACACCTAAGCACCTGGTCAAGGCTAGGACTTAAGTGACATGTCCTAGAATATGCCAGTCAGCTGTTGGTGTGGCTGTTTCATACAAATCAAAAAAGAAAAAGAGGTGATTGATTTTTGCTTAGGTATTTATGTTTCAGGAATCACTGGATTTTTTAAAAATTATGCTGCATAATGTAAGAGACACGGAATGGATCTTTTAATATCCTAATCCCAAACCAAGATTTGAGTACAGTGCATACCTATAGATACTTATGCTGAAGCTTGCTGTTGTATCATTTTTAACAGCTGATGTCATTGATTAAACGATTAACTGCACAATAACTCTTAAGACAACTTGTATGTATTAATGTAGATTTTCCCAGGCATTTAAGCAACCAAATCATATAGCCGACCTAATATGGTAGTCACTAGCTACACGTGGCTATTTACATTTAAATCAAAAGTTGTAAAAATTTAAAATTCCTTGGTTGCACTAGCAACCTCAGTCCTCAAGTCCTCAGTAGTCCTATATGGCTAGTATTGGGCTATGCAAACAAAGAACATTTTTATAATGAACAATGCTGATATAGAAGGTCTGTTATATGTATAACAGGACATTTTTATTATTGCCAGAAGGATTCTTTTTGGATGTTAGTAACTTGAAAAATGAATATGATGTAAAATAAAATGTATTCTGTGATTTTTTTCCCCCTTGAAGTTTTAGGGCTTTTTTTTTTTTTTTTTTTTTTAATGTTTAGAGAGAGCACATGTGCACACACGAGTGGAGCCGGGGCAGAAAGAATCCCAAGCAGGCTCTGCATTATCAGCACAGAGCCCGAGGCAGGGCTCAATCCCACAAACCACGAGATGGTGACCTGAGCCCAAATCAAGAATCGGACACTTAACCAACTGAGCCACCCAGGCACCCCTGAAGTTTTAGTTGTTGGGTTTTTTTTAATACATTTTTTTAATGTTTACTTATTTTTGAGAGAGAGACAGAGTGCAAGTGGAGGAGGGGCAGAGAGAGAGGGGGACACAGAGTCTGAAGCAGGCTCCAGGCTCTGAGCTGTCAGCACAAAGCCTGACCTGGGGGGCTCAAACCCACAGACGGTGAGATCATAACCTGAGCTGAAGTTGGACACTTAACCAACTGAGCCACCCAGGCACCCTGAAGTTTTAGTTTTGATAGAGGCACTATACTGCTTAGAAACTGACTTCTTAGAAGGGAAATCACACTTTTGATTATAATATTTTCTTTGTAAAGAAGCACTTGTATGTCTGCTACTCTTCCCTACAAAAGTCCATTTGGACTAGATTTACTGGAGTTTTCCTTCTTGACAGCATGTTGAAAATTCCCTCTTCTTAATAGCAGCTGTTCTGTTTTGGGGCTTAAAATGGGCCAGGCATTGTGCTAAACTCTACATGCAATAATAGCTCTTCTGATCCTTACAGCAGTCCTGCAAAGTCAGCATTGTCTTTTGGGAAACAGTCCATAGAGTTGACGTTTAAGGTCAAGAAGCTGCCTACCAGGGGTCCCTGGGTGGCTCAGTCGGTTAAGCGTCTGACTTTGGCTCAGAGCTCATAAATCAACCCCCACATCCAGCTCTGTGGTGACAGCTCAGAGGTTGGAGCCTACTTCAGGTTCTGTGTCTCTCCCCGACCCTCCATCCCCCTCTCAAAAAATGAATAAACAAACAAAAAAAGCTACTTACCAAGGGCACAAACTAGGCTGGAGTCAGAATCAGCCTCAGGGGCGCCTGTGTGGCTCAGTTGGTTGAGCCGCCAACTTCGCTCAGGTTATGATCTCACCATTCGTGAGTTAGAGCCCCGCGCCAAGCTCTGTGCTGACAGCTCAGAGCCTGGAGCCTGCATTGGATTCTGTTTGTCCCTCTCTGCCCTCCCCTGCTCACGCCTGTCTCTCTCTCTCTCTCAAAAATAAACATTAAAAAAAAAAAAAATTAGCCGCTACCTGAACCTAGAACTTCAATTCCTTTTCCTTGTATTGCAAGCAAGCATTATGAAGCTTTCTGCAGGTGCTTCACATATGTTAGAATAGTGCCAGGGACAAAGTAAATAGTTTTTGCTGTTTTGGCAATTGTACTTTTTTTATTGTTCCCTATAGTTAATAATTGCCTTGTTTTTCACATGCATAGTTTTCTGGTGTAAGTATTAATTTAGTGCCAAGTGTAAATTTCCCTTTGTTCAAACACATCTACTCTGTTTTATCTTTTCCCCCA
This sequence comes from Panthera tigris, assembly GCF_018350195.1. Classification (NCBI taxonomy): domain Eukaryota; kingdom Metazoa; phylum Chordata; class Mammalia; order Carnivora; family Felidae; genus Panthera; species Panthera tigris. The sequence goes on from NC_056667.1 coordinate 21,311,677, forward strand.
TCCTTCTCCAACCTGGATTGATTACCCCAAAACAAAGGTAATCATAGCACCCTATGTGGCTTAGCTACAAATAAGATTTACAGAATTGTAGATGTTCAATATTGTTTTGACAGAAATTTTATTTTGTTTTATTTTTTTTTGGCCAAATGTAGGGCTTGAACTCACCACCCCCAGATCAAGAGTTGCATGCTCTATTGACTGAGCCAGCCAGGTACCTGTGCTCTGACAGAAATTATGAGAAGTTGGACGTGTATATGTGTGAATGAAGAGCAGTTGCTAAAATATCTGAAACTACAAATGAAGAGAACATATGTCATTTAGAAATGTGCGGAAAGATTCCAGGAAGAAGATTTGGAAAAATTTGCCCCAAGGGAATGGAATTTCGGGGTAGGGATAGATAGGGTGAGGGACTGTGCTGTTCATTGTTTATTTCATAAAGTCAGCAAATATTTTCTCAGTGCCTATCATATCCCGGACATTGTTGTAGGAATTTGATTAGAAACAAAACAGGCAAGAATCCCTGTCTCATGAAACTTATACTCTAAATTAAAAATAAATATTTAAGGGGCACCTGGGTGGCTCAGTCGGTAAAGCGTCGGACTCTTGGTTTCTGCTCAGGTATGATCTCACTGTTGGTGGGTTCCAGCCCCGCATCAGGCTCTGTGCTGGCAGTGCAGAGCCTGTGTGGGATTCTCTCTCTCTCCCTACCCACCCCCCCCCCCCCAATTGCATAGTCTCGAAAGAGAAAGAAAACAACTTAATATATAAACATTTAAATATCTCCAACCTGAAAATAAATAAGTCTTCCACGTGTAGTAAGCAAAGAGCACAGCAGAGGCCCTGGCAAATAGTACTAAATAAACAGCTATCGGTTATAATTTGAATGCCTCCAAATGCCATGGAGAATTTCCTGGATGCCATGCAATGGGCCAAGTACTTTCCCAACTTCTCATTCTCTCCTCACATCACCCTATGTGGTAAGGACTATTACCCACATTAGTCTCAGGTTAAATAACTTGCCAAAATAATTAGTGAGAGGGGGCTGAGATTGATGTTTCATTTGTTGGAATTGATAGTCAAAGCACCTAGCCGGTACCCTGCTATTACAGTAAGTAGGATAAAGCTGGAAATGTGGCAGCTGGTGGTTGGATCTCAAGTTTTCAGATCGATGAGCGCTTGGCTTTGACACGCAAACGCCCAGGTTGCGTATAAACTGGTATAGGAATATAAACTGGTAAAGGAGGGCGTTAGTGTCACATCAGCCCAGAGGGAGCCCCAAAAAGAGATCCGCAAAGTGAGCTTCATTGTTAGAGATAGTCACTTACAGAAGCTCCCTGAGCAATAGCCGCCAATGTGAGGCTTTGACCCGGGACGTTTCCGGACTAGGAGAGTTTTATCGGGATTATCTAGTCACTGAAATCCTGTTTACTGAGGGCACTCTATGGGCAGGTCATCATTCTGGGACAAGTGAGAGCTGGCGGTTTGGGTTAGGGTAGTGGATATGGGACTCAGGAAAGCAAAATGACACGACTTGGGGATTATTTGGTTGAGATGACTCTGTTATTCCAATTTACACGCCCTATAACCCCTGTCCCCCTTTCCACCGCAGGATCCCATCCAGCTTCAACAAAAATCTCACGTCTTGCAAATTGGGAAATGGTGAAGGCGTGGCTGGGGCCGACCTGTGGTTTGTCCAAGGCCACGTAGTGGAACTGAGTCGTCCTGGCTCCCAAAGGGCACTTTTCCGTTTTCTAAAAAGTGTGCTTATATTTGCAGTTTTTTGGTGTGTTTTTTTTTTTTTTTTTTTCACAATAAGCAAAATTTTATAGTACGTTTGTATTTGAACACAGAGAGAAACCCGAGAAACCCCATTACTGGAGCAACCGCGTGCCGGCAGTGACGTCTGCTCCGCCCCATCCCGCCGACTCCGGCGTAGCTCCGCCCTCAGGGATCCAGGAACTCCGCGCCCAGCCGAATCGTCGGAAAAACCCGGAGTGGCAAATCCGGGCGCGGCCCTGGGCGCTGGAGTTTCAGAGCTTGCGCAGAAGGCGTCCGAGGCGCATGCTCCTTGGCCGTCCCGGACCCCGCGGTCTGGCTACCGCGCTGGCCTCCTTGGCCCACGGAATTCCGGGCCGGCTGCGGACATGGCGGCCAGCCTGTGGATGGGAGATGTGAGTGAGGGCGGCTGCGCGGGTCCGAGGAGGACGACTCTTAGTGCCACGGGGGAGGAAGAGTCTGAGGCGGAAGGGTCTTGGAATCCCAAAAGGGTGGAAGTGAATGGGGAGGGGAGTTCTTTGGGTGACACAGGAGGGTCCCAGCATTTAGAAGAAGGGACCGAGTCTGAGGGTGGGGGTTCCTGGCCTTTCACCTGGGTTCATGCATGGAAGGGAAAGGGAGGTTCTTTAGGGGGATAGCATGGCAGAACCCCAAGGTTGAAGGGCGCTGTGGCTCTAGGACTGGAGGGGTTACTAGATCCAGAAGGGAGGCCCCCCTAAAGGGAGCAAGTTTGAGGGGAAGGAGGCAAGGGATTGAAAGGTGGGGATCAGGCCACTCTGTAGATGAAAATCTCCCCTCCCTCACCCCGCCCCCACCAGCATCGCGTAGCCAAACCCGCGTGGGCTCTGGAACCCGGACTGAGGAGCCTGCTTGCTGGCTGGCCTGAATCGCTCTGCTCTTGTATTTACGCAGCTGGAGCCCTACATGGATGAGAATTTCATCTCCAGAGCCTTTGCCACCATGGGGGAGACCGTAATGAGCGTCAAAATTATCCGAAACCGCCTCACTGGGTACATTTTCTCCTTCGATCTTCTCAATTCTCCGTTAATAGACCATGCTGCAAGTGTCATTCTGAGAGTGTAAACATCACAAAGTCAGGGCTTCTCACCCCTAATAATAGTTAATATAACGTTATAAACGCTAACATTTTGGGGGCTTATTGAGAGGAAGTGTAGCATATTGCTTGAGGACTGGACTCTGGAACCAGACTGAAAGTTATGTCTACTATTGTGACCTTCCGCAAATTACTTAACCTTTCCATCTCCTGACACAACTATGAAAATGGAGGCGATAACAGCATCGCCCTCAAAGAGTTATGGTGAGGATTAAATGAGTTAATTCACGTTCATCATTTAGAACAGTGTCTGGCATATGGTATATGCTCAATAAATATAAACGGATTACAGTATGCTTAGTTATAAGCACTTTTTTTTGTTTGTTTGTTTTTGAGAGAGAAAGAGAGCGGGGGGAAAGGCTGAGAGAGAGGGAGATAGAGAATCTGAAGCTGGTTCTGCTCTGTTAGCTCAAAGCCCAATGCGGGGCTGAAACCCATGAACTATGAGGTCATGCCCTGAGCCAAAGTCCAACACCCAACCTACTGGGCCACCCAGGTGCCACAGTAATAAACGCTTTAAAATCACTTTTTTAATAGATTTTATTTTTAAGTAATCTCTACACCCAACATGAGGCTTGCATTCACAACCCTGACATAAAGAGTCGCATGCTCCACCGACTGAGCCAGCCAGGTGCCCCTAAAGTCAGACAAATACGTCTGAGCTAAGTACTATTATTAGAGAAGCTTCATAACTGTCTTAAAGTTTACAGAGCTATTAAATGACAAGCCAGGACTCAGGTCTGTTCTTAAAGCCATGAGTGCTCTTAACTCTCGTGTGTCATTCACTTAAAAAGTTATTTATAGAAATACTATGTGCTGTTGTTCTGGGTTCCCTGGATAGGAGGCTGAAACAAACCATAGTCCTTCCTCTCATGCAGTTTACTACATTCTAATAGGGAGATGAAACAGTAAATATGGAAACAACAAAATGCAGAGAATATTTTGAGATAGTGGTGCTATATTGCCTCCAGATTCTTCCTTCTCTTGGGAGGAGGGGGTCTTAGTTTTCCTTAGGGTTCTAGTTAGAAAAGGGAGGATTCTTTTATCAATTGTCAGTATTTACTGAGCAGCTACTCTGCCCCATACTCTACTAAAGTAGCTTGCTAAAACATCACATGGCTGGGGGTGCTTGGGTGGCTCAGTCGGTTGGGCATCCGACTTCGGCCCAGGTCATGATCTCACGGCCCGTGAGTTCGAGCCCCGTGTCGTGCTCTGTGCTGACAGCTCAGAGCCTGGAGCCTGCTTCCGATTCTGTGTCTCCCTCTCTCTCTGCCCCTCCCCGCTCAAACTCTGCCTCTCTCTCAAAAATAAATAAACACTAAAAAAAATTAAAAAAAAAATAAAACATCACATGGTTGAAAAATACAGATGAGAGGTATGAACTGCAGTCAGTTTTGGCTATTTGGTTGACAGGTACTTTGTGTATTCAGAGTCTCAATACCTGTTACTGAAACCCAGGTTTGGTTGCCTGTAGTTGGAAAGGCCAATACTCTAGAGATGAGTTGTTTTTTCTTCTCGCCCTCCCACCCCCAAGAGAGGAGTTTTAATTTGAAAGAATAGGAGCTTTATTCAGGAGGTCAGCCACCTGAGGAGAAGGCAGACTCTTGTCCAAAAGCCTACTCCAGGGGTGCCTGGGTGGCTCAGTTGGTTAAGCATCCGACTTCAGCCTAGGCCTTGATCTCACCGTTCCTGAGTTCGAGCCCCTCATTGGGCTCTGCTGACAGCTCAGAGCCTGGAGCCTGTTTTCAGATTCTCTGTCTCCCTCTCTCTCTCTGCCCTTCCCCCACTCATTCTCTGTCTCTCTCTCAAAGATAGGTAAACATTCAAATTTTTTTAAATAAATAAAAATAAATAAACAAAACAACACACACGCCCACTCCAAGGTTTCTCCTGGCCCAGAGATTTTAAAAGTAATTTAGGGCAATTAATTATAGAAGTGCAGTGGTCTATGACAATTGTGTTTTTTTGTTTTGTTTTTTTTTTTAAGTTTATTTTACTTATTTTGAGAGAGAGAGAGTATGGGAGGGGCAGAGAGAGAGAATCCCCACTCTGACAGTGCAGAGCCCGATGTGGGGCTTGAACTCAAACTGTGAGTTCATGACCTGAGGTGAAATCAGGAGTCGGTTGCTTAACCTCTTGAATCACCCAGCCACCCCTCTATGACAGTTCTTGATTACACACAGGCTCAGTGGTGCCAGCGACAGATGTTGTCACAGGGCTCAGAGGTATTGCCAAAGGGCCTGGTTCCTTGGTGGTGGTGGTGGTGGGGTTTGGTTCCTTGGTGCCCAGGGTGGTACAGGAGAGAAGAGCTCTGTTCTTTCTAGGAAAGGATGCATGATCTATAAATGTACAAAGAAAGGTTTAGTTAGTCAATCACATGGGATAAGGGTGCTTGTTAGAACTTAAATACTACTAGGTTGGCCAGAGGGGCTGAGACGCTTCATACCTAGGATTTTCTGACTGGTACATCGTGCCAGCCTAAATATTTTTCTTTTTCACTCTTGTAGACAGAAGGCCCCAGATAATCAGCTACTGGTATGAAAACAAACATTCTGTAGTACTTTCTACTTTACTGAAATGAGATTTGGAACCATATCTTCCTATCCGTATCTAAACTCTAGCTGTTTCTTACGCTGATACTTACAGACATATTGCATTTTTATTCAGCCTCACTTGATAAAAGACTTTGAAGAGGCTTATAAGAATACTGTAGAATGAGTAAATGCAAATTTAAAAAATAAGACCAGAGGTGCCTGGGTGGCTCAGTCAGTTGAGTGACTAACTCTTGATTTCGGCTCAGGTCATGATCTCATGGTTCGTGGGATTGAGCCCTGAGTCTGGCAGTTTCTTATATACATCTGCCTTATGACTGAGCAAGTCTAGTCTAGGTATTTACCCAAGAGAAATGAAAACATCTATCCACCAAAAATAGGAATTGAAAAGAGTGTTCATAACAGCTTCAGGACAATGGCTGAAAACTGCAAGCAGTCCAGATATCCACAGATAGGTAAACAGATACATATTGGTGTTTTCATACAATAGAATCCCACTCAGCAATAATGAATGAATGATGAATCTCCATCATTAGGCTGAATGAAGGGGTGCCTGGCTGGCTCAGTTGGTGGAGCATGTGATTCCTGATCTTGGGGTCATGAATTTGAGCCCCACCTTGGGTGTGGAGTTTACCTGAAGAAAAAAAAAGGCATTATGCTAAATGAAAAAAGACTTACTGTATGGTTCCATTTATTTAAACTTGTAGAATATACAAAATTGATGTATGGTAAAAATAACTCAGTGTCTAGATTTGTGCAGTTCTCTGTGTGTATATTTCACTGCTTGTAAAACAAACAAAAAAAAAACTGTAAAGAATAATTGAATAATATGCATGTTGAAGTAATTGAGGGAAGCATACCAATATCTAAAACCTAATTTTGGAATGTATCAGAAAATAAGGATGATAAGTGGGTAGAGGGATGGATAGATGGATAATTGTGTAACAAAATAAGTATAATAAAGGGTTAATTATAGGTGGTGGATATGTAGGTGTTTGCTATACAATTCTTTTTTTTTAAGTTTTTTCTTTTTCTTTTAGTAATCTCTTTATCCAATGTGGGGCTCAAACTTATGGCCCGAGACCAAGCGTTGCATGCTCTTCTGACTGAGCCAGCCAGGTGCCCCCAATTCTTTTCATTTTTATGTTTGGAATTTTTTACAATAAAATGTTGGGGAAAGAATGTAGTCAGAATTCAACTCCAACCTGTGGCACATCCCAGCTGTGTGGGTTAAGGCCTACTGTAGAATCCTGCTAGGTCTCCGTGTCCCCTTCTAAATGGGAGTAATGGTTTCATTCACCTCGCAGAGTTAGTGTGACGATTCAGTCAGTGAGAGATGGTGCATGTGAAATGGCCAACACAGAACCTGGCCCATAGTGAGTGCTTTGTAGTCTTCAGCTCTTTTTTTTTTTCAAGTCCGTGATTGAATTTTTTTATTTATTTTTTATTTTTTAGAGAGAGCACGAGAGCAGGGGAGAGGGGCAAAGGGAGAGAAAGAGAGAGAGAGATAGAGAATCTTAAGCAGGCTTCACATTCAGTGGGGAGTCCGAGGCTGGGCTTGATCCTGCTGGGAATGGCCAGCAAACCCTGCCCTGATGGATGAAAGATTACTCCACTCTTTGCTAAGAAAGAGAGAAGAAGGCACGGGGTCAGGGTTCACAGACTAAGACCCTGTTTGCCTCACTTATACTCTCATTTATGTTCAAAGGGCGTATAACATTTCAGGCAAGCAAAAACAAAGGGTGCCTGACTAAAAGGTGAATAATCACAAGAGACTAATCAAATCAGAGAAATATGGCAAGTGGCTATGTGTCCTATTATTTTGCTAAACTTTGTATGCAATGTATAGATAAGGGAGTTCCCCAAGGACTGCAGAAACACCTGGAAGGGCTGGCCTCCGGGCTAGGGCATAATGCACTGAGGCGTCTGGCATTCCAAGAAACCCACGCCCCTTCCAAGCTTAACTGCAGCCCACCAGAAATCTGTGTTACATTTTAGCTAGCCCACGTTGTGTATAATCTCGTCATCCTCAGTAATAACGCCAACCCTGGGATCCTGACTAGCGGAAATCAAGAGTTAGTTGCTTTACTGACCGAGCCACCCAGGTGCCCCAGTAGTGGGTAACTCTTACTAATGGTGGTCTTCACATCTGTGAGCCTCAAGATTCTCACACATAGAAGACACAGATTTGGCCCTTCATTCTTCTTAGCATCAACAAACATGGAGCTCATAGATCCTGTTCTGTGATCCTTGGGCACAAGCACTGCTATTACCCATACCTTCTTGGCTTTGTGTCCATATGTTTATTGGAACTAAGGATCTTGAGTAATATTTCCAGAAAAGTTAGGATTATTTCACCGGTGATACCTGTAAGGATGATGTTAAGGAAAATTAACTGTTTTCAGTATAAATCTCATAGTAGAAGGGATGTCAGAGGATATAGCCATATCCTCCTACTTCCGTCTCTTTAAAAAATAGAATATGGGGGATCTCCTAGACATCTCGCAATTAGGGTCCATGGGTTTACTTTGTCCAGCCAGCCAGATTGTAAGTTTCTTGAGGACAGGTCTCTTGTTCTTCAGCTCTGTATCAGCCTGACCTGTGGTAGGTGATCAAGAAAAAAAAAACACTTTAAATTGTGAAAATTTTCAAATAAAACTACAAAGAATGGTACAGTGAACACTAATATAGTCACCACTGAATTTTGTTAACATGTTGCCATATTTTCCTTATCTCTCTCTTTAACTGGATAGATGTAGATACATGTTTCTTTTTGCTAAATCATATGAAAGTAAGTCACAGATGTTGTGACAGTTTACCACAACATATTTAAGCATACATTGCCAAAAACTGGACATAACCACAATGCTTCTATCATACTAACAGCATTAACAGTGATTCCCTGATACCCATCAAACGATACCCAGATAATTCCCATATAGTGCCCAGTCTACATTTAAATTTTTATATTTGCCCCAAGAATAGCTTTTTATAGCTTTAAAAAAAAATTTTTTTTTCCCCAAGTCAGATGAGTAGTGTGCTAAGGTTGTAACAGGGTTTGAGGAAGGTACATATCACAAAAGTATGAACACTCAGTCATCACACTTAATGAACTAAAGGATCATCTCCTCTTTATTTATTTATTTATTTATTTATTTATTTATTTTTAAATTTTTTTTTTTTAACGTTTATTTATTTTTGAGACAAAGAGAGACAGAGCATGAACAGGGGAGGGGCAGAGAGAGAGGGAGACACAGAACCTGAAACAGGCTCCAGGCTCTGAGCTGTCAGCACAGAGCCCGACGCGGGGCTCGAACTCACGGACCATGAGATCATGACCTGAGCTGAAGTCGGACGCTTAACCGACCAAGCCACCCAGGCGCCCCTATTTATTTATTTTTTAATGTTATTTATATTTGAGAGAGAGACAGAGAGTGCGCAAGCCTGGGAGGGGCAGAGAAAGGGAGACACAGAATCTGAAACAGGCTCCAGGCTCTGAGCTGTCAGCACAGACTGTGTCTCCCTTTCTCTCTCCCTCCCCCACTTGTGCTTGTGTGCTCTCTCTCCCCCCAAAATAAATAAACATTAAAAAAAAGAAAAAAAAATGCTCACCTCTTATCTTTTTTCGTAACACTGACTTTTTAAAGAGGTAAGACCAATTGTCTTACATAAGGTTCTACATTCTGGAATCTAGTTTAACTTTCTGGACTTATTTGCTTCCTTTTGGTGGTGTTTTACTTGTTCTGTCCCTAATATTTCCTGTAAACTGGACATTAGATCTAAGGGTTTGATTGGATTGTATTAAATATATATATATATTTTTTGTTTATTTTTGAGAGAGAAAGAGAGTGAGTGCAAGTGGGGGATGGGCAGAGGAGGACAGAGGATCCAAAGCAGGCTCTGCACTGACAGCAGTGAGCCCGATGTGGGACTCAGACTGATGAACCATGAGATCATGACTGGAGCCAAAGTCAGGCATTCAACTGAGCCACCCAGGTGCCCCGTATTATATTAAATATTCTTGACAAAAATACTTCATAGGTGATATAGTACATAAGTAAATGTTTACTAGATAGATGAGTGTGGGACTCGCCCAGATTGGCAATCCTTACATTCAGGTTTGTAAATTAGTTTTGAACTAGAATATAAGAGGGAACAAAAAATAGTACAGGCTCTGATTAGAAAAACATTTTTCCTTCCCCTCAGGCCAGGGCTTAGTCTCATCTGAGAATCCCACCTTTAACCATTCTCTTTCTCTTGTTTGCTTTCTTTCCAGAATCCCAGCTGGCTACTGTTTTGTAGAATTCGCAGATTTGGCCACAGCCGAGAAGTGTTTGCATAAAATTAATGGGAAACCCCTTCCCGGAGCCACACCTGTAAGGACACTTAGATAATGATGATGTTGCCATTTTTATTGTCATCGATAACTATCATTTATTGAATCCCTACTGTATACTTACATTATTTAATTTAATCCTATAAAAACCCTGAACAGTAGGCATTGTTATCTTTGACAGACCAGGAAACTGAAGCTCAGGGAAGTGAAATAACTTGCCCCAAGGCAACACAGGTAGTAAGTACAGAGCCAGCATGCAAACTGAAGATTGGTTGCCTCTAAAATCCATGCCCTTTGCGCTGTGCACCTCTGCCTCCCTTAACGGAAGACTTGAAACCCCAGACCTCTGCCTGACTGAGAAACTAGAACAGGCTGGCGGTAGTGAGGACACGTTTCAAGAGAGTTACATTCTGCTCTTCCCACAGTTACTTAGCTTACAGCTGCACCAAGCTGGCACACCTGGGCTCATAGAACCATGGAGCTGGCAGTGCCCTTAGCGATCATCCGTGCAACCCCCCCATTTTATACAGGAGAAAAAGCTGAGGCTTAGAGAGGGGGAGATGTTTTGGCCAAGGTAATTTATTTCAGTTTTTTTCAAATATTGTTTGGCTCTTGAAATGCCCTTCTCTGTTTTAGTTTGTTTGTTTTTAAATTTCTAGGCAAAACGTTTTAAACTGAACTATGCCACTTATGGGAAACAACCAGATAACAGGTAAGCATAGGGTAACCCCAAGGTAGCCTCAAGCCCCAGGAAATGTCTAGATAGAGACAAGATGCATCACTGTGTTGGGCTCTACCAAAGAGACGGTTGAGGAGCCAAGTTTGGTCCACTTTGCCTTCCTCCCGAAGGATGACTCCTTCCCCTTCCCCACTGGGGCTTCTTGTCAAGACCCATGTATTCTATTTGGGCCCACCTCTACCTTCCTCCCTGTTACCCATAGTAAGAATTGACCTGTTGTAGCAACATAAATCCGTTCAGCTTCAACTTTTCGGGGTGCTGTTCAAAAGCTTTAAAACAATGTATCAAGAGTTTAAAAAACATATGCACCCACTGACCCTGTAATTCTACTTTTCAGAATTTATTCATGGATGTATGCAAAGATTAGCCTCAAAAGTGTTCATTGAAATATTACATATAACGGGAAAAATTGGAGAAACCCCAGATAATCTAATAATTGAGAAGTGGTTTACGTGACAATATGTTTATTAATTGGAATATTGTGTATCCATTAATAAGTCACTGTAGCAAAATAGGACATGTCAAGACATTGGTGATATGTTAAAAGTGAAAAAATGCTAGAAACAAAATGAGTTATACCCAAGTTTTGTAAATTCAAAAAGAGAAGCCCAAGGGAAAAAAAAAAAGACAAAAATATAACAGTGTTCATAGTGATTACTTTTGAGTGGTTGGGTTGTTGGTAATTTTATTTCTCTTTTGTCCTTTTGTGTATTCTGATTTTATTTTTTTATTTCTTAATATTTAGTTATTTTTGAGAGAGAGAGAGAGGCAGAGTGCGAGAGGGGGAGGGGCAGAGAGCAAGGGAGACACCGAATCTGAAGCAGGCTGCAGGCCCCAAGCTGTCAGCACAGAGCCTGACTCAGGGCTTGAACTCACGAACTGATATCATGACCTGAGCTGAGGTTAGATGCCCAACCTACTGAGCCACCCAGCTGCCTGTTGTATATTCTGATTTTAAAGAAGGAATATATATCATGCTTGAACTAAGAAAATAATAATGAGTTTACATGTTTGATTTTTTCTTTTTTTAAGATTTTATTTTTAAGTAATCTGAACTTAAACTCATAGCCCAGAGATCAAGAGTCATATGCTCCACTGACTGATCCAGGCAGGTGCCCTGATTTTTTCTTTTAATAATTTTTCTAGAATGGGGGACCTAGGGTGGCTCACTTGGTGGAGCATCCAGCTCTTGATTTTGACTCAGGTCATGATCCCTAGGTCGTGGGATTGAGGCCCAACATTGGGCTCCATGCTGAGTGTGGAGCCTACTTGGGATTGTCTCTCCCTCTCTCCCCCTTTCTCCTTTCCCCCTCTCCTGTTTGTGCTCTATCTCTCTAGAATAGAATAGAATAGAATAGAATAGAATAGAATAGAATAGAATAGAATAGAATAGAATAGGAGTAGAGTAGTTTATAGCAGCACTATCAATAATAGCCAAAGTATGGAAAGAGCCCAAATGTCCATCGATGGACGAATGGGTAAAGAAAATGTGGTGTGTATATATACATATATATGTGTGTGTGTGTGTGTGTGTGTGTGTGTGTGTGTGTATACACAATAGAGTATTACTCGGCAATCAAAAAGAATGCAGTCTTGCTATTTGCAACTACGTGGATGGAACTGGAGGGTATTATGCTAAGTGAAATTAGTCAGTCAGAGAAAGACAAAAATCATATGGCTTCACTTATATGAGGGCTTTAAGAGACAAAACAGATGAACATAAGGGAAAGAAAACAAAAATAATATAAGAACAGGGAGGGGGACAAAACAGAAGAGACTCATAAATATGGCGAACAAACTGAGGGTTATTGGAGGGGTTGTGGGAGGGGGGATGGGCTAAATGGGTAAGGGGCACTAAGGAATCTACTCCTGAAATCATTGTTGCACTATATGCTAACTAATTTGGATGTAAATTAAAAAAAAAAAAAAAAAAGAATGACTATTAAAAAAAAAGAATAAAATAAAGGCATCTGGATGGCTCAGGTGGTTAAGGGCCCAACTCTTGGTTTTGGCTCAGGTCATGATCTGTTTGTGAGATCAAGCCCCATGCTGGACTCTAACTTGCTTGGGATTCTCTTTGTCTCTCTCTCTGCCCCTCCCCTACGCTTGCACACCACCCCCCCTCAAAATAAATAAACTTAAAATATATATATTTAAAATAAGAGGTTGACAAGATGTGGCCTGACTTGTGTCACCTGCAAGCTAAAAATGGTTTTTATACTTCTAAAGGGTTGTGAAAACAGAAAAAGCAACAGAGACCATAGGTGCCCCACCAAGCTTAAAACTTTTATTGTCTGGCACTTTACAGGAAAAGTTTGCTGACACACATTCTAAAAGTTAGGGGATTTCATCCTAGCTGGGGTTTCAGGCTTTAGGACATAAGGTCCAGTTCTCATTCTCTATCTTTCACTATTTCAACTAAAAATATGCAGTGAGGGGCACCTAGAGCACACAGTTTTTGATCTTGGGGTCATGAATTCGAGCCCCATGTTGGGCATAGAAATTACTTAAAAAGGGGAGCCTGAGTGGCTCAGTCGGTTAAGCGTCTGACTTCGGCTCAGGTCATGATCTCACAGTTCGTGAGTTCAAGCCCCACATCGGGCTCTGGGCTGACAGCTCAGAGCCTGGAGCCCGCTTCAGATTCTGTGTCTCCCTCTGCTGCCCCTCGGCCGCTTGCACTCTGTCTCTTGCATTGTCTCAAAAATAAATAAAAACATTAAAAAAAAATTTTTTTTTTGCAAAGAAATTACTTTACAAAAATGCAGTGAATACAGAATGTGTAGATTTCTCCTTTGAGGTCCTCTGACCGGGTCCCCCCATCTGCACTCAAAGCCAAACAGGCTTTGTTCAGTGAGTAAGGGACTTGGGACAGGGGGCTGCTTCCATAACTCTTCTGCCAGGGCTGCCAAATGCAACACATTCAGACCTGGTTAAGGGCCCATCAGATGTACTGTTCCCTCAGAAGGCCCAGGAGGTTTACCTAGAATGGGCCAAAAGAGCTTGTTAGAACAAAGGTTTTGGTGATTGTCTCTGAATCTTGTTCTCTCCTCTCAGCCCTGAGTACTCCCTGTTTGTGGGGGACCTGACCCCAGACGTGGATGACGGCATGCTGTATGAATTCTTCGTCAAAGTCTACCCCTCCTGTCGGGGAGGCAAGGTGGTTTTGGACCAGACAGGCGTGTCTAAGTAAGACCTCGTTGGTTACTGATGCCTACCCCGTTCCAGCATTTGTGTTTTGGATGGAAATGTTAGAGCAAGGCCATGGAGCACGGTGGTTAAGAGCATAAGCTCTGGAGCTGGACGTTCTGGTGTGAACCCTCACTCCAGTACTGGCTGGGGATAATGTGGTAAACACGTCACCGAAGCTCTGACCCTGTTTCCTCATCTGTGAAACAGATGCGGATTGATAGTATCTGTTCATAGGGCTGATGTCAGAGTTACAGGATGTGATATAAATAAAGCGATAGGATAGGCTTTGTAGATGTTTGCCATTTTATTTATTAGTGTTACTTCAAAAGTGGAAAAACCTCAAGAAAGGCTTATTCTTGATCAGAGTAATAGTTATAAGCATGAGGTTGAGTTACAAGCTTGGGACCTTGATCTGAATCCTGATTCTCCAGTGATGTCGGGCAAGTTATGAACCCCTCTGACCTCAGTTCCCTCCTCAGGAAAATGCAGATACCACCATTATCTAATTGTTGGGCCGTTTGATGAGACGCTCAGCACGGTGCTGGGAAATAAAAAGTGCTCATGAAATGTTCACTATCATTCGTTGATCCCCCAAGTAGAATATGAGTCCAGCAGAGCAAGAACCTTGTCTGCTTAGGACTGCTGAGCCCCAGTGCCTAACACCATACCTGGCGAACAGGGCAGACGCAGGAAGTATTTGCTCAGTGAACTTCTATGGCTGTTACTACTACCATACTGATGATAATAATATTTCCAGTAGATTGGGTGGGAAGCCTCTGTTTGGGAAGGAGCCCCATCAGTGAAGGCGTGGAGGGGAACGGTGAACTAAACTAGGGATTCCCCCAGATCTCAGGATCCTCCAGCGCTGGAATCTTGAATCGTTCTACCTACAGCATGCCTCCACTGATGGGGATCTCATCCCTTACTACAGAGTTTGAGGGACTCTCTCTCTTTTCTGTTTTTAAACTTTACCTTCATCACATTTGTGATCTAAATAGTGTGTCTGCTTTTGTTTCCTACAGGGGCTATGGTTTTGTGAAATTCACAGATGAACTGGAACAGAAGCGAGCTCTGACTGAGTGCCAGGGAGCAGTTGGCTTAGGGTCTAAACCAGTTCGGCTGAGTGTGGCAATCCCCAAAGCGTGAGTCGTGCACTGGTGGGAAGGTAGAGAGCCTCTGGACTGATGCCAGCCTGGACGCTCCTCCTCTGCTTGGTGATAATGCGAGCTTCCGCATGCTGGACGTGAGACTGCAGGGAGGCATAGTTTAGGTCACAGATAATGAGTGCCTGTTACTTGCTAGGCTGTGTTCTGGGCATTGGCGATGAAGGAACATAACCCTGCCCCTCCAGAAGCTTACAGTTGGGAGAGAGCTCTGACTGGTGAAGGCACATACATTCGGACATGGCTGGTAGCAGTGCTGGGAAAGCAGTTGGGCTCTGCATTCTCCCATGTGCTTGCTCTTTGCCCCGTAGTGTCACCATTAGAGATTTATCCACAGAACTGATGAGAATTGAGCAGAAGGAAAGATATTATACCCAATTTTAACTATGGGAATAGCTAAAAGGTAATGATCCTAAACACTACAGAATATTATGTACATCACTATCATACCTGTCATGCCAGTCAGAGAGCCCTTCTTCCCTTACAACTCCAAGCAGGTTTTTCAGTCAGAAGACAACTGCTCTCTGCATAGAATCTTCTATCCTTTGGCCAAAGCAGTGGTTCTCAACTGGGGACAGTTTCATCCCACAGCGGGACATTGGCGACACCTGGAGACAATTTTGGTTGTCACAACTTGTCGGGGAGGACATCTAATGAGTGGAGGCCCGGGATGCTACTAAATGTCGCACAATGCACAGGCCGGCCCCACCCGAAAGACTTGTCTGCCTTGCCCCCAAGTCAATAATGTGAAGGCTGAGGAAGTCTATGCCATGAGTGGCAGAATGGCTGCATTCTTGGGGCAGAATTTCCAAATGGCCAGGTTTTTCTGTCTTTTTTTTTTTTATTGGGTTCTAGTCCTAGGCTGCCAGTTTTTTCTTTCTTTTCTTTTCTTTTCTTTTCTTTTCTTTTCTTTTCTTTTTTTTTTTTTTTTTTTTTTTTCTTTTCTTTTCTTTTCTTTTCTTTTCTTTTCTTTTCTTTTCTTTTCTTTTCTTTTCTTTTCTTTTCTTTTCTTTCATGTTTATTTACTTTTGAGAGAGACAGAGACAGACTGTGAGGCAGGGAGGAGCAGAGGAGACAGAATCTAAGCAGGCTCCAGGCTCTGAGCTATCAGCATAGAGCCTGACGCAGGGTTTGAACTCATGAACAGGCGATCATGACGTGAACCGAAGTCAGATGCCTAACCAACTGAGCCACCCAGGTGCCAGGTGCCCTTCTCTCTTTCTTTCTTTCCTTTTTTTTTTTTAATGTTTTATTTATTTTTGAGAAAGCCCAAGTGGGGGAGGGGCAGAGAGTGAGAGACAGGATCTGAAGGGGCTCTGTGCTGACAGCAGTGACTCCATGTGAGGCTTGAACTCATGAACCGCGAGATCATGACCTGAGCCAAAGCTGGGCACTAACCGACCGAGCCACCAGGGTGCCCCTAAATGGCAAGGTTTTTCAAAGCAGCAAAAGATTTGGAGGTTCTTTGTAGCTTAACTGTATTTAATACATGGAAGATCAGTTTGAGTAATTTCCCCTCAAAATGTTATTCTATACTATATAAAACATTACAGAAAATATTTAAAAGAAATTTCCTCATTATCCTAAAATGACTAATTACGATTTCTGACTTCCAAAGTTTACTTATTTATTTTGAGAGAGAAAGAGAGCTCTTGCGAGGGAGGGGCAGAGAGAGAGAAAGAGAGAATTCCAAGCAGGCTCTGAGCCACCATTGTAGAGCCAGATGAAGGGCTCAAGCCCAAGAACCACGGCCCATGACCTGAGCTGAAACCAAGAGTTGGATGCTTAACGAACTGAGCCACCCAGGCACCCAGTGTTTATTCATTTTTTAAAAATATTTATTTATTTATTTATTTTGAGAGAGAGAGAGTGTATGTGCATGCCCCCGAGACAGTGGGGGGAGGGGCAGAGGGAGAGAGAGAGAATCTTAAGCTGGCTCCATGCCCAGCTTGGAGCCTGACACGGGACTTGATCTCACAACCATCAGATCGTGACCTGAGCTGAGATCGAGAGTCAGATGCTTAACCAACTGAGCCATGCAGGCACCCCTCTTTATTCATTTTTAATTACAGTAACAGTGCTCATTCTTTTTCCCCCAGTTTCCCTCATATACGCATTCCCTTTCCGACATAGCTCTACAATCCTCACCATAATATTTTTAATAGCTTCAGGGTATCTTGACCGTATATTCTGCCTCAAGGTTCCTCAGATGTTGACGTTGTTGGTTGTTTCTGACATGTTACCATTTATTCAGTCAACAAGAACCGAGTTCCTACAACTCTGCGGGCCCTGACCTAGACTTTGGAGTTGTAGCTGTAATCAAGAAAAACAAAGTGCCTTCTGCAAGGAGGTTATGTTCTGTTCCACTTCCTGGTTGATCATTGTCAGAATTTGGGGCCTGCCTCTAGGGAGGCGCCATCAAGCACTGGGAATTGAGGGTGGTAAGGGTTCTCTTTGAGGATTCATCTGTAAGAGCTGAGTGTGGAGAAACAGAGCAGAAGTGTACAGACCCAGGCCAGGGAGATGACCTTCAATTATGTGAATATATCAGGAGGGTGGCAGACTCCTTGGAAGCGTGTCAGGGTAGTCGGAGGGGAGCATTAGCAGTTTCCAGCCTCACGCCGGGCAGGGAGAGGAAGTCTCTGCCACTAGACTTCATCCGGCCACCCCATCAGGAGGTGATGCTAAGATGGTCAGGCATGGAGTTGTCTAACTGCTCTAGCCGAGTCCTGCTCACCAAGCAGATGTTGCACTCGAAAAGAACTCGCGCTCATTCAGACTTTGAGAATTTGTGGTTCCTGTGACAGGATTGCTGTGGTAGTTCACCTCCTGCTTATGACTTGGTTTCCTCTCTGGCTTCACTGTGGAGATAGAATACACTAATCATGAGGACGTGACTGCATTCCACACCACGTGGCAGTTACAGTTCTCCGTATAAGCCAGCCAGCGGGTGGTGTGGGCCTCTGCCTCCTGCGTATTTGGTGTGCACTTACGAGTCTGGCTCTCAGGAGTGTGATGACTCTGGAAGCACGTTGCCATGTTGTTCTTTTGATTCCTCCCACCTGGGACTGCTGGTCATACCCCAGGCCTGTCTCATAAGCCTACTCACACATGATTGTGTACATTTTTGAGAGCAGTGGATCCTTTTTAAGCTTGACATTCTGTCTTTGGTCAGCAGTGGCTAGGGTAGCCATGCAAGCAGGAGAAGAAAGCTGCCCACTGAGCCTGGGCCTCAGCCCTGATTTGTGAGTGCAGGATTATAGGAGCCTGGCAAGATGTCTTACATCTGTCAGAGCAGGTACTGTAGGTAACAGTGTGGTGTTCAGAGCATGAGCCTTGGAGCTGAATTTGGCTCCAGTCCTAGGTGTGGCCTTGGGTAAATCACTTAATCTTTTAGAGGCTCAGTATTCTCATCTGTATAATGGGAAAAATACATAATAGCTCTGCCAAAGGGTTGTGTGAGACTTAAGATAGGAGACTATATATGAAAACCAATGGGCCCAGATCCTGAGTACCTACTCCGTAATGGTAGCTGTGACCACAGTGGTGCCGCTAAGCCTACTGGACCTTCTGGAACACTTGTTTTGTGTGTGTGTGTGGCGAAGAGGTGATTAGACATTTTGTAGTTGACAAGCTTCTTGGATCATCCTAAATCCAGATTTTCCAGGCCTTGTTCACCTGAGCCTTTGTGGGTGGCAAAAAAACCAGCCCCCCAAGATCTTGGTAAGAGGACAAGTCAGTACTGACAAGATTTGATAAGAGAGACAAACCTAACCATTAAAACTCCTGACTGTAGGGGCACCTGGGTGGCTCAGTCGGTTAAGGTTTGATTCTTGGTTTGAGCTCAGTTTTTGATGTCACAGTTTCATAAGTTCGAGTCCCCCTGTCAGGCTGTGTGCTGGCAGTGTGGAGCCTTCTTGGGATTCTCTCTTTTCCCTCTCTCTCTGTCCCTGCCCGACTCGTGCTCGCTCGCTCTCTCTCTCTCAAAATAAATAAATAAACTTAAAAAAAAAATTAAAAGCAAAAACAAAACTCCTGACTGTAAAGCCTGGGCTCTGAAGCCAGATTGCCTGGGTGTGGATCTCCTATTAGCTATGTGGCTTTGGACAAATGATGTGGCCTGCATGTACCTCAATTTCCTCATCTAAAATAGGAATAACGTATTGTTCTTACATAAGGTTGTCATGGGTTTTGAATGAGTTGATCTGCGGAAAGCACTTAGAACAGCCCCTGGCCACGTAGTAAGAGTTATGGAAACGTTTGTCTACATTTGTTTCTTTTTGCTTCTTTCTTCATTTAAGGAGCCGCGTGAAGCCAGTGGAATATAGTCAGATGTACAGTTACAGCTACAACCAGTATTACCAGCAGTACCAGAACTACTATGCGCAGTGGGGCTATGACCAGAACACAGGCAGCTACAGCTACAGCTACCCCCAGTATGGCTACACACAGAGCACCATGCAGGTAACCATGGTTCGGCAGACCTGGTCCTCTTGGGTATGTCGTCCTCCGGGGATCGGTAAGGGTGGCAGCTTGGACTTTAGAAAATATGGCAAAGAGGCAGCAACCGAGTTCCTCTTGTTAAAAATAAGGCCTCCCAGGGGCGCCTGGATGGCTCAGTCGGTTGAGTGTCCGGCTTCGGCTCAGGTCATGATCTCACGGTTTGTGAGTTCGAGCCCCACGTTGGGCTCTGTGCTGACAGCTCGGAGCCTGGAGCCTGCTTCAGATTCTGTGTCTCCTCTCTCTGCCCCTCCCCACTTGTGCTCTGTCTCTCTCTGTCTCAAAAATAAATAAATAAATGTTAAAGAAAAAAAAAAAAAGGCCTCCTGGCCTTGGGCCAGGAGTTCACGCTGCTTCTCATCCCCTCTCTGGTCTCTTGGCAGACATACGAAGAAGTCGGGGACGACGCATTGGAAGGTAAGAAAGGAGTTTGCTCACCCATTCCTCTGTCCTCTGTCAGCTGTTGCCGGGTGACCGCCCTGTGGCTGGCACTGTGCCTGTAGCTAGATGCTGAGGAGTGCAGTGTGGAGTGTGCTCTTGAGGAGACTGAATTTTAGTGAGAGAACTAGTGCTTGTGTAATTAGAGTAAGAACTGAGTGTGTCCCCCAGCGGTGTCTGTGCAGGTCCCAGAGAGCCTGGAGGGAGCAGCTCAACAGGAGAGAGAGCTGGTCACTCCCTAGACGTGGGCCATTCGGTCCCCAGATGCAGTTCTCCAGCAAAACTGTTGCCTTGTATTTGTTTGATAATTTGTAAAATTCATTTTTTATTTCATGTTTTAATTTTTCTATATATTTTACATTACATTTTTTCCTCATTTTTTTTAAGTTTATTTATTTATTTACATAATCTCTACCCCCAACATGGGGCTCGAACTCACAACCCTGTGATCAGGAGTTGCACACTCCACTGACTGAGCCACAAGGCACCGCTCTCATTTTCAAGTAATAGTTACTTACCATTGAAAATTTGGAAACTATAGTAACATATTGATGAAGAAACTGAAAATCACCCCCATTTGCGACATAGTAATAGCCATTATTATTTTTTAATTAAAAGCATTTACTGGGGCACCTGGGTGTCTCAGTCACTTAAGCATGACTTCGGCTTGGGTCACGATCTCGTGGCTCCCAGGTTCAAGCCCTGCATCACACTCTGTGCTGACGGCTCAGAGCTTGGAGCCTGCTTCAGATTCTGTGTCTCCCCCTCTCACTGCCCCTCCCCTGTTCACACTCTTTCTCTCAAAAATTAATAAACATTAAAAAAAAAGCATTTATTGTAATTTTTACTGAATTTAACAAGAAAAAGGAAAGTAAAACTGAAGGAATTGCTAACCTTCAAAACTTTTCAAGGGAAATATTAGTAATTAAAGGATTCTCTAAGGCTTGAAAAATTATGAAAAAAAGTTTTTCAACATGTTTCTGAACAGATGTTAAGGTTTTTTTTTTTTTTTTTTTTTAAGTTTATTTATTTATTTTGAGAGAGACACAGTTCGAGTGGGGGAGGAGCAGAGAGAGAGGGAGAGAGAGAGAATACGAAGCCACGAGAGAACACCGACTGAGCCACCCAGGCACCCCTAAATAGATGTTGAGTTTTAAAGAAGTAAAACTCTTCTGGGTGGCTCAGTTGGTTAAGCGTCCAACTTCTGCTCAGGTCATGATCTTGCGGTGCCCAGGTTTGAGCTCATACTCTGTTTCTCTCTGTCTCTCAAAAATAAATGAATGTTAAAAAAAAAGTATACAGTCCAATATATTTTTTTAAAGTTGTATTCGTTTACTTAAAGCACAAGTGGGGGTTGGGGTGGGCAGTAGTCACAAAGTTGTACTATCATTACCACTAATTCCAAAAGAAACTCTGCAGCCATTAGCAGTCACTCTCCGTGTGCCGGCCCCCTCCAGTCCCTGCCAGCCACTCATCTACTTTCTGTCTGTTTGGATTTACCTATTCTGGGTTTTGTTGTTGTTTTAATTTTTTTTAATTTAAATAAATTTAATTTTTTAAATTTACATCCAAGTGAGCATATAGCGCAACAGTGATTTCAGGAGTAGAGTCCTTAGTGCCCCTTATCCATTTAGCCCCTCCCCCCTCCCACAACCCCTCCAGTAACCCTCTGTTTGTTCTCCATATTTAGGGTCCCTTATATTTTGTTCCCCTCCCTGTTTTTAATTTTTTTTCATGTTTTTATTTTATTTTGAGAGAGAGACACAGTGTGAGTGGGGAAGGGGCAGAGAGAGAGGGAGTCAGAATCCGAAGTAGGCTTCAGGCTGTGAGCTGTCAGCACAGAGCCTAATGCGGGGCTTGAACTCACGGACTGTGAGATCATGACCTGAGCCGAAGCCAAACGCCCAACCGACTGAGCCACCCAGGTGCCCCCCCACTCCCGTTTTTATATTATTTTTGCTTCCATTCCCTTGTGTTCATCTGTTCTGTGTCTTAAAGTCCTCATATGAGTGAAGTCATGTGATATATGTCTTTCTCTAATTTTGCTTAGCATAGTACTGTCTAGTTCCATCCACGTAGTTCTGAATGGCAAGATTTCATTCTTTTTGATTGCCGAGTGATACTCCATTGTATATATATACCACATCTTTATCCGTTCATCCATCGATGGACATTAGGGCTCTTTCCATACTTTGGCTATAGTTGATAGTGCTGCTATAAACATCGGGGTGCATGTGTCCCTTCAAAACAGCATACCTGTATCCCTTGGATAAATACCTAGTAGTACAATTCCTGAGTTGTAGGGTAGTTCTATTTTACATTTTTTGAGGAACCTCCATACTGTTTTCCAGAGTGGCTACACCAGTTTGCATTCCCACCAACAATGCAAAAGAGATCCTCTCCGCATCCTCGCCAACATCTGTTGTTGCCTGAGTTGTTCATGTTAGCCATTCTGACAGGTGTGAGGTGGTATTTCATTGTGGTTTTGATTTGTATTTCCCTGATGAGGAGTGACGTTTAGCATTTTTTCATGTGTCAGTTGGCCATCTGGATGTCTTCTTTGGAGAAGTGTCTATTCATGTCTTTTGCCTATTTCTTCACTGGATTATTTGTTTTTCGGGTGTTGAGTTTGATAAGTTCTTTATAGATTTTGGTTACTCACCCTTTATCTGATATGTTGTTTGCAAATATCTTCTCCCATTCTGTCAGTTGCCTTTTAGTTTTGCTGGTTGTTTCCTTTGCTGTGCAGAAGCTTTTTATTTTGAGGAGGTCCCAGTAGTTCATTTTTGCTTTTGTTTCCCTGGCCTCTGGAGATGTGTTGAGTTAAGAAGTTGCTTCAGCCAAGATCAAAGAGGTTTTTGCGTGCTTTCTCCTCGAGGATTCTGATGGATTCCTGTCTTACATTTAGGTCTTTCATCCATTTTGAGTTTATTTTTGTGTATGGGGTGAGAAAGTGGTCCAGGTTCATTTTTCTGCATGTCCCAGCTTCCTACTTGCTGAAGAGGCTGTCTTTATTCCATTGGATATTCTTTCCTGCTTTGTCAAAGATTAGTTGGCCATATGTTTGTGGGTCCATTTCCGGGTTCTCTATTCTGTTCCACTGATCTGAGTGTCTGTTCTTGTGTCAGTACCATACTGTCTTGATGATTACAGGTTTGTAATACAGTCCGAATTTTTTTATTTTTTTATTTTATTTATTTATTTTATTTATTTATTTTTTTTATGTAACAGACTGTAGGTTTTTTTTTTTTTCTTTTCAATATATGAAATTTATTGTCAAATTGGTTTCCATACAACACCCGGTGCTCATCCCAAAAGGTGCCCTCCATCTACCCATCACCCACCCTCCCCTCCCTCCCACCCCCCATCAACTCTCAGTTTGTTCTCAGTTTTTAAGAGTCTCTTATGCTTTGGCTCTCTCCCACTCTAACCTCTTTTTTTTTTTCCTTCCCCTCCCCCATGGGTTTCTGTTAAGTTTCTCAGGATCCACATAAGAGTGAAAACATGGTATCTGCCTTTCTCTGTATGGCTTATTTCACTTAGCATCACACTCTCCAGTTCCATCCATGTTGCTACAAAGGGCCATATTTCATTCTTTCTCATTGCCACGTAGTACTCCGTTGTGTATATAAACCACAATTTCTTTATCCATTCATCAGTTGGTGGACATTTAGTCTCTTTGCATAATTTGGCTATTATTGAGAGTGCTGCTATAAACATTGGGGTACAAGTGCCCCTGTGCATCAGCACTCCTGTATCCCTTGGGTAAATTCCTAGCAGTGCTATTGCTGGGTCATAGGGTAGGTCTATTTTTAATTTTTTGAGGAACCTCCACACTGTTTTCCAGAGTGGCTGCACCAATTTGCATTCACACCAACAGTGCAAGAGGGTTCCCGTTTCTCCACATCCTCTTTAACAAATGGTGCTGGGAGAACTGGACAGCAACATGCAGAAGATTGAAACTAGACCACTTTCTCACACCATTCACAGAAGTCCGAATTTTTTTAATAAGATTTTTTTTTAACGTTTATTTATTTTTGAGACAGAGAGAGACAGAGCATGAATGGGGGAGGGTCAGAGAGAGAGAGAGAGAGACACAGAATCGGAAGCCGGCTCCAGGCTCTGAGCCATCAGCCCAGAGCCCAACGCGGGGCTCGAACTCACGGACCGTGAGATCGTGACCTGAGCCGAAGTCGGACGCTTAACCGACTGAGCCACCCAGGCGCCCCAGTCCGAATTTTTTTAAATGTTGATTCATTTTTGAGAGAGAGAGAGAGAGAGAGAGAGAGCATGAACAGGGGAGGGGCAGAGGGAGATAATAGAATCTGAAGCAGTCTCCAGGCTCTGAGCCGTCAGCACAGAGCCCGATGCGGGACTTGAACCCACAAACTGAGAGATCATGACCTGAGCTGAAGTCAGACGCTTAACAGACTAAGCCACCCAGGTGCCCCCCCCCTTTTTTTAATTGGGCTTCATGCCCAGTGTGGGGCTTGAACTCACAACCCTGAGATTAAGAGAGACGTGCTGTACCCACTGTGCCAGCACCCCAGGGCATTTTAAATAAATGGAATTGTGTATAATGTGTGGGCCTTTGTGAATGGCTTCTTTCACTCAGCATAGTGTTTTCAAGGTTTGTCCATGTTGTAGCATGTGCCATTATTTCATTTTTTATAGCCAAATAATATTCCATTGTGTAGATACCCATTCGTTTTGTTGATAGACATTTGGGTTCTTTCCACTTTTAGTATTATGAATATACTAAAGCACATTCATGTATAAGTTTTTGTATGGACAGAGAAAAGTTTTCATTACCTAGGGATGAAATTGCTGGATCATATGGCAAACTCTATATTTAACCATTGGAGGAACTGCCAAACTTTTCTGAAAAGGCTGCAGCATTTTCTGTTCTCACCAACAGCTTATGAGGCTTCCAGTTTCTCCACATCCTCACCAGTGATTGTTACTCTTTTTCATTACAGCCACACTGGTGAGTTTCAAGTGATATCTCTTTGTGGTTTTGGTTTGCACTTTCCTAATGGCTAATGCTTTGTGCATCTTTGTATGCTTATTGACCGTGTGTGTGTAGATCTTTGGAGAAATATCTAGTCAAGTCCTTTGTCCGTTTTTAAGTTGGGTTGTCTTTGTATGTAGCCTTGCCAGAGTTTTTCATATTCTGTTCTGGATTCCAGTTCCTTGTCAGACTTAAGATTTGCAAATTATCCCATTCCATGACTGTCTCTACTTTCTTGATAATGTCCTTGGAAGCACAAAAGTTAATTTCCATGAAGTTCAATTTATTTTTTTTTTTGTTTGTGCTTAAATGCTGTTATCTAAAAGGCATTGTTTGTTTACACCTGTTTTCTCCTAAGAGTTTATAGTTTCAGCTCTTATATTTAGGTCTTTGATCCGTGTTTAGTTAATTCTTGTTTAAGTAAGTTCTTAATTCTTAAGAGTCTAGCTTTATTCTTTTGTCTGGTTATCTAGTTGTCCCAGCACCATTTGTTGAAAAACTATTCTTTACCATTCAGTGGTCTGCTACCCTTTTAGAAGACGAATTCACTATAAATGTACAGGTTGCATTTGGACTCTCAAATCTTATTCCATTGATCTATATGCTTATCTTTCAGCCACTGCCACAGTTGGTTTTTTTTTTTTTTTTTTTTACTGTTACTTTGTAGTAAGTTTTGAAGTGGCAAAGTCCTTGACCTTTCTTTTTCAAGATTGTTTTGGCTATTCTAGATCCTTTGCATTTTTTTTTAATTAAAAAAATTTTTAATGTTTATTTTTGAGAGAAAGAGCATGAGTGGGGGAGGGACAGTGAGAGGGGGAGACACAGAATCCAAAGCAGGCTCCAGCTGTCAGCACAGATTCTGACCATGGGGCTTGAACTCATGAACTGTGAGATCATGACTTGAGTCGAAGTCGGACGCTTAACCGACTGAGCCACCCAAGTGTGCCTCCTTTGCATTTCCATCTACATTTTATGAGCCTCTCAATGTCTGCAAAACAAGGCAGCTGATTTTTATAGGGATTACACTGAACAATTTGGGGAGTATTGCTGTCTAAAAACAATATTGTGTCCCATTCCAAGTACATGGGATGCCTATTTACTTAGGTCTTCTTTTATGTCTCTAATTGTAAAATAAGTGTTGTAATGAATGTGTGTTTGTGTATGTGCATTTTATTGTATTTGTGTGTGTGTGTGTGTGTGTGTGTGTGTGTGTGCGCGCGCCTTTTAAACCAACACAAGATGGCAAGGAAAAGTATAAAATGTTAGCAGTCATAGTGATTAAGGAATTTTTTTAAACTTCTTTTATTACAGAAAAGTATGTAAAACAAGCATATAGTTTAATATGTAATTATAAAGCAATTGCTTGTGAAACCTTTATTCAGGGCAATAAAACATTGCCAGCCTCCAGAAACTATCCTTCCCCTAATCACAACCCTGCTAGGGGAAACTACTGTATTGATTTTCTCTTTATAATCACCTAGATATGCATCCTTAAATAATATGGTTGTTTTGCCTGTTTTTAACTTCATGTAATGCAGCTGTACTATAGATACGTCTTGCTTTTTTCATTCAACATTATTTTTTTTGACAATTTAAACCTTTTTTAAAGTTTGAGAGTGAGTGGGGGAGGGGTAGAGAGAGGGAGAACCCCCAAACAGGCTCCCCACTGCCAGCAGAGAATGCAACGCAGGGCCCAAATCCACAAACCATGAGATCATGCCCTGAGCCAAAATCAGGAGTTGGACACTCAACCAACTGAGCCATCCAGCCACCCCATAAACTCTTTATTTTTTAATGTTTATTATTTTGAGAGAAAAAGCATGAGCCTGGGGAGGGGCACAGAGAGAGGAGGAAAGAGAGAATCCTAAGCAGGCTCCACACTGTCAGCACAGAGCCCGACGCGGGGCTTAAACCCATGAACTGTGAGATCATGACATGAACTGATATCAAGAGTCAGATGCTTGGGGTGCTTGGGTGCTCAGTTGAGTATGACTTCAGCTCAGGTCATGATCTCACAGTTCTCGAGTGCTGACAGCTGAGTCTGGAGCCTGTTTCAGATTCTGTCTCTCCTTTCTCTCTGCCCCTCCCCTGCTCACACTTTCTCATATTTTTTTTAATTAAAAAAAAATTAAAAAGCCAGATGCTTTAACCGACTGAGCCACCGAGACACCCCTCACCTTTTTTTTAAATGAAATTCCAGTATGGTTAGCAGTGTTATTAGTTTCAGTGTACAGTGTAGTGATTTCAACAATTCTGTACAATCCTCCGTGCTCATTGTTGTAAATGTACTAACAGAGTCACCGTTTGTGAGATCCAATCAAGTTGTATGCAGCTGAGGTTCATTTTCACGGCTATGTAATGTTCCCTTTTAACAACAGTGCTTTGGATTTAGTAATTTTGATCAGATTTCCAGAACCCAAAATTGAAATAAAGACCACTCCAGGAAAGCCAGCGCACAGGAAGGCCAGAGATAAGAGGAGGAATAACAGCCGCCATCATCTGAGTACTGACTACACGTTCCATTCTCTAAGCAGGTTCTATTTTCATCCTCAGAGGAAGCCTGCAAGACAGTGGTATCCACCCCTGTGAGGCATGAGGGACTCTGACCGAGGGTAGGGAACTTCCTGAGGAAGGAGGAAGTCCTGGCAGTTGGGAACAGAGTCCAAGTCTCCCAGAGCTTCTCTTGGCGCTCGGAACCCACCCTTGCTTTTCTTGCAGACCCCATGCCGCAGTTGGATGTGACGGAGGCCAACAAGGAGTTCATGGAGCAGAGTGAGGAGCTGTACGATGCACTGATGGACTGTCACTGGCAGCCCCTGGACACAGTCTCTTCAGAGATCCCTGCCATGATGTAGTCAGGACAAAGGACAAACAGAAACGGACTGTGTGATGGAGATAAGAGACTCCTTTTTAACAAAAGTATTGGAAGAACTTTTACCTTTTTGGAAACGTTTTGTAAGATTTTAGTAACCAACTATTCTGATTATGACTGTTCTTGCACCACCACTCCCTTCGACAGCCTTTTGAGTTTGAAAACCAAGGTGCCGTTAAACAAGGTTTTCCAATTTGTCTTTGAACAGTTGTTCCAGGTAGGGTTATGTACACTCTTGGAGAGAAGAATTTGGAGTCATTAATGAACTGGAGCGTATGATTTATTCACCCCAGCAGCCTTTTTCTGGTGACACTATATCCTTACCCCCTGTGTAGTCAGAATGCATGAATTACCTGTTATGCCAAATGATGGGCAACGTTGATCTTCCATTTCAAGTACCCTCTGTCCCCATCCCCCACGCTGAAGTTTGGTGGCTAGGGCAGACTGAAGTTCCTTAGACATTCCAGCTGGGAAAGAAGCTGTGTGGCCTGTGTGGTAGAAGTCATGGAGCCAGCTACATCTAGACCAAAAGGCTCAAGAGTTAGGGCATGCTCCAAGGGCAGGTCTGACTTTGAGGTAAGTCAAAATGGTTGAACATCACTGACATCTGTGTGCCTAGCCGGTTTCTTTTTTTTTTTAACTTTCTATATATTTTTAATAATTTACATCCACCTGGCCTGTTTCTTGACCTTAATTTCATTTAGTAGATGTGAGTCCTCTTACACAGATCTCCAGCACCCATGTGGAAGTCTGGTTTTATACTAAAAATCTCCCATTTTATTCCTACTTTTCTGTTAGTGGCTCAGTTGGTTTTGGTTTGAAAGTCTAACTCTTGGTTTTGACTCATGGGATCAAGCCCTGAGCCCTGCACTGGGCTCCGTGGAGCCTAAGATTCTCTCCCTCTAATAAACATTTTTTTAAGGAACACCAGTCTTAGGCTCAGCCTGAATTTTCAGGCTTACTGAAGGAGACATTTATATAAATGGGAAGTTATAGAACTCATCATATTATCCTTTAATTAAAAAAAGGATAAAAAATAAAAATAAAGAGTTTAACACTGTAATGGGGAATAACCAGCAGCTTGAAGGACATCAAGAATATGGACACAAGCATACTTTAAGTCTTTTATTGGTCACTTACATACCACATGCCAGCATTAGTAGAAATACAGAGGTCATGGTTTTCCACCGAAAATAACCTGTTGTCTTTTAGCTTGCCTCTTCCATAAGGTCTGTCTCCTGAAAAGGAAGTGTATGCCAGTGTGTTAATATTCCCCCAATTAATTAATGCCACCCAGACATTTTTCCCAAACTGGTCTCAGTCCCATATCCGCATTTATCATCCATAGATGTCCACTCAGATTAGGTTTCATCCTGGACCAGTCAGCCTAACAAAACATACCCTGAACTAGATGAACTACTTGTTTCTGCCCAACCCATCTCCCACACTTCAGGAAAGGGGCCAGTATGATCCCATGGTTTGAGGTTTCCCCAAACCTCAGAGCAGGAGCTCAAACCACGACTGCACATTCAAAGCAATCAGCCTTTGCTGCTGAAGGTGCAGGGCTTTGGCATCTGGTACTTTCTACTCACAGCACGTTGTGCTCTTTCTAGCCTTCCAACAGGATAGGCAAATCTAACAGACCAAATCACACCAAACATTTTTCTCTTCTGGCCATGAACAGCTAACAGGTATAAGCGATGTAGTATTAAAAAGCTAAGACTTTCTTTCATACAGGCCTAAGCTGCCTCATGATTCACTACACTACTTAGGGTTTACAACACTCCACCGCTTGGCGCTGTAAGGAAGCTACAGTGAAGTTTAGGTAGCCAACTTACCCAACTATAGATCCATAATCACAGATAAGGACAGCTTTACTGGTAACAGATCTTTAAAAAAAAACAAAACAAAAACAGGACACACTCAACCAAGAGGCAAGAAGGACATTCATGTTGATCAAATTCAGAAGTATTAAGTCAGCCATCACTACAACTGCCCAGACCTTCACCTACATCCTCCCTTTAGGCCTAAGATTATCCCATTTTACAGGGGAGGAGGAGATCAAAGAGAATTCAAATCTTGTTTGAAACTAGCCTCCAAGCTATATACCAGACGATAAGCACTGGGAGGCTAGTTTCAGTGTTCTTTTTCCTCCTTTTACGACCACCAAGACCAGTGTTCAGATCCGATGGGAAAGGGAACCGGAGGGTCAGGATGTCTTCAGCATCTAACTTTACCTTATCTAAAGCACAGCAACAACCTGGTAACTTCAGATTCTTCAGTAGCAGATACTTCCAGGACACTTGGGGGCAACCTGCAGAAAAAAGGGTGAAAGCTCTAAACGAAAAAGTTGATCGAAACACCCATCTACCATCCACGTGGTAGTTTATGGAAAACACCCGGACTCACTTAGAAGGCTTCCAGCCCAGGTCCCAAGCCGTTTATAGGAAAGGCGAGTGGCAGCTGCAGGTATTATGCTGACCTGTGCTGTCAAAGTCTCTCCAGGTTGCTCTCGCATGCAGTTGGAGATCCCATGGCCACAACCGGCCACAGCCCTTGGAAACATGCTGTACTGACCCACCAGGCAGTTCCCAGAAACCTACCGGGTCCTGAGATGGTTGTGTTCCATCACAGTCCTGACCACAGAATCCTCACCAGAAAGCTCAACCTCAGAGTCATCCTGGAATCTTCATCTGGCACAACTAAGACGAGAACACAGTTGTCCTGAATGACATTGTTCCCTTCTTCTGGTCTTGAGAATCAAAATGTTTGACTGGCTTTTGACCCTGGTACTTATGCCTTAAGCTTTTCAGGGCAGTGACCCAGAGCACTGTTAAGATCTGTGCCACTTGCCACTAGATTTTCCCAGCACACATGTCCAACCCATTCCCACTGCCTGCCCCTCCATACTTGTTCTTCATCTCAGCAATCTATTTCTCAGAAGTCTTATTCTAGCAACTCTATGCAAGACCCATCAACAGAGCATTTCTGTTGGCCTCTGGAAACCTGTCTATTGTAATAAAGGATTCCACCTATACCGGAGAAATGGCAGGTACCATGGGAATTGTCTTTTCCTGATATGTTGCAGATCAGTTACAGCAAACAGAACGGCGACCGTCAAGGAAAACTGTCACTCTGGGCTCCTTTTTGACCACAGCAGCTATGTGGAAGCAGCTGCAGCTTCGATAAGGGCCACAGGGCAATTTAGGTCTCAGGACCGCCACAAATGCTGTCCAACCCTCAGACTCCCCTAAATCCTGTGCACTATTGCATAACTGAAATTCACCTACTGAGACATGCTGGAGACCAAATAAGAGAACAGATATCTTACTACCAGGTCCCAACTTCTTCATTTTTGTTATGTACCAGTGTTTTGTCTCATTTAATCTTTACAGGACCATTTTATCATCCGTTTTACGGACAGGTTTAAATTAAGCTATTTACTGAAAGTCGCCAATCATTGTAGAAAAGCCACAGAACTGGAATTTAAAATAGGTTCTAAAGGACTCGAGCTCCAAAAATCCCTTTTTATCCACCTGCATGAATTCCTTAACACGTCCTGCAGCCAGATAACAGGTAAAGTCACTTCCCCAAGGTCGCCCAATTAAGTAGCTGTAATGGGCCGATTCAGTTTCCGATCCCGCTGACACCACCACGCGGCGTCTCCCTAGTTAGGCCACTACAGGCCCAAGACTGCCCTGCACCCCGCTGCCTGGCCGCGTTACTCACCCGTCACAGCGCGGGCCGAGGCGGGAGCAGGAGCGGCCCTCTCGGGGTCCGGCCCCTCTCATCGCGCATGCGACCGACCAGGCCTTCTGGACCTCGGTCCCAGCAGGCCGGGAGGCCCGGCAACTGAGAGCCGCGCTCAACATCCCTCAGCCTCGGGAGGCAGCCCGGGCGAGTGAGGGGCCGGTGGAGGCCAAGCTACGGTAGGGTAAGTGGAAGAATGCGCGTGACTTGCAGCAGGTCTGAGACAGCGGCGCACGAAGCGACACCTGCACGGCGGCTGGGAAAAGGGACGTCCGAGCGTTGGGAGAGGGCTTTTATAGGCCTCGCCCTTGGCGGCCGCGCCCGACCACTGCGGCAACGCGCCCGCGCAGACCTCTGGGAGTTGTAGTCCGTCTGCCCTCAAGCGCCGGGAGGCGCGTCAGGCTCTGAGTTCTAAGCGCGTGCGGAGTCGCTGCCTTCTTGCCGGGAAGAGAGCAGCCTTCCGCCCGTGTTCCGCACTCGCTGAACGTCTGGGACTCGGCACTGGGCTCGTAAATGAAGCCGACTCGCTGTCCCCGCTGGAGCTCAGTCAGACATCCAAAGTCGGGAAATGACGCGGTGAGCTGCGTCAGAGCTCGGCTCCGACCGCGGCGGGCCGACCGAGGAGCAGCCACCGGATGGGTGTGGAGAGGCGCTCTGCGAGCTCTTCTGGGGGCGTGGCCCTTTGGGAGGGTTTCTCAGCAAGGAAGACGCGACCGATTTACTCAGAAGATGAATGCATTATTTGTTCATTTCCCGCTAATAGATAAGTAACTTTGCCGAGCACTTACTCAGATTATGCTCGATTATCTCAACTAGTTTCCGCAACAACCCTGTGTGTAGGTTTGTAGTTATGCCCTTTTTACAGATCAGAAAACTGAGGGATGCATCACCCAGGTAACTAACGAGGGAAGGGCCTGAATCCACGAGTCCACGGCAGAGACCACGCTCAGAATCGCTGTGCCATGTACATGTTTTGTCCATGGAATGAATAAACGTCAATGTAAAAACAAGAAGTTGTCAAGAATTAAATACGTGTTCTGTGCTTACTTTATTCGTTAATTTTTATCCTTAATATACTCATTAAAAAGGAGGTATTACTATTGTTCTCATTTAATAGAGAAAACAACAGACTGTAAGGCAAGAAACTTCCTGGTGACTTCCAAATGAGTTTCTCCAGCCTTACTTTTCTGAGCTCCAGACCTTGTATCCTGCAGCGTCCCCGAACTTCTACACTTGGCTATCTAATAAATAGGCTTCTCAGAACATAGCCTTTCCTCCTCCACACCTGCTCTTCCCAATCTCAGCAAATCCTTGGAGTGATCCTGGACTCCTCTTTCTCTATCATCCCACTTAAAATCCATCAGCAAATCCTACATTCTCCACCTTTGAGATGTGACAGGAATCTGACCATTTCTTACCACCTCCACTGATGCTATCATTGCCGGCTGACAATCACAGTAGCCTCCTAATTAGTCTCCCTGATTCTACCATTCTCCCCTATAGTCTGGTCTCAACAACCAGCCAATGGTGTGTAAAGAACACAAGGTTTTCATTTTGATGAAGTCTAGCATGTCCATTTGCTTTCTTTTATGCTTTGTGCTTTCTGTGTCCTATTTTAAAAATCTTTGCCTAACTTAAAAGTGTTAAAGATTTTCCCCTCTGTTTTCATCTGGAAGTTTAAGAGTCTTAGCTCTTACAGTTAGATCTAGGATTCATTTTTTAGTTAATTTTTTGCGTATGGTGTAAGAGTCAAAGTTTGCTTATTTACTGCATATGGCTCTCCAGTTGTTCCATCTTCATTTGTTGAAAAAGATTATCCATCTAATTGGTTTGACACCTTTGTAAAAATCAGTTAACCGTATGTGTAGGTCTGTTTCTGTACTCAATCCTACACTGTCCGGATTACTGTAGCTTTTTAATAAGTTTTGAAATAGGGTACTATAAGTCATGCAACTTTGTTCTTTTTCAAAATTGTTTCAGCTGTTCAGTCTTTGCATTTCCATGTAAATTTTAGTGTCAGCTAATTTTGTATTTTTTCTAATGTTTATTTTTCAGAGAGCGTGCTTGCATACATGGGAGAGGGGCAGAGAGAGAGGGAGACAGAAGATCTGAAGTGACCTCTGTACTGACAGCAGAGAGCGCAATGCGGGGCTTGAACAGATCATGACTG
Source organism: Panthera tigris (assembly GCF_018350195.1). Taxonomy (NCBI): domain Eukaryota; kingdom Metazoa; phylum Chordata; class Mammalia; order Carnivora; family Felidae; genus Panthera; species Panthera tigris. The sequence continues at coordinate 21,345,287 of NC_056667.1, forward strand.
GAGCCCCTAATTTGTATTTTTTTAAAACCCTACTGGCTGGAGGGTGCCTGGATGGCTCAGGCCGTTGAGCATTGGACCCTTGATTTTGGCTCAGGTCATGATCCCAGGGTCATGAGATCAAGCCCCAAATCAGGCTCTGTGCTGAGTGTGGAGCCTGCTTAAGATTCTCCCTCTCTCTCTCTCTCTCTCCCTCTCTCTCTCTCTCTCCCCCCCTTTCTCCCTCCCTCCCTCTGCCCTCTCCTCCTCTTGCATGCTCTCTAAAATATAAAAATAAAAGCCTACTGGGATTTGGTTGGAATTGCATTGAATCTGTAGACTTAATTTGGGGAGAACTGATAACAATCTTTTTTAAAAAATATTTATTTTTGGGAAAGTGCAAGCAAGGGAGGGGCAGAAGAGGGGGACAGAAGATCCAAAGTGGACTCTGCGCTGACAGGCTGACAGCAGCGAGCCCCATGTGGGGCTTGACTCAAGAACAATGACCTGAAGTTGGACGCTCAACTGACTGAGCCATTCAGGTGCCCCTGACAACAATCTTGAGTCCTCTCATCCATGAGTATGGTATACCTCTCCATTTAAGTCATCTTTAATTTTTCTCAACAGTGTTTTTTAATTTTCAGTGTACAGATCTTATATATCTTTTGTCAAATCTATCCCTAAGTCTTTCATATTTCTGATGCCATTGTAGATGGCATTTTTGTTGATTTCAAATTCTAAATGGTCATTGCTAGTATATATAGAATTTTTGCATATTAACATATCCTTGCTAAACTCCTGTATTAGTTTTGGCACCTCTTTTGTAAGTTCCTTAAGATTTTTCACAAGTCTGTGAATAAAAAGACAGGTTTACTTCTTCCTTTTCCAACCTGGATGCCTTTTCTTTCTTTTTCTTGCCTTTTAATATTGGCTAGGACCTCCGGTACAATATTGAATTAATAAGTTACATTTCATCAAAATTAAAACTCTCGGCAGGGGGGCCACCTGAGTGGCTCAACTGGTTGAGTGTCTGACTTTGGCTCAGGTCATGATCTCATGGTTCATGGGTTTGAGCCCCACATCAGCCTCTGTGCTGACAGCGTTGAGCCTGCTTCAGATTCTCCGTCTTGTTCTCTCTCTGCTCCCTCCCACCCTTAAAAAAGTAGACATTTAAAAATTTCAAAAAAGTAACTCTCAGGCGGGGGACAGTTAGGAGAATTAAAAACGGACATGGGGAAACTTTTTGGCATGTTACATGGTTGTGGTAATGGTTTCATGGATGTACATGTGCATCAAAACTCATCACGTTGTACACTATAATATGTACAGTCTACTGTGTGCAAATTATACCTCAATAAAGATGTAAAAATAAAAACCATAACCAAGAAAAAATTTACGTCCTATTATTCAGCTGCTCAAAAATCTCCACTGATTTTGCAACACATTTGGAATAAAAGCTGAAGTTCCATAATGGCCTCTGAAGCCACATGATTTGGCTCCTCCTCCTCTCTGCCCTCATCACCCACCACTTGCTCCCTCATTCATTCTGCTCCCTTTTCTCAGCCTCTCTGCTCTGCTTGTAGCATCATTGCCTGATCTCACCTCAGGGCCTTTGTTCTTGCTGTTCTTCTTGCCTGGAACTATCCTCTCTGGATATCAGAGACAACCACACTACTCATTCCTTCACTTTATGTAACCTCCTCAGGACACCCTATTTTGATATAGCTACCCTGCCACCCTTTAAGCTATTGTTCTGCTTGATTGTTATTTATGGCACTTATTGCCTCTTGACATCACATTATACATGGATTTATTTTCTGTCTTCCCCATTACAATGTGAGCTGCCAATAACAGGAATTGTGTCTTTTTATCTTCACTGCTATATAAGTGCCTGGTATATAAGAGACAGCACTTATTGAAACAATTACTAAGTAAATGAATTAATTAATTAATGAAACTTGGCCAAGGCCACATAGCTAGTAAGTGGCAGTTGGAACTAAAACCTAGATCTATCTCATGTAAATGTGCATAACTTACCTGCCATGTTATACAGTTCCTCCATGACTACTTCATGAGGTGGGCACCGTGATTTGCCTTACTTAGCAGAAGGGGAAGCAGGGGGTGGGGAATCACTTTCCTCACCCCTAATCACATAGTCTATGGCAAGGTCAGCTGACATCTGGACTCTGGTGCTAGGTGCAGAGGTCAGGCACATGACCCCATCCCACAGCAGGAGAGTCCAGGAGAGGAAGTTCAAAGACTCCAATGCTGACAGTGCACTGCCCATGTGTGCTAACCACAAAGCCTTCTGGCAATGTTGGGTTCAAACTGCATTTCAAGCTGTTTCATGCCTCTTTGCCTTTGCCCAGATGCCCCTGCCTGGAGTGCCCTTCCTCTTTGACCTCCCCAGCTCCTACTTGTCCCTGGGGACTCAGCTTCAGCATCACCTCCTGCATGAGGTCTTCTCTGACCCTGTAGCTCCCTGAGCCCAGCCCTATTGTGGGATTTGACTGACTGAATTAATGAATAAATAGCACTTACCTGCTTTTATTCATTCATTAAGCCATAAATATTTACTGAGTTCCTGTTTTGTCCCAAGCACTGAGGATACAATCATAGATCACTGCCCTCAAGTAACCTAGGAGGGAGACAGCACAGTGGACAAAAGGGCATGTGACCTCATTGGCCAGGTGGTGAGAGGCTTCTTGAGGACAGGGATCTAATCTAAGGTATGAAGTAGGAGTTAGCCCTTTGAAGAGAGAGAGTGTGTTCCTGGCAGAGGGTTGAGAAGAGGAAAGATGTTCAGTATGGCTGGAGCTCAGAGTACCAGTGGTGGGTAAAGAAGGCGCTTAAGGGCTGGGGTGCCTGGGTGGCTCAGTTGGTTAATTGTCGGACTCTTGGTTTCAGCTCAGGTGATGATCTTATGGTTCCTGGTCCAGGTTCGTGGTCCAGGTTCCGCACGGTCAGCACGGAGCCTACTTGGGATTCTCCCTCTCTCTCTCTGCCCCTCTCCCACCCTCTCAAGAACATGTGCAAGCATGTATGTGGTGGGGGGCACTCTCTGTGTGTCAAAATAAACTTTAAAAAAGGAGGAAGAGAGTGAAGAGGAGAGAAGAGGAGAGGGAGGAGAGGGAGGAGAGGGAGGAGGGGGAGGAGGAGGAGGCTGGTACATCCATAGAGATCTGACACAAAAATAATTTTCCATCTGAACAGAGGTGGGGAGAATATCTCAATAGAGGAATCAGTGGGGCAGGTGGGAGTGATGCAGACTCTTAATTTGGGGAAACCTGGTAGGAAGGATTTCTCTTCCTCTCTCCTACTCCTAGAGGTAGGGAAGGAGCAGAGACATGGGCCCCTTCAGGCTCTACCATGCAGGTGACCAATGACTGAGATTACGTGGAGACCCTCAAAGTGGCTTCTTACTGATTTCTTAGGAGTTAGCCAGAAGAGGGACACCTGGCTGGCTCAGTTGGTAGAGCATGTGACTCTTGATCTCAGGGTTGTGAGTTCAAGTCTCATGCTGGGTGTAGAGATTACTTACATACATACATACATACATACATACATACATACACTTTAAAAAAAAGAGTTAGCTAGAAGAAAATTGGGCCTTCCTAGATCCTGCCAGAAACAGAAATACCAAACAAGGCTTTGCCCTTGGGTAAACTTGGCAGCTAGAATGTATTCCTTGCTGAGTGATCTTGGATTATTTAATCTCTCTGAGCCTCAGTTTCCTCATCTGTGGAAATGAGCAGAACAACACCTAAAACTCACAAGGTGAGAAGGAAATATGACATGATTGTTTGCAACAGTGAGGATTCCCCTCACCACCAATTTGCCAAAACAAATTAAACTGGTAAAATCCACCCACATTGGACAGTGGGATTAAACCAATAGACAAGCTGTGTGAGACCAGCCAGCACCTCAGCCTTGATACCTTGGGTTTCCAGAAGGCCTGACTGGGGAGAATAGAGTAGATCTTGGAAGCAGCTGTCCCCGCCTTACCCTTGCCACTAACCCAAGTGAGACCTGACCACTGTGCCCTGGAAACTCTTGGTACTTGATTTGCAGTCCCCTTTCGTGGCATCGAGGGGATAACAAAGATGGAGACAAACTGAGATGTGAGTCTCAGCTGTGCTCTGTGACCTGAGACAAGCCTCAGTCTCCTCAGCTCTAAAATGGGCACACAGTGGCCCTCTCAAAATTGTTGCCCACAGAATGTGAAGAACTGACCATCTGGCCTCATAAATGTCAATTGTCAAGGCCCCAGACCAACTGCACTCCCTCTGGAATCACATTTGTCTGTCCTGCCTCTTCTACTAGCCCTGTCCAAGTCTCTCTCTGGGCCCTGAGGCCCAGCCCAGGTAGGTGCTAAGGATGCAATGGGGTTGTTAAACATTGAACCTGACCATGGAACAGGAGGCCCTAGGCCAGGGCCAATGGGGCTCCTGGAAAGGAGCACCTGGGCAGGGAAGGGGCATCTATAAACCATCAACTTTCTAGAGTGGCATCTCCAGGTCCAGCAGCAGGGGCCCAACCGGGGAACTACCTGGAGAGCGGGGCTGGAGAGAGAAGCCAGCACAGCAGCAGCGGCGACTGAATGAGGTGGACACTCTGGCTGTGTTAGTTTCGGGCCAGTGCCTGTCTCGTTCTTGTTCGTTCCTGGCTCTTCCTCCAACCCACATTGCCTTCTTTCATCTCTCATCCTAAGAAGTAGGGGTTATTATCCCCATTTTGGAAGACGAAACTGGGGTTCAGAGAGGCGAGCACGTGCCTGGGTGTCTCGGCCGCCGGGCCTCCGGGGTGGGTCACTAGCACAACGCGCCCCCCGCCCGCGGTCCCGTGTCTCGGCGCTGGGGCCCAGAGGGCGGCGCCAGCCAGCGAGCCGCGGGGCGGGGCGGGGCCAGGCCGGACCCGGGCCAGGCCGGACCGCCACTGGCCTCCGGCGGGGGCGGCGAGAAGGGGGCCATGGAGGCACCGGACTGCCACTACCAGTTTCGGATCGCGCTGCTGGGGGACGCGGCCGTGGGCAAGACGTCGCTGCTGCGGCGCTACGTGGCGGGAGCGCCCGGGGCCCCGGAGCCCAAGCCCGAGCCCGAGCCCGAGTGGGCGCCCACAGTGGGCGTCGAGTTCTACAGCCGCAAGCTGCAGCTGTCCGCCGGGCCGCGCGTCAAGCTGCAGCTTTGGGACACCGCGGGCCACGAACGCTTCAGGTGCGGGGAGGGCGGGGTGAGAGACTTCGGGGTGGTCAGTGTCCCCGGCCTCCACGGCTACCCCCCAGCGGGGTTGGCCTCAGTGGCCCAGGTACAGGTCTGGGGAATGCCCTGGTCTCTAGCCCTTCACTCGGAGTCCTTACACAAATGCAGCCAGTGGCCTGAGACCCTGATGCTGGGAGGGCAGAAGGGCCCTGCTCTGGAAGGCTGGAGGGATGGGTGACCCGGCTGCTGAGAGAGCCCACGGAGCAGAGCGGGAAGTGTCAGGGAGCCGTGAAAGGACGAGAGATTTGGGTGGGCCTGGAAGGATGCATAGGAATTTGCCAGAAAACGGGAAGCAAAAAGCTGCAATCAGGAAAACATCAGGCTTCCTCCAGGAATGGAGGAATGGTCCAGAGGGTATGTGACTGGAACTTGCTCCCTAGCTGAGGGGCACAGGCACTCTCTTGAGAGACACGGATGCCAGGAGCAGAGAAGTACTGAGCAGTGTGAAATGAGCTATGGGGCCTGTGGGGCAGTCAGTGCTCGTGAGGGAAGCCCTGTCTTTGGGGGGGGTGGGGGGTCTTGAAGGCATAAACCTCGCCCAGCTCACTCCCCCTCCTTCAGGTGCATCACCAGGTCCTTTTACCGGAATGTGGTAGGTGTCCTACTGGTCTTTGATGTGACAAACAGGAAGTCCTTTGAACATATCTGCGACTGGCACCAGGAGGTCATGGCCACTCAGGGCCCAAACAAGGTGATCTTCTTACTGGTTGGCCACAAGAGTGATCTGCAGAGCACCCGTGTTGTCTCAGCCCAGGAGGCAGAGGAGCTGGCTGCCTCCCTGGGCATGGCCTTCATGGAGACCTCGGCCAAAAAGAACTGCAATGTGGACCTGGCCTTCAACACCCTTGCTGACGCCATCCAGCAGGCTCTGGAGCAGGGGGACATCAAGCTGGAAGAGGACTGGGGGGGTGTCCGGCTCATCCACAAGGCCCAAGTCCCCAGGTCCCCCCACAGGAAGCAGCCCCCAGGCCCATGTCAGTGTTGACTCTGGGAGGGAAAGGGTTAAACCTCTGTCAACCTCAGAAGTGCTGCTGGAATGGGGAGTGGCAGGATCTTTCTGGAGATCAAATGGCAGGATGTATCCAAAGGGTTAACATAAACAGTATCTTAGCAGTCACTCTTGGGGTCTCAGGGACTTTCTTCCAGAAAGATTTTCTTCCAGCAAGCTCTAAGAAGTCACGTGTACAGCAGCTTCCTGTCCTTCAGCCTGTTTCCTCAGTTGTCAGTGGGGCTCATTAAAGACCCACATCACGGCAGGGGGTGGGGGCATGGGGGGTGGGTGGGAGTGTGTGGGCATGAATGAGACAATGAATGTGGGGACATGCTCAGCCCAGAGCCAGCCATCCGGTAAGAACTGAATAACAAGAACTGTCCTCATCACTCTTTCCCATCTTGGACAGTTCTGGCAGTGTTTCTGAGCTCGGACGCTGAGACGCACCGCGTCTGGAAGCTGCTGCACAGACAAGGACTGGGCAGGAAATTTCAGGGCAAGCCTACCTCGGAGCCTCCTTAGGTCCTCAGGCTTGGATGAGTCTTAAATGCGTGCCCTGAAACTCAGGGTTGCTGCTCAGAGCCCCTACTCCAAGGCCAGGTGCCTGATCTGGATCTGGAAGGCAGGGATGAACACGAGGGGCCAGCTCCTAGGTTAGGCACACAGTGGACACTCTGATTAGCCACCAAGTTGTTCCTTTGGGGGTGAAGAACCCACAGCCTCCTACCCCCACCCATTTGTCCCTGGGAGGGCAGCGATGGTGTTGATGGTGGGTTCACAGCACCCTCTGGAAACTGCCCACATCCAATGTTAATCTATTGAATCCACTGGGGCTGGGAGGAGTGTTTAAAAGCCTGGCTTTCTTTGCCCCAACTCAGAACGTCAAACCCAGCTTTGTCAGTCTTCATGGGGCAAATTGAGGCCATTGTTCTTACAACATCACCGTTCTTCTCCCTCTGCTTAGTCACACCTCCTTCCCCCACTCCCCCAAGGGTATTGGGTATAGGGTATTGCTCTCCAGAATACCCTAATCCATATCTGCTCACTAATCCTCGTCTCAGAAATTGCCTCCTGGAGAACAGGAACTGCTAGGCAGAAAATACCTTGGGGCAATCTGGGAAGGCTTCCTGGAGATGGTATTTATGTTGGTAAGAATCTCAGCAGGTGTAGGGCACATGGGTGGCTCAATAAAGCATCCAACTCTTGATTTCGGCTCAGGTCATGATCTCAGGGTTCATAAGTTTGAGCCCAGCATGGCATCAGGCTCTGTGCTCGCAGCTGGGAGCCTCCTTAGGATTCTCTCTCTTTCTCTCCCCCACTCTCACGTTTTCTCTGTCTCTCGCCCTCTCTCAAAATAAAAAAGAAGAAGAAGAAGAAGAAGAAGAAGAAGAAGAAGAAGAAGAAGAAGAAGAATCATCTGCAGGAATAGGAGGGGTGTCATTGTGCCAGTGGGCACAGGAAGGGCATGGACAGTTGCCACAGCAAAAGAGCAAAACCATTTAATTCACTTTGTGACCTGGGGACTTACTCAGTCTCAGATTCCTCTTCAGTATCATGTGACTGATAATCCCTTCTTCCAAGGGCTCTTGGGAGGTTTCTAGTCAAGGTGGGTTTCTTAGCTTCTTCCCCATAGGGGATGGGCCAGGGTGGGTCTCGCTGTGCTCTGCCTCCTCTTTTACTACTATTTTTAAAGTTTATTTTGAGAGTCAGATGATATCAAGAGTCAGATGCTTAACCAACTTGAGCTACTCAGGCACCCCAAGGATCACCTCTTACCCATAGATAGTATCATCCCAGCTGCCAAAAGTAGGGTAAGCTTTGCAGTCAAGTTTGAATCTCAGCTCCACTGTGTAACTGTGGGACCCTGGGGAACTCACTTCATCTCTGCAAGCCACAGTGGACTCCTCTGGAAAAAGAGGATAGTAATACCTAACTCACAGGGTTTTAGAAAGGATTAGATGAGGGGCTCCTGGGTGGCTCAGTTGGTTAAAGCGTGTGACTTCGGCTCAGGTCATGATTTTGCAGTTTGTGGGTTTGAGCCCCACATCAGGCTCTATGCTGACAGCTCAGAGCTTGGAGCCTGCTTCGGATTCTGTGTCTCCCTCTCTCTCTGCCCCTTCCTCACTCATGCTCTGTCTCTCTCCTTCTCTCTCTCAAAAATAAATAAAGATTAAAAAGAAATTTTCTTTCTTAAGAAAAGATTAGATGAGAAATTTAAGGCAGTGCTGGCCACACAGTAGGAATTCACAAAATGGATGTCCCCTTCTTCCCCTGAGGGTTTTGCTTCTAATCACTGTAAGGGAACAGAGACTACCAAAGTAAACACTTTGGGGAAATAACAAGGATTCCAGACTCTACCAAAGATCTTAAAAGATCTTGACCGCACCCCCACCCTGCTCCCTGCCTCCAGACCCAGAGATGTGAACTGGGCTCTGCTTTCTTATTAAGGGTGAGATTCCAGAATTGTCCCTTCGGGGCTATCCCTAGGCTAGTCTGAACACACAAAACTCCCTCTCCAAAGCAGCACCCTGGCTAAACCCTCTCTGGCCATAGCAGCTTCCGCATGGTCAAGCTCCCAGGCCTGGATCCATGCTTTTTGCCCTTTAGAAGGCACAGAGCCAAAGTCTGCTACCTGTAGGCCCTTTCTGAAGATCCAGCCTGCCCTGGGAGCCACTGAAACCTAGTGGGTAAAGAGGGTAGACCCATCCTGCTCTCCACACATGAGGCTGGAACTGAAGATGTTGGGGGTGGGAGTCTAATCTCTCTACCTCTGAGCCTCAGTCTTTATGGTAAAATGAGAACAATTCCTACGTCACAGGTTTGTTAGAGGATTAAATATGATGACATGTGTTAAGTGCCCAATGAGTGTTAACTTCCTTCTGTTAACAAGCTCCCTTTGGGTCTTTCATGTGCCCATCCCTTGTCTGGAATGTCCTTTCTCCATCTATGTCAAAACTCTGTTCATCCTTCAAGGTTTGGCCCAACCTAATGTATCAGTTCCTTCTCTGAGCCTTTAGGGCACCTGAGTGGCTCCCTTCTTTGAGATTTCAGGCTCTGCCGTCTCTTATCATTTTGCCCCACTAGACTCTAGCATTTCAAGGCCACGGTTTCCATGAGAAGGAAAGACAATGGGCCAAGAGCACAGGTCTGAGTCCTAGCCTGCCCAGTGACCTCAGACAGGTCATAATGACCTCTCCAGACCTTAATGTTCTTACCAGTAAAATAAAGGGCAGCACTGGGTGATGCTGGGGCCTTTTTTAACTATAGGTAACTGTGAGGCTTCAGTCCAGCTCTGGTCTCCTCCTCCCTGCTTCCCCTCATTCAGGCACACGGGACTTTCCAGGATGACTTTCTGGTACTAGATGCTTCCTTTTGTGTCCTCAAAACTCACTCCTGTTGTTGCAGCCACACCCTACCTCTATCTTTTGGTTAATACTTTCCTAGGAAAACCTCATATGCCATATCCCTTTACTTTTAGTTCAAATTAACTGCAGCAACTTCCTGGCTGTACCCCTCCCACCCGCCTCCAACTCCATTCTCCACACTGGCAGCCAGAGCAAGTCTTTTAACATGGAAACACAATCACATTAGTCCTCCCCCTAAAGCTCCACTGGCTCCCCATCACCTGGACAGTAGTTTTCAAACTTTTTGTTTATATGCTTATTTTTAGCATCAGAATCTTCTTATCTTTTAGTCCTAAAAATTCCCCCAATTAGGAAAAGGTATTGCTCAGGCTGAAGAGGGGTGGGAAGCCTAAGGCCAGCCTTCTGGGCCACCAACACTACACCCTCCCATTCCTGCAAGACAGACAGATACACAGATACACAGATACACACACACACACACACGCACACAGCAGCCTCTGAAGACTTTGACACTACTGCCTGCAAGCTGTCCACCTCTCAAGTTTACTTGCTGCTCATCTCTGGACATCGTCTCCCAGTGTTACACCTTGTGCTTGAGCCACATGATGCACTGACCTCTTTACACCTCTGGGCCTTTGCATATGCTGTTCTTAGTCACCCCCACCTTGTCTCCATAAGACTTAGGGAGACAGGGCAGAGGCAGGCTCTGGAAGTCAGATGGACTTGGCTGAAGCCTCGGCACCAACACAAGCTGTGTGATTTGGAGTAAGTTAAACTTTTAACTCTCAGTTTCCTCCTGGGAACATGGGATTAGATAAGATACTACAATTACACTGTGTGACACAGGCCAAGCACATTCTTCCTTCTTCAGACTTGTTGGGAAAACACAATGCACTTATCTATGGAAGGCACTTGGCACAGCATGAGGCACCTGTAAGCACCCTACAAGGACCCTCTACAAGGACGCTGGAGTCCATCAGCCCTGTTGTCCCTGAGCTCCTCAGCACTGGCCTAGGCTCTGGGAATCTGGATATGGTTCTCAGTCAATGAGGAAGAGGGCCTCGAAGCCAGGGTGCTGGTGAGCTGCACTAAGGATGGCCACACCAAGTCAGAAGATGCCTTATAGATCACTTGGTGGTGCCCCTGTCCTGTACTCCTACACACAGTCGTCAAAGCCTGTGAGTGCGCCGTGTAACCATCTTTCAGAATTCCCCCTGCCCTCCACTTCACTACCACCACCTCCATCCAGGCAACAGCCTTCTAATGAACCTCTCTGCTTCCACACCTGCCCTCTCCCTTCCCCCCTCCTGGCTATTTGTACTCCACTGCCTGGCCAGGGTGATGTTTTAAAACTGCAAACCTGGGGGTGCCTGGGTGGCGCAGTCGGTTAAGCGTCCGACTTCAGCCAGGTCACGATCTCGCGGTCCGTGAGTTCGAGCCCCGCGTCAGGCTCTGGGCTGATGGCTCGGAGCCTGGAGCCTGTTTCCGATTCGGTGTCTCCCTCTCTCTCTGCCCCTCCCCCGTTCATGCTGTCTCTCTCTGTCCCAAAAATAAATAAAAAAAACAAAACAAAACAAAACAAAAAAAAACTGCAAACCTGACAATAAATTATATTTAATATAAAAAAAAGAGAAAAAATAAATAAAATCTTGGCATTCTGTTAAAACAAAAACAACTGCAAACCTGATGAAAATCCCCTAGTGGCTCCTGTTACCTTTTGGGTAAAGTGCACTCTTGCTGGGGCCTACGAGGCACTGTATGACCTGGCCTGACTCACCTCACTACACTGCCTCAGGGCTGGCTTCCACGCAGTTCTCTCTCCCTCAAAGAGATCTCCACGCCTTCACCTGAGTCACCAACTCAGTTGGTCAGACTTCCCCCAGTCCTGTGAACCTCTCCTTTGCAACCCTAGGCACAGAGGCAGTTTTACACCCACTCTATGGCAGGACCACTCCATGTTTTTATTCACCAACACAGGACCAGGCCCAGCTTATAAATACTTGCTGAATGAACAAGCCCCTCCACATACAGATAGGACAAAGCTCGAGATGGATGAAGCCACTTACCTGTCACACAGCTGATCAAGAATTGAGATCTTTTGACTCTACCCCAGCTCTTTCCATTAAACTGCCCAATTCTTTTGTCCCTTTCTGTCCTTAATGAAGGTTTCAAAACTAATTCTGGGTTACTTCTTGGTTGTCAAGGTCAGTGACTCATTCCTACTATTGGAACTCAGCGAGAGGCCTTTTGCTGTCTGATATCACCAACAGAACATCCTTTGAGAATGTCACCCAGTGGTATCAGGAGGTTCTGGAAAAAGTGAGACTCTTCAACATCCTTTTCCTGGTGGTAGGCCGCAGAAGTGACCTGGTGCCCAAGCAACAGGTGACGTTGGAGGAAGAGAAGCTGGCTGCCTCTTTGGGTGCTCGCCATGTTGAGACCTTGGCCAAGAGCAACAGGAACATCAGCACGGCCTTTGGGCTGCTCACTTAAGAGAGGGGTTATGGGGCCAAATTCCAAGTGGGAGGGAATGAAAAGCAGGGTCCCATCTCAGGCCAAGATTCAAGGCAGAGGAGAAAAGCAGGACAAGGTGGGTATACCCATGCTGGTGATCTCTGGATGGAACACCCACGCCCCCTGAGGCCCAAGGAACCCTCACAATCCACAAGGGCTACACTGGGCTCAGGACAGGGTGATGCTAAGTACCACTGAAGGTCATGACCCTGAGGTCTTAAGGTGCCTGGTTTCCTCTGCATGATGTTGAAAATACAGGGATCAGGGATATCAACAACTAAGAACAGACAGGCACCTGCACAGATGGGCCTTTCCCCAAGCTACTGCCATCCTTTCTTAGGGCCAAGGATGAACATCAGGAGTTCTAGACTTTGCCAAAACTCTTGAGATTGGGGCTCATGAGAGTCACCCTGTCCCGTTCTTATGGCAGAGAAACTGGACTCAAACTCCTACTGACGGTATGGCCTTCCTTGGAGTAAAATAATAGAAAAATTCCTGGGTTTTTTTCTCCTCACAGAATGAATAGTGGTGCTGCCACCTGCTGACAGAGAGCTACATCCAGCCTTGCTTGTCCTCTGAACTCTCTCTGGCCTTTCAAAGGCTATAAGCCATGTATACCCTGTGTCTTCGATTAATAACTTCTTTATTCTGGAAAAGCAAATGAAAGTCATATTCATATAAACACTGACATTACAAAGTACAGGGAAAAGGGGAAAGGAAAAGGAAACAAAAACCTCTACAAATCCTGCTAATACTGTCTCACCAAACAAGACCATAATGCTTTGTTCCATATTCAATCACTTATATAATAAACCACAAATAAAATCTTCTCTGGAAGATACATTGTTCCTCTCTGAGACGGCAGGGAAAAGGGACTGGAAGTTGGGATAGGAGGCTTTATTCTTTTGGCAGATCCTCTCAGTCATTATAGATATTGCTGTACTGTTAATAAAAAATATATGCTTCTCTGTAAAGCATTAAAAAAAAAAATCCAAGGATGAGATGGCTGAGGTCTCAGCTCAAGTATCTCCAAATACATTGTTGTCCATTCCCTGACCTTTCCATGTGTTATTTCTTGGTTGTTTTCCGGATCAATGCCATTCTCTGAAAGGAGAGTGAAATAACCAATAACACAGGTTAGAGTCAGGAACTGTCCCAGTCACCCATGTGTGGCATGGTCTATACCACAAGCTGAAGCCCTTGGGAACCTACATGCACAGAGCAGCTCAGCAGGCTCCTTTGAGCCTAAGAGCAGTCTTCAGGACCCCAAGAGATGTTTGGACAGGCCAGTGGATCCATTCTGTTGACCAAAAGACCCAAACTGCTATAGATTAGCAGGATGGTAAGAAAGTTAAAAACAGAAGGTAACAGCTCTTGCCTTTTGGGGACTTAGGGGATAGGTCATCAAAGCATATGTTTTCTAGACTCCTAATCTCTGAGGATTCTAGAGTCCAATCTCTCCGAGGATGAAGAAAATAGGGAAGGGGACTGTTTCAAGACTGTTGCCACACATAAAGGGAGCTGATATTTCATTCTTGATGACCTACAGTGAAGGAAACTGACACTAACAATTTCCACCACAACCCATCAGGGAAACATTCAGGTCACAGGTTTCAAATTTTACTATTTCCAGCCACTGGCCAAATTACTGATTGGCTTTGCTTACTCTTTGACCAAGAGATTGTCCTAATATTATGATACTTGCTGAGAGAGGGGGGCAGGGAGGGAGATAGGGCTGAAAAGTGGATAATTTGGGAACAGAGCCAAAATGACCGTCCCTTGTCTGAAGGACTGCCTTCTGAGGAATACTGTGATCTTTTGATTCAGGCTATCAGTGGCTTCCGTGTAGGGCTTCCTCTGTGAGCTTTGTAAACACACACACTCCGGAGATCCCAGGATATGGAAAAGCAAGGGACATTCAGCTACAACCACCCAACGATGCCCATTAAGCTTGGAAAGAACTCACTTTTGAAATCAGAGCACCAGCTAAATTAAGATGTTGTCAAGAGGAAGCCATCACTGCTATCAGATTGACCAATGACAGAGACAACTTGTTCACAGAAGTGGAGTTAGTTCTCATACTGACCCCTCAGTTCTGCAGTCAGAGGGGCAGAGAACAAAGGTGAAGTTGGGACAGAGGCCAGAATGCCTAGCACGGCAGTCTGGGCGCGACCCTCCTGCACAAGTATGGCTTATCTCTCCTTTCTTTAAACTGCCCTCTACCCAGAGGGCCACATATGATGTTCTGACAGCAACAGTGCAGGAGGATTTCATTAGGGAGACATGGAGGGGCGAGTTCTGTCCCTATTAGAAGAATCTACAATCAACAGCTTTAAGTGGCGCCCATCAGGACTGAGAGAAAAAACTGAGGCCACACGTGGGAACAGCAAAGTACCACAGACGTATCTCACTGTTCTCCCATGGAGCCCTGTGCTTCTTGCCCTCTCTGATCTCTGGTCCAGGGAGTGGAGCTTACTGTGTGAGGGAAGCGACAACTGCAGTGATAGTAGCTGTGTGTGCTGTCTTGCTCCCTTGGAGACACAGCTCAAGGATCAGCTGTGACTCCCCTGGGTTTCTGACAGCTCCTCACCTGTTTGTGAGCCTCTGTGGTGCAAGCCTTTTTGTAGGGTCGGATTTCTTCAGAGCCAAATCCAGGGATCCACATGTTCCACTGGCGTTCTGCAAGGAAGAGGCCAGCACAGAGATAAGGGGACAGGGAAGGCAGCATCAAAGTGCAGGGGGACCCTTGGACAAGGGTCAGGGAGCACTAATCTGAGCAATCAGCTATATTAATTAGCAGTAACCCTGCAGAGGGATTCTATGGAATACAAATGGGGGAATCACATGTGGTGCCTCCAAGGTTTGAAATGACACCATTCGACCTACATGCAAAGACAAAAGAGGGAAATGAGTCCAGGCTGTGAGTTATGAGCCCTAAGGTTTCCATGCAGCTCAAGAGAACAGAAAAGTCATTTGTTTCTTCAGTTGTCTTTTTTTTTTTTTTTTTTTAAAGTAGGCTCCACACTTAACATGGGGCTTGAACTCACGATCCTGAGATCAAGAGTCACATGCTCTCCCCATTGAGCCAGCCAGGCACCTTCAGTTGTCTTATTCCTAAGTTCAAAGTCACTCCTCTCAAACCCAAAGGAAGAAGAGGAGGAGAAAGGCATTTTGAGCATTCTGGAGTTAAGAGCCAAGTCCCAGTTCTGCTGCTTCACTGTAGAGCTGCATGACGCTGGGTCTCAGTTTCTTCATCTTTTACATGGTAGTAACAACAGTAATAACCATGTCATAGAGTGGTTGAAAGCATTCAATGACATAATGCAATCCCAGAGTCTGGGATAAATGCACAGAGATATGGATACAGACATAGGTATGTCCATAGCACAGCCCTGTGTTCTGGTGCCACTGGATATGGTCATCCCTGTAAGAGTGTCCCTAAAGGTTCCAAGAGGGCAAAGAGATTTTGTTTATTAGACTATGTCAGTAATTGGCATAGCTACACGGATGCCCAAACCCATGAATAAAAGTGCGGGGCACTTTAAGTATACCCAATATAAAAAAATTATACTTACACAAGATTATTTAGGGAATAAGCCTATTCAAAAGGAGTAAGATACTTTATCATATGCCCTAAAGCACTGAAAACATTTGTTGTGCAAATCTGTTTTGCCCTAGGCAGCCACTTAAATCAAATTGAGTATTAGTGATTTTATAGTTATACTTTGTGTCCACTGTACAGTAACTATTGGGTGAATAAATGATTTATGTTTGGTTCTAGAATAATTTTATATACAGCTCTCTTCCAATATTTATTTGAAAATAAAAATATCTGAAGCCTTCTGCAAATAATATTTGTTGTCAGTCCTTGAAAGTGGAACTAACGGGGCGCCTGGGTGGCTCAGTCGGTTAAGCGTCCGACTTCGGCTCAGGTCATGATCTCATGGTCCGTGAGTTCGAGCCCCGCATCAGGCTCTGTGCTGACAGCTCAGAGCCTGGAGCCCGTTTCAGATTCTGTGTCTCCCTCTCTCTCTGCCCCTTCCCTGTTCATGCTCTGTCTCTCTCTGTCTCAAAAATAAATACATGTTAAAAAAAAAAAAAAAAGAAAAGTGGAACTAAGATTATTCCCGGGGTACCTGGGTGGCTCAGTTGGTTAAGTGTCCGACTTCAGCTTAGATCATGATCTCGAAGTTCCCGAGTTCAAGCCCCACATTGGGCTCTGTGCCGACAGCTTGGAGCCTGGAGCCTACTTCAGATTGTGTCTCCCTCTCTCTCAGTCCCTCTTCCACTCACGCTATGTCTCTCTCTCAAAAATAATAAACTTAAAAAAAAAATGAGCCTTTAAAAAAGATTATTCTCTGGGAATTAAACTTTAAAATCAATAAAAGTGGGTCAGGATATGGATATGTAAAGTGTCTTTAAAGAAAGAGAACAGCCAGGCTGGCTGGCTCAGTTGGTAGGGGATGCGACTCTTGATCTCGGGATTGTGAGTCTGAGCTCCACACTGTAGAGCTTACTTAAAAAAAAAAAAAAAAAAAATCTTAAAAAAAAAGCTACCAGGCAAGAATGCACACATGTAAGTATGTGTAGCAATATATGTAAATATGTATATATTTAGGGGCGCCTGGGTGACTCAGTTGGGTGTCTGACTTCGACTCAGGTGATGATCACAGCTTGTGAGTTTGAACCCCACATCGGCTCCCCAGTCTCAGTGCAGAGTCTGCTTTGGATCCTCTGTTTCTCTCTCTGTCCCTCCCCAGCTTGCTTTCTTTCTCTCAAAAATAAATGAAAATTTAAAAAATTTTAAATATGCGTATATTTATATTTTGTATTACATTAATGTAACAGCAACAACAATCATTTAGTGACTAAAAGGTATAGTAAAATGTGTGGTATAAAGCAGCACTGTAGGGGCACCTGGGTGGCTCAGCTGGTTAGGTGTCTAACTTTGGGTCAGGTCATGATCTCACAGTTCATGAGTTCGAGCCCTGAGTCAGGCTCTGCACTGACAGCTCAGAGCCTGGAGCCTGCTTTGGATTCTGTGTCTCCCTCTCTCTCTGCCCCTCCCCTGCTTGCATTCTGTCTCTCTCTAAAATAAATTTAAAAACAT